>NC_065444.1:225561918-226183465 GCF_917563875.1 Diabrotica virgifera virgifera
TAAGCTTTAAAACAATTAAAACAAATTATAAACAACGGAGAATTCGTATATTTACTTTGCTGTTTCATAACTTTTTTGCAAATGGTTGGAAAAATTTTTTAAAGCATTCATTTTCAAGACCTATGAAATACGCATTTTAAGTATTTTTTAAAATTAGAATATAATAAACAATTTCTGAGAAATGTTAATTTGTTTATAACAATTTTTTTTAAACATTTAAAGATTATGCAAAAAAAAATGAAAAATTTATATCTTGTCGACAAAATATTAAATAGGCATCACACCTTTATATTCTTTCTAAGCTTGATCAATGTCTCATGATTATTTTGGTTGTTATTGCGACTGTAAATTGTTAATTTACAATTGAATTGTTGCTAAAATATTCGTTTCATTTTCACCGGCTTCTGAATTTATAATCTATAACAAGAAAGCTTTTATTTCACCAAGCTATATAATTATTGATAAATAATTACTGGCCCAAAAAATTTATTTGAAAATTCGATATTTTGTTGGGAAAACCCACATTTTCCGAGGAAAATTTTCGTCGGAGCAAATCGGGAAAAACATGTCTCTATGCAGAATTAAATTGGGGTGTATTTTTATTTGAGTGTTTTTTGTGTAAAGTTAAAATCTTAGGAGTTATAGAGCAATAATTGAAAAAAATACGATTTGTCGGCGCCATTTTATTTATAAAAAAAGTAGCACACTATATGCGGACTTTGCATACCTATATTAATAATATATAGGATCTTATAATTCGATTCCAGCAATAAAATTGCTGGTAAATAACCTTTCTTTGTACTTTACTAATTAGACCAGCGTATTATAACTATTTTTTTTCAAAATTTAAAGATTATGCAAAAAAAAAAGAAAAATTTATATTTTGTCGATAAAATATTAAATAAGCATCTCATCTTTATAATCTTTATAAGTTTGATCAATGTATCATGATTATTTTGGTTATTATTGCGATCGTAATTTGTTAATTAACAATTGAATTGTTGCTAAAATATTCGTTTAATTTTCACCGGCTTCTGGAATTACAATCTATACCAAGAAAGCTTTGATGTCACTAAGTTATTTAATTATTGATTAATAATTACTTACCTAAAACTTTATTTGAAAATTAGAGTTTTTGTTAGGAAAACCCGCATTTTCCGAGGAAAATTTTCGTCGGAGCAAATCGTGAAAAACATATCTCTATGCAGAATTTAATTGCGGTGAATTTTTATTAAGGTGTTTTTGTTGTAAAGTTAAAATCTTCGGAGTTATAGAGCAATAATTGAAAAAAATACGATTTGTCGGCGCCATTTTGTTTATAAAAAAAGTAGCACACTATCTGCGGACTTTGCATACCTATATTATTAATATATAGGATCTTATAATTCGATTCCAGCAATAAAATTGCTGGTAAATAACTTTTCCATGAATTTTGCTAATTAGCCCAGAGTATATTATCACCCCTGGTGTTTACCCAAAGTACTCATTTTATTCAGGCTGAGTCGATCTGGGGCCTATAGACATTTTTAAATATGTCTAGATGTTTTCGCCCCCGGACTACCTGCTTGGAAGTCAGACATCTACCGCCTGAGCTATCCGGTCCCGTATATTTTATCCAGAAGTCAATTAAGGATTTCTCTTTAAAACTGTCTTCTGTGAAATAGATGAATATTTCCTGTAAAACGTGTAATTCTCATTTGGTAGTGTTCCTGCAAAATGATTTCTGATTCAGTCAAGTTTGGAATAAACTTCAGAGAAATATTTATTAAAACATTCTTGAATATAGATTCCAAATGAAGAATTATATTAGCAACCACATCGGTATTGGATATATTTCGTTTTTGTCAAAAAATTATGACAGCGTCGGAAAGAGGCATCCTTGTCCTGTATTTGAGAACATAAATGAAACTTTCTCATTGGCTGTGAACTGCGAAGTGTGCTGTGTTTGCTCTCTGAAGCCCCATGTTCAGCTTGTTGAGTCTATCATTATTTTTTTCAGTTAAAAGCATTAAAACTTCTGACCTCAGTTTGAAGAAACGGGCGAAAACTTGTGCTGGGATGAAGAGACGCACTGGCACTTCCGTAGACAAAAGCCCATCGTAATTGCTTGCTTCACCCACGCGACGCGTACCACCTGAAACCTTCTCGCGTACCACCAGTGGTACGCGTACCACCAGTTGGGAACCCCTGCACTAATGGATGTTCGCGATCACGTTTGACCATTTTTCCCTATCCCTTGCAGTATGTATTAGGTATTACCAGCATCAGTAGAATAAAAAAGAGCGTGTTCGTCCTAAATTTACTCCAAATATTCTGCAACACAACATGCAAATAAGAACACTTGATAAAAGGTTTGTAAGCTTTTAATTAAATCTTTTGTATTAAAATTTATTAGGTAATTATATTGATTTTTGGAAATACTGACAACGATTTTAACAACGATTTGACATTAAAACCCCCATTATAGCAGGGCAATAAAAAACGCCTCAATTTTAGTTCCGCCGAAATCTACGAGAGGTCGTCATTGTGACTTAACATCGCCAATTCAATTGAATCACATCTTTGATCAGCAATTGTTCTGCAATGTTAGTTATGTTTGTAAACGTCACACTGACCAGTTCCCTGTCATTTGTATTTGATTGTGATTTTAAGTAATGTGACTTAAAAATGACGTATGTTGTTAACATAATATGTATATTATAATCAGCGTGCAGTCATTCAATTTGCTTATGCTGAAGGTTTGCAACCATTGCAAGTTCAGACGAGAATGCAAGTAGTGTATGCAAACGTATGGTTTGCGTATTCAACTGTCAAGGTTGGTCGATAGTGTCGAAAATTTAAGGGTGGAAGACAGGTGATGAATGATAAGCCGTGAATAGGTGCATTGAGTTATTCATCGACAGGAACGTGGCCTGTATGGAAGACTTGATCAAATTTTTAACTTTTGACGTCAAATTTCAATTTGAGCAATTTCAGAAAATATTGGCGTGAGTATAGGATCTGTTCATAGTATTGTTCACAAACTGAATTACAACAAAGTTTCTTCGTAATGAGTTTCTCGTTTTTCGGTTAGAGAACCAAAAAAGCTTGCGTATAAGATTATCTTTGCAACATCTCACAGAATACACGTAAAATCAAAACGGTAATGACTTTCTTTCGTTAATAATTTCTGGCGACCAATCTAATCTAGGTATCATTATTACTTTATATTATCTTGTCATCAAGCAATAAGACGAAAACTTCAAGATAATCGCTCACATGGTGTCATTCTTCTGCACTATGACGACAGCGTCTGTCATCGGCCATGGTTCACTCCGGAAGCTGTAGATATCCCAGGCAACCAAGTGACGTCATATAACGTCGAGGAAACGTCAGCTTTGGTTGAATTTATACACGTGTTTGAACATTACGTCATATAGACGTCTTCTGTAGGTGATTTTAAATACGTAAAATTAATGACGTTACAATTACGTTTAAAAAAATGTTTTCACTTCAGACAGCCAAGTCTGACGTCACAAAATTGGGAGGAGCTTAAAAAGCTTGTTTGTATTAACTCCAAACTCCAAACAATTTCGTTTATAACGTTGTTCATAAGAAATTTCTCATTTATTGTTTACGTGGTTTGTGTCTTGTGTGATAAAATAAGACTTTTCATTTAGATATTTAGTTGAAGAAACTTGTTAATTGAGAGATTTTTATGCGTTTTTGCTCAGTGAGTTATTTTAATGCAGTAATTCTTCATGTTAACTATTTGAGGTTATGTTTATTTGTTTTTGATGTATATTTTCTGTTAATGAACTAATTATGTGTTATTGAGTTTAATTAAATTAATTTTTAGCCTACATTTTAATGTTACCTATTTTTATACTATTTTGAAACATCTGAAAGAGGTCACTTTTTGAAAGTATTTTTAAAGACTTGATTTTACCGACGGCGACGTGTAAAAGTCGTCATCTTTTTGACGTTTGAAAATCGTCACAATCTCGACGTCAAAAATACACGTGATTTTCAACATCAGTACTGTGTCATAGAAACACGTCAGTTGGTCATTTTTATGACGTGTTATCTACGTTATAAAAACGTCGTTTGGTTGCCTGGGATATTTACCAATATTTTTTTTCTGGGGCAAAGATGGGTTTCAATTGAACAAGACTTGATTGTGATGTGAGCTAGTGAACTATATACTTAATATAATGTTTATATTACTTGCTTATCGGTAAAATTTCAAATAGTTTAGTAGTATATTTGAATTTGATATCATATGGAAAGTAACTTTATGGCAATAGTGATACATATTGCTGTTCATAGAAATTCATTGTCTATTTAATTTTGACAGGAAAAATATGTTTTCATTTAAAAATGGATGACGTCATCACGATATGACTATACATTGCCTAAATAATTTAAAGTTCACCCAATATTCCTTCAGAAATATCTATTTATGCAAAAGAATAACGACAAATCTGAGAAACGGTTTGAAGATTTGTCGTCACAAACATACCTGACTCTATATTAATTACGAATAATGCTTCTAATAATAAATAAAAGAAATATTGTTGCCTGTCTATTTCAAACTGTTTATATATGAATCAAATTAATCAAGAATTTGATAAGTAAAAAATATTCTCCAATATACAATTAGTAAATCGAAAACTACAAATTATATATTTGTAATTTCTCATACTGCTAGATCATATTATTATACACAATTATTGGAGGCGCTATTCACCACTAGATTGTGTGATTTCATTTTACTATATTTATTCACATATTACAAGTGGCACATCCTCATTGATTGTCAGCTCTAAAGGAATAATTTTAGTATTAATTTTATTGACAAAAACAAACAAATAACAATGCCTTTACACTCTAGTCCTATTCGCGTCTCCTGTTATCCTGTCCACCAACTAAAACAAAAAAAAAATAAACAGTGAGATTTAGAATTGATTTAGGAATATTTAAAGCTTATAGCCAGGGAGGTAATGTCAAATTTGACCGGAGCATTTTAGCATGGCTGCTTTCTTTTTATTTAGTTAGGTATTCCAAAGCTTATTAACAAATGATGTGTCAGCTGGCCCAAAACCGGGGATGTTAGACAAGAAAAGGTAAAATATGAAACTTGATGGAAAAACGCTACAACTTATGTCAAATATTTATCTACGTGACTTACAACTCTTAATAGCTTTGCTGACTTCTCTCCTAGCTTTCACTCAGGCAATCCGGGTTCAAATCCTGGCGTTGAATTTTTTTTTTGTTTTTAAGATTGACATTTTATTTTGAAAAATAATTATTTTTATAATACCACGTTATTATTATTTATACGAGACAATATAAAAAATCTGTATGTCTTATAGAATTATACATAGAACTTGTGAAATAGAACTATGCATTTGATCATAAATATTATGATTGACCTTAATAAGCAAAGTTGTTTTAAATGAAACCCTGAAGCTTCCTGAGTTAGTACGACCAATCTAAGTGAAAAAGGGGGTTGCCCTCCCCACCTCCTCCCGACATTTTTTTTATTTTTGGACAAACTGTTTTTTCTTAAGGGTTGCCCTCCCCACCTCCTCCCGACATTTTTTTTATTTTTTGGACAAACTGTTTTTTCTTAATGTAATATGATGTAGAACCAAAAGATACATACAACCCTAATTTTTCACTTTTCTCTCACCAACCCCCATTTTATAATAGCAATCTAAATATTTCCCTGTTCTCTATAACAGGTATATAAAAATGGATGTTTGTCTGTATGAGGAGCGATCAATCAAAACGCAATAAATCCTGTTTTTTAGAATTTGAGTTAAATTAATACTAAATAGCTTTGTCATGAAATATATCCAGTGGTTACAGCCAATTCCTTCCAAACGCAATATATCCAATGTAAAATAGCTATCGAAAGTGTGCAAATCAATCAAAACACAATACATCCAGTATTCCGCTGAATAACGCCCTTATTATAAGAATAATTATTTTTCAAAATAAAATGTCAATTTTAAAAACAAGAAAAAAATTCAACTCCAGGATTTGAACCCGGATTGCCTGAGTGAAAGCTAGGAGAGAAGTCAGCAAGGCTGTTAAGAGTTGTAAGTCACGTAGATAAATATTTGACATAAGTTGTAGCGTTTTTCTATCAAGATTCATATTTTACCTTTTCTTGTCTAAAATCCCCGGTTTTGGGCCAGCTGACACATCATTTGTTAATAAGCTTTGGAATACCTAACTAAATAAAAAGAAAGCAGCCATGCTAAAATGCTCCGGTCAAATTTGACATTACCTCCCAGGCTATTATTAGTTTTCGCGTTGAAAGTTCTTACTGGTACATCCTTAATCTGCGACTTTTTCAATTAATAAGACAGCAGACGACGAATATAGAAAACGAAAGGGAAACGATCACATTCCGCCTTCGTCCGTCTAGGAAAAGCACAGCAGAGGAACTTTCAGTACTCAAACCAAAACTATCATTTATTATGAAATTAGAAGAATTTCGCTTGAAATCCGGTGTCTTGTATTTTCGAATACTTCGTGCTTCGTGTACGAATTTTTTCGTATACGACGACTCGAATGGGTATTCGAATCGTGATGCTCTTATACGAATTGTTGTCATTTCAAGGTCATTTCAGTTGTCATGATAGTTTTAGCCGATAATAGTGTTAATTGTGTTGTTCTATACAATATTTTTACATTGAAATTTATTTTCAATGACTGGTTTAAATAATTCTTTAATAGAAAGAAAGAACATGTTGTACGATTATGTCTTGAAAATAAAACATAACCTAACTTTATGTACGCATGTTAGCATTGGATCTAAGCTCCAAACTTGACATATGACACCGTTGCCATAACCTTAATTTTTTGTTACTATCACATTACATAAACGTGCATTAAAAATCGCTTTGAAGTAAAGTTTTGAAAAGTATGTAAATAGTAAAATATCAGTATAAATACTGGATACAAAAATAATATTAAACAAAATAGCATCTTTCTGCGGACTTTGCAAATCGATATTACTAATATACCTATGCAATCTTAAGATTCGATGACACTTAAAATAACTGCTAATCAACTTTTCCCAAAAATGGCCTTTTTATAATTTGTTCAGACTGTAAGTCGTTATCTTTATACATTAAACGTTCTTATATAGTCGGTTCGCTAAACTCAGACACAAATGGCTAGTGATTTTAGTAGGTAATTTTTTTGTTTTTGACCAATTTTGACAAAATTGGCAAAAATACTAACTATTTAGTAAATTATTAACTATTTAGTAATTATTATTATTAAGATCTTTTCCAATTTTACCAAATTGGCAAAATTACTTACTAAAATCACTAGCCAGTTGTGTCTGAGTTTAGCGAACCGATTATACAATCTTATTCTTGTACATTATACCCCAAGTATATATAACAAATATACAACATTTTGTTTTTAATACTGCGATTATACCATTGATTGAAATTATACAAGAAATAGACAAACAAAGTATGGCAACATTGTGACTCTTCAGATGACAAATCAGTTCAATGTTATTCGAATTTGCAGTGTTGCCGGTGCAAATTCTGCTCGTATACGTATAACATTTCGAAGGACGTTCAAAAATACACATTGCGAAAATATTCGATTGAATTCGAAAATACGACTCCAGTAATGATCTACGGTGCGGATACAGTGTCCTTAACAAAAAATCACAAAACAAAGACTCACGAAACAGAACCAGAGTTACAGACGCTGTGGAGAGAGCTTGCAAATTGAAATGGAGATGGACTGTTGCAAATTGAAATAGAGATGAGCTGTTGCAAATTGAAATGGAGATGGGCTGGCCATGTGGCAAGGGTGGACGGTGGACACGCAAGTTAATCGAATTGAGACCAACAGCGAATAAACGAAACAGAGAAAGACCACCCACACAATGACAAGATGATCTGCGAAATATGACGACAAATGCACACACAACACCGTGCACTTTGGATACAGGCAGGGGAGCAGGGGAGGCTATGTCCTACGATGGACTTAAAACGGTCTGATGATGATATAACACCTTCATAATTTGCTCGAGTTTATATTTTAATTTCTGGCTTTTAAATTATTCGTATTATTTAGGATATCTTGTTGCGATTTTGCTGGAATACACTGTGCTGTCACTTCAATATGGCCTCATCCTTATTTGCTCAGACATTTCGGAACTGTACATTTTAAAATTTATTTTGATAAAGCGAGTATATAGGAGTTAATTTTTGGCATATAATTAATAGTCCAAGTAATGAAGCTTAAAATAGGACAAAACCTCGCAATGTTTACAGAATGGATCGATTTGCTTGAACATTTGAGAATAAGTAGTGGATAGTCCAAGGATCAAAATCTATATCATGATAAAAACCCCTTTTACCTTGGGGGTGGTTGCCACCCCATCTGGGGGGTGGAAATTTTTATTATTCTTTGACCGCAAGAGTTTGTAAAAACATTCATTATAAGCAAAAAACGTTTCATACATTTTTTTGATAAAATTAATAGTTTTCGATTTATTCGCTGTCGAAAGTGTTAGTTTTATATCAAAAAAATCAATGTTTTTAATCAGTTTTCTGCTAATAAGTCTTCGTTAACCTTCGGATGACCAAGCGGGGGAAATTGTGACCCCAGCGTATGTCTTTCTTTAATAAATTCAAAAGTATTTTCAATTTTTAACTCATTATTTTTTTATTTAACTTTAATATCATTCTAGATATCCTCATATTTTGAAATAAAAAAAATTCCCTATATTTATACGAATAAAAAATATATTAGGTTGGATCAGGGAGAGCAGCATATGTGCCTCCTGATGAGAGACTAATAAGTTTCGAAACCGGTAGAGGTGCTTGCTGCACTCTCTGATTTGACTAGAATATGGTTCGGCTGTATTTTCTTTAATAAATTCAAAAGTATTTTCAATTTTTAACTCATTATTTTTTTATTTGACTTTAATATCATTCTAGATATCCTCATATTTTGAAATAAAAAAAATTCCCTATATTTATACGAATAAAAAATATATTAGGTTGGATCAGGGAGAGCAGCATATGTGCCTCCTGATGAGAGACTAATAAGTTTCGAAACCGGTAGAGGTGCTTGCTGCACTCTCTGATTTGACTAGGATATGGTTCGGCTGTATTTTCGTTTTGCAACGAAATTGAAAATGGTTATTCATTTTTGATTTACATTTACTCTGATTGGAGTACGAAAGGAACCATTCTCGTTGGAATTTTACCGCGCTGAGCAGATGGGACGTGAATTGTAAATTGTAGAATTCCCTCATCTTCCTTAGTCTCAGCATCCGTATGGCTTGCATATTGTAGAAGCCTCGGAGGGGTAACCAGAGAAGGTTCCCATTGTTTTCATTCTGGTGGGATGTAGAATAGCATTATGTTTTTTTTATATGCCATTAGAGGGAAAACTTAGTCTTTTTGTAGCAGTTGCCGCTAGGGCATCTATGCCATTTCGTTCGTTGCAATCCGGGACTGCACGCTGGGGTTTGTTTTGGTTGGATCAGGGAGAGCAGCATATGTGCCTCCTGATGAGAGACTAATAAGTTTCGAAACCGGTAGAGGTGCTTGCTGCACTCTCTGATTTGACTAGAATATGGTTCGGCTGTATTTTCGTTTTGCAACGAAATTGAAAATGGTTATTCATTTAAAAAATATATTCTGAAGTTGATGTCTAGTAAAATACCGTCTATTATGTGTAATTCCAAGTAGTTTTACGCTAATGACGTCGACTTTGTAACAAGACACTTACTCAACATACACATTACACATGACACTAATACTCATGTTGTGACTGGCTGAATGACATAAAGCCCATGCCATAAAAAAAACTTCATTTTTTTGTTAATTGTCATTTTTGACCTGGGGTCATTTCCTCCCCTTGGTCATCCGTGTAACAAAAAAAGGTTGGTCATCGGAAGGTTAATAACTCTTACAACTTCGTTGTATCAAAACAACTTTACGTAACAAAAATGTACCTTTTGAAAAAGTAAACAAAACCGTTTTTTTGAAGTTATGCTTTTTAGGCGCGATTGAGATTGAGGGTGAATTTATATTGATCTGCGCGCATGCGCACACCGACAGTATGGTATTAGTCGTTATACGGGCTCTGATTGGGTGTTGAAATGATCTGTCAATAATAAATAATTGTTCAATATGAAGGTAAACAAATGTATAATATATTAGTTTTAATGTTGTGAGGACAGAAACAAAAAAGTTTATAATTGTAGTGACATTTAAATAGTTTTTAAAAGCAACAGGTACGTAATAATTGTAAATGTATCATAGGTACCTAACTATTTGAACCTACCAAAATACATAGTATGTAATACTTTTATTTACATAATTTGATTACCATCAAAATTTCTATCAATGTTCACCTAACATATTGTTTTCTTACTCTATGTTTTGTTGTATTTTTTCAATTCTAAATCATTTCAATTCAAAATCAAAATAATTTAATTTAATTCAAAAATGTCACAAGCTTAATCCGTTTAATTAGTCGATCTTCGCACATAATGACACATTGCCTAAGTGGCGAAGCGTTTTAAATTTGTTTTACAGCAAAAATTGAGTGAATCGTAAATAAGTATACCATCGAAAAACATTGATTTTTTAGATATAAAACTAACACTTTCGATAGCGATTAAATAAAAAACTATTAATTTTACCAAAAAAATGTATAGAACATTTTTTGCTTAGAATGAATGTTTTTATTAACTTTTGCGGTCAAAATATAATAAAAAATGTCCACCCCCCGAGATGGGGTGGCAACCCCGAGATGGTAAAAGCGCCTGTCGGCATCATATAGATTTTGATCCATGGAGTATCCACTACTTATTCTCAAATTTTCAAGCAAATTGATCTATTCTGTAAAAATTGCGAGGTGAAAAGCTTTGGTTCCTGGACTATAAATTAAGATTTTAGGAAAAGAAAATATGAAATAAATAATTGGATGTTAAATATCCAACCGCATTCCTACCGTAATAATGCATTTACAGAACTAGTGAAGTTAATTACTTTAAGAATATTTCAAAAATTAATAATAGCCACTTACAATAAAAACACCAATAAACTTACCATACTAATTCCTGGAAAATTTAAAACAGTTCCCAAGATGGGTATCCTCCTTAAAAAGTTTATGGCAATTGGGAAAAAATCGCTGAAAACAATAGAATGTTAAGAGTTGTTATATTACTGTTGAATAAATTAGAAATCATCAAAAGTATCAAAAAGTTGAAACAAATCGGAACGTTGAAAAAAGTTATTTTATAATTTGTTTAAAAATTATTATAAATAAATAGGTTCCCTTGAAAAATTTTTGGTGAACTTTTAAATATTGTTATTTGAATCATAATCTATTTATTAAAACATGTTTCAGCCTGTGGATATGAAATCGACACTTTTTAACAAAAGCCACCCAACTTTATCCCGCTGACATGAAAAAAATTGAAACAGGCCAGAAGAAATGCCAAGTCATATGAAAACGTTGTTTATTAATTCAAACAAGCATTATCCTCTAACTTACGAACAGTTACTTGACTTCCTTGAACACTATGAGGGTTTACTTCATACCACACACAGAAGAAATCACAATTACAACCTTACTCACCAAAATTTATCCTTAGCTTAAAGACGAGAATATAAAGGGCTGATGTGCATGAATAAAAAATAAAATATTAAAGCAAACAATCAAATCAAACAAGCAATCAAAACTTACTAATCAATTAACAAAGATAAAAAAGATCAAGGCAGGTTTTGTTTATATTTGATTCAGAGTTGGACCACCATCTCCATATAGCTATTTCAGCATCCTTATGCCTCATCGGTGAAGCTCAGAAGTCTCAACTCTGAAGGAAATACAAACAATTCTGCCAATTTAAGGCAAACCATCGCAATGCAATGAACCCACCTCTGAGACGCAATTCAGCGACATCTCTCGTATTACGAGGAAAACAACGAAAAGCCCCAGATGCAAAGTTTACTACCTTTTAAACAATTAGAATAATTGAAATAAAAATATAATAAACAATATTTTAAATCCAAGACTTTTCGTTAATAAACTGCTTTCTGGCTGCATCCCATATCTCCGGATTTTACAATATATAATCACAAGAGACGACGAAAGTAGGAGAAAGCAAATAGAGGACGCTTAGGCCACGCATTTACCTTCCCTTCGTCAAGGAAAAGGACCGAAAGACAGTTTCTAAATACTCAAACTGAGTAAAAATGAAAAAGATAAAAAAGATCAAGGCAGGTTTTGTTTATATTTGATTCAGAGTTGGACCACCATCTCCATATAGCTATTTCATCATCCTTATGCCTCATCGGTGAAGCTCAGAAGTCTCAACTCTGAAGGAAATACAAACAATTCTGCCAATTTAAGGCAAACCATCGCAATGCAATGAACCCACCTCTGAGGCGCAATTCAGCGACATCTCTCGTATTACGAGGAAAACAACGAAAAGCCCCAGATGCAAAGTTTACTACCTTTTAAACAATTAGAATAATTGAAATAAAAATATAATAAACAATATTTTAAATCCAAAACTTTTCGTTAATGAACTGCTTTCTGGCTGCATCCCATATCTCCGGATTTTACAATATATAATCACAAGAGACGACGAAAGTAGGAGAAAGCAAATAGAGGACGCTTAGTGATTATATATTGTAAAATCCGATATGGGATGCAGCCAGAAAGCAGTTTATTAACGAAAAGTCTTGGATTTAAAATATTGTTTATTATATTTTTATTTCAATTATTCTAATTGTTTAAAAGGTAGTAAACTTTGCATCTAGGGCTTTTCGTTGTTTTCCTCGTAATACGAGAGATGTCGCTGAATTGCGTCTCAGAGGTGGGTTCATTGGATTGCGATGGTTTGCCTTAAATTGGCAGAATTGTTTGTATTTCCTTCAGAGTTGAGACTTCTGAGCTTCACCGATGAGGCATAAGGATGCTGAAATAGCTATATGGAGATGGTGGTCCAACTCTGAATCAAATATAAACAAAACCTGCCTTGATCTTTTTTATCTTTTTCATTTTTACTCAGTTTGAGTATTTAGAAACTGTCTTTCGGTCCTTTTCCTTGACGAAGGGAAGGTAAATGCGTGGCCTAAGCGTCCTCTATTTGCTTTCTCCTACTTTCGTCGTCTCTTGTGATTATATATTGTAAAATCCGGAGATATGGGATGCAGCCAGAAAGCAGTTCATTAACGAAAAGTTTTGGATTTAAAATATTGTTTATTATATTTTTATTTCAATTATTCTAATTGTTTAAAAGGTAGTAAACTTTGCATCTGGGGCTTTTCGTTGTTTTCCTCGTAATACGAGAGATGTCGCTGAATTGCGTCTCAGAGGTGGGTTCATTGCATTGCGATGGTTTGCCTTAAATTGGCAGAATTGTTTGTATTTCCTTCAGAGTTGAGACTTCTGAGCTTCACCGATGAGGCATAAGGATGATGAAATAGCTATATGGAGATGGTGGTCCAACTCTGAATCAAATATAAACAAAACCTGCCTTGATCTTTTTTATCTTTTTCATTTTTACTCAGTTTGAGTATTTAGAAACTGTCTTTCGGTCCTTTTCCTTGACGAAGGGAAGGTAAATGCGTGGCCTAAGCGTCCTCTATTTGCTTTCTCCTACTTTCGTCGTCTCTTGTGATTATATATTGTAAAATTCGGAGATATGGGATGCAGCCAGAAAGCAGTTTATTAACGAAAAGTCTTGGATTTAAAATATTGTTTATTATATTTTTATTTCAATTATTCTAATTGTTTAAAAGGTAGTAAACTTTGCATCTGGGGCTTTTCGTTGTTTTCCTCGTAATCAATTAACATTCATATCCTGAGAATTAAAATGACTGAAACGAAACCACAGAAGAAGTGGGCAGACGATTTAGATAGACATACCGGTTTACGATGAATGAAAATCACATTGGATAGAGAAAAATAATAGACAGACCCACATATATCCATTACATCCGTTTACAAAAACAAAAAATCACTGACATATATCAACAAATTTGGAATAGCACTTTCATCAGGGAGTACGAATACCAACATTATTATTAACCGGAATAAAAAATAGAAAAGAACAAATAACACTGACTACACATTGATCACATTTGTTCCAGCAGAATGTTGAACTGATTCAGGATCGTACTGAGCGTGCGCTTTACATAAAACCGTGTAAATTTCTCGTTGCTGGAAGGCGTTTTATGTAAAGCGCACGCTCAGTACGATCCTGAATCAGTTCAACATTCTGCTGGAACAAAGCTATAACTTAGCCATGACTATTTAGTTCAACACAAAAATAAACACATGTTGCGAAATGTGAAATAATGATACAACATTAAAGTAAAACATGTTTTATTCCAACACTATTAAAAAAACACAACATATCTAACACCTTAAAAAGTGCCCTAAAAAAAATCTATAAACAAAATCTACACTCTTAAGGGTGATTACATTTAATATAGAGTATGCGGCAAAAAAAACAGTACTGAAATGAATATTGAAATGTTGATTATTATTTATAGATTTATCCTCCCCCCTCAGAAACTCAGAAACCAAGAGTTTCCTCACAATTTAAAAAACACGTCAATTTGTATTGGAAGGGGGACGAATTTTCATGCAAAATTAATGCCCTCAAATGTAACCAACCCCCTACTGCCCCCCAGTTTTTTTTAAATAGCAAGTGTAGTCGAGTTGCACATCATTTGACAGGTATTTTTTCTGTACACGACCCTCTATTTTTTTTTAATTTGCGGAATAACTTTAAAGACAATTTTGGATTTAACTAATTTATAATATATTTGTTAAGTCCAAAATTATCTTTAAACTTATTACGTAAATAAAAAAAATAGTGTCGTGTAGAGAAAAAATTACCTTCAAATGATGTGCCACTCGACCACACTTGCTATTTTAAAAAAAATGGGGGTTGATGCGGGGTAGTAGGGGGTTACATTTGAGAACATGAATTTTGCATGAAAATTCGTCCCCCGCCCATTATAAATTGACGTGTTTTTTTTAATTTTCAAGAAGCTCTTGGTTACTGAGTTTCTGGGGGGTCAAATTTTTGTTGGAACAGACTGTATATCTAGTATCCATGATATAGCCTTGCAAACATTATTCACGATGACGCACGTTCCCGATAAAACAGATGTTAAAGATACCCTCTGACCAGTAGCGGATCTACGGGGAGGGAAAATGAGGAAATTTCCCAACAAAACAAAAAATTGTTCAAAAAATGTTTTTCTGAAGCTATTTTCTTGTGGCATTTTTGCAATTAACTATTTTTAATGGAAAATAAGCTACAATTTTACAAAAAAAAAAATGATTTTATTAACGTTTCGACGCCCAAAATTTTTGGTTCTCAAAATATACAAATTATTAATGAATTAAACAAAAATGTTGTTGCTTAGTAACAAAAATTCTTCTAATAATTTATTTAATCTGACTCATTTATATCGGCAATTCAGACATATATTATACATTTTAAAGTAGAAGACTTAAAATGATATTGCCAATATTGGGATTTTGGGACGACTTTGTTGAAAGATGGTTCATTCGATTACATGAAATCAACCTCAACTCAAGAATATCTGTCACAAAAAAATCATGACATCTGATCTGTCTTTAAAAAGACAACCACATGCAGTGGTGACAGTAAAATTCTCGCGCTAGAGATTCCATAGTAAATCACGAGGGAAAACCAGGAAAAACCTCGTGATACTATCCCGACATCGTAAATATTAAGTCTCACTTTAGTTTACTCTCAAAACTAATAGCAAATTCTGACCTTAATATGTACATATGTTATTTTAAATTATAAATAATATTAATAATACACAGATACATAAAAAATACTAAAATATAAAATATGTACTAACTCGATATGTTATTGACTTCTAATCCTGATATTTTCTTTCTATTGACTTCCTCTTTTAGTATGGGTATCCACATCCTACTGCATTCTACCGAGGAATTTGCGACACAATTGGTTTCATTTAGCATAATTAAAGCCGCTTCTTTGATTTTTCTCTTTTTACTATCTGTTTCTTTCAGGACTATACTTCAATCTCTCCACTGAACTCTATGTTCATTATCCCATGCGTGTTGACATATTTGAGATCTATCAAATTCTCTATTTTTAATATAAAATTGATGTTCACTTATTCTAACGTTTAATGGTCTTGATGTTTCACCTAAATAAAATTGTTCGCATTCACAAGGTATTTTATAAATACAATTTTTTTTTTGTTCTTTCTTGTTCACTATTAGGTTTAGTTTTAGATAGAATAGATCTCAACGTGTTTGTTGTTTTGAATGTTGTTGAAATGTTGAATTTATTTCCTATTGTTTTAAGTTTCTCGGATAGTCCTTTTATATATGGTATTGATATTTTCCTCGTATTATTTCTTGTGAATGCTATAGGATCCCGTTCTAAGTTGTTCTGTTCCATTCGATCCAATCTGGACAATTCCTCATTTATAAACTTATGGAATGGAACAGAACAACTTAGAACGGGATCCTATAGCATTCACAATAAATAATACGAGGAAAATATCAATACCATATATAAAAGGACTATCCGAGAAACTTAAAACAATAGGAAATAAATTCAACATTTCAACAACATTTAAAACAACAAACACGTTGAGATCTATTATATCTAAAACTAAACCTAATAGTGAACAAGAAAGAATAAAAAATTGTATTTATAATAAAATGCGAACAATTTTATTTAGGTGAAACATCAAGACCATTAAACGTTAAATAAGTGAACATCAGTCTTATATTAAAAATAGAGAATTTGATAGATCTCAAATATATCAACACGCATGGGATAATGAACATAGAGTTCAGTGGAGAGATTCAAGTATAGTCCTGAAAGAAACAGATAGTAAAAAGAGAAAAATCAAAGAAGCGGCTTTAATTATGCTAAATGAAACCAATTGTGTCGCAAATTCCTCGGTAGAATGCAGTAGGATGTGGATACCCATACTAAAAGAGGAAGTCAATAGAAATAAAATACCAGGATTAGTAAGTCGATAACATATCGAGTTGAGAAGGTCGAGGCCCTCTAAGGGCTGTAGCACCAAGATGATGATGATGATGACTTTAAAATGTATAATATATGTCTGAATTACCGATATAAATGAGTCAGATTAAATAAATTATTAGAAGAATTTTTGTTACTAAGCAACAACATTTTTGATTAATTCATTAATAATTTTTATATTTTGACAACGACACCCGATTTGGGCGTCGAAACGTTAATAAAATCATTTTTTTAGTAAAATTGTGGCTTATTTCCCATTAAAAATAGTTAATTGAAAAAATGTTTTGTTTGAACAACAAATTGTTCAAACATAACAATACATTAGCTGGCATGAAACCGAAACCACAAAAAGAAAAATTCAATCCAATTAACACGCTAGTTAGGAAAATTAAGTGAACTTAATGCCTAGAAGTTATTATTTAAGTCTTCTTTTTTTGTCTTTTGGTTGGCTTTTCATTGGAGCAAAAGGCAAAAAGAGCCCAAGGCAAATTTATAGATCCGCCACTGCCTCTGGCACGAAAAAATCTTTAATTCTAGTCCGCAATTCCGAAATGGCAGACGGTGGATCTGTCTAACTCCTTCAGCATTCTTCATATGTACGCACCTGGTGGCGTTAGTTCTGGTGAGTGGCAACTCCCAAAATGATCATGCAGTATTCGAAGAGACTCCCTGGCAGTGTGACAGGTTGTCCCGTCCTGCTGAAACCATTGTTGATTTTAAGCTTGGACCGTTTTCGTGACCTTTTCCGTATGACCGAAAATAGTACTCCACCATAAAATTTTTTTCTGCACAACTGAGAACCATTCTGAAGCACCTAACATTTTCACGACATTCACATACGTTATAGTCTAAGAGCTAGTGAACCCTCCGACTAACAGTCGTCCTGTAAGGCTAGAAATTTATCTAGTGATAATTCATAGCACACCAAGGCTAAAAACCATGACCTGGCAGGCATCAGCCGTGCACGTGCAGGTGAATCGAAAAGTGCAAATTTAGGGGGTCAAAAAAACTTTCTCCTGTAAAGTTTAAATTTAAGTATGTGTTTGAGTAAGTCATTTAGAAGAAATGTGTACAATGACAGGCGATTCTGAAGAGCATAAGACCTTGCCAGGCGAGGGGAAAGATTAGGGGTTTTTCCTAAAATTATTTTTTTGCATCGAACAATTTTTTTTTAGGTTTTTTGAATCATTCCAAACAGAAAAGGTCTTTAGTGATTTTTCTCTTAAGTGGATAGTTTTTGTTATATAAGTGATTGAAAATTTTGAAAATTGCGAAATCGACCATTTTTAACCCTAAATCGGACATTTATCTAAAGATTTCAATGTTGCCAAGGTACGTAGATATTCTTTAAACATTGATTGATGAAATCCCGAAGAGTTTTTTGCAATAAAATATCGAAAACCCCTTTGTTTTTTTAATTGCTAATCAAGCGGGCGCGACACTGTAGTATAAGTGAGGACGTTTGAGTTTGCATAAATTCATTATCTCGAGAATGGGCAAATTTCAAGAGAAATCCTCAGACAGGTCGATTTTTATTTTTGAATTAGGACTTTTTGGCATATATATAATACCAGTGACGTCATCCATCTGGGCGTGATGACGTAATCGATGATTTTTTTAAATGAGAGTAGGGATTGTGTGATAGCTCATTTGAAAGGTTATTTAAATCTCTGATCACTAATATAAACATTAACATAATTATTTATACAGGGTGTACAAAAAAAATGTTTCTTCTATTTGTCAAATTTAATCAAAGTTAATTTAATAAAAAAAAATTTTTGTACACCCTGTATAAATAATTATGTTAATGTTTATATTAGTGAATAGAGAATTCAATAACCTTTCAAATTAGCTATCACACAATCCATACTCTCATTTAAAAAAATCATCGATTACGTCATCACGCTCAGATGGATGACGTCACTAGTATTATATATATGCTAAAAAGTCTTAATTTAAAAATAAAAATCGACCTGTCTGAGGATTTCTCTTGAAATTTGCCCATTCTCGAGATAATGAATTTATGCCAACTCCACCGTCGTCACTTATACTACAGTGTCGCGCCCGCTTGATTAGCAATTAAAAAACAAAGGGGTTTCCGATATTGCATTGCAAAAAACTCTTTGGGATTTCATCAATCAATGTTTAAAGAATATCTACCTACTTTGGTAACTTTGAAAGTTTTAGATAAATGTCCGATTTAGGGTTAAAAATGGCCGATTTCGCAATTTTTAAAATTTCCAATCGCTTATATAACAAAAACTATTAACTTAAGAGAAAAATCACTAAAGACCTTTTCTGTTTGGAATAATTCAAAAAACCTAAAAAAATTGTTCGATGCAAAAAAAATAATTTTAGGAAAAACCCCTAATCTTTCCCCTCGCCTGGAAAGGTCTTATGCTCTTCAGAATCGCCTGTCATTGTACACATTTCTTCTAAATGACTTACTCAAACACATACTTAAATTTAAACCTTACAGGAGAAAGTTTATTTTACCCCTAAACTATGCACTTTTCGATTCACCTGGTAGATACTCGTGCACGGCTGATGCCTGCCAGGTCATGGTTTTTAGCCTTGGTGTGCTATGAATTATCACTAGAAAAATTTCTAGCCTTACAGGACGACCGTTAGTCGGAGGGTTCACTAGCTGTTAGACTATTATAACGGCGCAGACGTTCGGAAACCACTCAGTACATTTCGGCGCCTGATGCATACAAATTTGAGGCATACGAATTTCAGTACTGTTTATTTTGCCGCATATCTTATTACTAATTTACCTGAATAACAAAAAGAATCCATACAATTCTAGTAACATCCCCACCAGGGGCCATTTTAATAATACTAATATAATTCCTCCAAAAAAAGCAATTGACCTTTTAGCTTTGTGCCGTTGAAAGAAAAATAGGAATGTTCTTTGTCGTCCTATGATAGCTACCAAACCTGATATAAATAAAATCTAAAAATAATAAAACAATCACTATGATAACAAAGTATACATTTTGATATTTTTACAGTTTCAAGTACTCATTTTAAATACCTACTTTAATGAATCTTTAAATTCTATTGCTTAGTAATAGACGGAGAGGCAGCGCTGAAAAATCTATTTGAATTTACTAAAGCTAGATTTTTCACAGTTGATTACTGTGAGTGTGTAGAGAAACATACTGCGGTCGGTCAAGCGAAACGTAGAACAGGGTTTACTGAGAGGGTATCAAAGTTGCTTTCCTACAAAGGTAATTATTTCCATTTACTAAGGCTGAAAATCAGTACACACATTCTAAATTAAATATAAATAAAAGTTATTATAGTCGGTCAGCTGTATGACGGGACAGAGCCGGTCGGTCGGCCCCAATAGTCGATTGAGGAAATGAAGCATTTTGTCTCGCAATTTTTACGTCCAGCATAGATTTACTTGAAATTTTCACAGATGGTAGGGAATAGTCCAAGGATCATTTTCTATATCATGCCGCTATCATACGCTAAAACCTTGGGGGTGGTTACCACCCCATCTCTTGGGGTGGAAATTTTTTATTACATTTTAACCATGTAATTCGATGGAAAAAGTGATTCTAAGAAAAAAAATGTTTTTTACATTTTCTTCGTAAAACTAATATTTTTCGAGTTATTCGCGCTTGAAAATAACAGTTTTTCGACGAAAAAATCGACTTTTTTAGAGGGTTTTTTGAGAATACCTCGAAAAATATGCATTTAATTAAACAAACTCTAATATTCAAAGCCAAATAATGGGAAAAATTTGCATTTTTCGAGGAAAACTTAAATAATCTTTTTTCAAGTATACAATTAGACCTTTCAACAAAAAAATAATAAAAAGTTTCTTGCATGCAAATTAAGTGACTTATAGTCAAAAAATTGTCGGTACCTACCTGATTTTCTCTACGAAAAAATCAGTGAAAACAACCCCCTAACTACCTTCCTAATTCAAAATTGGTCTTCACCTTTCTGTAGTTCCTTTTATATTTATATTATCAATACACTCAAGGAGTTTGACCTATTTAAAATTCCTAATTTTGGAAAAATATTATATCTCACTGTGTACTGATTTTCAGCCTTAGTAAATGGATTTAATTACCTTCGTAGGAAAGCAACTTTGATACCCTCTCAGTAATGAGACTACTCAAAAATTATTTTGTAGGATTTTTAAAGAGATATAAGACTGTGTAAATTAAATTCCGTAAGATGCCTCAGTTTTTAATTGGGGCGGGTTTAAAGGGCTCGAATAAGGGGGTGTTTGCTGGTAAATATAGGTTTTAAACAGCTATATCTGGCTAACTATTCTTTGTAATGAAAATCTATGCACAGTGTAATTTTAGTCACTAAAAAAGCTACAATTTAGTAGTTTATAATTTTTTTCATTTCTTCAGTATTATCGGAGATATTTTGAAGTAAAAGGTGAAAAATATCAAATTGCAAAAAATTTATTTTTCTTTAAACTCAAATTTTTCCAAAATTAGGCATTTTAAATAGGTCAAACTCCTTAAGTGTATTGATAATATAAATATAAAAGGAACTACAGAAAGGTGAAGACCTATTTTAATTTAGGAAGGTAGTTAGGGGGTTGTTTTCACTGATTTTTTCGTAGAGAAAAGCAGGTACCGACATTTTTTTTAAGTCGCTTAATTTTCATGCTAGGAACTTTTTATTATTTTTTTTTTGAAAGGTCTAATTGTATACTTGAAAAAAGATTATTTAAGTTTTCCTAGAAATATGCAAATTTTCCCATTATTTGGCTTTGAATATTTCAAATTGTGCATTTGACGAAAAAAGCTAACCTTTAACATGCCGTATCTCGGTTTCTATTGGTCTTAAAGATATTATAGGAAAAGAATTTGGTTTGTGTTACTAAAAGATACAATTTCGATATCCACAGTTTTTTTGATTAAATGCATATTTTTCTAGGTATTCTCAAAAAACCCTCTAAAAAAGTCGCTTTTTTCGTCGAAAAACTGTTATTTTCAAGCGCGAATAACTCGAAAAATATTAGTTTTACGAAGAAAATGTAAATAACATTTTTTTCTTAGAATCACTTTTTCCATCGAATTGCATGGTTAAAATGTAATAAAAAATTCCCACCCCCGAGATGGGGTGGCAACCACCCCCAAGGTTTTAGCGTATGATAGCGGCATGATATAGAAAATTATCTTTGGACTATTCCCTACCTTCTACGAAAATTTCAAGTAAATTCATGCCGGACGAAAAAATTGCGAGAAAAAATGCTTCATTTCCTCAATCGACTATTGGGGCCGACCGACCGGCTCTGTCCCGTCATACAGCTGACCGACTATAATAACTTTTATTTATATTTAATTTAGAATGTGTGTACTGATTTTCAGCCTTAGTAAATGGAAATAATTACCTTCGTAGGAAAGCAACTTTGATACCCTCTCAGTAACCTCTGTTCTACGTTTCGCTTGACCGACCGCAGTGTGTTTCTCTACACACTCACGGTAAGTAATCAACTGTGAAAAATCTAGCTTTAGTAAATTCAAATAGATTTTTCAGCGCTGCCTCTTGGTCTATAAAACTTAATAAATAAAAAACAAATCCATAGGATTAAATTAAAACGTATTGTAAATATAGCATATAGTGTAGGAAACAGAGGTTAAACCTCGCAAACTGGACAAAGTCCGGTTTTATTTTTTTTTTCTGGTATATCTAGGGGTGCTGATTATGAGACTGACTTTTTCTTAAAAAAGTTCGCCCCAAAACCCCCATTTTCATCCCTTTAAAAAGGGTAATTTGTGGTTTTTGCGAAACGTAGCCCTTCCTATACGTTTTGCAAAAAAATTTTTTTACAGATATCTGAAGAAAACTATGTTTCCTACAATTTATTCCCCGACAGCATATTATATCTATCACCCACCATTTAGCGGGAGTGGCGCCCCAAAGATGACATGTTTTTAAAAAAGATCTTTTTTAAAAAAATAATTATTTTCCTAACTAGTGCGGAAAGTGATACTTTCACGCACGAGACTGCCGTTGACCCGAACGACGTGATAGCGGAGTTCGGGCAAGCAGTCGAGTGCGGGGAAGACACTTTCCGCATGAGTTAGGAACAATATTTTTTCTAGGGCCGTGCGTTTGGAAAAAGCCACAAAAATAGAGTTATATCAAGTTTTATTTAGAAGTGAAAATACACAAATTAGTTCTTTGACAAGGTTGTCAAAACCAAACCACACCAAACTTTCAATATAATGGCTTACCACGACGACGATATTGGTTTCCATGACGACGATTCAAAACCATTGTAATTGTCTACTGAGCTGACTTTTAAATATTATGTCAAAATAATTTTATTTCACCGAATTATCGCGCCCATTTCATTAAAACATGAACACAATAAGATAAACTTGAAATAAATTAGTAAATAATATCTAAATATTAGTTTATTGCATGTATTATAATATATTATAATGCCATATTACAAGGTATTTTACTTTCCTGCACGCCGTGTGGGACAATTTACTTTCACGCACGCTGTGCGGGAAAGTGCAACTTTCGGAAACGAAATACGTGCGTGAAAGTGGCTCTTTTAGCACGGCCGTAGAAAAATTATTTTTCCCTAACTGTAAGTAATAGTAATAGGTTCCATTTAAGCGCAATTGCCCATTTTTTAATTACAGGGTGTTACATTTAAAAAAACCCCTTTTTATACCATCTGAACCGCTTATGCTAGAGTAAAAAAACTTTCAGGGATTACCCATGTATATATATATATATATATATATATATATATATATATATATATATATATATATATATATATATATAGAGAGAGAGAGAGAGAGGTTTAGACGAAAACCTTTGGGAAGATAGAGATGCATGGAGATTGGGCATCGGAAGACGTTTTAAACCTATAATCGGTTTAAAACGTCCTCCGACGTCTTCCGATGCCCAATCTCCATGCATCTCTATCTTCCCAAAGGTTTTCGTCTAAACCTCTCTCTCGGATCTCTCTGTCTATTCCTTCTCTCCAGCTCTTTCTGGGTCGGCCTCTTTTTCTCTTACCATGTACTGGTGTTATTTACAAATTTGTATAATGCACCCCTATATTTCCCCCGGAACTTCACCCAAAAAAGGAGAATTAATAAAGAAGTTGATTTTCTTGGAATCCTTCACACACCATGACCTTTATTAAAATGCTTCATAATATCATTTTGTGCACGTTCTTATTACACATGCATGGACACCAAAAGCGATTTCTTAGTGCAACCCCTGTAGCCAAACAAAAAAAATTAAAAGGGGGATTAAATTTTTGTTTTGCTTTTTACCCATATGGGCACATGCTCCATCAATAGGGTTTCCTATAAATATATATGGATATTGCAACATCCCTGCAGAAACTACCCCTACCCCTGAAACTAAGTTTTCACAAGCATGTTTTTACGATTTTCTCATTACCTATGCATTTTTTAACAAAACTTAACACAATTAAAGACCACTATTTGCTCACAAATAAGGTCCTATGTATTTTTTTTTCGTATAAGCAACCGTTACGGCACAGTGGCGCCGTAAACCTCAGAAATGCTTTGGCGGGCTCCAGTTTTTGTTTTTCTTTTTTCGTCAACTGTTCATTTTATTGATAAAGTAGGTACTTATGGAAAATAAAATAACACAATGCCAGCTTCAAATTATGACCTATGCATATTTTACTTTCTGTGCACCCTAAAGCCACAGTGGTGGCCCAAAATTTCTACAGTGGTGAACCATTAAACGAACCATATTTGGGCTACCAGACCACTTCCTTTGGATTCAGCGACCCAAAAAAATAATACCACCATCAAATCACGGCGAGCTAGAATTTCCCACGGGACCCCATATGTTGCGACTAGACTATACTTGTAAAGCACTTTTTTACTAAGAATTTAATTTCTATTAACGTACCATACCTTGTTTTTAAACTAGGAGAAATAGTTCAAATTTGCCGCGCTGTAATGCTTGTTTGTAATTGGGGCAAACGCAGGCAAATTTACTCCACTAAATTATGAAATTTTGACACTTTGACATTTAAAATTCATAATGTTGTTCTGAAGCTATTTCCTTGTGGTATTTTTATAATTAATTATTTAATATTTTGTATTTTGTCAACGACATCCGATGTGGGCGTCGAAACCAGTGGCGGCTCGTGGCCTTAGAGACAGGGTCGGCAAGATTTTTTGTCTCATATAGGTATACCATCTAATTAAAAGGCTTAAATCATCATAGGAGATTTTTTGTTTTTTTTTTGTTTGGTTTACTTGACAATCTCTCGTGTGTCATAGTGTTTCGACAATACGTTTTGATTATTTTGAGACAAGAGAAATCCCGTTCATTTGAGGCAGAAGTTAGTGGTAATAAGAGAATTTATGAACAGTTTGTTGTAGTGAATTGCAGTACTTACTATATAAAATTATACATATTTGTAACTTATCCTAAATAATATATATTAAAAATTTTTTGGCGAAGGTAACTTTTAAATTTTGAATTATCAAAGAGGTCAAAAATTTTCAAATCTTCAAAATTCGAAAAACGAGTATCTATTTGCATAATAGCAAGTATCCAAAATTTCAAAATATACTCCTTTTTCGAGATATGTATCATGCCTTTGTATTTTTTTGAGGTGGTTCAAAAATATCAAGCAAATCCAAAACGTCACTGCGTATTATATTGGAAACAACTATCATTAAAAATATCTCTGAGATTTTGCACCAGCTTTCTTATTTAATTTTTGGAATAAATAATGTCAGTTGACTGATTTTAAACAGCAATGAATATCTTGGGCAAACTCTGTCTTAAAAATATTTAAAAGAGTAATTATTTAATAAAGTTCTTAAACCGATTGCTTCACGGATCGAGGTATAACCACTTTCAAAATCGTCGCCTTCGAAAATAAAATAAAAAACTTCCAAAAAGCTGTTAACGAAAATCTGCTACAGTGAAAACTAACCAATATTTAAAATTTCATCGCGTCTGACAAACTGTTTGCATTTTTTTCGAAACAAATTGTTCTAAAACAGTAGTCCGTTTAGGCAAGCTAAAATGGCAAGAAAAGACGATATTCTTTAATTTTTTTACACGTATCCTGCAAAACTATATTCATTCTATGCGCATGACAGTGAGTAAATAAAGCTTGTGGTGCAATAGTTTTAACTTTTGCTGGAGACCATTCAATTCACCGGACATCACGGCAGCGCCGTCGTAAATTTGCCTTACCAATTTATTTTTGATATCCAAAAATTGTAATCTGTCCTTTAAAACACCAAAAATATATTCTGCCTTATTGCTTTTACTGACGTCTGTAAAACCTAAAAACTTCTCATAAATATTACCACGTAACCCTATCGAACAACAATTGATAGTTGTGAATGACATGATAATCAGAAGTTTCATCCACTTCTAGCGAAAAGCAAATGGTTTTCAGAATCTCAGATTCAATAACATTATTCAAAATGTAACTAATTGATTATACTTATTAGTTTATTCTGTACTGTTTTAGACACGCCGCTAAATATCTTCGAATCAGAAAAAAATTGGAAAATTTCAAATTGTATTTCTTAAACAATTTTATTAGTTCTCTATAATTACTTTGATTTAACGAATGCTCCGATGATGTCTCTTATGCACAGAGATCACTTAACGCTCGGATTGGCCGAATCCTTTTAAAAACAATGAATAAAATTCAGTCTGTATTATCTGACAGATTTTTTTTATTTCACAGATACAAATGACATCAACTCTGATTAAATTAAATATTAAAAAAATCTATATCTATAAACGTGTGGGTCGGCACTGCCGACCCTGGTCGAAACGTTAATAAAATTAGTTTTTCAATTTAATTGTGGCTTATTTCCCAATCAAAATAGTTAATTATAAAATTCATAAGTTGATTAAGTTACATCGGGGATTTTTTGTGTTTTCTGCGTTATTCCTTTAACTTTTAGATTTTTAGTCTGCATTTATACAGGGTGTCCAGAAACCCTACCGGCAAACGAAGACAGGAGATTCTTCAGATAATTTTAAGATAATTTAACCCAATTCACTTAGTCCGAAAATGCTTCCTAAGGGAGCTAGAGCTCTTTGAAGATGGCGTCTTGTAATTAGTTTTTCTTAAATACCTCCAGAACGCTTCTATTTAGAAAAACAAAAATTGGTACACGTATTTATCTTCAAGATATAAATCTAATCCATTTATTGCAAATTTCTAGTACCGATCATAGGCGTCCGTTTTGGGTAGGGCAACGGTTATTTTGTCGCATAACTTTTTTTCTTTAACTTTTATGCATTTCTGACACTGGATTATTAAATTGTAAAGTATTCTAGTACTAAAAGGTACTCGTGTTTGAAATCGGTAGGACACACCGTTTTCTAGAAAAATCGATTTAAAAATTTTTCGCTTTTTGAATTAAAAAAATTACAAAAAAAACTGTTTAGAAAGACGAAAACTGGTACATTTATTTATATTCCAGTGATAAATCGATTTCATTAACTGCGAATTTCTAGTACTGGTCATAGGCGTCCGTTTTGGGTAGGTAAACAGTTATTTTATAGCATAACTTTTTGTCATGAATTTTTGACACTAGATTATTAAATTATGAGGTATTCGAGTACTAAAAGTTACTCTTACTTTATGTTGGTAAAATACTTCGTTTTTTGTTGAAAAGTTCTTTCAATTTTTTTTCAAATTCCAAAAACGAAAAACTTTCAAATCGATTTTTCTAGAAAACGGTGTGTTCTACCGACTTAAAGCAAGAGTACCTTTTAGTACTAGAATACCTCAAAATTTAATAATCCGGTGTCAAAAATGCATAAAAGTTAAGAACACAAAAGTTATGCGATAAAATATCCGTTGCTCTACCCAAAACGGACGCCTATGACCGGTACTAGAAATTTGCAATGGATGGAATCGATTCATCTCTGAAAAGTAAATATGCATACCAATTTTCGTTTTTCTAAATAAAAGCGTTCTGGAGGTATTTAAGAAAAACTAATTTCATGACGCCATCTTCAAAGAGCTCTAGCTCCCTTAGGAAGCATTTTCGGACTAGGTGAATTGGGTTAAATTGTCTTAAAATTATCTGAGGAATCTCCTGTCTTCGTTTGTCGGTAGAGTTTCTGGACACCCTGTATAAAGAAACTGCTGTTTTTAGAACTCTTTAGCGTCGTATTAGTGTTATTAGTCTTATAAGTTGCCCGATACTGATTACTGGATTACCGTCGAAGGCCGACATGGATAATTGAATAAGAAGATGAATCTGGCGATTTTTCTAGTGTCGTTATTCTTGAGTTTACTCCTCCTAGTTTAAAAACACGGTACAGCTCCAAGCTCCATAAAATATACCATATTTAAATATGATTCCAAATTCACACATGAATGTACCTTTAATGTGTAAAAATTTACAATTGACTTACTGACTTACAATTCAAATTGAATAAATTACACAATGTTTGAATAATAGATATAATATGATTTAAAATTTAAATGACCGTTTGTGCTAATATTTCTTTCAAAAGAATAATTATTCATCTATTGATTTAGATAATGCTGAATTTGCTGCATTTACAAATTCTCACATGTTTATAGAAATTTTTTATCTGCATAGTTTATTACGGGACAGACATATTGATATCACCAAACAACGCTTGAGCGACTCGTTGCCTAGATCGACTAACCAATGAATATTAAGGGTGCGATTACGTCACGAGAGTGTACTGTCATTTGAATCGTAATATGATTTTGTTCGAATCCTGAGAAAACTAATTATTTTAGAAAAATTTAAACGCAGGATGAAATATTACATTATTACCGAGGGCGGAGAGCCCCTTAGAATAAACAAGCAGTTTCTATTGAATCAAATATTTGAAACTAAATATCACACTTCTCTTTTATTTTCAGCCCTGTAACTTATTAAAATAAACATTATAGAAGTTTTCAGGGACTTTCGGCCCTCGGTAATAATGTAGTCTTTCATTCTGAGTTTAAATTTTTCAAAAATATTTATTAGTTTTATCAGGATTCGAAAAAAATGAATACAATTAAAACACATTGAGAATTTTGACATGCGTCAAAATTTTGCATTAACTCAATGTAAAATTCTAAACTGTTAAATTCCAGCTTCCCTAATTATTTTAGATCAAAAGACATTAGAAACTATTTGTAGAGGATTGAAAGCTGTATTGAAAACAACTGTTAAAATTGGTCTACGTAATTAAACATATTCCAAAATTTTGTAAAAATGTAATACATTTCAGTTTTCAGCCCAAACTTAGGCCACACATAATGCAATAATGTTCACATTTTTGAACTGTCAATATTTTTATTTAATCATCTATTGTTTAAAAACAATACAGTTGATAAAATACCCTCAGTTGCGGAGAAAGTATTAATAATAAAGATTTTTTATTCAGTCAATGGTGTGAACACTAAATAGTAACGTGTGGCCTAACTTTTACACGCATACCTATTGTGGCAAATGTATCATATTTTTCAAAATTTTGGAATGCAATTAAATCGTCGAACAATTTTAACTTTTGATTTTAATACAGATTTTAATTCTCTACAAGTATTCTCTCCTGACTTTTGATGTAAAATAATTAGGGAAGCAGGAATTCAACAATTTAGAATTTTACCTTGAGTTTCCTATGGCCCGTTTTACTATTCACCACCCGGTATAAGATAAAATGTGTACTATTTGTCTTATTATTTCATAATAACACAAATAATACACATATATACACAATACCACACATTCAGTGATCGAAAATCATTTAAAAATATGGGATGTGTACTCTTGTGACGTAAAATCAAAAATATAAGTCTCCCCACCACCGTCGGTCAAGGCAACCGTAATAAAGTCTAATAACCATGTGAGCCAGTGGCGGCTGGTCCTAAGGGGCCACCGAGCCATGGCACTGGCTCTGAAAAATATACTTACAGGAAAACAGATTGAACAATAAAAAGAATATTATTTTTACTTTGTTTTTTTTAATATCAATGCATTATCTACAAACATTATTTATCATTATGTAACTTAATATCCACGAAAAAACAAATAATTCCTGTGAGTTACTCTGCCCGAGCACCATTCCGTATGGCTCGAGATTTGACTTCAAAAGCATAGGAAAAGGTAGACGCGGTCAGCTTACAACGGACGCCGGGGCTTATGAGATTCCGAGCCAGACAAACTTTGGCTCGAGTGTGTTTTAGAATGTGACTTTTCTAGTGTTAGAATGTGTGTTAGAATGGTTTTTGCTTATATATAACTTTTTAGCGTTGATTTGAAATTTCATCTAGCTCTTCAAATTTTGAAGGCTGTGCAAAGATTTTAAATAAATATATGTATATTCAAAAAATTGCCGGATTTGTGGATGTGATAAAAAAAATGCATTTTTCTGTTTCGTGTGTGTTTTGTTTGAGAGCGATTCTACATGGGCAAGACATGGTATCATTGATTTAGTGCATATTTACGATAAAATAAATATTATGCCTTGACTTATTTTCATAATTCTTTATCCATGCGATCATCTAATTATACATAAATATCAATTTTCAAGATACTGTGTCAAAAAACGAAAAAAAAAAAATCCTTTTTCATCCAGTACCCGGTAAATTTACGTATTAAGTTGTGTTAAGGGTAAATTTACCTATGGTAAATTTATCTATTTGTGCACCGCCTCTTTTAGTAATCACGAGCCGCCACTGATGTGAGCGACTGGCGTTTTGAATGTCAGTAATGCACAAAATCAATTTTTTAAATAAAGTTTGTACCAACTTGACAGTAAAAATTCGATATCTAAAGATCTGAGTATCCTCCTATCGACAAAAATCAAAATGCGTTTTAAAGATGAAAGTGTAGCTTTTGCATGAAATTTTTGCATTTTGGCACAAATAAAGTCAGTCTGTGAAGTAAGATGGTCTGTAATATGAATGTTTAAATTCAGCGTTTTTGGGAATATTTCAAATGCCTCATATTTGTTGCCAAAACTCAAAATCTAAATTTCATGTTACTGGTTTTGAAGATTAAGCCTCTAACAATGAAAATTCCACAATGTCCAGTCAAGGGAATTGATAAGTTTTATTGATCTCATGAGAATTAATTATAAAACTCTTAAGTGTATAATTCTTACAACTTTTTTGCAATGACAAATGATCATTATCCTTTTCAATGTGGAAAGCGCACCAGTGTGCCATGTTCATTGTTGATAAAGTGTTAAAGGCGCACCAGCACATTAACTTTTTATTTAAACAAAGTCTGGCTGCACAGGGCAACTCTCTACTATTTTACTCAGCACTGAAAGGGTTAAGGGTTTATAGGTAATTTTCAAAATAAATTATAAATTACACCTAAACATAAAAAGATTACCATTAAAATTATACCTATTTAAAATTGCTAAAAACCCATTTTTTCTTGAAATGTGGTCCTAAGCGGCTGTTTTTAAGGATTGGAAAGTTAATAAACATAAATTAAATGTCAACACATAAATGGATATTATTTATTATGTTCATTCAAGTATATTTCAGTCTATAATGGTTAATTTTTTGTCTTGAGGACTTTTTGTAATTTAATGGATAGTTTTCATCTCTAAAGCATAAAACAGGCACATACAGGGTGAGCCAAAGAAAAGAGTCCACCTCGATATTTGGCAGTAGTCATTGGATTTTAAGAAAATGCCGATACAGGTCGATTTTTATTTTTGAATTACAATTTTTTGATAATATATTTTATACTAGTGACGTCATCCATCTGGACCTGATGACATAGGTAATCAATGTTTTTTTTTAAATGGGAATAGGGATCGTGTGGTAGCTCATTTGAAAGGGTGTATTCAGTAATATAAATATGAATATCATTATTTATACAGGGTGACCAAAAAATAATTTTTGAATTAAATTAATTGACGCAAAACAAAAAGAAGAATGTATGTAATGTATTTAACTCAAAATACATTCTAACTGCTGTCAGAAAATAAAAAAAATGTTTATTTCACAAATTAACATTTTTTCGCTTAAATTAAATCACAAACAGCCTCCCACCCACCTCTTGGCAGTTTAAACATTTAATTCAAGCGAAAAGCGATGTTTATTTGCCAAATAAACATTTTTTTCTATTTTCTGACAGCAATAGAATGTATTTTGAGTTAAATAAATTACATACGTTCTTATTTTTGCATCAATTAATTTATTTCAAAAATTATTTTTTAGCCACTTTGTATAAATATTGATATTAATGTTAATATTACTGAATAGAAAATTAAACATCCTTTCAAATGAGCTACCACACGACCATTGGTGGCTAGTAGAAATGTTTCTGGAGCTCAAATTTCTATTCCTTAACCCGGCACCTGCCACATGGGGTGCTACCAGCACCCCATAACACATTTTTATCAAATATTTGGTATTTCAAGTTTGGTAACAGAGCTGTGCGTCATAGTAGCTTTCTATAATATTATATAGCATATATGTGTTAGTGTTTGAAGTGGTTATTTAGTGTCATTCTGAACTTATAGCTCTAAAGTCGAATTGAAGTGTCATCATCTGGCACTTTAAGTTTTAAATTTTTTTGGTATTTTTGATAAACAGGTCAAATTTACATTTTTTATTGAAATAACTGATTTAAATTATTAATATAGACTCTATACTCAGTAAATCTTAATTTTTTTAGTTATTTTACTTGACTTCATTTATTATGGCTTGGTACTTGCTAATTTGCTTATAACACCTTTTTCATTTTATTTTTTAACTTTTATAACATATTAGTGGCTAATAAGTTAATAAAACATGTTTATTTATATTCTTGTGTTACTCAACACATTATTTTGTTTTTTAAACAAGTAGATCACACAAAATTTTTAAGGGGTGCTGTGAGCACCCCATGTGGCAGGTGCCGGGTTAAAGCGGAATATTCCTATAACCAGTATTCTAATAAGGGGGTTCGACTGTATAGATCATTTTGTCCTAATAGTCCACTGTGGTCATGTAACTTTCAGGAATATGTACTTTTATCTATCAGCTGTTGATTAAAGTTACATTGGAGGTAGAATATAGCCAAAACAGGAGGCTATTTATAAAAAAAAAATGGAAATTGAGGTACTAAATGAACATTTGAGTTCCAGAGCCTTGATGTCAGGTTTACAGTCATATATTCAGCCTGCAGTGATCAAATACATCGATGGTTAAGAGCGCAGATATAGTATGTCCAAATATCTTAATTGTTGAGGAGAACGTTTTGAAGTTTTCGCGTTACTTTTTATTTGATACTGCTGATACCGATATATCATAATGTTTGGGTAATAAGTTCGGGTATCATTATTAGCTTAATGTAGATATTTTTTAAAATATTATGTATCATTGGGTTAAAAAATATTTTTTTTGAAAATGTGTATGAACATACAACATAAGGCGCATGTTACTGCATGTCCGGTCAAATAATATTTACCGCCATGATAAGTTTGATCGCGTGAGCACTAACATTGTATGTCCCAAAACATACTATGTTTGTGCACTTCCAAATGGACATAAAATATCTGTGCAAGTCGGCTTTTAGTACAAATGGGAAATACTATATTTTGACAAGGCCGTTTAACCTATTTACAATCATTCTGGACTTACAATAATTATGCAGAACATTCATATGACCCTACTGAATATTTTTATAATGTTATCTTAAAATCAGCAAAAAGTGGACATACTATATCTGTGCTCTTAACCATCAACATCATCTTTAAAGTTCTATCAGATCAACCCCCCCCCCCCTAATAAAAGAGGACACTGTAGGATATTGCAAAAAACTTAAAACAAGACATTTCTAAAATTGGTTGTGCCGGCATCGTGCAATATATTGTAGTGTGGTAACAAATGTGGAAAATGGAACAAACACTAAAATAAAAGATAACAGATACAAAGAAATGGAACAAACATTAATTAAACCACAGTATGTAATTCCGCTAGTATGTCAGGCTCATGTTAGCGCAAAGTGCCTACAACTGTTAATTTATGGTTAATATAGAGATATTTAAGAAGACTCTTAGACACACTACTACAAAATTATACTAGAAAATTATGACATACATTATCTACGAAAACTGACTAGCCACAAAATGTATTGTTAACTAAAAAACTAGTTGTACAATAGATTACTTACAGTAAAATTTTTGCAATATCACAAAATTACAAAAAAATATTGCATCATAATCTTGGGTCCTGATAGACCACTGTTGTGCACTAATGTATTTTTTAGATATTGTGTAGGCATAGTATTAATGACACAAAAAACAAAGACTTTAATGCACTTAAATGCAATTTAATTAAAATTAAAACACACAAGAGATTGTAGAAAAACGGAATTTTGCAAGATATAATATTAACTACATTAACAATAAACGTTGAGTACCAAATAAAAAGCATCCTACATTAATCAGTAACCATCAGAATCCATTAATATAAATTTTAGTTTCAAGACCTAGCCTCTTACCACACTGATACCAAAAGCAGTATTTTGAATGCAATATATAAATATATTTCAATATAACCAATTAAAAGCAACTTACATTTCCTAATGCTAATAAACTCCTATCCAAAAGAAGTAATACACCTAAAAATATAAAAAATATTCCAAATGTGGACAATCCAACCCCGATTTCTAAAAATAAAAAATTGTTAGTTATGCACCATAATAAATCATTACATACAGTTATTACTTTGTGTATCTGTTAATTCAAACATATTTAAATTTATTTATTATGATAGACTTGGCACAAGAACATAACCTAGCAAAATTTTATAATGATTTGTTTAAAATGTTTTTGAATTCCATTGATGACACATCAATAATAATACCAACCTAATATCGTAAGTCAAATTTCGAATTATTTTACAAATGTTAATATTATTTTACCATAAAAAAAATAAGTTATTCCCTATTTTTGTTTTATTTATAATTTTCGTTGGTTTTGTATTAATGTTTGTCTAAAGTAATTCTATTTTTTACATTTTTTTCTAAATTTAAGTTTGTACATAGTTCCTTTTGTATACTTCGGTTGGTTAACTTGGGTTAAAGAGACACGTTATCAAATACCATAGGATAACAAAGGAAAACATAATCAAACACTGTAGATAGAGAGAGACAGATGTGGTCAACAAAAAATACAGTTCGACACATTCGACAGTACATTTGACGTTTACTTTTTTTATTTATGTATTTGTTCTCCATGCATTAAGTTTATTGCTGGAGAAAATTACATCTGTGTCCTTTGGTAAATTATATACAGCCGGAAGTATACAGATGTAAAAGTTCGCAAAACTTTTAATAAAATGATACTTAAAGCAATAATTTTTTTGTGTGTGATATTTAGTTTAAGTGAAACATTAAGTATAAGAAGTGCAGAATATGAGAAATTCCTGGAAAATCCAAGATACCAAAACTACGATGAGCTCACCAATCTCTTCAAAAAGCTGGAATCCGAACATCCTGACTTGGTAAAATTAAGATCTGTGGGAAAATCTGTAAGAAATAGGGATTTGTGGGCTTTAGAAATAAATTCTAATGTCCAAAACAGGACATTGTTAACACCAATGTTTAAATATGTTGCTAATATGCATGGGGATGAAGCCATAGGAAGACAGTTGATGATTTACCTGGCTCTCTATTTAATTCACAATTATGGCACTAATGATAGGGTGACCAGATTGGTTAATTCAACTGATATTTATTTAATGCCTTCAATGAACCCTGATGGTTATGAAAATTCAGAAGTAAGTACTACTTCAATATGTTAGATTTTGTTTTTATAGTTTAGTAAGATATATCGTAGAATGGTCAGATTTGTAGGTTTTGATAGTTTTGCTTTAAGCTATCTTCTTCATGTGCCGTGTCTGTTCTGAATGTTGGCAATTAACATGGCTATTCTGACTTTGTTTAATGCAGACCTAAATAGTTCAGCAGATGACAATCCGAACCATTGTTGCAAGTTTTGTAGCCACGAGTGTCCCCTCCTCCCTGGATCCCTTCTGCTTGGATAATTATCTGTAGTACTCTACATGTACTGTGCATCATAACATGACCCAAGTATTCCAACTTTCTTTTCTTTATAGTTATTCCTACCTCTCTCTCCTTACCTCTCCGGTGTAGTACCTCCTCATTGGTCACATGCTTGGTTCAGGATATATCGGCTGCCCCAAGTAGAAACACTGTAGTATATCCATTTTTTTCAAAATCACTTTTATTGCATTTTTGGATTTAGGGTGTTGTTATCTACCATTTACCAAGGAAGAAAAAAAATAAAAAATTAGTAGAACCACAATTTAACATTGCTATGAAACACATTATATCACATTCTATCTTCACTTCACCAATTTAAAACACATTATGTCCATATCCCCAAGTATAAACACTGTAAATACAGGATATACAGTGTTTTTATTTGGTTTTTGGGATTTACAGTGATTTACCGTGGGAATCACATGATTTACATTTTACATTCGCCAAGACCATTGATATCCCCAAGGCAATTTTTAGTTGTTTGTTAGTTATTGATGGTTATTGTGATAAGTGCAGTAGACATTTGTCGTGTATAAAATATTTAAATTTATTATATTAATTATTTAAAATATATTTTTAAAATTAAACTGGGTGTTACCTATTAATTATCAAATATGAATAAAAATCGAATAATATTTTGACATGCTGAATTCGAATTTATAACTTTCTTTTGCGTCAGAAGTGTTAATTGTTTAAGTTATTATAATTCGTAAACTAACAAATATACATAGTCTTTACAAAATGCATTTTGTTCTTAAAAAAATCTACAAAATAATGTTTGGTAAACCTTGACCAATAATTAGAAACACAGATGCTGCAAAATTAGTGCAAAAACATTGCAAAATTACAGAATTTAGTCGATTTTTCACTTGTAAGTCGGCTGAATTTTGAGTAAGATAACTTTATAATAGCCCAAATTAATAAAAAAAACTACAAGCTGTAAAACTAAACCTTAATATAAATATTATATAAACAAAGTTATAACAATATACGAACATTTTTTATTAAAAACTGCATAATATAATTTGTATAAATATGTATACAGAAATAATAGAGAAACTTATTTCTTTGATTCCTGAAAACGGATGATCGTTTTGGTGTACTTGGTCAGTCTCAGAGACACTAGTGGACAAGCTTTTCCATAACCCTGGATGACAGCAATTACATGACCCAGACACTGACCATTAAATTGTTGCAATTTGTTATATATTTGTTAAAGGAACTTGAATAAAGTATCATTTGTAGTACTTAATGTCTTTAAAAAGTGGGATATTTTATACTATATTTTCAGGTTTCCCAAATAAAAACACTGTACTTATGTGTTCAAAACCTAGTCAGGAAATAAAATTCAGACATAAAAATATTTACTGAAAAACAAGAGTATTTTTTACTAAATTAATGTGTGTTCACTTTTATTTCAACAAAATAGAAATTTGAAAAGTCGAGTCCTTTACGTTTTCTACTCTGGTGAACATTTTTCGAATTGGTGCTTACAGTGTTTCTACTTGGGACAGCCGATATAATATGTAATATACAGTGGAACATGCTTAATTTGAAATCTTCTTTCATTCAAATTTTTATTATGGTTCCTAACATTTCCTATATAAGTAATAATAAAAAGTCGTGAATAATTTGAATTACATTTTGGATAATTCAAACTTTTCTACTATCTTTTCTGAATATCTTAGAATCTTTTGTCATTACAGAATGTTTTGTCATTACATAATCTTTTGTCATTACTGAGAAGCTGAATTCTAAAAAGCAGCTAAAAATTTCGGATTTCTTTGGAAAAAATTAAACTGTCTTTTTTTATAGCTTGCAAATGTTTTAATTGGTATTGTTGGCCCATTTTTTTCGGTTGACAAAATTCGGGCAAGAATAGGAACAAAAACATCGGCAAGCGATAAGAATAATAATTGTCACCTACTATTATTGATTTTTATTGTTTGCAGATGTTTTTGTAGGTATCATTGTTTTTTATAGATATTTTAATTAGAATTTTGGGATAATTCAGATTTTTTTAACAGTTTCCTGAGATTCGAATTATCCAAGTTTCACTGTACATTGGTAAGCCCACATTTCAAAGGCCCCTACTTTTTTCATTAATATTGCAGTCATTGTCTACACTTCCATTCCATATAACAAAACAGGAAATACATAACAATTGAGAAGTCAGATTTTGAGAGGTATGGTGAGGCTGTTAGATTTGCTTCACGCTGGTGAACTACACTCTTGCTTTTTCTATTCTTATAAGTATCTCTAATGGGAAATAAGCCACAATATTATTAAAAAAATTTTTTTAATAATATTGTGGCTTATTTCTTATTATAAATAGTTAAAATTGTAAAAATGCCACAAGAAAATAGCTTCAGAACAACATATAAGTATCTCCTTTGCTTGATCACAACTTGTATTAACTGTTGTTCCTGAGTAAGTGTACAAATCCACCTGTTCAATTCTTTGATTGTCTAATATCAGTTGTCTTGCTCGTTGCTGGGTTTTGCTTACTAGGATCCATTTGGTTTTTATGATGTTTAGTTTGAGCTCATATTGTGTACTTGTTCTTTGTATCATACTCATCAGGCACCTCAGCTCCTCCTTGCTACTAGCGAGAATCACAATGTCATCAGCACACCTTATGTTATTAATTATTTCTCCATTTATCTTTATGCCTTCTGTGCTTTCCTCTTTAAGCTATAGTGCCTTTTTTCTGGTAATTAAATATGTGATTAAACATATTTATTTTTTACTAAGGTATATACTGTTACAGAACATGTAAGACAGTACAACTCGTAAGAGCTAAAATTAATTTTGGCCATTTTTATTAACATTTAACCTTACAGTGACCCTCCCTCATACTAAATGTTTGCATTGCTAAAACTGATTTAGAATAGCCTTTATAATTACTCTTGTTATTGTTAAAATTATTGATACTAAAAGAACTTTATAATAACTTAGTTACAACTAAAATTGATGTAAGTATACAGTTCAAAATTTTAAAAATTAAAACCTACACTCTACTTAACCCGCTAGTAGTCGCGCCGTTAGGTAGAATCTCACATTTTATCCTTTTCTGCGATAACTTGATGAAAAATTTTGCAATTTTGAAAAAATTTCGTAAGTGCCTCGAGGAAGGGTGTAGTAATGCGTAGGATTTTCTTTTTTTTTCTCTTCTTCTTCTTCTTTTTGTGGAATTTATGGCTTTGCCTAAAACCTAAAACTCTTTGCACTCTGTGCAAACCAATCATGTAAACAAAAAAAGACTTCTTTTTTGTTTACACCAGTCGGCATAAACAAAAAAGAGTCTTAAAGTGTTTCTACTATATTTCTTGCTTATAACTCTATACTCTATAGCTATACTATACAAGATTTGGCATTTAATTTTTTATTTCTAAAAATTATGGTTATAGTCGTAATATTAATTTGAAGTTACTTTCAAATGGTGTTAATAGTCTCACATCTATAAATAGTTAACTGATATCTAAACTTGTTAACACTTAGAATATATTTTTATAAACTAAAGTGGGAAAGTACAGATATAAAAATGAACAGTTATTATCTATATTGTTTAATATTTGCAAATGTATATCTCAGTGTTGATCTCATCCAAAGTACAGAAGTGTTAGAGTTTAAACATTTAGAAGATTAAGTTAAGTTTATCCCAATTTCATTTAAAATATAAATGAAATTGGGATAGTTCCCAGGAGTTGTATACCATTTAGTTAAAATACATCAACATGGAAGTAAAAACTTTTGTTGTAATTAGTATAAGTATTTCATTAAAAATTATATTAAAAAACTAAACGGATTACAATAGTTGTTCAGAATGAATGTTTTTGAACTTCTCAGTACATCTTCAGTACACTTTGAAGTACTTGCGCTAATAATTGAAAATCCAAACAGTTGTTGGGTTTACGTAAGTACTTAAAAGTATTAAACTAAATGATAAGTCGGTGAAAATGGATTTAATTATCTAGGAACATCCTGAGTCCCTACTTGAAATAATAATTACATCTGTATGAACTGCAGTAGAGGCTAATAAATTATCGATACTTTTTTTGCTAATCAATCCTATATCTTATTGTGATCAGAATACTCTTATAGGCTACATAAAAAACTGCATTCAAAGATTATTTAAAATCCAAACTGGGAATCTAACCCTTCAAAAACTGAACAACCTGTATTTTTGTGACAAATCTATCTAATGAACATTACCTCTAAAATTTGTGTTAGGTTATGTTATATGCTAATCATAAATGATAATCACATCTAAATTATTGTTTTCTTTACAAAATGCAAAGAGAAAGTTTTTGGCCGTTTCTAATAATTCTAGTGTACTGTAATAATTTCTAGTAGGTACTCATAGCTAAAATGGTTTCCAGCACTCACTTTGGAAAACAACATAGTATTTAGATCGTATTTAATTTTAGTTGCTGCTTGCAATTTTTCTTCAATTTTCTTAAAGACAATAATATCAAGTTTTTTGTTGGACTTTGGTTGTAAGTAACTGATAATTACTCCACACTTAGTTAACTAACTTCTGATTTTGTACTTTTGTATTTGTATGACAGTTTTTAAAACTTTCTAACAGTGTTTGGTATTACTTGGATTTCTCTATTTGAAATGACATTTTAATTAAACAACTCATTTGTGGCGAAGGTGGATCAACAGTAATACAAACATTAACTTGCTTTGCTTACAATATGTCAAATCCTCAATTGTACCAAAACAAATCAATAGATTGACAGAAGGAATTTGAACAAGTGAATAGTACGCAGTAATTCCCCTACTTGTTTGCAAGCAAGTGCCTAAACGAATGCATTCTTTGTGTGAGTTTCCAAAAACACATTTTGTTTTCAAACAGAGACAATGTTTGGGTTGCAATATGTGTAAAACAGTAAATTTAATTCGTATCGATTGTCAATGGTTCGGACTGCAAGTTATTAGAAAATAAATCTCATTTTACAATGTCATAACACTGGCTGGGCAATAAAAAAGGTATCTATGTACCGCTGTTTAGTACATTAACGCTTCGAATAAAAACAGATTTTTAACAATTTCAACAAAATTCAATGTACCAATAATTGTCAATGGTTCCTACTGCAAGTTATTAGATAAATAAATATCATTTTACAATGACAACACAGTCTTGGGCAATAAAAAGGTATAGATGTAAAACAAGAAGAAAAAACGTAGAAAAGATTTTACTGCTATTTAGATATTTATATGCGTTTATACAAATACCAACTTCGCAAGTGCTTAAAAAATTGAAAGATTAAAATTTAATGGTCGCTCGGGCCAGAGTGGAGCGTGTACAAAATTGCCAGTAAGGCACGCTCGTGTCAGAGTCGAGCGCGTACATTAAGGGGTTAAATATTATTGAGTTGTTTTACGTTTTACTGTCTGCCATTGAATATTACAAAATAATATTTTGCACTTTTCTAGGAGGGCAGATGTGAATCTAAAAAACAATATGTTGGAAGAGAAAATGAAAATAGTGTTGATTTAAATAGAGATTTTCCAGATCAGTTTGATGCTACAAAAGCAGGTAAGAAACTTTTCTTTTTGAAATAGTATATAAAAACGGAATGTGGCACTTCGGGAGTGCTCGCCGAACACACGGAGCTATGGTTTTTAATTTAATTTGTTTAATTTATTTTTAGTTTTTTCTATTTTAATTTATTTTATTATATTATATTTTAATTAAATTTATGATATTTTATTAAGAAACATGCAAGGGACTGAGTTTATAATCTATGTAGTGTGTGGTCGTGCAATCTTTCGCTATATTGTATTTCATTGTGTTTCTTTTTTTTTCTGGTCGTGCAATCTTTCGCTATATTGCATTTCATTGTGCTTCTTTTTTTTTTCATTTTTTCACACCTCTGCGAGATCCATGGCACCGATCAATGCATTCTACATTCATACTAAGGAAACTGTGCTTCTAACGAGTTAATTTTTAAATTGAAATGTAGAATATTAAAAAAAAGGTTTTTGGTGACCCGGTTGCAACTCTGGAACCTGAAGTCCGAGATCAAATTTCTCACCCTTGATACCATCTTTGGGTTTTGTAAAAATCTGTTCTAATAACGGAGGAGTTTTGTTCACGGAACAGACAGGACAGAGAGGCATGGCACAGGAAGTATATATTTATTCTCGTTTTGCTGTGTGTCAAATAATATATCGCTAGTACTATTTCGGTGACTTTAAAACAGTATTTCTGGTTGCAGCTCTGGAACCGAAAGTCCGAGGCCAAATTTTTCACCCTTAATACCATCTTTGGTTTATATGCTTTCATTCGACACCTCATTTGTCATTCTATCTGCTCTAATAACGGAGGAGTTGTTTACAGACCAACAGACAGACATGAATAATGCAAGCTTTTCACATTTTAATGTTGTAAAATGAGTGAAAACAATGTTTATATATCAGTGTATATTTTATTCCAATACTTCTTCCTTCATTAAATCATCTTGGGGCAAGTTTTAAGTTTATTATCTTACATATTAGCATTTTTTGAATATTTTTCCAATATTTTTACATATCTTTATTGTATACGTCAGATATTTTTTATAAAGTTACAAAGTATATAAAATTAGTGAATTCTGTCTCATATTGAAATTTGTAAAATTTATTTTTATTAATCACAAGGTATAATAATTATAATGAATTACAAAATTTATGCATCTGATATTCGGTCTTGTTTCATACTCTTTATTAACTGATGGGAAATCCAAATATCTGACTAAGACTTCATTATATACCTTTTGTTTTTTTTTTCATATACTTAGAACTATGTGCTTCACATCTATTCAGAGATAATAAAATATCTTGGAAAAAGTATGTATAAAATTGAAATTATTTGAAATTATTATTTAGTTTATCTGATAAGCGTTTGCCCAATAATTACGTAAGTGCTTTATCTAATTAGTCGTTTACTATTTTGTTTGCAATATTATCTGGGGATTTTACCGCAAAAATTAAATATTTATTTAGTTTTTTGACCTTAATAATTCTGTTAGACCTATTCTAAGTGTGTCCCATAGATGTTTGATTTAAGTGAAGTAGGGGCTGGAAGCTGACCAATTGTTAAGGACAATCTTCACGTCTTTTAAATCTTCATTAAATTAGGTCCCAAGAATGGCGCAAAATGTATCACATGCTCATCTAAAATAGTTGTTATATACCTACCTACCTTGCTCCTGTCATAGAACCTTTATCCACAAGAGCTAACTCAGTACAAGCATCGGAACTTATAAGGCCCAAACTATAACTGAGGCTACCCGATAGATTATTCTGTCGGCAATATTGCATTGAAGAAATCGTTTTGCTGGTTTTTTCCAGATTCTTTCGTGAGTGTCTGGTGACCACAAGCAAAACCTGGACTCATCCGAAAACAAAACATTGCTCCAATCTGCGTAATTCCAATTTTCCCCATGCAAAAACAAGTCGAGCTTTACGGTGTTCGATGGATAGCTGTGGACATAAGACTTGGTCTCTTGGATAATAAATTCGTTTCAATCAACGAACTATCCACCTACTTACATCCATATTTCGGACTTCGTTCCAGCGATTTGCCAGCTCAATTCCAATATCCTACATTATATTTTCTCCATTTGTGTTTGCATTCTTTTATTACGTCATCTAATACTAGGTTAAAGAGTAGTGGGCTCAGGACACAACCCTGTTTTAATCCAATGTTGTTGTCGAATACTTTTGATTTTTCATTTCTTGTCCTTACATAGCTTTTCGTTTTTTCGTATAAACTCTGGATGCATCCTATTAGATCTTGTTCAATTTTTCTCTTCTCTAGTATTTTCCAAATATCTTTTCTTTTAATTCTGTCGAATATGTCGAGCTTTTTCCATATCTATGAAACATGCATGTATTTCTTTTTCTGTTTTAAGAGCTTTTTCTATTATTTGTCTTATTATGAAAATCTGATCGTTCGTCCCTCTTTCTTTTCTGAAACCACTCTGGCTCTCCTCAAAGGTGTTTTCTAGTTTTTCTCTTAGCCTGTTTTCTAGTGTATGTACTAGCATATAGTTTTACCACTGTTCTTCCAAGTGTATTCCTCTATAGTTTGAGCATTCTTTGCTATCTCCTTTTTTATACAATGGTGTTTTCTTTCTAGTACCTAAAAATCTAAATATGTATGTATTCTCATCGCACCACATTCACCTCTGTTAATAATAATTGCCGCCTTAAATACATAGTTAAACTTATGTTTTTAAACGTACATTTAGATACGCTTAAAAAACTTTCCTAGTTGACTAGAACAATTACTTTAATTATGAAGTTTACTTAGGTCGTGTGTGCAAGTTATAATTAATTTGTTTATTGTTGGTAAATGTTTCATGCACTCGTTTTCCACCCATGACTTTAAACATTTTTACAATTTATCGCTTAAATTGTTCTTACCCTTTTTTTAAATTAATTGACGAGAACTACTGATGAAAATTTAGGAGTCTCATATGTTATATTTTCCTTTTAGTTAAGCTGATCTTAACTTTATTCGGGTTTAAAAGGAGTTTCCAAGCAATCAGATAAACTGCTTTTTAGTAGGTATACGAATCTTCAAATACAAATTCTCCTCAAGTAGAGCTGTTAAGCTTTGTTGCAAGTGGTATTGAAAATTGTTCTATAATTTTAAAATGGTGCGAATCGTTGTGCTTTTAGTGCAGTCATTGAAGCTTTTTAGCTCAGAAATTTTTTACTATGAACCGATTTACATGAAATTTTGGAATTAGGCTTATCCTACCCTTAACTTCAAAAGTGATATTGATCCGAACTCCGTTTTCACCCTGGGGGTGGTTGCCACCGCTTTTCGGTGGTGGAATTTTTTTTTAAATAACCTCAGATATCGATAGGGGAGCGTTCAAGTATTACGTAACGCGATTTTTGAAGATTTTTGACCCCCCTTCCCCCCTACGTAACGCACTGTAATGGGCGTTTAACTATTACGTAACGCAATTTTTGAAGATTTTTGACCCCCCCCCCCAACCTGCGTTACGTAATACTTGAACGGTCCCTAGAAGACCTAATTTTAAGCAAAAAATGTTGTATAAAGTTTTTTCAAAAACCCAATACTTTTCATGTTTTTGGCAATTGAAAATTCGGAATTTTCTCACGATTTTCAACAGTTCTTTGCAAATATCTCCAAAAATATGCGTTTTAACGATAATATTATAATAAACAAAATTGTAGCAAGTAAAAAAATGAACAAATTGGTGTTTTAAAGAGTGTTCTAAGTGCAATATTAAGCTAGATATTGAAGATCAAAACCGTTTTTTATTTTGTGTGAAATTTAATCGATGTATTGAATGCCATCTAGCGGAGAGCGAATAAATTTTATGCATGCTAATGAGAAAGGATTTTATAGTGCTTAAAATAAGCTTTAAAATGAGTACTGTTAAAAGTCTCTTGTACGTAAAATGAGTAAGCTGTAATGAAAAAAAGGAACATCTAATGGTTTTTTTTTAAATCAATGTATTTCATAAGTCCCATTTCCACCAAAATTAAAATTAATCGTATTCCGTCTAAATTAACTTTAATATAAAGAGTTTGATGGATTCTAGCAGTTTCGCTGATTTGGAACACATACTTTTTGAAAAAATCACGATTTTTTTTTTATTTTATTTGGGATACAGACAGGACAAACCCATAAAAGTATCCACTACAGAATTTCAGATACATTTACAATTTTACAAACTGATATATAACTACAAACTAAAAGTACAAATATTCATTGAAGTAAGAACATAAATACAGAAAATGATATAATATGTATGAACAAAAGAGAAGAAAAAAAAATGAGAAAATAAGCGATAACAAAACTGAATACACCAAAAGACTAAGTTTCAAGAAAGTGATTCTTCAATAGTTTTTTAATCATATCCGCTTTATGAAAGAAGATATCAATATCCACAACGCTAGACAATTTATTATAAGTATTTGTCATTCTCTGAGCAGGTGAATTTAAAAAGTAATTTGTGCATGCTTGGTCCGTAACAAAAGTATAATTATTTCTAGTAGTGTGGCTTGGAGTACGAATTTTCAAGAAATTTATAAGGTCAATACAATCTACATTATTATTTAGGACCTTGTGAACAAATAAGACATGCACAATTTGTCTACTATGCTCAAGAGAAATTATTTTTAAATTAGAGCGAATGCGTTGTCTATCACTATCAGGATAAAATTTCCTTTTACAATAGGAAATAAACTTATTTTGAATGGATTCTACTTTAGAGATGTATACCGAATAACGCGGATTCCAAATAATAGAACCAAACATTAAAATACTATTGACATATGCCATATATAACGTTCTAATGGTAAAAGAGCTTTGTAACTCAAAACAAGTTCTATATATGAAGCCCAACTGCTTACTGGCTTTTCTAGTAATATTAGAGATATGTTGATCAAAGAGTAGCTTACGGTCCAAAAGTATACCAAGATCCTTAACGCTTTCTACTGCATGCAATACACAGTTAGAAATTTCATATGTGTTATAGTTTAAGTCAGGGCTGCTGCGAGAAAAATGTATATAATTACATTTTGAAACATTTAAGAACAGGTTATTTCTTACACAATAATCAGATAAATTGTTTAAGTCTTCTTGAAATTGAATTCTATCATTAGGACATGAAATACAGTGATATATCTTTAAATCGTCGGCATACATAATAAATTTAGCAAATTTAAAACAGGCAGAAATATCATTAACATATAAATTGAAAAGTAAAGGACCTAAATGGGACCCCTGAGGCACTCCTGACGTAGTGATCACAGCATTGGATTTAAAAGCTCCTAAAGTTACTTGTTGTGATCTATTTCTGACGTATGAGTCAAACCATCTTAATAAATTACCATGTATACCGATTTCAGATAGTTTCAAAACAAGAATCGAATGATCGATTTTATCGAAAGCTTTACTGAAATCAGTATAAACTGAATCAACGCTTTTTCTCTCATTTAGACTTTGAAGTATGTATTCGATGTATAAGAATAAGTTTGTATCGACTGAACGTTTTTTCATAAAGCCATGTTGTTCAATATTAAGTAGGTTTTTTACGTCATAATAAAGAAAATCAGAAATTATACTTTCAAATACCTTACTAAAAATATTTAACTTAGAAATAGGTCTGTAATTTTCAACTTTGCTTTTATTTCCGGATTTATGAATTGGAATAATAAAAGCATTCTTCCATTTATCAGGAAATTGGCCGGCATTAAGTGATTTATTAAACAATAGAAATAAAGGTTCTGTTAGAGATTGTTTACAGTTTTTAATAAAATCAGTAGTTAGCTCATCTGGTCCAGGCCCTTTATGAGGTAAATTTTCAAGTTTATTTTCAATAATTTCGCGAGTAATAGTATATTTACAGATATTTAAAAGCGTGTTAGTGTAAATATTACCAAAATTGCTAACATTACTAGGTACAAAAACGGAAGCAAAGTAATCAGAAAATACGTTACAAATTTTCTATACGTCAGTAGTAGAGCCCTGAGCAGTAAGCAAACTGTTTGGAAAACTATTGGAATTTCTCTTATTTTTTACAAATTGCCAGAAGTATTTAGGATTTTCAGTAATATTGGTTTCAACGTTAGTTAAATATTTTTTATAATCTTCATTTATCAAGAATTTAGATCTGCCCCGTAAAATTTTGAAGGTTAAATAATCTAAATTATTGTTGTATTTTTTCCATCGACTATGAAATTTAAGCTTTTCTTTAATAACTTTTATTGTAGAAGTAGAGAACCAAAGAGGGTATCTTTTATAGTAATTAGGATATGTAGGTACATGCAAATCAATGATTTTATCAATAATATTATAAAACAAATTTACAGCTTCATTTATATCATTTAACTTAAATTTAGTTTTCCAATCAACTGCATATAAAAGACGGTTAATTTCATTAAAATTCGAGAGTTTAAAATTTCTTCGAGATTGGTTTAAAACCCTAGTGCAAATATTAAAAGGAATATCTACATCAAACTCTAAAGTATTGTGATATTTATCCTCGGGAACTAGTGGATTCGTAGACAAACATACATTTTTTATCAAAAAACTATTGTTAAATATAAGGTCTAAAGTATTACCTGATTTATTGACATTTGGGTTGTACTGAACCATACCAACCAAAGACATGGTGTCAACTAATAAGCTTGATCTAGGATCATTATAATTACTTGGTTTGCAGTGGTCATTCCCATATAGTAACCATTTAATTTCAGGGAGATTAAAGTCTCCACAAATGACAAAAATATCATTAATATTATTTAGGTAGATATCAACAAGCTTATTACAAAAAAAAAATTAATGCAGCCATGTCTCTGGGAGGTATCTAAACACAACCCACGTGTACTTTTTGTTTATTCCGAGGAGTGATGGTGACTTAAACATCTTCTGCTTCAGAACACCAAGACTCCTCGGAATAGCTAGTAAGTTCCTCGGACACAGCTATAAGAACACCTCCTCCCGTAAGTTTGCTAGAAGAACTTGTCTCCCTATCCCGTCTATACACTTTATAACAAGAAAAAATTTCTTCACTTAAAATTGATGTATTCAGCCACGTTTCCGTTAAACAAATTATGTTTTGTTCACAATTAAGAATATTGCGAAATACAATGCTAACTTTTGAATTTAATCCTCTAACATTTTGATACAAAAAAGACAGATTAGAAACACCAGTATCCATAAAAAAAAATACAAAAAACAATGTCAAAAAAATAAATATGTAGTTTAATCCAACTTCTCGATATCCCCATCGCATGAAATTTTTATAATTCGGGATCTATCATCCTTTCGCACAAATATGACGCAATTTCTTTTCCAAATATATTTGTATTGTTTTGATTTCGCAGCTAGTTTCGTATCTCGTAGAAGTTTTTTATTTTTAGGGGTCAAGTGTTCATTAACATATAATTGGTCAGATATATTTGCTATTTTAAATCCCCTAAAACTACCATTTTGAGGACGTTTTGCTTTTGCGGCAGCCAGAAATGCATTCTGAACAATTATGTTTATATTTTTGTACAATTTAGAATTTAACTTAGGTGTTAAACGTGGCAACAATGCTTTCCATATTATTGACAGCGCCAGTGCGGGGTGGCAACTCTGTCTCTCGCGAATTGACGTGCGACGTGCAGCGCAAGAAAAAAGAAGATTCACTCTCTGATTTAACCTTCACAAAAGAAAAATGAAGTCATGTGCATTGTAAAAACTAAATGTTTGATTTTATGTATTCAAGTAAATTTGATTTAATAAAGTATTATTTTAACGATTACTACAGTCCATTAAATCGAAGTAACCATTTTTGGACCTTCGACCGAATGTATTAAAAACCTATAAGCGGTATTCAAGAATAAACTTGTTGATTGCAAGTGGTGAGTGGTGATGGTTCCTGATTTTAGCCAAGAAGCGGTACAGGGTACAGTGATAGCATTGATTTGAGGAGAAATAAATGTGAGTCTTTTCCTATTTTTTACAGTTCCTGATTATCTTGGTGTAGTTTGATTTGCACAAGTATACAGTATACCGGTGTTTAGATTTATGAATTTAATTCATGTGACTATTTGATTTGCTGATTAGGTATTTCATTAATTGGAATTTGATTGATTTACGGCATAAATAATTAATTATTGTCGTGTGAATAAGTATATTTTTTGGGATTTGTTGATTTATAGATGTATTTTTATGATTGGGTTTTATGTAAGGTATTTTTAGTTAATACTAAGTAGATTATAACAAAGATTACAAGGTATATTTAACCTGCAATTGTTCTGGAATTTGTCTATTGTAATTGATTGCCAGTAAATACAGTTTGAGGTGCATAATTGCTCTTTATGTTCGTACAAATTTAAATATTTAATTGATATTGATATTGGGTTTTGATTTATATAAAAAGTATTTAATCCATTCTTCATTGACAATATGAGGACTTTAAAAGCAGCAGAAGTTAAGCAGTTGTACAAAAAACGAGCGTTAATTTTAAAAAGATTAGAAAGCTTCGTAGAATTTATAGAACCATTGGAATCGATTAATGATTTAACTGAACAGAAGATTTCTGAACTAGAAATCAATGTTCAAGATATTGAAGATAGTAGAAAAGAGTTTAACTCTGTTCAGGAATCGATAGAATTAAATTGTGCTGACGATGTAATCGATGATGAGTTTGAAAAAAGAAAGAATTTTGATGATAAATACCGGAGATATATGTCAATTGCTAAATGTATCTCAAAAAAGTGGTATTTTAGTCAGGAGTCAGGTGATTTTAGTTCTACGGCCAGGGTGGAACAAAGGGAAACAGTACAAGGTGCTTGTGGATTGGAAGGGATTCGATTACCTCCAATAAGACTCCCTTCATTCAATTCAGACTATTTAAGATGGTTAGAGTATAAAAATACTTATGAGGCTTTAATTCATAATAACAAAACTCTTTCAGACATTCAAAAATACCATTACCAGAAGAAATATTGATAGGTCACTAAAGATTTTTATCGATTCAGATCTTACCCCACACCAGAGAACAGCATTAAACACTGTCAAGAGTGAACTTAAGGAAAGAGAGAGAAAGGGCGAACAAAACTTATTTATCAAGTACTTAAATGGCACTCCTAGAATAATGTCAAAAAACTAACACAGTCTTCCTCTGGACTGTGGGTTTATTTCCAAAATGTAGGAGGTCTCAGAACTAAGCTTGACCATTTGTTTATGAATGTTTCCTATTCTCACTACAGTATCATCATATTCAACGAGACCTGGTTGACATGTAACTATGCCGATGAAGAGCTGCAGTTGTTTGACCTCAACGTATATAGAACTGATCGCTCCAGTGAAACAAGTTCATTCTCAAGAGGTGGTGGAGTCCTTATTGCAGTTCATAAGGGCTTAAGCAGTAGATCTTTAAAAGTTAACGGGACAATCGAACAGCTTTTTGTCTTGGTGACCGAAGGTGCAAATCAGTTTATTATAGGAACAGCATATTTTCCACCTAAGTCTACATTGGACAAATATTCCATATTTTGTGAAACCCTGGAAAAAATAGCCGAAGATTATCCATCTGCACACTATTATCTGGCTGCTGACTTCAATTTACCAAACTGCGAATGGTTTTCAAATGATATGTGCTCTTCAACAATTCCTCTGCCAGGTGCCACAGCTTCTGAAGTTGAAGCCCTGCAGGTTGTGACTGGTATGTGTGCATACCACAATTTGTTTCAGTCCAATACTATTGTGAATGCAACTGGTAATATTCTGGACTTGGTGTTGGTCGATGATGCTGATGTAACTGTGTCCAGAGCTAATGAAGCTCTTTTGAGGGAGGGTATGCATCACCCACCCCTGGAATTTGAGATAAAGATGACCAAAAGGCGCCCCAATGATGGTGGTTTGGTTAGTGACGGTTTTTATAGGGACTTCAAGTCAGCTGACTATGTGAAAATAACTGATTTTTTGTCACAGTTCTGTTGGGATAATTTATTTTTAGGAAAAACACTGAATCAAATTGTAAATATTTTCTATGATATAGTTTACTTAGCTATAGAATTATTCATCCCCCTAAAAAGGTATTCAAAACGTAGATTCCCTCCTTGGTTCTCTTTAGAGTTAAAGAACCGGATAGTTGAGAAAAAGAAAGCTCACAAAAAATATCTTTTATCTAAATCAGTTCTGGATTATCAGACTTTTTCACAGCTGAGGGCTAATTGTAAATTGTTAAAAGCTGAAAGCTACAGAAATCATATTTACTTAACAGAATTATCAATAAGAAATAATTTGAAGGGATTTTGGTCGTTTGTGAATTCACGGAGAGGAAAGCCCTCTATGCCCGCTGTGTTGAGGTATGGTGGTGTTGAATCCGGTCATGGACCAGATATTGTAAATCTTTTTGCAGAATATTTTTCTACAGTATATTCCACTCAAATATGTGTCATACCCAGTGACTCACCTACATTTGGTCTTACTAATCTGACTGGCTTCAACATAACTATATCTGATATTTATCTAAAATTATCAGAACTGGATGCGAATAAGGGTCCTGGTCCTGATGGATTGCCTCCTAGCTTTCTCAAGAACTGTTGTTTTATATTATCCAGACCTCTTTTTCACATCTTTAATCTATCCTTAAATACAGGTGAATTTCCAGAATGTTGGAAAAATAGTTATTTAACACCCATTTATAAAGCGGGAGATAATTCATTGGTGAATAATTACAGGCCCATTAGTATAATTAGTGTAATACCAAAGATATTTGAATGTTTTGTATGTGACTATCTTAAAGCTTCACTTGAAAAACAACTAGTAGACCAACAATTTGGATTTCGGAATAACAGATCAACCGAATGTAACACACTAGTATTTGTGGACTTCCTGAGGAAGGCATTGGAGAGGGGTTGTAGGGTACATGCACTATACACCGATTTCTCCAAGGCCTTTGATCGGGTCAACCATAATATTTTAATATTTAAACTTAAACAAATGGGTGTTAATGGTCCACTTCTTGAGTGGCTGAGAACATACTTGATTGACCGAGTTCAGATGGTGCGTATCAGGGATTTTGTTTCCAGTGAGATTAAGGTTCATTCAGGAGTACCTCAGGGTTCACATTTGGGGCCCCTGTTATTTAACATATTCATCAATGATATACACCACTGCTTCCGACACAGTTCACCTCTGCTTTTTGCAGATGATCTAAAGTTCTATACAATTATCAACAATACAGAAGACTGTATTAATCTTCAACATGATCTTGATCGGTTGAGTGAGTGGTGTATGTTGAATGCCATGGCCCTGAATGAATCTAAGTGTCATGCTATTTCTTTTGGACGATCGAGAGACCCAATAGAATATAATTATAATATACAGAATATTCCTGTTGACTGGGTTACTGAAATTCGTGATTTGGGAATTAATTTAGACTGTAAACTTTTATTTGAATCACATTATACATCAAAAATTTCCAAATCTTTACAAATGCTTGGTTTTATAAAAAGATGCACTAGAGACTTTCAGAATATTGATGCAATTAAATTACTATATTGTTCTTTAGTTAGACCTCATCTAGAGTATTGTTCTTGTGTTTGGTCTCCATCTTACAATATTTACATAACAAAAATCGAGACAGTCCAACACAAGTTCTTAAGGTACATAGCATATAAACTGGGTATACCTTTTGAGTTAAATCAGTTAAATTATTATCAAATTGAAACCCAATTGGGTATTCTCTCATTGCGTGACCGACGAGTAATTAAGGATGCAAGGATGCTCTATGGCATAATTAATTCAACAGTTTTGTGTCCTCAGCTACTTGAGCAGGTTGGTCTCCATGTACCTCTCCGCAGAACTCGATTAAATCAAACATTCTATGTTCCTATCCATAGAACCAACTATGCATATAACAACTTTTTATCTCGAGCACTAAGATGGGCAAACACTCAACCTGATCTAGATTTCTTTGCACCGAAGTCTGAATTCATCTCTGGCCTCAGACGTTTGTTTGTTTGAGTAGTTGTTGGATATTCATTATTGTGATATATGAATCTGATTTATGTGTTTAAGTTTGTGATATTTATATTTTATTGTATTATCGTTTTATTATTACTATTTTACTGTAGTTTTATTATTATTGACACATGTATTATGTATATTGGACTTATAAACTTGTAATCTTATTGGGCAGTGTCCCGTTGAAAATAAATAAATAAATTACCTAAAGTCAAGTTTAACGGATGAAGCTATAAGTATTATTCAGGATTTAGATTTTTCTCCACAGAATTATATGTATGCATGGGAAACTTTGTGTAACAGATACAATAATAAACGAATGTTAGTGGATAATCATATTAAAGCTCTGTTTAATATTCAAAATTTAGCAAAGGAATCGGCAAGTGGTATACGAACTTTAATTGATACGGTAAAGAAACATTTATATGCACTTAAAAGTCTTGAATTGCCTACAGAACATTGGGATGCAATAATTATTCATATAATTTCATTAAAATTGGACAAAGTTACTTCTCGTGAATGGGAATTGATTAGGGAGAGATTAAATGTCCAGCAAACGACGGCACTGTTGCCAGATTTACCTTTTTCCTTTTAGCGGGAATTTTAAAATTAGTCTAATGCCACTTTGGTTTTAAGAGAGAGTTCTGTATTCTTAAATTTATAACCTTACTTTTACAAGTAATTAGGATTATTTTATTTACATGTAAATATTGAAACAAGTATTGTACTGTGTCATAATTTAAAAGTCATGTTGCAGTATTTTGAAAAAAAAAATGAAGCTCAAAAGAAATATACTTATACAGTACAAATTATTTTTTAATGGGAATGGAAATTTACGATTTCAAAGGTGAAACTGTGTTGGGATAGTATAGATGGACACTTTTTTATTTTAGTATTAAGTGGTTACATAATTATTCAGAATATTAATAAAATTACTAGTAATTTGAATTAGTTTTAATATGTATTATAATAGTATTAATTCTCATCATGTATCTGGCTAAATAGTTAAGTGCTAAAGCCGCAAAATAAAAAAAATTGAAAAAACATTCTTAGTGGCCTAGCACCTTTACTTTGCCTGGGGGCGAGGCGAGTTAATAAATTCTATTTTCTTATTGCAGTCATTTTGTGACGGCTTAAGAAGTTACATAAATGATGTCCTTAGGCTGTGAAATTTTAACCGTAGAAAGACATCTCTATGACTTGTATTTACATGATATAGGGCTTTTCACTCAGTCATTTGTTTCGAGCTTCTGTCATGTGTTGTCTAATATTAATATATCTATGTCATATGTTATTGATATTGCCAATGATACAAACTAAAGACGTATGACGTAGATATATTAATATTATGTGACGCTTGACCAAAGCTCGAAACAAATGACAATCGATGAAAAAGCCCTATTCAATGGGGCATTTCATTCACAGTCATTTGTTTCGAGCTTCTGTCATGTGTCACATAATATTAATATATCTACGTCGTACGTTATTGGTATATACCAATGATACAAACCAAAGATGTATGACGTAGATACATTAATATTATGTGACTCATGACAGAAGCTCGAAACAAATGACGATCGATGAAAAGCCCTATTGGCGTCTGCATATCAGGATCCGGTAATACTACATTATTTATCTATGATCAGGATATTGCTGGGTGTACACAAGTAAACAACACTTTTTTGATTAAAAGGTTTATTTCATTAAATCAAAACTTACATGGATACAATTTAAATAAGATATTTTTTCTATTTAAGGCAATATAATATAAGATATATATTTTAGTATAACTCTCCTACATTAACAAGCTTTAACACATTCAGTGGCCATGAAGTATGGGTAGCATCACGAAGGTTTTACGGAAGGTACTGACGACACATAAGTTATGTGAGTAGTACTGTGTAACTAAATAAATGATTTAAGTATGTGGTACCAGCCAAGTAGAGCTTGTTCGAGATGGGTACCAAACATGTTAATCTGGTCATGCACAGAGACTTATACTATATTATGTTATATCTCATATTGCTCACTCATTACTTCTGGAGTGAACAATATGAGATGTAATATTATGAGATATACCTATTATATATTATGGTATAGAGTATAGCTCTCCATGAGTGCCAAGTTTTAAACTTAACTGATAACAACTAATGGATACCCTTTTATCCAAAATTTTATGAAAATTTTGAATGGTCATATTGGTATTAATTCCACAACCCCTTCCTATAACAATAGGCCCATTGTTGGATGTTATTGCAGTAGTTCTACTGGAAATACTTACTAAAATTGTATGTATCTGCATCACTTAGAAGTCTACCCAAAAAGCTATTAATACTCTCTAAACCATCATTAATACATCTTGTATATATAATAGGATTTTTTTTCAGAATCAGATATTTTATTAAGATTTACTTACCATGCTCTATCTATGTGCCAGGCACTTAACAGTCTATTAGGAGCAATACCCATTACATTTGACGAGGCATTGTAAAAGGTGTCATATGAAAACATTTGACTATACATATAATACCAACACAGACATGTATTTAAAAAAATTGGTAAATTAAACTAGGTATCTTTTCTATTTGAAAATAAGAAAGCAGTACAAAATCCATTCCCAAATTCATCTTTTACTAATACTGTCATAAGTTCAAAGTCATAGGAATTGAGCCCATGAGTTCCATCGATTGCGATAAAGGATTTGCCAAACTTAATTAACATTTCCTTTTGGCACAGTATTAAGGAAAATAAGACAAAAATCATAAATGTTAAATTCAGAATGAATATCCATTAGTATGCCCTGTTGTTTGTAAAAAAAATATTGGAAAAAATAAATAATCTGTAAGCATTCAACCCAAAAATAAACACTGATTGCATCATCATTGTACATATACCCATCTTTCAAATCAATGCCATAAGAGAGTTTAATGTTTGTGATATCTCTTGTAAGTAAATTAATTCTTTTTAATTTGCCTCCTATGCTATTATGCTATCCTGGACAGTCTGAAGTTTACTAAAAAAGTAAAATATAGGTATAGGAGAATCAAACACACTAGTTTGAAATTGTAAACTGTAGTAAATATTCATGAGTATAGGCGGGTTGACATTACTAGTAAATAACGAACGTGGCTCACGCTTACGTATTTTGCCCGTGCTATTGTTAGATATTTTATTATCTATTTTCAAACCCAAGCAGTACATTTGTATTTATGCAATGGCTCACGCTTACACATTTTGCCCGTGCTATTGTTAGATATTTTATTATCTATTTTCAAACCCAAGCAGTACATTTGTATTTATGCAATGCATAGATACAAATGTACTGCTCGAGTTTGAAAATAGATAATAAAATATCTAACAATAGCAGGGGCAAAATATGTAAGCGTGAGCCACATTCGTTATTCACTAGTAATGTCAACCTGCCTTAATATTTAAAAAGTGGTTTAGTGGTAACATTCTTGTTTTAAATTATATTGTGTATATCGACGGCGGAAAGGCAGGACCTCATAACTGAAAAAATTGTATAAAATGAGTTACTTCGGTTTTCGCTTTAGAATAAGTGTATCAGCACCTATTAAACAGCTTTTAGAGCTGGGAAAGCCTTTTGGAAGCCTTCCGGAAACTTTCCCAGCTGTAATCGCTGTTTAATAGCTGCCAATAAACTTATTCTAAAGCGAAAACTGAAGTAACTCATGTTATAAAAAATTTTCAGTTACGAAGTTTTGCCTTTCCGCCATCGATATGCAATTATTTTACTTACATTTTTGAAGAAAGTCTCAAAATAAACTTTGAAGAGATATTTATCTGATTTTGGTATTTATGTAAGTGCTCTATATCATCCTCATGTTTTAAAACAGTTTCATTATTTTTAGATACTATTATTCGACTAGTACACCAAATAGACATTTTGCAGGATCCTTGGGATTTTAAAGCTCATTCTCTATCTTGTTTTGAAAAATAAATTTTTGAGGATCACATACATATACATTCATAATAAGATGTTTCATGTTCTTGTACTCTTGTTCTCTGTTCTCTTCCTGTGCCATCCATACAGTACAAATCTAAAAAAAAAACAACATAACAGGTGATTACATGGGCAGTTATACTACTTACAGCTTACTTTGTATCTAATCTATTATCTAGTTTATTAGTATTTAGATTACTCTATTAGTATCTACCTACATAAAACTATCTTTGAAATCTAAATTTTTGATATCAACATCAACCTTAATACTTAAAAAATAAATAATAATGTGGAAGTTACACGTACCTACCTAAAAGTTTTTGAATTGCAATTTTATCAACTGGAAAAGACTTCAACATAATGAGTTTTAAATTATGACAAAGCACAATATTTATTGTTTCAATTTACATGTAAATAAAATAATCTTAATCACTTGTAAAAGTAAGGTTAAGATTTTTGACTTGAGAAAACAGAACTGTCAAATTTAAAACCAAACTGCTATAAAATTTTAAAATTCCCGCTAAAAGGAATCTGGCAACATTGCCGTCGTTTGCTGGACATTTAATCTCTCCCAATTGATTAAGGGTGATAATAATATGCCCCGATTAGATGAACTCTTTGAATTTCTGAAAAACGTGCTGATTTTTTGGAGACATTAGATTTAAATCAACAAGTTAGTCAAAATAAGTCTGATAATAGAAATAAAAACTTATCACGTTCATTGGTGGTAAATAATGCAGGAAAGAGTTGTAATTTTTGTAAACAGGATCACATGATATACAATTGTGAAAAGTTTCTCAAATTATCCATAAATGATAGGTGGGCTCAGATTAAAAAATTAAAATTATGCAGTAACTGTTTATGCATAGGCCATTTTAATTCAAAATGTCAAAGATTTGGTTGTAAAATTTGTAAACGTAAACATAGTTCCCTATTGCATGAAAACAAGCATGCGGATTCAAGTTCGATTGAAAATATAGATTTACAGCAAAAAGGTGTAGCAGACGGTGTAAGTAATGTTAGCTCGTTATTCTCAAATCAGCTGACTGATATTGAAAGTAATTTAAAACAATCTAGTAATGAGATTTTAGCTTTGCAAAATAAAAGGGAAATTGAATCTGCTAGGAGTTTAGTCTTGTTGAGTACGGCTAATATTAAGGTTGTTGACCATTTGGGTAACTGTCATATAGCTAGAGCAATTTTGGACTCTGGGAGCCAATCTTGTTTCATTAGCGAAGAATTTTGCAAAAAATTAAATTTAAAAACAGAAAACACTAGGATTTGTGTGACAGGCATTAACAATTCTTCAACTTCCTTAAATAAAAAATGTAGGGTTCAGATTAAATCTAGATTTAATGATTTTTCGTCAATTGTTGACTGTTTAGTAGTTCCCAAGATAACAGATAATTTACCTGCATATACTTTTGATATTTCTAAGTGGAACATACCATCTAATCTTGTGCTTGCTGATGAATCATTTAATGTTTATGATAAGATTGATATTTTAATAGATGCTAGTTTATTCTGGGATGTTATTTTAGATGGGCAGATTAGGCTTGGAAAAAATTTACCTATGCTTCAGAACACAGTATTTGGATATATTGTGACTGGAAAGATTTCAAATCCCTCACAAAGTGTTAAATGTCATTTCTCAGTTCAATTATCCGAAAACGATTTAGATAAACAATTACAAAGATTTTGGTCTCTTGAAGAGCCAATGGATGTACCTATAGAATCTGAAGAAGATAATTTTTGCGAAGAGCATTTTCAGAAAAATGTGTCTAGAGCAGATAATGGGCAATTTATAGTAAAGGTTCCTTGGAAGAAAGGTCCTTTAGATTTAGGTGATTCTAAACCTATGGCGATTAAAAGATTACTAAACCTTGAGAAAAGGTTTCAAAGGGATTTCAATTTTAAAAGGGATTATATTGAATTTATGAATGCATATAAGGATTTAGGTCATATGACCTTAGATAATTCAGATTCAGAGGCATCTTATTTTTTGCCGCATCATGGGGTGATTAAAAGTGAAAGTCTAACGACTAAACTAAGGGTTGTATTTGATGGGTCTTCACCATCCAGTAATGGAAGATCGCTGAATGACATTCAGTATGCTGGCCCAGCGATACAAAATGATATCATAGGAATTTTATTGCGATTTAGGGAGCATAAGGTGGCAGTGATTTCGGATATAAGTAAAATGTACAGAATGATTCTCTTGCATGCAGATGACAGGTCAATGCAAAAGATTGTATGGAGAGAAAATCCATCTGATCCAATTTTAACCTATAAATTAAACACAGTAACTTATGGTACATCGAGTGCACCATTTTTGGCAATGCGGTGTATACGACAATTAGCATTGGAGAACAAGGAAAGTTTTCCTAGGGCATGTGAAATTATTTACAGGGATATGTATGTAGACGATTTAATTACCGGATTTTCAAACGAAATTGATGCTATGGAAGTTTGTGATCAGATAGTTCAAATTTTGAGATCAGCTCATTTTGATTTACGAAAATGGACATCCAACAATGAAACTATTTTAAATCATTTTCAAGATCATTCTGATTCACTTCGTGTATTAACTCTTGGAAATTATGATTCAGTTAAAACATTAGGAGTTCAATGGTCTAGTGAATTGGATGTTTTCAGTTTTCAAGTAGATATTGTCAAGACTGATTCAATTACTAAACGTTCAATACTTTCCGTAATTTCAAAGATTTATGATCCTATGGGGCTCGCCAGTTGTTGTGTAATCATGGTGAAAATTATTATTCAGACACTTTGGTCTCTAAAGATTGATTGGGATTCAGAGGTTCCTCCAGAGTTGTGTTCTAAATGGAAACAATTCCATTCAAAACTTACGTCATTGAATGATCTGAAGGTTCCTAGATTTGTTTTAGTTGATAACCCGATTCTAATAGAGCTTCACGGTTTTAGTGATGCCTCTAAGAATGCTTATTGTGCTGTTATTTATGTCAGATGTATTGATTCAAATGGTAATATAAGTGTAAAGTTACTATGTGCTAAAACTAAGGTAGCTCCATTAAAGATTTTAACTATTCCCCGATTAGAACTGTGCGCTAGTGTGCTGCTGGTTCGATTAATGAAAACTGTTACGAAATCAGTTACATTTAAACATGATATATTTTATTGGTGTGATTCGCAGATTGTGCTGCATTGGTTACATACACCTCCAGCAAGACTGCAGGTGTTTGTCGGAAATAGAATAGCAGAGATTCAAAATGAATCTAATATAGAGCATTGGAATTATATAGCATCTGCGCAAAATCCTGCAGACGTTGGTAGTCGCGGAATTTTACCAGATCAATTACAACATTGTCAGATGTGGTTTAGTGGTCCATCATTTTTGTCGACAGATTTTGTTAAACCAAAATTTCGTGATTTGCCTACAATTAAGGAGGTTCCAGAAATAAGAAACAATGTAAAAGTTTTTACTTCTGTAAAAAATGATTTATGTTTAATTTTTGATCGATTTTCAAATTTGAATAAGTTAATTAGAACTTTTGCTTATTGTTTGAGGTTTATTTCTAATTTGAAACAGGCTTCTAGAGGTAAGAAATGTGTGGGTGTAATTTCCGCAAGTGAATATTACAACAGTAAGATGTTCTTAGTAAAATTAGCCCAAGAAGAGTGTTTTTCCAATGAGATTAACTTATTGAAAAATAATAAGTCTATTCCTTCAACAAGTAGATTGTTATCATTGACCCCCTTTGTAGACGATAAAGGTATATTAAGGGTTGGGGGACGTCTTAAAAATTCATTTTTAAATTATGAGGGAAAACATCCTATTTTGCTTAGTAAGAGTCATATATTAAGTAGATTAATTTTCAATCAAGAACATTTGAATTTACAACATGCTGGTCCACAACTTTTGTTAGCTAGTGTGCGTCAACAATTTTGGATTATTGCAGGAATGTCCTTAGCAAAATTTACAGTTAAAAATTGCATTCGTTGTTATAGATTTAAACCAAAGGCAATAATGCCATTAATGGGACATTTACCTGAACAACGTGTTATAAGTTCAAGACCATTCTCGATTACAGGCGTCGATTATGCTGGTCCTTTTCTTTTGAAGGACAGAAAGGGAAGAGGTTGTAAAACATACAAGGCCTACATTTGTTTGTTTATCTGCTTCTCAACAAAGGCAGTTCATTTAGAATTAATTAATTCATTAAGTACTGAGGCTTTTTTAGCTGGCCTTCGCAGATTTGTTTCAAGACGGGGAAAGCCATCTCATATTTACTCAGACAATGGCTCTAATTTTGTAGGAGCAAAAAGAGAATTAAACCAGCTATTTAATTATTTACAACAGATTCATGATGACATTTTGAGTGATTGTGCAGGTCAAAATATTACTTGGCATTTTATTCCGCCTAATACACCACATTTTGGTGGACTATGGGAAAGCAACATAAAGGGTGTTAAGTTTCATTTATATCGTGTGATTAAAGATACCATTTTAACTTATGATGAATTTTTAACATTTCTTGTGCAAGTTGAAGCTACATTAAACTCCCGCCCACTCTATGCACTTTCATCCGATCCTAATGATTATAATCCTTTGACCCCTTCACATTTTTTGATTGGAACTACATTAAATACTGTACCAGACCCACTCTTTGACCATGATGTGAAGATCAATCAATTATCAAGGTTCCAATTGATTCAAAAATTACTGCAAGGATTTTGGAAGCAATGGTATAAACTATATTTAACTCAACTTCAGCAACGCAGAAAATGGAAAACCACTGAGGCTCAACTTAAGATTGGCGATTTAGTATTACTGAAGCAGGACAATATTCCACCTTGTAAATGGCAGTTAGGTAGAGTTGATGAAATTCATCCAGGTGAAGACAATGTAGTGCGAGTTGCAACGATTAAAACTGCTCACGGAACTTTTAAAAGAGGTGTTTCAAAACTATGTCCACTACCTTTAGCAGAAACTGTGTACTAAACTGTAAGACGGTATAATTTAAATTGACTATTATTTAGTTTTTGTTTGAACGCTTGTTACCGTTCAAAGGCGGGCAGGATGAACAATTATGTTTATATTTTTGTACAATTTAGAATTTAACTTAGGTGTTAAACGTGGCAACAATGCTTTCCATATTATTGACAGCGCCAGTGCGGGGTGGCAACTCTGTCTCTCGCGAATTGACGTGCGACGTGCAGCGCAAGAAAAAAGAAGATTCACTCTCTGATTTAACCTTCACAAAAGAAAAATGAAGTCATGTGCATTGTAAAAACTAAATGTTTGATTTTATGTATTCAAGTAAATTTGATTTAATAAAGTATTATTTTAACGATTACTACAGTCCATTAAATCGAAGTAACCACATTCTTTTTAATTTTTTTAGAAAATTTTACAATAATAGGCTTAGGTAAATCTGTACGAAAAGTTGAGGAACGGTAAAAAGAGTCAACATCACCTTCGGTTATAGGGAGATCGATAGCCGAACCAATTTCGGAAACTATTTTTAAAACATTCTCGTTATCTTTAAAAGGAACTCCGCATATCTCAACATCATTGGCTCTTAACTGTAGCTCAAGTGTATCCACTCGAGAATTTAAAAACTTGACCTCATCCCTTAAATTTAAATTTTCTTTTGTCAACTTTTCAATTTCCTTAATCTTGTTAGTAAGAGTAGAAATAGTATTTTCAAAAGTTGTAATTGAATCGCTGCGAAAATTAACAGACTGCAACAAATCTCCGTATTTAATGTTCATTGATGCCATATCCTTCTGAATACTATGCAAAACTTTCAACGTTTGTGACGAGGAGGTTTCTTCTAAAGGAAAGTCATCAGAATCTTCATCAGCAACAATGACCGAACGCCTCTTATCAACTGTCCCTCTGCAATTAGTACACGTCCAAGATAAACCTGGTGTCTGAAAGCGTGAGACATCCGATTTAGTTAAACCAACACACTTAGGGCCGGTTGTTCGAACGCTAATCAAAACTGATCATTATCAAATATTTAATTACAATTATATTTGATTAAACGTACTTCTGACAGATGTCGAATTTTGAGGTTATGTTGACTGATTTATTTTATTATTTTGGTTTTAATTTAAAACAAAACATAATTAAACTCTTTCTGATGTTAATTTCTTGTTTTTACTTACAAATCAATAATAATAATAAGCAATTTTTTAATAATTTAAGAGCTGCGGCTATATTTTAATTACTGTTTTACCTACAATCAATAACTGATTAGTGTTTTGTATTTTTCATGTCGCGATTTGATTCTCATCAAGAAAATTGATTTTAATAAATGATTGATTATAATCAACTTCTTGATTAGCGTTCGAACAACCGGCCCTTAGCGTGATAGAATTTCTGACAACCACCACAACATTTCAGACCAGGTGATTTGCCGGTGACTCCTTGAGTACAAAGTACACAGATTGGCATCGTATAACCAGAAACGATTAGATAGTCTATTAAGTAAAAACTAGACAAACTTTTTACAGTAATTAGTATATTTGATTTCTGACAAGGGCCGGTTGTTCGAACGCTAATCAACAATGATCACTATCAAATATTTAATTACTGTCACCAAAACTGTCAATGTCAACTTTTATTGGGTTGCTGAAAACATAATTGATTAAAATTATGAGATTAGTTAATCAATTAACATAACAATTATTGACATAATTGATTAAGTAATTTCATATTATGTTTTCAGGAACCCAAACAAAGTTGACATTGACAGTTGGTGGCAGTAATTAAATATTTGATAATGATCATTGTTGATTAGCTTTCGAACAACCGGCCCTGAATTATAACCATCAAATTTATGAATTAATTACTCACATTCAGAATCCATATGCAAACAGAAAAACTACACCAACTAATACTTTAAAACAATACTCTGCTGCAGTGAAAATTTAAACAATATCGTTTACGGCAAGACTGAGAATTTTAAGAAAAAAAAAATTTTCGAATTAAAAAAAAACTACCTTCTTTTCATAATATCTCAAAAATAATGAAAGATACGTAAAAAAGTGTAGTAATAAAAAAATAGTTTTTTTTGACAAAAATTTTGGTTTGTTTGTTTTTCCTATCACACAAAAATTGACAAAGATAATATGATTGATTAAAGAGCGCGCGGTGGTTGGGCAACGTGGCATTAGATAGAAAACAGTGTTTTAATTTTCGCCTGCATTTTACCCGATTTTCGCGTGGTGCAGCGAACATTGAATGCTGAGTGAGTGAAAAAGGTAAGGTATAAACTGTGCCCTACCTAATGCAAGAATAATATAAGTAAAAACGGTAAAAAATAGTATAAAATACTAAACGGACAAATAAAAGTGAGGTTAACAGCTAACAGATAAGCTTATAAACACTGGCGAACGCTGGTCAAATTTCAAGCGGTGTTGCCGGATTTAAAAAAAATAGAAACACCTGCCGAAAAACAAAAGCAATTTTGGTGCGTGGATAATTGGGCATACCTCCTCGTGGTTGAAACGGGTGTGCCCAGTTAACGCTACGTACAAAATGGCTGAGAACGAGTATAGTGTGGACGAAAAGACAAGAAAAAGAGGAGATGAATCGGAAGATGAGGCAGACGATAGCAGAAGTAAAAAAGTACATCGGTCGCCTGGGAATGATAGGCAACTAGAAAAAATATTGGAGAGCCTAAATATTATCACAATGGAAATAAGGGAACTAAGAGAAGAGCAAAAAGAGTACAGAGCGGAAATGAAGGAACTCAGACAAGAAAATGAAAAGCTGAAACAGGAAAACAGAGAAACCCAACAAAAAGTGGAAGAATTGGAAAATAAAATAGACAGAATGGAAAAGGACAAAAGACGAAATAATATAATACTGCAGGGATTAGATATGGATACCTACGATCAAAACATAACAAAAGATAACGTCCAAGATTTTTTATGCAATGCACTAAAAGTTGAGACAAAAATAAAAAGCGCAAGAAAAATTGGAAGTAAATCCTGCTTGATTGAGCTCGAAAATGCAACGGACAAAGAAGAAATTATGAAAAATAAAGGCAAATTGAGAGACATAAAGGGAAAAGAAATATATATTAATGACGACATGGACAAAAATGAACGGATGATACAGGGTAAAATCAGAACGAAGGCAAAAGAGGCTAAATTGGAAGGAAAAAACGTCAAGGTAGGATTTCAAAAAATAAAAATAAATGAGGAGGTATGGACATGGAATAAACATCAGCAACAACTCTTAAAAATAGAAAACCAAAACAGAAACCAAAAAAACTAAACGACGTAAATGAAACGGTAGCAACAACGGCAATGGACAAGGAGACGATTGGGATTAAAAACAAGAAAATGAAAACTAATTTGGGAACATGGAACGTAAGAGGCACTTATGAAACGGGAAAACTTAAAGAATTAATTAGAGAAACAAAAAGATATGAAATAGATATATTAGCTTTACAAGAAACAAAACAATTAGACACAGAAATAGTAGAAATAGATGATATAGTATTTTTTAAAAGTGGGGGGAATAACAGATTGCTAGGAACAGGCTTTATCATACAGAAAAGATGGAAAACCAGAGTGATGAATTTCAAGCCGATATCAGATAGAATGTGCACAATCAGGTTAAAAGGGAATCAACGAAACATAAGCATAATAAATGTACATGCACCAATAGAAGACGCCACCGAAGAAGACAAAGATGCATACTATGAGCAACTAGAGAGAGAATATGACAGATTACCAGCATTTGATATCAAAATAGTAATGGGAGACTGCAATGCTAAAGTGGGAAAAGAGGATATATATGAAAATATAACAGGAAAATACAGTAAACACGATGTATCAAATGATAATGGTCAACGAATTATAGGTTTTGCCACAGAAAGACAAATGGTAATAAAAAGCACATACCAACGCAGAAAAGATATACATAAAGGAACGTGGATTTCCCCTGACAAAAGGACAATAAATCAAATAGACCACATATTAATAGAGAAGAAGCACGCCCATAATATAATAAATATAAAAAGTATGAGAGGAGCGGAATGTGACTCAGATCACTTTTTGGTAAGAGCAGCCTATAGAATAAATGCTAATATAAAGAAAGACAATCAAAGGGACAAAGAAATCAAAAAACAATTCAACACAGCAATACTAAAAGATAATATGACACAGAAGAAGTACGAACAACAAATAACCAGCAGACTAAACGAAGAACCAGAAACACTAGACCCGGAAGAAAAGTGGGAAAGCATAAAAGAAGCAGTTTTAAACACCAGTAAAGAAATATTAATTAAAGGTAATAGAAAACAAAAAGCAAAAGAATGGTATGATGAGGAATGTCAAAAAATAGCAGAAGAAATTAGAAAAATAAGAATAAAAAACTTAAGAAATAATAGTGACATTAGCACACAAGAATATAGAGAATTGAAGAGAATTATGAAGAGAACATGCAGAAATAAAAAAAGAAAATACAACGAAGAAAAACTCAAAGTGATAGAGGAAAAATTCCAAAAAAAGGAAATAAGATCCTTTTACCAGGAAACAAGAAAAATGGAAAGGGGATATCAGAAACATAACCCATATATGAAAAATGAGGAAGGAATATTAATAAATGAACCCGGGGAAATAATGAGAAATTGGCAAACTTATTTTACACAACTTTTAAACAAAAACGAAGAAGAAAGGGGAACAATCCAGGAAATTGAAGATGACCATATAGTAATAGTAACACCTACGAGGGAAGAAATAGAAAATGAAATAAGAGGGCTAAAAAACAATAAAAGCCCAGGAATAACGGAAATATCGGCGGAAATGATAAAGGCAGGAGGAAAAAGACTACACAAGGAGATACATAGCCTGATAAAAAGTATATGGGAAACAGAAAGAATGCCAGGAGAATGGACCAGGGCAAGGATATGCCCCATACATAAAAAAGGTGATAAAATGAGATGTGAAAATTATAGAGGTATCGCGTTGCTAGAAGTCGTGTACAAAATATTGACAAACATCTTAAGAAAAAAGCTGAATCAATACACGGAAAAGATATTGGGCGAATATCAGGCAGGATTCAGAAGTAATAGGTCGACGACAGACCAAATATTTGCGTTAAAAGAAATCCAAACTACGTGCTACGAACATAAAATAGCAGTATACGTCCTGTTCGTCGACTTTAAACAGGCCTATGATACGGTAAAGCGGCAACAGATGTACGCACTAATGAAAGAAATGGGCATACCAAGTAAAATCGTCAGGATGGTAAAGATGACTATGGATAACTCCACAAACGAAATAGCATGAAAGGGACATAAATCAAATAATTTTGAAACAAAGGAAGGATTAAGACAAGGAGACCCACTATCAACGACTCTTTTTAATGTAATACTGGAAGGAATAATCAGGAAAAGTAAAATAAGCACACAGGAAACGATTTTTAAAAATGGCCACCAATGTATTGCATTCGCAGATGATCTAACATTATTATCGACAAGTAAGAAAAAGCTAACAAAATTAATGAGCAATATAATAAAACAAGCCAAACCTTTTGGTCTTCTCATAAATAAGGAAAAGACAAAATACATGATAATGGGAGAAACAGATAAAGAAAATGAAGACAATTTCACATTGGAGATAGAAGGAGAAAATGTATGCGCATTTAAAAGAGTTTCAGAATTTACATACCTGGGTGTAAAAGTAGATGAAAAGGGACATGGGGAAGGGGAAATAAAAGCAAGAATAGCAAAAGCAAACAAAAAGTATGGAGCATTGCGTCCATTAATGAAATCCAAAGATGTGTCAAGAAAAACAAAAATAAGAATCTACAAAACAGTTATCAGACCTACAGCTACATATGCATGTGAAACATGGGTGCTTAAAAAATCAGAAATAGACCTTTTAGAAAGATGGGAGAGGAAAATACAACGAGCAATATATGGAGGCGTGAAAATAGACGGTCAATGGAGAAGAAGAAATAATAAGGAACTTGAAGAACTATATAATGAACCAAAAATAACGACGGCAATCAAAGCACAGAGAATCCGATACTTAGGACACATAGAAAGAATGGGAAAGGCGAGAATTCCAAAAATGGTTCTATTACGTAAGCCAATACAAAAAAGAAGAATAGGAAGACCAAGAAGGAGATGGAAGGACAGCGTATATGAAGACTTAAAACAAAGTAATATTGTAAACTGGAAAGAAAAAGCTTTGGACAGAAAACAATGGAAGGAAGTGGTGAAGAAATGTATGGAAAGACTATAATGTTAAGTGTAGTATTAAGTGTTTTATACAAACAAATGTAATATTGTATATATTATAGTAGTATAGGATATAGCATTATATATAAATATGTAATAGTAATTGTAAGGAAAAATTAAATCTTTCAGCCCTAGGCCTTCACGGCCTGTTGAGCTTAATAAATAAATAATAAATAAAGAGCGCGCGGTAGCGCAACCACAGTCTCTCTCGAGCCCTTTGACCCTTCACCGTTTTGAAATAAAAGGTTCTTCACTACATAATACACTGAAAAAAGTTGTAGCTCTTTTAATTACCTTCAAAATGGTTTTTTATAAGTTGTGATAGCTTCAAAATTGAAGTAGTTATGGCCCACAAACTAAATCATACATATTCAATGTTTTAATTTAGGGGTAGTTTTAAGGGTTAAAAAACTTGAGTATATGATTTGCCAGCATAGCTTTTTCGAGAACGTGGAACGATATTTAAATCCTTTTTAGTTTATCAAAAGAAATTTTTTATACAAATTTTAATCGAGGGGTTGATTTTAAGGGTTGAAAGGGTTAACAATTAAATAATTAAGATAGAGAACGTAAAATATTATTTACTCTATATTTAAGTCTTCGTGTCAAACCAAATTAATTTTTTGTAAATTTTTTCTGTTTAGCGGTTGTTTTTAAGGGTTGAAAGGGGGTTATTAATATGATAATTAAGATAGAGAACGTAAAATATCATTTACTCTATATTTAAATTTTTTATGTCATACTAAATTAATTTTTTGTAAATTTTTTCGATTTAGGGGTTGTTTGCAAGGGTTGTACGGTTTTCAAGGGGATGAAAATGAGTTTAACATGCGGTTATTGTGTTAGAAAACATTTCACAATGTCACTTTATTATTAAACACGTTTTCTGGCGATAAAATGGCTCAATGTCAATTTTTCCATTAAGGGGTTGTTTTCCCCTTGTTTAAAAATAAAAAACGGAGTTCGGGTCAATATCACTTTTACGCTGTTAGCGCTCATTGATAATAATTAAAAATAACAGCTTAGTAATACATTAATGACACACATTTCTGCAAGATCATGTGGGGGGGGGGGTCCTTAAACTTTTATTTAGTCACTTTTTGACTTTCATAATAATAATTTTTAACCGAGTTATTAAGCTTTGAAAATGGTCATTTTGGCGTTATATTATACAGGGTGTCCAGAAACTCTACCGACAAACGAAGACAGGAGATTCCTCAGGTAAATTTAAGATAATTTAACCCAATTCACTTAGTCCGAAAATGCTTCTTAAGGGAGCTAGAGCTCTTTGAAGATGGCGTCTTGTAATTAGTTTTTTTTAAATACCTCCAGAACGCTTCTATTTAGAAAAACAAAAATTGGTACGCTTATTTATCTTCAAGATATAAATCTAATCCATACATTGCAAATTTCTAGTACCGATCATAGGCGTCCGTTTTGGGTAGGGCAACGGTTATTTTATCGCATAACTTTTTTATCTTTAACTTTTATGCATTTCTGACACTGGATTATTAAATTGTGAAGTATTCTAGTACTAAAAGGTACTCTTGTTTTAAATCGATAGGACACACCGTTTTCTAGAAAAATCGATTTGAAAATTTTTCACTTTCTGAATTACAAAAAAAAATTTCAAAAAAAAACTAGAAAGACGAAAACTGGTACATTTATTTATATTCCAGAGATAAATCGATTTCATTAATTGCGAATTTCTAGTACTGGTCATAGGCGTCCGTTTTGGGTAGGTCAACAGTTATTTTATAGCATAATGTTTTTGTCTTGAATTTTCGAGCATTTTTGACACTAGATTATTAAATTATGAGGTATTCGAGTACTAAAAGTTACTCTTACTTTATGTTGGTAAAATACTTCGTTTTTTGTTGAAAAGTTCTTTAAATTTTTTTTCAAATTCCAAAAACGAAAAACTTTCAAATCGATTTTTCTAGAAAACGGTGCATCCTACCGACTTTAAGCAAGAGTACCTTTTAGTACTAGAATACCTCACAATTTAATAATCCGGTGTCAAAAATGCATAAAAGTTAAGGACAAAAAAGTTATACGATAAAATACCCGTTGCTCTTCCCAAAACGGACCCCTATGACCGGTACTAGAAATTGGCAATCGATGGAATCGATTCATCTCTGAAAAGTAAATATGCATACCAATTTTCGTTTTTCTAAATAGAAGCCTTCTGGAGGTATTTAAGAAAAACTAATTTCATGACGCCATCTTCAAAGAGCTCTAGCTCCCTTCAGAAGCATTTTCGAACTAGGTGAATTGGGTTAAATTGTCTTAAAATTATCTGAGGAATCTCCTGTCTTCGTTTGTCGGTAGAGTTTCTGGACACCCTGTATAATCTTAGCTTGGATTCTAGGCCATACTGGAATAAAGGGGAATACAGAGGCTGATAAATTGGCAATTATAAGCAAGAGTTTAAATGTTTCTGCAGACATTAAAATAGATAAATTTGACTTTTTACCTTTTATTAAACACAAAATTGTAAATGAGTTTAAAGTTGAATGGACAAAACAGTTTAAAACTAAAGGGAAATGGTATCAACAATGCCAAAGTGATTTTTCTACAAACCCTTTTACAGTTCGAAGACAGTCGTTCGGTGCGGACGTGTTTATATTCGCTCTCAATTTACGGCGATATTCTCAGTCTTACCGTAAACGATATTGTTTAAATTTTCACTACAGCAGAGTATTGTTTTAAAGTATTAGTTGGTGTAGTTTTTCTGTTTGCATATGGATTTTGAATGTGAGTAATTAATTCATAAATTTGATGGTTATAATTCTTTTTCAAGTCAGAAATCAAATACACTAATTACTGTAAAAAGTTCGTCTAGAATGAATATTTTTACTTTTAGTTTGTAGTTATATATCAGTTTGTAAAATTGTAAATGTATCTGAAATTCTGTAGTGGATACTTTTATGGGTTTGTCCTGTCTGAATCCCAGAATAAAATAAAAAATAAAAAAAACCCTTGGTTCCACAAATTCACATTAATTTGTGGATCGAAGGCACTTGACATCAATTAATGCGATGACATTAAAATGCGAACGGGTCAATGCCTCACACCAGATCATTTGTTTAAAATCAATTGTAGTGATACTCCTTTTTGTGAATGTGGACAAATAAGAAGTATAACTCATATGTTACTTGAATGCCCAATTAACAAAATAAATCAATTTGACCGGTATCAGAAACTTGTTAATATAGGAAGTCCAACCCCCATTTCAATATAAAATCTCTTACATAATATTAATGACCAAATCTTAAGAAAGATCAATCAATTTATAATAATATTTCAAATTAAATTATAAAATAGTTATTTGACAATCATAATACATTGAATTACCGAAGGGAATATGGAAAAATCCAGACCCTTTGAAAAGAGGATTCCCTTCCAATTGCAGTCTAAATACGAGAACTGGCCAAGTACCTAAGAGGTGGAGGTCAAGAAACTAAAAGGAGAAGAAGTCATTTTGGCGTTTTTCAAATTTTAAATCGCGTATAACTCGACAACAATAAATTTTAGAGAAAAATCACAAGAGACCTTTTTTGTCCATAGTGACCCAAAGAATCTAAAAAAATTTGTACGAAGTGAAAAAATTGATTTTTTTTAATTTGTTTAAAAAAAATGTTTAAACAATTTTCCGACCGCGGCTCTTCCCGGTACCCTGTGGATTTGTTATTCGGACCTCTTTTTCAGTAAGTTTGTGCAAAAAAAACGAATCGGAATCATTTACCTAACGGGGGCAACGATACAGCATGGTCTAGTAAATAGCAGCTGTTAATATACAGTAAGAGTCACCGTACTAGACACATGGGTATGTACTTAATTGCTATGCTTATGGGCTAATCCGGTCCGTTCTCAGATGTGACTTTCATCCCTATGTAACTGTCAAGAAACTATTCAAAATAATTGATTTTTGATAAAAAAAAACATTAGTTAATAGTATTATTACTCTATTTTAAAATAATGTTATTCAAACACCAAGAATAGTACAATACTTTAAAGTGTTTACAACTTTAACAAAATGACAACTATAAACTTCAAAATTAAATCAGCTGTATTTAATACAGCTGATCTATTATTATTTGTCAACTTTCTATGTTAATATTTAGTTTCTATACATTTTCTGACGTTCTAAACGTCACTTGACATAAAAATAAACATTGCAACAAGTGAAGGGTCCAGGACTGTAATAACTCAATGTTCCTATGTGTCTAGTATGGTGGCTCTTACTGTATGTAAAAAACTCATACAGAAGTAAAAAACTTCAAATTGTATTCTGGTATAAAATTGTTTATTAAAACTATCTAAAAAGTCATCCAAATGGATTGCAAAAGGTTTTCGTTCTAATTCAGAACATCTTCAGTGCATTCTGCAGAGCAGTTTGAAACTAGCACACTATTTAAAGTGGTAACCATAATATATGGTTTACATATTATATAATAATAGAATATGTTGATTACAAGTCGACAACCAACCAGTTGGTCTGTGCCCATTGCCCATTGAATTGGCAAGTACCTAGCATTTTCGAGCAGGGAAGCATGTTGTCCTTTAGGCATGTATTCTATTATATCTAACAACATCGACTTGTAGTCAACATATTCTATTATTATATAATATGTAAACCATATATTATGGGGTTACCACTTTAAATAGTGTGCTAGTTTCAAACTACTCTGCAGAATGCACTGAAGATGTTCTGAATTAGAACGAAAACGTTTTGCAATCCATCTGGATGACTTTTTAGATAGTTTTAATAAACAATTTTATACCAGAATACAATTTGAAGTTTTTACTTCTGTAGGAGTTTTTTAAACTATGGTATACAGCCAACTATTGGGATTTTCACATTGAAGTTAATATATGTATTCAATGCACTTAAACTACCTACAGTAGGAAAAATGAAAGAATACCCATGAACGAACATATAAAACACGTTGTATTTTCCTGTCACCGTGTCAGACAAAAAATTGGCCAGCGCAAGTACGTGTAATAAGTATTGTTACATGTACATGCACTGGACAATTTTCTTTGTGAGACGGTGACAGGAAAATACAGCGTGTTTTATATGTTCGTTCATGGGTATTCTTTTATTTTTCCGACTGTAGAACTATTAGCAAGCAAAATCATCTTTTACTTACCTAGAATTCTTTGAAACCTCGTTCACCCATACAACGGTATCGGATTCTCAAAAAAAAAGCAGGAGAGTGTGCCAGATGTCCAGATGTGTGTATTTGGGATTGAGGGCGTAGAATAAGAAGGATCCTAGGGCATTATAATTTTTGAGATAATAGGTTTATTCAAATCAATTTTTTACAATAATTTGTTTACTTACATAATAAACTTAAAAAATCTTAAAAGCATAAACATGCTTGTTGACTTTTTTTTCTCTGGCGTCTTCTTAAAAATTGCCAAGCTACAATAACGTCTTCTTCGCTTGAAGACATTTCAAATACTGATTATACTGAAGTTCCAAAATTGGCACGCTCCTGTATTCAACATATAAAATGTGTTATGCGACGTTATCTCTGTTGAGTATAAACAGATGTACGCTATTATGAAATGTGCAACATTTTACGTATGTATTTTAATTTGTGTGTTGCATTGGTGTGCGAGCTCGCTTAGAATTACGCTATGGTTTAGGCAATTTTGGGCAAATACTTTTTTCGAATCATGACTCTATGTCGTTCTGAAGGTTCGCTATGCCGCTGAGAAAGAGTGCGACGTGCTGGGAGAAATCTCGCAACACTACGTTACACACAGCTTTCCCTCTCTTTACCCCACCACTTTCGTCTCGCTGCATTGCTTAGTGTCGGACTAGCAGCCTTTGAAGATAAAGGTCACGGTTGCTGTTACCGCCAATACGAAATTCATGATATGATACGTTTCTTAAATGCAAAATGGATTTCACCTATTGACATTCATCATCAGTTAATCGAAGTTTATGGTAAAAGTTAAGTTTAAGTTTAGGGTAAAAGTGCATACTTGTTCAACATGTTCGCAAATGGTGTAGGTGTAGAGAATTCAGTGAAGGCCGAACGGAAATTCACGATGAATCTGAAGGCCTTCAGCTCCCATCTTCATCGTGAATTTCCGTTCGTTGCGAACATGTTGAACATATGTGCACTTTTACCTATAAACTTTGATTAACTGACGATGAATGTCAATAGGTGAAATCCATTTTGCAATTAAAAACGTATCACAACATGAATTTCACATTGGAGGTAACAGCGACCGTGACTTCCATCTTCGAAGGCTCCTAGGCCGACACTGAGCAATGCAGCGAGGTGAAAGTGGTGGAGTGAGAGAGAGAGAGAGAGAATGAGAGTTGATGTGTAAGGCAGTGTTGCCAGATGTCTCCTAACACTTCGCGCTCTTTCTCAGCGGCATAGGGAACCTTATTTTACGAGTGACCTTCGTACTTTTGAATTATTGATAAGGAGTGTTGACTATGGCCTCCACTCGTTAGGGTGTATGTTGACGGAGGAGGATGAAAATATGAATGGATTCGTAGGGTGGAGACCTGAAGAGTGCATTCATTCTAGGACAAGGTGCTTTGAGAACACTTCGAGGCCCAGTGATAGAGCCTCTAATCTACATCAAAGCTTAAAGCGTCTTTCTAGTTCTTGCAAGATGGATATGTAAAATAAGATTTGTTGTTCTGTAGTTATCGTTTCGTTTTTTTTTCAGGAACAATTCTGTCTGGTAGGCAGCCTGAAACGATAGCTATGATGACTTGGATTATTTCCAGACCATTTGTTTTATCTGGAAATTTGCACGGAGGTGCAGTAGTAGCTAGCTATCCGTATGATGATTCTAAGTAAGAATTTAACATTTTAAATTAATTATTATATAAATAATATCCCTACCTTCGACTCACCTTGCGCAGCAGCTTCACGTCAGCGCGCTTGAACATAGCGAGAAACATTCAACAGCTGTTTCCCTTTTCTTGTGTAAATTACTCCGCGATTCAAAAACATATTCCGGTCTGCATCACTTTACGATTTGACAGACAAAAAGAATTGGAAGATAAAAGTGGTCCAAACTTTAAACGCTTTTTTTATCAAAACAGCTTTTTGGAAAGGCGGCGGACATTGTAACTCAAAAACTAATGGACCGATCCACCTAAAATTTTGCATATTATACTTTCTTTAGACATTTTTTGAGGTAACGTTGTCGAGATAGTTTTTGTTTTATGGTTACTTTTTGTGTAGCAATAATAAATACATATGTTAATTTTCATCGTTTTTTTACCAAAAATTTCGTTATTTTGACTTCTGAGTGATATAAAAAACTCAAAATCGTTCAAACTAAAAAAAATCGGCAGCGTTACCTCGAGAAACTCATAAGCTAATAAAATCTTTTTGAATTCTTTGTTTCACATGCTACAATGACGAGTTCTGATGTCCACCGCAAAATCCATTTTTTTGGAGGTGTTTGTAAAAATTTGACAGCGTTGGCTTATTTTTCAATATTTTGCCTTGAAATTATTTTTGAATATTCTTTGAATTGTACTGAATATATTTAGTTAATTTAAAAATAAAATAATTCTACCATATTTAAAAAAAATCAGAAAAATGTGTTCCCCCCTTAAACTAAAACTGTTTTTTTTTATGAAAGAAAACATAAAGAAACTTAACAGAATATAAAGAAAGTATAACTTTACCTCAACAGTAACGTCGCAAAAATATTAGAATGTTTAACTTTAATTTAATTTTTATTTAATTTGATGGCTTTGGTAAAGACCAATTAGCCAGACAATTTTTACATCTAAGTATAATATTACATATCTAGAATAGGTATATGATACAAGTATAAAACATACGTATACATATATAATCAAGTATATTCAAATGGGAAATAAGCCACAATTTTACCTAAAAATGATTTTATTAACGTTTCGACGCCCAAGATCGCCCAATTTTATTAACACCCAACATATATAAACACATACATACACATATATAAACACAAATTATACATATTTTTCGAATTAAAAAAAATCATCCTTCTTCACGATTATATTTATAAATTATATTAATATATTATATTAATACAATTTATTTAATTATTAAACTAAAATATTACACTAATTTTCCAAAAGTATTACACTGTTCCAAAACAACCCACACTGAAACAACTCTGTACGATTTGTACAAAATTTTGAATGTTTTGTTTCATATGATCCAATGTCGAGCTCTGATGTCCACTGCAATTTTTTTTGAGGTGTCTGTAAAAATTTGCCATCGTTGGCTTATTTTTCAATATTTTACCTTGTAATTTTTTTAATATCCTTTGAATTGTACTGAATATGTTTATTTAATTTAAAAATAAAATAATTCTACTATAGTTTAAAAAAAATCACAAAAATGTGCTTGAAATGTTGATTTCAAACCATACTCCACCCCCCCTTAATAATTGTTCCTCTTGTTATTATTCTTCTTGTTATGATATCGATATCGTCTGCATACGGTAGTATTTGTACACTCTTATTAATAATTTTTCCTCTTGTTGCTTTCACTAATTTCACTTTACTTATACGTTCACCTCTTTGATTTCTTATGTAATAATCATTTTATATTATTTATTGTCTAGCTCTGGTCGAAGATGCTGTGTAGAGAGTAGATCACCAGATAATAATATTTTCAAAACGTTAGCATTAAACTACGCTCAATCGAATCCTGTGATGAAAAAGGGTAATGCTTGTAAAGACGATACATTTGATCAGGGCATCACAAATGGTGCTTTTTGGTATGAAGTGAGAGGTAAGTATTACATTTTATTTTTTCTATTAATTTAATTTCATTTAAACTAGAAGTACCTATTAGAGGTTAACTGACATTTAGGATTGGTAAATTTTTCGTAAGAGAAATGAATAAAGTTGTACTCGCTTCGGCGGTACATATACTAAAATTGGAACGGTACAGAGAAGATTAGCATGGCCCCTGCGCAAGGATGACACGCAAAATCGTGAAGCGTTCCACATTTTTATAACCATGTAAATAATTATGCATTAGTTAATAACGTAACCTTTGTTTCTAACCCAATTGTTAAATACCTTTCTTACGGTGGTCTTACGGTATGTCTTAAAAAAATGCCTTGATTTTATTGTTGTTTATGTTTGTATTATGTTTATTGTTTTGTATATTTATTTTAATATAAACTCGGACAACCATTTTTACCATGTTGTGTCTGGTTGAATGACTAAAAGTCTATGCAAAAAAAGAATGTGTGTGTACTTTGTACGCACGTAAGAAGTTATACTTCTATTATATGATTTCAACGAAATAAATATACTTTCGAACAGTTTATTTATATTTTATGTAAAGATTAAACTAATTTTTACTTATTACTTTCCAAAAAGTTTTATTAAAACAATACTAAAAATTAAAAGAAATTAGGAAACTCCCGGATTCGAACCGGGACCTCTTGATCTCCAGTCAAACGCTCTACCACTGAGCTATACTCCTTTTGTTTGTGCGGGTGCGGACTACAAGATTTCTCAGACAATGTGTCAAATAGACCAAGTGAAGTGTAAAATACTGTAAATATTACTTTTATTATCTTATTCCCGAGGTAGACAAATCCAAGGATACAAAAATTATAATAAATATATTTAATAAAAACACTAATATATTATTTCCACATCTTTTTTGGACTATAATACATACATAACTAACATTTAGCAACGAACTCCATACGGTCTGTGTGCGCATGTGGGCAGAACAATAAAAATGCACTCCCAATCGCGCCTAAAGAAGTATGACTTCAAAAAAATGAATAAAGTTGTGTTGATTTTGTTGGTTTTCCTCCATATACTCCTTCATACACTTTTTAGCCGTCAGTATACCAGCATTGACGTGGCATCATGAGATTCATTTTATTTGACTCCCATAACTAACCTAAGTCCTCTTTGTTATGAATTGTATATATTAACTCAATTTTTGCCGTAGAAATAATTTTTTTCATATTAAGTTCTTGGGAATTAAATAACCTACAATTTCATATTTAAAAATTTTTTCGTATCTCTGATGCTAATCTTTCTATTCTGAAGAAAATGGCATTTTTTACCAAACTACAAAAATTCGTTATTCGCTTTTAACTCCAGTGTTTTAAAAACTAATCATTGTAAGCCAGCCAAACTTCTAGAATCTACTAATAATACATAAATAAAGAAGAATGAATAAGGCCAATGACTAGAAACACCGCTAACTTACATTATTATGCTTCCAATTGGATTTCTCCTTTTTTTTCCAAAAAATATATTGATTTTTTAACCGCAACTTTTTCATTTTTTATCTTAGAAAATTGGGTTAAAAATAATTTTGTAGGTTTTTACAAGATCTATAAGCTTATTAATATTAAATCTTTGGGTTGGTAAAGGTGGTTTTTGCATGCTATTATAAGTTTTAATTGTCAATAGCTCACTCAATTTTTGTCGTAGAAAATTTTTTTGCAAACCAAGTTCTTGGGAGTAAAATAAGCTACATTTCCCTATTTAAACATTTTTTCGTATCTCTGATGATAATCTTTCTATTCTGAAGAAAAGGGCATTTTTTTCCAAATTACAAAAATTCGTTATTCGCTTTTAACTCCAGTTTTTTTAAACTAATAATTCTAAGCCGGTCAAACTTCTAGAACAGGGGTGTCAAACTCAATTTTGCAGAGGGCCATATATTAAATTCAGAATGTGTCGGCGGGCCAGATTCAAATAAAAAAAAATGTACTGAATTATTATAACATTTTATTTAATAGTATACTTATAATATACGGTTGTTAAAAATCATATCAAAGTTATAAAAGAGGGTAATTATTTTGAGCTCGAGGATCCAGATACCTGACTTCTCTTGTTTTTGACAAGCTCATTGATGTCAGGTATCATATTCGTTGTATTTATTTTAAGAATTGATTGGAGATGTTCATTTGTAAGTCTTGTGCGATGTTTGTTCTTATTTATTTTCATGACGGAAAACATCTGCTCACATAAATAGGTGCTACCAAACATGCACAGAATGCGTGCTGCATGCTTTTTTAATTCCGGGTAGTTATCCAAACTCTTGAAATATTGTGTATAAAATGTAAGTGCGTTAACCTCTTTAAATTTTTCTTTCAAAATACTGTCCGATTGAAGATCTATCAACTCCATTTGCAAATGAACTGGTGCCTGTGAAGCTTCAAAATTGAATGGATTGTTGAAAATTGGGAATTCCATTTCATTCATTTTGTGGAAGTCTTCAAAACGATTGTTGAATTCCGTGATAAGATTTTGCAGAAGTTGAGAATATTGATCCAATTTTTTTTGATCCACTGTGCCAAATGATTTTAAATGAGGGAAATGATCCAAAGTTTGATTTTTTACCTGATTTTCCCACAGCCTCAACTTTGTTTCAAAGGCTTGAATACATGAGTACATTTGAGTGACAATCAGATTTTTACCCTGTAACTTTACATTCAGATCAGTCAAGTGTTTATTCATATCTACCAAAAAGGCACAATCAACCCACCAGTCATTGTCATAATCAATTGGGTTGCCTTTTTCTAACATGAAAGCTTGAATAGGGTCACGTAATGCAAAAAATCTTTCTAAAACTACTCCTCGACTGAGCCAACGAACTTCGGTGAAATAAGGGACATCAGAAAACTTTTCGTCCAAATCTTGTAAAAACTGCCTGAACTGTCGGTGATTTAGTCCTCTGCTCCTTATAAAATTTACTATTTTAATTATAGGTTGCATGACATGGTCCATTTTTAAATGTTTGGATGCCAATGATTCCTGGTGAATTATACAGTGAAATCCCACAAAATTTCCTGATGTTTTCTGTTTTAATTTAGTTACAACGCCCGAATGTTGGCCAACCATGGCAGGAGCGCCATCCGTAGTTGTGCTGCTAAGTATATTCCAATCGAGTCCATATTCTGCCATCAAATGCTCCAATGCAGAATAAATATCATTTGCTGTTGTAGTACCTGTCAATGGAACGCACTTTAATAGTTCTTCAGTTATTTCAAAGTTACTGTTAATACCTCGTATAAAAACAGCAAGTTGAGCTGTATCAACAGTATCAGTGCTCTCATCAACAGCCAGTGAAAAGTTTGTAAATTCCTTAATTTTCTCCTTCAGTTGAAGAACCAAATTTTGAGATAAATCATTTATTCTTGAAGCAACAGTGTTTCTTGACAGCGAAATATTTTGAATTATTGACTTTTGAAATGGAGATGAAACATCGGCAACTTTCAACATACAGTCTTTAATAAAATCACCATCAGTGAAAGGTTTTGATCTCTTCGCGATTTCTAATGCAATAATAAAACTTGATTTCAGGGCATCTTCGCTCTCAGTATTAGCTTTACTAAACATCGATTGTTGACCTTGAAGTTTAGATTTTAAAGATGACAATCTGTCCATTCTTATTTTTTCAGTGTAACAATCTAATTTTGATTTATGATTCGTATCATAGTGTCTCTTCAAGTTAAACTCCTTACAAACAGCAACTGTTTGATTGCAAATCAAACACAGTGGTTTACCTTTCCATTCTATGAAAAAATATGCATTTTCCCATTTAGACTGAAAAACTCTACGTTCACTATCAACTTTACGTTTTTGTGACATTATGCCGAAATCGTAACAAATATGGAACTCGACACAATTATGGATATCGCACACGCACGACACAAACAAATGTACAATACCTTCTCAACCACTACTTCGCAACTGACTCACGTGACACGTCGACGCACTTCTTTTATATCGATAAGGAAGGTTCTAGTCTAGACTCGAAGCGCATGGAAGATTCTATTGTTCTCAACAAAAATAATAGGGTGTTTCCGCTAAGAGATGGTGTTACTGTCTATCTCTCTCGCTTGTCTAGGCTGTAATATATATATAATATATATATATAATAGCTTGTCTATCTCTCTTGCCTTTGAAATGACTTATAAATGTAGTGTAGTGTACGCATTTTAAAACTTCCGTAGAGCAATCGAGTGAAGTCTAAAAGCTCTAAAAAACATGATTCTTCTTTCTGTGACACATTGCGATCGCGGGCCGTATTGGTATGGCCCGGGGGCCGGATGCGGCCCGCGGGCCGTATCTTTGACATGACTGTTCTAGAACCTATTAATAATACATAAATAAAGAAGACCAAATAAGGTCAATGACTAATTTTAATTTGGGTGGTGATTAGGAGGTTGCTTCCGATCACTTTTTAGCTGAAAAAAATAGGGACTGTCATTCTTTTCATTATAAGTCACTTAATTTTTGAGCTAGAGACTTTTTTATTTCTGGAGATAGATATTTTTAAATACATACTTTAAATTAGTTTAAACAAGTTATTCTAGAAAAATGCATAGTTTTCATGTCTTTTGACTTTGAAACTACAATATTTAGCATTTGACGAAAAAGACATAATATATAAAAAAAGACTAAGTTTTCACTCTAATGGCATATAAAACAACATAATACTATTCTACATCCCACCAGAATGAAAACAATGGGAACCTTCTCTGGTTACACCTCCGAGGCTTCTACAATTTGCAAGCCATACGGATGCTGAGACTAAGGAAGATGAGGGAATTCTACAATTTGCAATTCACGTCCCATCTGCTCAGCGCGGTAAAGTTCCAACGAGAATGGTTCCCTTCATACTCCACACAGAGTAAATGGTTATTCATTTTGAAAATGGTTTTGGAGTATTGAAAATGGTTATTCATTTTTTACATAATATATAATAAAGTATAGCTCGATTACTATTGGACTTAAAGAAAATTAAAAAAAAAACGGTTTTGTTTATTTTTTTAAAAGGTACATTTTTGTTAAGTAAAGTTGTTTTGATAAAACGAAATCTTTTAGAGTTATTAGCAGAAAACTTATTAAAAAATTGATTTTTTCGATATAAAACGTAACACTTTCGATAGCGAATAAATCGAAAACTATTAATTTTATCAAAAAAATGTATAGAACGTTTTTTCCTTAGAATGAATGTTTTTATCAACTTTTGCAGTCAAAATATAATGAAAAATTTCCACTCCCGAGATGGAGTGGCAACCACTCCCATGGTAAAAGCGCCTTTCGGAATCATATAGATTTTGATCATTGGACTATCCACTACTTATTCTCAAATTTTCAAGCAAATCGATCCATTCTGTAAAAATTGTGAGGTTTTGTCCTATTTTAAGCTTCATTACTTGGACTATTGCATTCGATTTGTAAGAGCCTTAAGAACCTTTCTAAACTAAAGCGATGATGACGAAATGAAAATTGCATGATTGAACAAAGAAAATGCACTTTCCAAAGTGCATTCGAAGCGATGAAACATGGACGAAAATGGGTTAAATATTACTACTCGGTAGGTTTTTGGGCGCGCTGAACACGAATATCACAACCACAATAATCTCCGAGACACTTGGTGCTCAGGATAGGCCTCGTCTGGAGTTTTGTGAATATTCTATACAAAATCAGTGCAAAGTGGTTACACGGTTGCACATTGCCTCGCCTATATTTAGTTAATCCAATTCGATTTATGTTGATTAAACATGTTTAAAATAGGGACTGCACAACATTTTAATTATCATCAAATAATTAATAATGAAATATAGGGCAGTCAATGAGGGTATTTGGCTCCGAATTCCATCCTACTACATCGATTTACTTGATATTTTCACACTAAGTAGGGAGTAGCTCAAGAAACAAAGTCTACCCTATGCCGATGTGCGCTTTTATCTTGGGGGTGGTTCCCACCCCTTTTCGGGAGTGAAACATGTTTTGGTTAAAATAGCCACGGAAGAGGCTAGACTACCTAATTTTAAGCAAAAACTGTTCTATAATTATTTTTTTGAAAACTCAATACTTTTAGAGTTATTTGAGATTGAAAGTGCCATTTTCATTGAAAAATGACACCTTTTCGGACGGATTTTTGCGAATACCTTAAAAACTATGCATCTAACAAAAAAACTATATAAAATATTTTTGTAGGTTATAAAAAAACAAAGAGATTCGTTCCTTCATAAATCTTCTAAGTTAAAATATAAAGAGGGATATGGTAGGTAAGAAGAGTTTGTTTTTTTTTGCGGCATGCTCCAATTGGTGTATTCAACTTAAAATAACAGAGAAACTGTCGATTTTAGGTGTATCATGATACTAAAATAATAATAATTTATAATAACTTTTGTAGTGCTTTAGTCCATTCTTTCACGGTTTTTGCTCTAAATTTTAAAGAACCGCTTGGATTGACATGAAATTTGGCATACGCATAGCTTAAATGTCAAAGAAAAAAAGTGATATTGTGCCGACGTGTGCTTTTGCCCTGGGGGTGACTTTCACCTCCTCTTGGGGGTGAAAAAATATATGTCCAAAACAACTCCGGAAATGGGTAAACTGACTAATTTTAAGTAACTTTTGTTCTATAGAGCTTTTTCGCCAAGTCAACACTTTTCGAGTTATTTGCGAGTGAATATGTTCATTTTTCAACAAAATAACCACATTTTTAGACGGTTTTTCGCAAATAACTCAAAAAGTAAGTATTTTGTCGAAAAAACCGTTCTTAGCAAAAATATAGCCTATAAAAAAGTAACAAAAATGGTGTACGCGTTAGATCTCTGGATATCGTAGAACCAGAGTTATAGCCAATGAAATATAGATTCATATTCACCAAATTTCAAATAGAATATTTCGACGTAAAATATCCAAAAAATTAAGCACTTTTTGGGGAAAACCCATTTTAACTTTTTTAAAGTGTTTAAAAAAAGCTTTATTTCTGTTTTTACGAAAAGTTTCTAGCATTAAATTTAAGCAAGTTACGCTCAAAATAAAGTTGGTCCCTTTTGTTTTGGCAAAAAAAATCGGGAAGACCACCCCCTAATTAGCAACTTAAATGAAATTAATCGTTGCCGCTCCATAAATTATTTTACTTATATTGTGTTTATATGATCTGTAAGTTTCATCGATTCAAAGTGTTTATTTTTTAAAAAATTTGGTTTCAAAGTAAAATTTTTAAAAATTTAAATTTTGAAAAATATGCTTTTTTTCAAAATAACTTAAAAATTGTTAGAGATACCAAAAGTCTCGAAATACAAAAAAAGTCAGATTTGCTTTTCTGAATATCATGTATTTTTTTGTTTTTCTGTTAGACAAAAATTGATCAAGATTTGGTGTTTCTAAATTTGCATACATTCGTGATCAGTGACTCGTTCAACCCCTTTTAACTACAGCCGTTTCAATAATAAGGACTTTGAACCGATGAAACTTACAGATCATATAAACAATATATACACGAGTCAAGAAACTTGTGAAGTCGTTACGATTAAAAGATACTAATTAGGGGGTGATTTTCTCGATTTTTTTACCAAAACCAAAAGGGACTAACTTTATTTTGAGCGTAACTTGTTTAATTTTGATGCTAGAAATTTTTTTTATAAAACAAAAATGAGCATTTTTTAAACACCTTAAATAAGTTTAAATGAGTTTTCCCCGAAATGTGCTTCATTTTTGGTTATTTCACGTTAAATTATTCCACTTGGAATTTGACGAATATGAACCTATATTTCATTAGCTATAACTCTGCTTCTACTAAATAAAAAAACGTGATATATTCACTATTTTTTTAAATTTTTTATAGGCTATATTTTTGCTAAGAATGCTTTTTCGACAAAATACTTACAATTTGAGTTATTTGCGAAAAACCGTCTAAAAGCGTGGTTATTTTGTTGAAAAAATGAACATATTCACTGCCAAATAACTCGAAAAGTATTGACTTAGTGAAAAAACTCTATAGAACAAAAGTTACTTTAAATTAGCCAGTTTACCCATTTCCTGACTTTGTTTGGACGAATATTTTTTAACCCCCAAGAGGGGGTGAAAACCACCCCCAGGGCAAAAGCACATATCGGCACAATATCACTTTTTTTCTTTGACTTGTTAGCTGTGTGTATGCCAAATTTCATGTCAATCCAAGCGGTTCTTTAAAATTTAAAGGTTTTGCAATATTTTACCGTTAATGAATGGACTACTTGGAAAGACCTTTAAAATGAGTAATACTAAATGTCGATTACATTCAAACTAAGCGAGATATTCTACAAAAAGGTTGATGACTAATGTATTTTAAGAATAAATGAGAACTATATTTAACCCCTCATTCATCAGAATTTAAATACATCGTTTTCCTTCTACAATACTTTTTATTATAGTGTTATTTCTATGTTCAAAAAGTTGGAATGGATTAAAATGAATGGTTTTTGAAAAAATAAGATCAATTTAATTATAGAGCGCATTTTTAAATTCTCTAAAAATCTTCATTTTCCTCCATGTAACTCGAAAAAGATAAGAGATACAAAAAAAGATACCACACAAAAATGTAGGGCTTTTTCAGATACAAATTTTCTTTTTGTTTTTCATTAAAGTATCTCTTATCATTTTCAAGTTACATGGAGAAAAAGGAAGATTTTTAAGAAAATTTAAAAATGCTCTCCATAATTTGATCTTTTTTTTTTCAAAAACCATTCATTTTAAACCCGTCCAACTTTTTGAACATAGAAATAACACTATAATAAAAGGTATTATGGAAGGAAAACAATGCATTTATATTTTGGTGGATGGGGGTTAAAATTACTTCTCATTTTTTTCTTAAAATACATTAGTTATCAATTTTATTTGCAGCATATCTCGCTTAGTTTTAATGCAATGGACCTTTAATATTGCTCATTTTAAAGGTCTTTTCAAGCACTACAAAAGGTATTAGTAGCATTATACACCTAAAATCGACCGTTTCTCTGTTATTTCAAGTTGAATATACCAATTTGAGAATGTACCAAAAAACAAACTATTTTCACCTACCATATCTCCTTTTGTATTATAACTAGAAGATTGATGAAGGCAAAAGTGTCTCTTTGTTTATTTATAACGTACAAAAATGTTTAATATAGTTTTTTAGTTAGATGCATAGTTTTTAAGGTATTCGCAAAAAACCGTTCGAAAAGGTATTATGTTTCAATGAAAATGGCCAATTTTCAACCACGAATGTCTCAAATAGTATCGAGTTTAAAAAATATATAGAACAGTTTTTGCTTAGAATTAGGTTCTCTAGCGAATTCCGTGGTAATTTTAACCAAAATATTTTTCACCCCCGAGAAGGGGTGGGAACCACCCCCAAGATAAAAGCACACATCGGCATAGAGTAGACTCTCAATTAGGAGATCAGTAGAGGCTAGGCCCAAAATTTCATTAAAATCCATGCAGTAGGATAGAATTCGGGGGTAATATCCCTATTCTTGCTCCCACTGACTGGCGTAATATGCACTATAGTAAGGTATAAAAAACATTAAATATTACATTCTATCTCGTAACTCAAGTCAGTCTCTTGGATTTTTATATAAAGTTTATTAACTTAAAATAACATTACTTGAATTGGTTTAGAATAAAATTGCTTTTAGAGAAGAAAATGATGTTTAATCTCGATTAAAACATGTATTTTTCCTAATCCAAACTATTTTTTTAAACGAAAATAAGAAAAATAATAACTTTAACTGACGTGGTCACTACGTAGTGTGAATTTGAAAAAAAAAAAGTTGAATTTCTGTGTTTTTGACTTAATTGCCTCATTTATAGGGTTCTGCTGTTAAATTTAATGAAAAATTTAATGAAAGTATAATATAAGTATGGAAATCATGTTTGTGTAAATTTAAGGAATTCTTTGCTTGAACTGTGTGTAATAATGGTAAAAAAGTTTTACTTTTTAGTAATAGATATTAAAAATTTCTCTAGCTAATGTGATAATCATTCTGTGTACCAATGATTAATTAATATACCAGTACTAACTGCTATTTAATCACGTTATTTATAATTTGCCTTACGTTGTAACGTGTATGTAAATAAGACGTTAAAAAGTAAAATAAACTTGCGTTTTGTCATTAGCCAAGTCTAACGCTTAACAAAAATATTTTTTTATTTATCGCACAATAAATGTTATATTGTCCAATTAATATTTGTTTATATTTTAAAATGATAAAAAGGATGGTACTGTACATATGTATCTAATTAAAATTATAGTCTAACAGTGTCGAATATTATATTATTGGAAACAATGTTATACTGAGGTGTACTCATAAAAGATTATTATTAATATTCAGAAAACCTTGACAAACTATCTATATAAGGATTTTTACAGCTGTTGCGCCTGCCTTCTTTCAGCCAACGTCTGGGAACATCCATAAAATACGTCGTAAAATTTTTGGACTTTGTAATACCCTCTCCCCTTCCGTCGTAAAGCGTCGTTTACAGTTGACCCCCCCCCCTCTTACCGACGTCGCAATTGCAACTCATGACTCCCCCTTTTTAGTGATTTTTTTTTTAATTCCATGTTATTTCTGGATTTTTAACTATGTTTTTAACTATGATACTTTTTAACAGTATTACTATGTAGCTCATTAATATCCGCGTACTTTTGTCTCTCAATTCACTGTTCAACTAATTACATTTTTTTTTGGCAAAAGTCAATACTTTTATCGCAGTTCCTATGCTTTCTTAACCGAATCATATAAATCTTGATACTTATTTTGTTTTGATTTCAATACCATTTCTTTTATTCATTATAAATACAATGTGGTAATTAAATAAAATAGAATATTTTATTTCTATTCATTCTTGTAGAATAATTGTTTCACACAGAGTATTAAGTAAATCAATGAGTAGTTTAATATTTATTGCTTCCAGACGTTGTTCTGTATAGAAGCGTTTGTTTAAATACATAGAACAATGTTTTATTGTTTGTTATTCTGTACAAAACTGCTAGCAATATTATTAAGGCTGTGAGTGATAAAAACGAAATGAAAAGTATGCCATAAAAGTAATATATCTACTAATTCTTTTTAATCCTACAATAGGGTATATTTTTTATATTCGTGAACATCAAACGACGTCGGATGTGCACTCATGGTCCCCTTCCCCCTGTCGTATACCGTCGTAATAAGCAAAGATCCCCCTCCCCCTTATCAACGACGTAGTTTAAGGATGTTCCCGTCTCCAGTCGTTTCTGTTCTGCCATTCTCCATCTCTAAGGTCTCGTCTTTCCATGGCCTCGTCCACTTCATCACTCCATGATCTTCGGAGTCTACCTTTTCTTCTCTTTCCTATTGGGTTCCTTGACAAATTTCAGTTATAATTTAAGGCAGACATACGAAAAATTTTAATATTTATGTGATTAAAATATGAGTAAAGTGTGGTTAAATAAAAATGAGTAAAATATTTCAAATTAACCCATTATAGGCCAGCGTCCTATTTATAGATCATTGAAAATTTAATATTTTGTTACGCTTATAAAGTTTGTTTAAATTTATAGAAATTGAAAACATGAAATGAAAACATTTCCATAGATAATCGGCGGGCTGAAAAGTTCGTAGGATGACACATAGATGGCTCTACTGGTATTAAATCCATATGATTTTTACTCAGCCAAAAAGATGCGTTTATAAATTTGATAAGCAATATTCGGACTCTGCACAAGGAAAATCAACCGTTGAGGAATGGTTTGCTAAGTTTAAACGAGGCGAAATGAGCACCGAGGACGATGCATACAGTGGACGCCCCAAAGAGGCTGTTACCGATGAAAATATCAAAAAAGTCCACAAAATAATTTTGGATGACCATAAAGTGAAGTTGTTCGAGAAAGCTGAGACTGTAAAGACATGAAAGGAACGTGTTGGATATAATATGCATGCATATTTGGATATGCGAAAGCTCTATGCAAAGTGGGTGCCGCGAGAGCTGACAATCGATCAAAAACAACAACGAATTGTTGTTTCTGAGAAGTATTTGAAGCTATTCAACCGTAATAAAACCGAATTTTTGCAGCGATATATTACAATGGATGACACATGGCTCCATAATTTCACACCGGAGTCTAATCGAGAGTCTGCCGGGTCGACTGCACGTGATGAACCGACTCCAAAGGGTGGACAGACGCAACAGTCGGCTGGCAAAGTTATGGCATCAGTATTTTGGGATGCGCATGGTATAATATTCATCGAGTATCTTCTTAAAGGAAAAAAACATTAATAGCGACTATTAAGTTGCGCTATTGGGGCGTTTGAACGACAAAATCGTGTAAAAATGCCCCAATTTGAAAAAAAAATAAATAAAGTGCTGTTTCATCAAGATAACGCACCGTGTAACAAATTAATAAAAATGATGGCAAAATTTCATGAACTGGGATTCGAATTGCCTCCGAAGCCACCGTATTTACCAGATATGGCACCCGGCGACTACTACCTGTTAGCTGACCTCAATAGAATGCTCGCTGGAAAGAAATTTAACACCGGCGAAGAGTTAATCGCCGAAACTGAGGCCTATTTTGAGGCTGAAGAGAAATTGTATTATAAAAATGGTATTGAAAAGATGTATGACCGCCATAATCGTTGTAGAGACCTCGAAGGAAACTATTTTGAATAATAAAATCAAATTTTATCAAAAAAAATTATTTCTATGTTAGCCTACGAACTTTTCAGCCCGCCTGTTATTTTAGACTGTAGTAATAGTACATTCTTTCACGGTTTTGCTGTAAATTTTAAAGAACCGCTTGGATTGACATGCAATGTGGTATAGGCTTATAGGCACAGCTAACATGTCAAAGAAAAAAAAGTGATATGGTGCCGATGTGTGCTTTTGCCCTGGGGGTGAGTTTCCTCCCATCTCGGGGGGTGAAAAATATATGTCCAAGATAAGTTTCGAAATGGATAAACCGACTAATTTTAAGCAACTTTTGTTCTATAGAGTTTTTTCAACAAATCAATACTTTTCAAGGTGTTTGCAAGTGAATATGTTCATTTTTCAACAAAATAACCACGTTTTAAGAAGGTTTTTAGCTAATAACTCAAAACGTAAGCATTTTGTCGAAAAAAATATTCTTAACAAAACTATAGCCTATAAAAAAGTGAAAAAAAATGGTGTTATAGCAAAAGCAGAGTTATAGCTAATGAAAAATAGGTTCATATTCGAAAAATTCCAAATAGAATAATTCAATGTGAAATATCCAAATAATGAAGTATTCTTGGGGAGAACACATTACAACTTTCCTATAGTGTTTAAAAAAGCTTTATTTCTGTTTTTATAAAAAAAATTTCTAGCAACAAATGTAAGCAAGTTACGCTCAAAATAAAGTTGGTCCCTTTTGGTTTGGCAAAAAAAAAAATCAGGAAGATCACCCAAAATTAGCAATTTAAATGAAATTAATCGTTACCGCTTTACAAGTTACTTTACTTATGTTGTGTTTATATGATCAGTATGTTTCATCGATACAAAGTGCTTATTTTTGAAAAAAATTGGTTTTGAAGTAAAATTTTTAAAAATTTTAATTTTGAAAAAAAAATGCTTTTTAAAAAAATGCTTCTTTTCAAAATAACTTAAAAATTGTTAGAGATACTAAAAATCTTAAACAATAAAAAGTGTCGGCTTTACTTTATGAATATTTTGTATTTTTTTGTTTTTCTGTAAGACAAAAATTTTTTAAGATTCGGTGTTTCTAAATTTGCATACACTCGTGATAAGTGACTCATTCAAGCCCTTTTAACTACAGCTGTTTCAAAAATAAGGACTTTGAACCGATGAAACTTACAGATCATATGATCAATACATACGCGAGTAAAAAACTTGTGAAAGTGGTAACAATTAAGTTCATTTGAAATGCTAATTAGGGGGTGATTTCCCGATTTCCTACCAAAAAAGGGACAACTTTATTTCGAGCGTAACTTGTTTACTCTTGATGCTAAAAAATTGTTTTAAAAAACAAAAATAAGCATTTTTTAAACACTTTAAAAAAGTTAAAATGAGTTTTCCCCAAAAAAGTGCTTCGTTTTTTGGTTATGGCACGTTAAAATATTCGATTTGGAATTTGACGAATATGAACCTATTTTTCATTAGCTATAACTCTGCTTCTACTAGGTATAGTGACTTAATATATACACCATGTTTTTCACTTTTTTACGTGCTATATTTTTGATAAGAATGTTTTTTTCAACCAAATACTTTTTGAGTTACTTGCGAAAAACCGTCGGAAAACGTGGTTATTTTGTAGAAAAATTAACATATTCACTCGCGAATAACTCGAAAAGTATTAACTTGGTGAAAAAACTTTATAGAACAAAAGTTGCTTAGAATTAGTCATTTTTATTTCCGGACTTATTTCGAACATATATTTTTCACCCCCAAAAGGGGGTGAAACTCTCCCCTAGGCCAAAAGCACACATCGGAACAATGCTTTTTTCTTTGACTTGTTAGCTATGTCCATGCCAAATTTCATGTCAATCCAAGCGGTTCTTTAAAATTTAGAGGTCTTGCAATATTTTACCTTTAAAGAACATACTATAAACTGAATAATTCTAATTATACGAGTATAATAATAATTATACAACAAAAATTATTTATGGTGTATAATTATTGTTATATCGTTTCAATAAAAAAATTAAAAACATTGAACAAATTTGCGGACTTCGTTTAGATTTATATATTTAATAATACAAGTTTCATATCGGCCCTTTTTTATCGTTTACTGGATTATCCTTGTTGAGTAATGTTTATTATGAACTATAATTATGAATAAATCTCGGAAATATAAATTGTCGAATGATCATTACGAGTATAACTTTTATTTTACTGATCTATAAATAGTTAATGGGTATACTAAAAGAGCCTGGATTAACGACACATTCGAATAACAGCAAATTTGTACTGGAATCAAACAGCTGACATCAGAATTAACAACCAGACATCTAAAGAAATTGGAAAAGACTGTGAGACTTGTACACACTTCTAAGTAGGTCAAAACGACAAACAAGTGTATGTTCTCAAAAAAATTGATAGTGTGTAAAAAATGTTTTATTGTCAGCTAAGTATTTTCAACACATAACGTGCCATCATCAAAGCTTCGTCCTCTTATAAAACCTTCATAGAAGAGCAATTGCTAAACGACACAATAAAAAACATAGATTCTGGGCAAAAGCCACAGATATCGGGTATAGACCCCCTTAAAATGAATAAATTTACATCTAATTTCTTTTTTATTTTAAAAAGACAACATGGCTGAGTCAAACCATTTTGAGCCCACGTGATGGCTGCACTGATCTGCTTAATGGATAAAAATTATTGGATATGTAATTTAGTATGTTAATATTTATAAGAAACAAGTGGTGCCCTATCTAATTTTGTTCTGACATAAGTAATTAATAATTATTAAAAAATGACTTAAATTGAAGTAAATTTAAAAAAAATTAGGACCGGGCAGATATTATTTTAGATTTTTTGGGTCATTCGAAACAGAAAAGGGCTTTCGTAATTGAAGACCTATTTACAAAATCAACATAACTGTATTTTTAAAATTTCTGTAATTTGTTTGTGTAAAAACCTAATTTCTATAAAAGAATTTGGAAATACATATTAATGATATTATTTATAAATATTATAGATATAATATCTATAAATACTATCTATAAATAATATCATTAAAATTTACAATTCCTTCATAGAAATTGTATTTTTACACTAAAGAATTACAGAAATCTTAAAAATACACTAATGTTGTTTTTGTAAATAGCTCTTCAATTTTTCTCTAAGTTAATCGTTTTCAAGTTATAAACAATTTAAAACTGAATAAAGAACGAACGATGGAGATTTTCAAGGCTTAAAATAAAGAGTAAAAAATATTATTTTTGTAATCATCAAGTACCTAAATTCAAGTTCAAAAGTTCTATCAAGTTCCGGTAAAAAATTTTCCCATGTTCTATTCTAAAATGTATTTTTTAAATTGTTAATGAGGAAGGTTCCTTACGAGAAGACAGGCGATCGTGCTGCATTAAACTAAAAAAACAATATTTTAAAATGAAATAACTCCAAAATACTTACCAAAAACTGATAGAATAATGTTTTTAACTTGAATTTAGGTACTTTGTAATTTCAAAAATGATATTTTTTTCTTGTTTTTGAGTCTTGAAAATCGACATCTTTCGTTCTTTTTTCGGTTTTAAATTGTTTATAACTCGAAAACGATCAACTTACAACAAGAAAATTACAAATTACAAAAATTACAACCAGAAAAATTACAAAATACAACCTTTTTGTTTAGAATTATCCAAAAGATCTAAAATAATAAATGCCTGGGCCGAAAGTTTTTTTAACTCATAAAAAAAGTAATTTTTTAATTATTAATTATAGTCAGAAGAAAATTAAATTGGGCACCTCTTGCTTTTTAGAATTGTTAACATACTAAATTACATATATCCAGTAATTTTTATCCATTAAACAGATCGGTGCATTTCGACCCTATACGCTTATATTGTATCTAAACACTACTAAGAGGCCCGCCTCTCTAGGATATTTGAATCAGCGTCCGAAATTGTTGACAGGTTGAATATTGTTGCTGGTTCCGAGCTCCGTCTAATAGTCCCTTTTACGAAACCGTATGCTAGACAAGGGACCTATGAGAGACTGGTTTCACCCGGCTTCACTTAACAATTTGAGACATATACTCGCACGTGGACGACAGAAATTTTATTTTTTTGTCATAAAAATAAAATTATTTAGCAAATTTCAAAAAGTTAAATTGTATTTAAGGAATTGATGATTGAATAGAGAAATAAGGTAAACAGTCAATTTATATACTGGTGAGGCACTGCCTCACCTGCCTCATAGGACCAGCCGCCACTGATACCTTTTAGAACCTTCAAAACCTATAAAAGATTTTGAAGTGAAATCGATGATTTTTTCTCAAACTGGGATAATGCTATTATATACCAAATAGGCTCTTAATGGAAAAAATTCTAAAATTGTATATAATGTTAATTTTAGGTGGCATGCAAGACTTCAACTACGTTCACTCCAACTGTTTCGAAGTAACTTTTGAACTGAGTTGCTGTAAATTTCCGTTAGCCAAAACTCTACCTCAGGAATGGGCAAACAACAAGGAAGCCCTACTAACTTTCATGGAGTCAACACATTGGGGCGCTAAGGGATTGGTTAGAAACGAAAACGGTGACGCCGTTTTGGACGCCGACGTAGTGGTTGTGGGTATTACACATAACGTCACTACATCCAACCGTGGAGAATATTGGAGGTTGCTTCTACCCGGACGTTATCAGATGTATGCAGTAGCTTTTGGGTAAGATCTATTTGAGCTCAATTAAATTTGCCTTCCTAGATTAAAACTACTATACCCTGTTTTTAAACCAGGAGGAGTAAACTCAAACATACATATTTACACCTAATAATGCCACTAGAAAAATCACCAAATTTATCTTCTTCCCACATAACAATTTCATGTTCTTAGTAGATTCATAGAACATACTTTTCAGAAAAAGTATATACATACTGAGAATATGCGTAATTACCATTGCGAATGTGCAGAGGAGATACTGAGTATATACTACATTACAGTACTTAAACGTTCTATTTATATACTTAGAATGTACTACCGCACTTCTTTTCAGTATATACCAAGAATGTACTTTTTAGCACATTCCAAGGAAGTGCTATAAACCTTCTATTTATATACTTAGAACGTACTACCGCACATCTTTGTATGGGAAGAATATATTTTTAAGAATGTTCTAAGAAAGTGCTATATTGCTCAGAAGTAGCTTTTCAGCATCACCTAATCTCATCTTAGGTTCTACTGGTTCTACCAAATACCTATTCTGCCGTACTAAGCTCAAAGGCGGTAACTGATTTTTTATCGAAAATGAGATTGTTTTATTTCTAGGGTAGAACAGGGTATTTAGAATATATTTACAAAGTTCTTGGAGTTGCAGAAGTATTATAATGGGTATCTAGAATATATTTACAAAGTCTTTGGAGTTGTAGAAGCATTATAATATAATGAAACCTACCTAGAAATACAAAAATCTCATTTTCGATAAAAAATCAGTTACTGCCTTTGGGCTTAGCACGGCAGTATTATATTTACATATTCTAATTGCATATGAGAATGTAGATAGTACCTACATTCTACAATATTACTTAAAAGTAAGTACATATTTATAAATTTTAGTTATTTATATAAATTATTATATAATATTTAGCTAAGCTAAACTATGTATAAGTAACTAAAATTTATATACTTATACATATGTACTTACCTAGATAGGTATCTACTATTTAAGTAATATTGAGTTACCAAAATAGATTATATTTTGAAGCACCGCAAACAAAATAAAGAGATTATGTATGTTCTTTAGTCCTAATAGTACTTTATCATTCGTCTTCCTCCTTAACACTGCACACTGCATAGATACAGACACCCTCTTATCTATGGATACAGATACAAATAATGCCTGTTTTTGTTTTCATATTTTACCTTTGTTTCATTGTTTCCTATGCCTAATCCTTATTCAGGAAGGAAAGACTGGCCGTGTGGCCGTTGGCAGTTTGTTTGGTCACCGAACGAAACATCGGTGCATCGATGGTTAGTGTTGCCAAACGGAGGGAAATTTCCCTTTTTGCGGGAATTTACAACATAAAAGGTGATAAAAGGAAAAAGTTAACTCAAAAGGGAATTTTTGCTCCAGTCCAAATTGTAAATTATTTAAAAAAATCAAAATATTTGAAAATAATTAAACATATCTTCTCAGATTTTGTAAACAGGAGGGAATTTTTAAGGTAAGTTGACGGAAAAAGCTTACTCGAGGGTTGGCAACACCAAAGCCTTTGGTTGTAGGTTTTGGTGCTGGAATGACCCGTATTGAATTGAATGTACCTAAATTCAAATTCCAACGATGTAAAAATACTCATGATAAACTCGAAATGGTAAAGTCATTTCAATTATAAAAACGAATTTTTAATAATAAACGTTAATACAATTAATGTTTAAACTTTTTTACTATACAACAATTTTGAAATGAAATTCGTCCAATACTATACCTACATACATAAATTTTAATAATTTTATTATTCTAAAAAATAACGAAGTTGATAATCTATAAGGCTAATACATATATTATACTTCCTATACATACATATTATTTTTAAGATATTTTAAAAGTATCTACTTATAAGTACGTGTTAAGAATGTACTTATAAATAAGTATGTGTTAAGAATATTCCATAAAGGTATATTCTAAGAATAAACTTTTACGAATATTCCGAGATACTACGTACACGAATGTGCTCAGTATATTCGGTACGAGAATATTCTTTGAAGTATATGCAAAGAACATGAAATTTAGAATGTTTTTTAAGGTACATTCTATGCTTGTACTACGCATATACTAAAAAGAATATACTCCGACGAATGTTGGTAGTATATGCTTTGAACATGATGCGAACATCATTGTTATGTGGGTTTTTTGATTGATCATGTCGGCCTTCGACGATAATTCATAAATATTATAATTATACTAATACGTTGCTAATGAGTTCCAAAAACAACTGGTTTTTACATAAGTGCACACTAAAAAACTAAAGATTAAAGCAATAACGCAGAAAACACAAAATCGCAGATATAACAATTAACCTATGAATATTAAATGTTAATAGTGTCAAAATTTCATAATTTAGTGGAGTAAACTTGCCTGCGGTTGGACCAATTACAAACAAGCATTACGGCGCGGTATATTTGAATAACTCCTTCTAGTTTAAAAGCATGGTATAGTAGTACAATTTAGAAGACCAAAAATTAGCATTTTTTACTCAGCCCCTTTATTAAATAGGAACTTAAAAAAAATTATCACCCATTTTGAGTGACAAATTCCTCAAAAAAAAACAAATCATGAAAATTTCAACAAAATTGTGAAAAAATCGACTTTTTTTCTTGACATTTTCCGCATGAGTTAGGAATAGAGATGGCATGATGGAACTGGAGCAGGTACATCGGAATAGGTTCTAATCGTCTAATCGTTCTAATTTCGACCTCGGAATAGGTCCACGCACCAGTGACAAAAAGTCGACGGCATCGGTTTCGATTCCAACGGCGCCGCATCGACCGCAATCCGCAATTGACAATAAACTCGAACTGGATTCTCGCTCGGAATAGGTTTTAGCATGATACTATAAATAACGAGATAGTATCTTCCCGTAGCTCAAATACGTCCGAGTTCGCGCATGATGACGTACCTGGAGACCGGAAGTTGAATTTGAATTCTTGTTAAAATAAAATGGGATTTGTATGCATTCTGTGATGAAATTATTCAATTAGCAACATAACATTAAACTTCAATGTATTCGAGAAAAATTTAGTGTCGAGATTCCTGTCAAAATAACCGACATAAATAAAATATAAAATACACTTAGCTTACAACCGTGAACAATTCAAACTAATGGGACATTACGAATGATTACGAACCATTACGAACTTGCCGGTCTCCAGTTATGTCACGACTCCAGGATGTGCAATATATTAGCTTTGTTCCAACTCGATACAAAACCGTTCTTGAACGGTTACGAGTATGCGCAGTAACGAAGAATGTGTTACTGCGCATAATTATTCGTTTTGTATCGAGTTGGAACAGACCTAATATCCTGTTATTTATAGTATCATGGGGTTTAGCACAGCACAGCCATTTAGACATCGAAAGAGCCACCGTAGGGTTAGTAGGGAACGCATCGGTGATGTTCGTTTCGATTTAGGGATAGCATGATGGAACTGAAGCGGGTACGTCGGAATAGGTTTCAATCGACTATTCCACGTAATACAAGTGACAAAACTTTGACGGCATCGGTTTTGATTCCAGCGCCGCCCGTAGTTAAGTACACTTTCCGGAACGACCGGGCAAGAATTTGAAATGAAACTTGAACTGATCTCTCGGAATAGGTACCATAGAGAAACGCATCGACGCCGTCTGTTTCGATTCCAACATCTCACATCTGTTTAATGTGATGGGTTCAAAAGAATTTCAGGTCGATACCGCTGTTAACAGATATCAAATTATTTATGGCGGGTATAGTTGTCATTTAAAACTGTTAAAATTTTGACTCTTTCGCATTATGTTTTTATTTATATTACTATAATCTAATCGATCCTATCTTCTGTAATAACTTAGTGTCTTCATTTTCCATTTGCATAAATGAATTCTGAATAAACCTCGACTTTAGGTAATTTAAAAACCCATAATTACATGCAAGAAAAATTTGTTTTAATAGCTGTTATATAAATTTACGAATTGTAGGAAAAACATGGTAAGAAATTGAGGGGTCTAGATTCAAAACCGGACATTTCCACTTAATGTCATTCCGAGTAAACTGAAAAAAAAACAATTTACAACTTTACTGTTCCCTATCTCAAATTGGAGGAAAAGTCCACTTTTGCATCTGAACCAATTCTTTCGATATATCGTCTTTTCACCTCGGAATCAGAAACTCGCATTAGGTTTCTGGAATAGGTATTTGTTTGGAATAGGTTTAGTTCCAACCTATTATCGAAAAATGCTATTCTGTACCATCTCTAGTTAGAAACAATATTTTTTCTAAGGCCGTAAGTTTGGAAAAAAGCCATAACAAATAGAGTTATATCAATTTTTATTTACGAGTAAATACAACATACAACAATACGTAATACAAAAATGTATGCAAATTTAATAATTTGAAAAAACAATAATGTCTTTACTTATTGCTTGGTAATATTAAATGTAAACGAGCAATTCGTGGCATTTGCAAATGTATAACTAATACAAGCTGATCCTTGAATTGTTCAATACGTTATCTGACAAGGTTGTCAAAACCAAATTTTCAACAAGTAATTGGGCTTCGTAAGTCCTAGGTTTTCACTCAAAGTAATCGAAAGTAGAACTGGAAGTCGATATTTGAACTCTTCGTGTAACTTTGCGTTGATTGATATACGATTTTACTAATTTTGAGTAATTGAACTCTAAAACCGGAAGTCCGATGTCAAATTTCTCATCTTTAATACCATCCTTGGGTTATAAGCTTTGGGTTATAAGCATTCGACACCTCATTTGTCATTCTATCTGTATTAATAACGGAGGTGTTGTATTCACGAACGGACAGACAGACAGTCATGAAACCGGAAGTATATATTTGTTCTCGTCTTGCGAAGGCGCGTCGAATAATACATCGCTTGTACTCTTCCGGTCACTTTAAAACGGTACTTCTGGTCGCATTTCTAAAACCGGAAGTCCTAGGTCCAATTTCTCACCCTTAGTATCATCCTTGGATTATAAACTTTCATTTGACACCTCGTTTGTCATTCTACCTGGTATAGTGGCGGAGGAGTTATATTCGCGGTCGGAGGGACAGACGGGCAGACAGTCTAGGTCAAATTTCTCACCTTTAGTACCATCCGTGTATTATGAGCTTTCATTTGGCACCTCATTTGTCATTCTATCTGGTATAATGCCGAAGGATTTATATTCACGGTCGGACGGACAGACAGTCTAGGTCAAATTTCTCCCCTTTAGTACCCTCATTGGATTATAAGCTTTCATCTGACACCTAATTTGTAATTCTACCTGGTATAATGACGGAGGAGTTATATTCGCGGTCGGACGGACAGACAGCCTAGGTCAAATTTCTCACCTTTAGTACCATCCTTGGATTATAAGCTTTCATTTGACACCTCATTTGTCATTCTACCTAGTATAATGACGGAGGAATTGTGTTCACAGACAGACGGACGTGAATAATTCAAAGTTTTCACATTTTTTCAAAATTGGGTGAAAACAATAAAAATAAAATTGTTATTGCCAACTGATTAACTTTTGAATATTATGTCAAAATAATTCTATTTCAATGAGTTATCGGGTTAATTTCATTAAAACATGAACACAATGAGATAAATTATGACAATTATGAGAAAAACATGAAATTAATTAGTAAATAATATCTAAATATTAGTTTATTGCATGTATTATAAGATATTAAAGCCATATTACAAGATATTCTACTTTCCCGCACTAGTGCGGGAAAGTGCAACTTTCGGAAAGGAATTGCATGCGGGAAAGTTCCTGTTTTAGCACGACCGTAGAAAAATATTTATTTTTTATTTTATGGCCAAATTGTGTAAATTCTCACACAGAATATAATGACAAATAAAACGCACCAAGATTTATTTAAATTGGTTCAGCCAATCCGGAGTTTATTTGTCCGCAAGTGAGTGGGCTTAACTGATTAAATAAAATAAATTTGTCCGCAAGCTGAAAAATGACATTTCGAGAAAAAGACGTTTAAAATTTTATTTGTTCAAAATTTGGTGAAAAATCGAGTTCTGACTCTTACCATCAATTAAACCGCAATGCCTGGGCGATATAAAAGTACACCACTTTCAAATAATTCATTTTCTTCGACTTTCTTACTGTTTGTGTTATTATTTTATCCAAACTGCCTTCTCTCTTTGCCACCTTGCTTGCTTCATTGGCCATGAAAATTCTCTCTTCGTCCCACCTAGGGCTTACAATACCGAACTAAAATCTGAATACCGGTATTTGATATTTGAAATTTGAAATATCGGGATACCGGTATTAAAAGCGGTATTATAATGTCTAGTCTAATTTCTAAAAAATACTTGTTTGTTAACTGCCCAGACTTTGAAAATACTTTTTCGGAGGGTACCTACTGATGTGGCAGGTATTGACAAATAATTTTATAGCCAAATAATAAAGCTCAGGGAAAGTGGATTTGTATTTTTTGTGAATGTGGCATTGGGTAGTAGACGTAAAACATAAACAATCGCTTTATTCGCTCCGAGCGTTAACAAAGTGTCAAAGCAAAATCGACCGACCTGCTCATGGTGGTTTTTTGAAAGTTTGTAAGGACGCTTTGGGTATGTTTAAATGGGATATTTTAAAAAAGTGCCGTGTCACGCTAGTGATATTATGTATTGATATAAACAGGAAATAAAAACGCACTTAATCTGATATAAATTTTTCACTTTCCAATATTGATTATCACTTTGATTATGTATACATAACCTCACTCTCGCAGTTCATGTCAATAAATCTTTATTAAGGCGGGTTGACATTACTAGTGAATAACGAACGTGGCTCGCGCTTACGTATTTTGCCCGTGCTATTATTAGATATTTTATTATCTATTTTCAAACTCGAGCAGTACATTTGTATTTATGCAATGCATAGATACAAATGTACTGCTCGAGTTTGAAAATAGATAATAAACTATCTAGCAATAGCACGGGCAAAATACGTAAGCGTGAGCCACGTTCGTTATTCACTAGTAATGTCAACCCGCCTTAAGAGGATCGGTACGTATTTTCGGCTGCAATGCTATTCAAATAAGGATTCATTTTTTTCGAATCCTGAGAAAACTAATAAGTATTTTTGAAAAATTTAAACGCAGAATGAAAGATCACGTTATTAGCGAGGGCCGAAAGTCCCTGAGAACTTCTATAATGTTTATTTTAATAAGTTACAGGGCTGAACAACTAAGAGAAAATTTAGTGTGATTTTTAATTTCAAATATATTATTCAAAATAAACTTTTTATTTATTCTAAGGGACTTTCGGCCCTCGGTAATAATTTAGTCTTTCATTCTGCGTTTAAATTTTTCAAAAATATTTATTGGTTTTTTCAGGATTCGAAAAAAATAAACACAATGCTGTGGTAATATTTTCCAAATCTATCTTTGTCTTACAACGCACTCAGCCGAATATAATATTGTCAGCATATATTGTCAGTCAGACACTGACAATCAGTGACAATTGCATCGGGAATATGTTGAGTTATTGATTAAATATTATTGAAATATTGGGACCGTGCAAGTTCGGCAAAGCGACCTCTATTTCTACGCTCTGTACTTTTATTCGCACTTTTAATTATATTGGCCAATTATATTAGTCCTGGTTGCTGGATAATTGTCAAGGCCATAGTCCAAAAAAATAATAAGAAGAAAAATAAGATGCAGGTTATGTTATGCAAACGTAAACAATTGTATGTAGTAAATAAAATTAGTTATTAAAATACAGTACTGCAAGCAAAATACAATCAATTAAATTTACCTTTATATAATAATTGCATATCATATCAATATTGTGGAGCAATATATAATTTTTCTGCTTCAATGACAGAAGGTATGAAATATACGTCAATTTGACAATTTCAATTGACAATATGAATTATTTAAGATAGTTGCAATATTTCTCCGCGACTCGCGCACGGTCGTTTCTCGTTTCCCTTCCAAGTACTTGCACACCGCGAATAGTGTATTTGATAAATAATTGATTTAAGACCTGAACTTGATAAAAAGTTATTTATTGTGTATTATTTGTGGAAGATCCAAGCAGAGAATACATCAGGATAATATATTCTGTGATCCAAGTATTTTGTTGTTAAAGATGTTCAAAATTGTAAGCGTTCCATAACAATATATTATTAAAAAATCACTTTAACACTTTTCTTCTTTTCTCGATTGAGTATTAGTCTTTGTTGTACAAATAAATTATTACAATCACTGAATACATAGTTAGTGAAAAAATTATCACATTTATTAACTGAATTAATAATTTCCAAATATAAAAATAACAGTTATCCAAGAACATTCAAAACCCATCTCTTTAAATTAATGATGATATTTTCAAGTAGAATGACATTCTAGTAATGTTTACATATCAATATCAGTGTGAATTTTACTACACGTAATTTGCCGTCTAAAGACAGAAAAAGTAGGGATACACGTAAAATATTTGCGAATTATGTACCCATAGCCTTAACGAAAAAGAAAATATTTTTGTTGCACTATAAATTACACTATAAATTAATAAATAATGAATTCTAACAATTGTATTCGGTTATTATCACTAAAAAATAAAATATTCAAGTTTAACAAAATAATCCCATAAGACTCAATGTTAAAACAACCTTACAAAATCTGACAGCGTGTCACGTGACTGTAAATAGAGGGGAGACGCTCGGAGCGAATATTGCCGACACCGCCGCTTCTCGATGGTGCCATACTTAGCTCGGTATGGGTAATAAAAAATATGCCTGATATAGATTTTAACACAACGAAATTGTTTATCTTCAAAAAAAATTCTTGTAATTAATTAATATTATTTTAAATTAGATATTTATTGTGCATAAATTCAATTTTTATCAACTAATGTAATACCAAAATACCGATATTTTTAGATAAATACCGGTTTTTAATACCGGGCAAAAATCGTCTATTCGTCGTATTGTAAGCCCTAGTCCCACCTCCGCACGTAACGGGGAAGCATCGAAGCCAATGGTACAACCCATAACTTCCATAAACTTTAGAAGTGTCATACGACATTCATTAAAGATAGCCAATGGTATTTGGACTGCCAATTCAACAATATTTTTACCAACGACACGGGGAAGTTTAAAAGTTCTTTTAGACTCCCCACCCCCGTGTCTTCTTTTGTTCATCGTTCGTTTGGTTTGTAAATAATAGAAACCACGAATAGGCGAAACCAGAAACTTGGTCCCAATAGGGGTGTTATTTCTCCGAAAATAAAACTGAAAAAATAAAACTGAAATAAAATGAAATAGAATTGAAAAAAAAAATAATTCTGGGAATGAGGGCGTTTTGCCTATCTAACGAGGAGTACCATTTAAATTTTCTACATTTGAAAAATAAATTGCTATATTTATTATTTAATTATATTTTCAGATATCAACCATCGGAGACGGTGAATGTGACAGTTGAAGAAGGAAAAACTGTGATACAACATTTTGAATTAAAATTACACACTCCACAATCAGGTAATTCCAGGCTAAGTTCTCAAAATGATGATCTCTGGTATTGGAACAAATAACAATAGATTACTAAGGAATTAATCATTACTAACTCTATTTTAAAATACACTTGGTACATATCACTCATAAGTTTATGGTTGTATTCAAAGATCAGGGTTTATTTCAGTATTTGGATCTAATAAGAATTTTCAAAATGATGGTAATTGTAACAAATTGATAATTTAAAAAAAATGTATATAAAAGATCGGTGACTGCAAGAAGACCTTAGACCTTACAAGAAATTTTGAAAATAATTAGAATGAAATATAATTTCTTTAGTTTATGTAATTGGTAGCAAAGTACAATATGTAAATCAACGGGTTCGATTTGGTTATTCAGATTAACTGTGTCCCTTCACATATCCACCTAAGAAGTCCCTTTGTGCTAATACCTCTATCAAAATAGCAATATTTTTAACAATGTTCCACATAATTTTATTGTCCACGTAATTTCTACCTTGTTTCACATGTTTACTCCTCTTCAAGTGTGATATTCTCCTTCTGGTTTTTGCCATTACAAAGGATGGATGAATTCCTTACATCTATCAGGATGTGATCTATCTAGTTAACCGTTTCTTTGTCAGATGATTTCCATGTTCCATTGTGTATCATTTTATGGGGAAATCTTGTTCCTCCTACTATCATGTTTTTCGCGGGGGTTTTTCATCCATCATCGTTAAGAGGGAGAGCCGATTTGCTAAATTTCTATAAAAATAAATGAATGTTTTTATAATCTTTATATATAATTAAAAAAAAATTAAATCACTTGGTTTGAGACGGCCAATCACCCCCATCGCCCCTCCTGGATCCGCTACTGAGCAGGTATTGTTGTGACTCGTCATGTAAGCTCTCACGTCCTATAATTGGCTGGAAAAGTTGATCTTTGCCAATTTTTGCATTAAGATCTCCAATAATTATTATTTTCACAACATGATATGGGCATCGATCATATTCATAGACATATTTTAACATAGATTAAGCGTATACTACCCTCGGATATCGGTGGGAAAATTTACAACCAAAATAACAAAATTCAGTTTGGCAACACAACTGTAATTTAGTCCAGACAAATTATTATATTTTTTTGCCAACAAAAATGAGATTTTTCAACCAAATAATGTTTCAAATATGATATACAAAATAATTTTGAAAGACTTGCTTTTTTTATTATTAAAGTAGAAAAAACTTTAAATTTATTCTTTGTAATCATTATCGTCCAGTTCTCGTCTTGTTCTCCAGTACTAATATCCGTCGACTAATTTACAATGATTAATGCGATGTTAAAACCTCTTATCGTAAGCGGCTTCTGAAATCTCTTAGACATATCTAATTTCGTTGATAAAATGCGCATTTCCACCGATTTCCACTTGAACCATACCTTCCGCACTTCCTGCCAACTAGATATCTTGGACTGGTTTGATGCTATCTCTTTCTAATACATTGTATCGAGAAACTAACATGTTTCATCCTTTTCTCCACTTAAAAATGACGTGGATGATACTGTCGCACCTTTACTATGTGTAAGAGTGAAGCAGTACTGATCCAAAAAAAGATGGTGTCGTCACTTCGCTCAACGTCACACTCTGTCTATGTTAATAATATATATATAAGTCTATGATCATATTCTTTATCTAAGGTGTCCTAGAATTCATTTTTTTCGTCATCTTTTTCTTCCGTACATGCATGTACACTAAGTAAGCTATATAATTAAAGAATTTTTCCATTTTCCAACTATATTCCCATTTGATTTATAAAAAAAAACATTTTGATCTTTAGTTTTAGAGAAAGTATTTGTTCCGTGTGATGAATTTTTAAAGCAAAATCATTTGTTTTACAAATGTTACCACATTTTAAATCTATGTAGATTCTTATACTATATTTTTCCAATATATATACGTAAATAAATGCAATTTTTTTTAAATATAAACAAGAATATAAATACCTCTTAATATCCATGACAGGTCCAAATATATTTTACACATAAAATGATTTATTTAGACTGTATTATATTAGAACTGATTTACTTAATCATAGTGTGCACTGTTTTATTACAGAATTAAGTTTACACAATGAACAATTTTTGAGCTTTTATTGTTATGATTTTAAGTTTAAGTAGCTTACTAACTCCTCACATAATCTATTAATGGGTCATCTTTAATAATAAACAGTAATCCTTCTGATAAAATATCTAACATTAAGAAAAAAATATGTACATACCTAAAAAGTAGTCAATATAGGCATAATAAAGAGTTATTCGCTACATATTTAATAACTCTTTGGAAAGTGTGCGAATCAAGATTTTCTTTCTTTATGTGCTCTCTGCCCTAAGAAAGTTGGCAATCATCACGGCAATAACTGACATCTTTGCTATTGATGAGTAAGTGCCTCTTGAGAGTTTAAATATTACTCTGAATGCCCCATTTAAACAAGTAACAGGACACTTATCTTATCATTTAACAATTACATTATCAAAAATGACAGTCATTTACTAGCTAATAGGGCGGTCCAATAAGTCCTTAGCCTACGAAACAAACACGAAAATTTGGGAAAATGGCGATTTATTTCTCAACATTGACCCAGCATGCTCCGACTTATTTCACCTGTTTGCAAAGTAGGCTTCCGTGGCGGCGATTACCTCCCCATTCGACTTAAATTTGGAAACAAAAGAAGTCACAGTGGGCCAAATCTGGAGAATACTGTAGATGGGGTAGCGATTCCTAGCCCAATTCGACAAATTTGGCCATGGCAACAGCGGAGGTGTGAGCCGGTGCTTTAACATGGTAAAAGAACACTTTTCTTCGCCAAATAGGGTCGTATTATCTGCAATTCGGCGTCCAATTGACCCAATAATACGGCATATTAGAGCCCTGTTACCGTTTTGCCCTTATCCAGGTAGTCGATGAAGATCACACCTTGTGAATCACATAAAATGGTGGGCATCACCTTTCCAGCCGATAGGACATCTGTATAAATTTCCCATAAATTTCTACAGTGAACAAATATTTTCAATATTACCTTATATTTCAACATATTACAACCTTGTACCTGTTCCTTCAAAACTAGTTTTTTTCCATATACCCGCCAACTATTTTCGCGCCAACCACGTAGCATCGAAACTATAAGTTGCCCAATATACCTGTCTGTCTGTTTTCAACCATCGTCGAATGCACACCGCATGTAAGAAGCTCCCGATAATGGAGTTTTTGTAAGTACAACTATAATCCTATTTACATCTTATTCATTTACCTCTCGTCAAGTTCCCGGTGTTGCAATTACGTGGAAACGGTTCACTGTTCTATCAAAAACTCTAAGCGGGATAACTGTCTCACAAACTCACAATTTAAACTTATAATATCAATCTGCTACCTCTCATTTATTCTTCGATTAACTTAACTCTTCAATATACCTATTTTTGTTAGTTTATGAACATTGTGCTTTTATTACCTATCATCCTCTCCTTATCCCTCGCAAAGATTACTCCTTGCAGGTGCTGAATTCAGCTGGTCCTTCGACAAATAAAAAGAAGAACTTAACCAGCCGAGTTCGCTATGGCGAGCTCCTTAATCGCACAACATATTCTCCTTCTTAGGAGCACGTTCGCCGGGTGACGTCCACTGTTTCTACTGTTCCTTGGTCTCTAGTGTACACTAGTTAATCCATGTTTATATGTCTATGAGAATCTATTATACAATAGTAGATTTCTCTAGAGATAGTTACGCCATCGGGTGGTGAGGATAAGTACTTATCGGACCGCCTAGATAATTGAAAAGTTGTAATGTGATTATTTTTGAGTGATGTTAACTACAGAGTGTCCCAAAAGTAGTGGAACGGTCGAATATTTCGCGAAATAAACATCGGATCGAAAAACTGAAAAATACGTGTTTAATCATTTTCAAAAATCTATCCAATGACACCAAACACCAACCCCCACTACACCCCCTGGAGGTGGGGTGGGGGGTAACTTAAAAAACTCAAATGGAAACCCCTAGTTTTTCTTGCAGATTTGGATTCGTTGCGTAAAAGTAAGCAACTTTTATTCAAGACATTTTTTCGAACTGTGGATAGATGGCGCTATAATTGGGAAAAACGATTTATCCTGATACCATAGGTAAATTATACAAACGGTCCAATATCTCGAGAAATACACTTCCAAATGAGAAACCAAAAAAAAGATTTTTAATACTTTTCGAAAACCTATCGAATAACACTAAACATGACCCTCCAACTCACCCCCTGGAGGTGGGGTGGGGGGTAACTTTAAAATCTTAAATAGCAACCCCCACTTTTTATTACAGATTCGGATTCGTAATGAAAAATTAAGCAACATTTATTCGAAACATTTTTTAGAATTGTTGATAGATGGCGCTTTAATTGGAAAAATACGATTTTTCAGCGCCATCTATCAGCAATTTTAAAAAATGTTTCGAATAAATGTTGTTTAATTTTTCATGACGAATTCGAATCTGCAATAAAAATTGGGGGTTGCTATTTAAGATTTTAAATTTACCCCCCACCCTATCTCAAGGGGGTGGGTTAGAGGGTCATGTTTGGTGTTTATCGATAGGTTTTCGAAAACTATTAAAAACCTCTTTTTTGTTTTCTCATTCGGAAGTGTATTTCTCGAGATATTAGACCGTTTCTATAATTTACCTATGGTATCAGGAAAAATCGTTTTTTCCAATTGAAGCGCCATCTATCCACAGTTCGAAAAAAGTCTTGAATAAAAGTTGCTTACTTTTACGTAACGAATCCAAATCTGCAAGAAAAACTAGTGGTTTCCATTTGAGATTTTAAAGTTACCCCCCACCCCACCTTCAGGGGGTGTAGTGGGGGTTGGTGTTTGGTGTCATTGGATAGATTTTTGAAAATGATTAAACACATATTTTTCAGTTTTTCGATCCGATGTTTAGTTCGCGAAATATTCGACAGTTCCACTACTTTTGGGACACCCTATATATACAGTGCGGTGGAATAAGTGTTGCCCCCCCCCCGTTAACTTGTTTATTTTAAGAATATAAGCAAAACGCTCGGACAGGTCGATTTTTAAACTAACCATAGTCTATTATAGCATCAACGTTTCGAACTTTACGCGATCCCTCTTCAGGTGACAGTCATAACTTTGATTTTTTTAAATGCTAAAGTACATCATGTGACACCTCATTTAACAGCTTTTGAAATACTGATTTCAACAATGTATAATACTTTAATCCTTTTTGAGATCGTAGGCGCAAAATTTCGGTCGAACTCTTTTTAAACGTATTTATTTTTTTCGAATTCTGAGAAAACTAATAAGTATTTTTGAAAAATTTAAACGCAGAATGAAAGATTAGATTATTACCGAGGGCTGACAGTCCTTTAGAATAAACAAAAAGTTTCTTTTAAATGATATATTTGACATTAAAAATCGCACACAATTTTCTCTTTTTTTCACCACTGTGACTTATTAAAATAAACATTATAGGAGTTCTCAGGGACTTTGGACGATCGAGAATACTGTAATATTTCATTCTGCGTTTAAATTTTTCAAAAATATTTATTAGTTTTTTCAGGATTCGAAAAAAATGATTGCATTTAGAAAGAATTCGACCGAAATTTTGCGCCTACGCTCTCAAACAGGATTAAATTATTATACATTTTTGAAATCAGTATTTTAAGAGCTTTTAAATGAGGTGTCACATGATGTACTTTCCCATTTAAAAAAATCAAAGTTATGGCTGTCACCTGAAGAGGTATCGCGTGAAGTTCGAAACGTTGATGCTATAATATACTATGGTTAGTTTAAAAATCGACCTGTCGGAGCGTTTTGCTTATATTCTTAAAATAAGCACGTTAACAGGGGGGGGGGGGCAACACTTATTCCACCGCACTGTATGAAAAGTCAGCGTGTCAGTATAAAAATATGAATCACAAAAAGAAATAAAAAATATCAAACGAGGTCGTGATAAAATAAAATTATCTATTTGATAGCAGTAATACCATGTTTTATGTCTATTAGCAGATAAAAATCAAAAATTTACATTCTATTTCGACTCGGGTATGGAAATTTATAACAGAAAAATAGTAGAAATGTGATAATTCTGAATCTTAACTGTTTATTTTTATGATGACTCATTATACAAATCATAGTTCTTCTATGCGTATTTGAAGCAATTACAAACAGATAGAAATTAAAGACTTTATATTGTAGGCACCACATTTTTTTATTTTTTTTATATTTAGTCATAATAGTAGTTGTAACATATACTCTATATACGTAACTGGGAACGAATTATTAGATGCTCTCTAATTTTTAACACACTTCATAACTTCTTGGGTTAGTTAACTGATAATTTCTTTCTCATGAGTATCAGTGCTACTGCTTATCTTCATCTATTAACAAAACTCTTGAGCTTCAATTAGGACTAGAAGAACTATAGATACATTAACCTCGTATTTCGAACAAATAAAATACATATGTTTTGTATTTATTAAGTGTTTGCATGTTTTTCAAGCCCAAAGTCTATTATACTTTACATTTTTTTATCGTTTTACAAAATTTTATGAACATTCCATGACAATATACATTTTTATAATTGATATTATTGTGAATCTCATATTGAAATGGTAAAACCGTTAAAAGACATGTTTGTGAATCTCATATTGAAATAATAAAATCGTTAAAAGACATGTGTATTTTATTTTCTCTTTTATTACACTCACATGCACTGATGGGACATTCCTGATTGGCTTAAGCCGGTAGCACACTAATCGGTATCATAGAGCTTCCATTGGTTTACATTTAATTTGCTGGTTACTCATTCCATTGTACATATATATGCATATTTACTTCAGCACTTGCACTTCGTTAAAGCATTCCCTTCTGCTACTAAAGACTAATAAGCTACTGACTACTATTATAATGTTTCTTTTACGCAGTATTGAACATAAGAAAGAAGAGATAGATTTACATGAACTACCCATTTAGATTCAGAGCCGACATATGAACGAGAGAAGCCGCGTTCAGTTTACTAGTTCTGGTCCGAAAATGCTACGAGCAACAGAAAGATATATTTGTATGCTTTATAGACTTTGAAAAAGAATTTGACAGAGTAAGACACGACCTACTATTAGAACGTTTGCAAGAAGTCGGTTTAGATAAAAAAGAAATCAAATTACTAAAAAAGGACTGAAACCAAAAGGCCAGAGTTAGTATCGAAGGTTCCACATCCACAGAAGTAGAAATCAGGAGGGGAGTTAGACAAGGATGTGTTTTATCACCCCTGCTGTTTAATCTTTACTCCCAGTTTATATTCAAAGAGGCACTGGAGGATTCCAAGGATGGAATCAAGGTAAATGCCGTAAATGTCAACAGCATCAGATACGCCGATGATATGGTATTGATTGCGGATTTCGACTTGGGTCTACAGCGAATCATCGACAAGACCAACTCGACCTGTGAGCAATTTGCTATGAAAATAAACAATAAAAAAAAATTAGGGCACTCGTGGGAGTGCCGACAGGAGTGAAAACCTCTTACGAAGCAAGCCCCTTCGGGTACACACTCTATCCCTCCTTCATCCATTATAACTTCGGTCGAACTTATACGCAATTCAATCTATAGTATCGTCGGCTTACTGCCAAAACCAACCAACTCCATTTTAAAAGTTTTGGGAAATCTACCTTTTAAACTTTAATTTGAAATTGAAAATATACTGAATTTAACAAAATTATTTAATAACTGAAAAATATTTTTGTCATACTTTTCAGTTAATAAATCATTATTTAAATTCAGACGATTTTTCATTTCAAATTAAAGTTTAAAGGTAGGTTTCTCAAAACTTTTAAAAATGGAGTTGGTTGGTTTTGGCAGTAAGCCGACGGTATATAAATTGCTAATATCTGCCGTGTCGATAACTATCGCGAGTTCAATGCTTTTTCCCCATCCAAAGAGAAGTTATATACCTACATTAAATACCCATTGGGTGCATCCTATACTATTTATATATGCATACACATAATACATAAACGTACAGAATTTATTTCGGCGAAGCGATAACGGTCACGAATTCAATGCTTTTTCCCCATCCAGAAAGTGCAGAAAATCGCTACAGAAGTTTTCACTTCAAAAATAATTTAAACTCTAATCACTTATAATGATTGGAGTAGGGACCGTGTGGCCCCATATGCGCTTGCTTCGCAAGCTCCTTCGGGTACACACTCTATCCCTCCTCCAACCATTATAACTTCGTTTAAACTTATACATACGCAATTCAACCTATAGTATATAAATTAGGTGCTAATATCTCGCCGTAGCGATGACGATTGCGAATTCAATGCTTTTTCTCAATCCAAAGATAAGTTCTAAGCTATATTATAAACGCGTTGCGTGCGTCCCATACTATTTATATACACCTAATATGTTGGTACTACAAACGCGAAAATTTCAAACCAATAAGCCTGTTGCCACATCCGTACAGAATGCTTACCAAAATAATTACTAACAGGCTATTAAATAAATTCGATAGTTACCAGCCTCTTGATATAGTACCATAGAACACCTACAGACAATAACGACACTTATCGAAAAGTTCAACGAATACAATGAACCTCTTCGTTTGGTATTTGTGGATTACAGTAAGGCATTTGATTCCATAAAACTCTGGGTCGTATTAGAAGGAATGAATAAACGCAAGGATTGATTCTAGATATAGAATACTCCTCAAATACATATACGACAATGCAACTATGCAAATAAATGTATCAGAAGGTCTAACAACAAGCAAAATAAGAACGGGGAGAGAAGTTAGACATATAGGACAAAAACAAATAAAACGAAAGTGATGACAAATCTATATATCACAATCGACTTAGATGGAAGTGATATCAAAAGTGTCGAAAAGTATACCTAGGTCGCACGATCAAACTAGGCAAACATAATCAAACGGCAGAAATAACTAGAAGAATCCGAATGACTTGGGCAGCAGTAGCAAGACTCAGTGATTTGTTGAAGAAAAAAAAGATACCAATAAATCTAAAGAAATGGGTATTCAACAGTTGTATTCTACCAATTGTTACGTATAGAATGGAGACGATGACAATTACAGAGGTGTCAGCCAATAGATTGAGAACGACACAGATCTCTGAGGGAACATATTTACACAAAATGAGGATGTGCGAAGCAGGACGAAAGTGGAATATGTAATTGGAAGAATTGAAATGCAAATGAAACGGACCTGGGTAGTATACGTGGCACGACAAAACATCGAAACGTGGACGAGAAACATTGTACATTGGAGACCACGCTAGCACAGTTGTAGTAGAGGAAGACCGCAAAAACGATGGCTAGACGACATCAAAGCAAAAATGGGGAGAAACTGGCACCAAATAGCACAAAACAGGGAAGAATGGAGAACTCATGAGGAGGCTTTTGTGCCGGAGTGAATGCAAACAGGCTAAAGAAGAAGATAATATATAGGTATATGTACATACAAAATTTATTTCGACTAAACGATGACGGTTGCGAAATCAATTCTTTATCCCCATCCAAAAATAGGTGTTATACCAATATTATATATGCGTTGCGTGCCTTCTACACTTTTTATATTATATACATACAGTCATACATATAATAGTATATATGTATATGTACAAAATTTATTTCGCTGAAGCGATGACTGTCGCAATGACGGTCGCGAATTCAATGCTCTTTTCCCATCTAAAAAGTGCACAACGTCCTTAAAGAAGTTTTCACTTCAACAATATTACTATTATTATACGTACATTATAATAATATACGTACCAGTGGCGGCTCGTGACCTCAGTATGCGGGTAGGCTACACATATACTTCGGGTAGGCGACAAAAAATATCCTACAGTTTGTAATACATTTTGAGCCGTCTTGCAATACTAAATGTAATCTATGAGCGCAACAATGTGTAAAAATTGCTTTTGGAGCATCTACTTTAATTTTTGATTGTAATCCGTTTAAAGAGCCAGCCATTACACTTGCACCATCGTAAAATTGAGCAATTAATTTATTTTTGTAATCATATGGCTCAAGCACGTTTGAAATTAAACTATATAGAGCGTCTGCAGATCTATTATCGCTAACATCAAAAAACCCTAAAAATCTTTCTGTTACCTGACCAACTTTGTTAACAAAACGGATTGTTAAAGTACACTGTGATTTTTCGGTTATATCAGTAGTATCGTCAGCTAGTATAGAAAAAAATTGACTTTCATTTATTTCTGTTGAAATTTCATTTTTTACGTAATCGGCAAGACAATCTATTAAATCATTTTGTATTGTTTTTGACAAACCCGTGAACACCCCTTCTATTTTTTAACATGATCCTGGATTTCCTGATCGCGTTTAACTACTAAATTAAAAATTTCTTTAAAATTACCCATGTTTGAAGAATTATGGCTCTTATGACGACCGCGAAATGTAAGTTCTTGTTTTGCTAAAAGAATTGTAACATCAATTTTTTCAACTTCTTCAATCTTTTTCAACTTCTTCATTATATATCTTATTAGATAGAGAAATATGTCCAGCGAAAGCACTGTCAGTAGTTTGTTTATTTTTTTCTAACCGTTTTAAATCTAAGCAATTGTTTAAATGTTCTTTCGAAGATTCATGTTTTTTTACACTAGCTGATAAATTTTTCAAATCTGAATATCCCTGACTCACCCAAACATTTTGCTTCAAATTTGAGAGCAACAGACAAGGCCAACAGAAAAGTGAATTTTTAAAATAACTTCCGGTTAGCCATTTATGATTTTCATACCATATTGTTTTAAACGATCTCGAAAATGGTTGATTGTCTTTTGTCTTATCTGTGGATAAAATTGTTAAATTTTGTAAAGGCCGGCCCATTGAAATAATTACTAATCTTTCTTGATTTTTGCGCCTTGAAAAGGTGTCTCGATCAAACTGCATATTACATCGTTTAAAATATTCATATTCGATGACTAAAGTTTTTCCACCAATAAAACTAACACACCTACGTTTCAACAACGTCAAATATTACTTATTTTATTTATGTATCAAATAATAATTTACTATTCGAATAAATTGATAAGTTAACAATTAACCTCGCTTTAAATTTTTAATTATCTATATAATCTAATAACACATTATTCAGTTTTCATAAACAAATTTAAATTGTCCTACCTAGTTTTATTCAATACTTAACCTACTAATAACAGTCAAAATCAAAAAACAATTATTTTAAAACAGTTTCACAAGACACAAGAGAAGCAACTGATAAAATTTTGTAGGTCCGGCTATAAGACTCTGTGCCTATCCGCCCATTCAAAATCCGCCGGCCTGCAGCAGGCCTGCTCGCGTAAACAGAGAGAGATCGCACGTCAATTCGGTATTGGCGTCGTTCTATTTCAGGCTACGTTCCCGAGTGCCTGACCAAGGAGAATATAGAATCTATACAGTACTACTGATACTACAAGGAGCGTACAATAATTATAACTACGGAGAAAATTTTTTGGATATTTTTAAAAATAATTTGGATAATTTTTGCTATTTTATTGTAGATATTTTGTCAAAATTTATAAATTACAATTTTGAAATAAGTAATTTATATTAATAATTTATATTATTGTACTACATTTGAAGAGGGTAGGCGGCGCCTACCTTGCCTACCCCGACGGGCCGCCCCTGATACGTACAAAATTTATTTCGTCGAAACGATGACGACCGCGATGACAGTCGCGAAATCAATCCTTTCTCTCTTTTATATTTATTTTAAATTTAAATGTTTCTATACAATTTATATATACATACACATAATATACATACGTACAAAATTTATTTCGCCGAAGAGATGACGGTCGCCAAATAAATCCTTTTTCCCCATCCAAAAATAGGTTTTACATTTATTTTAAATTTAAATAATTCTATAGAATTTATATATACATACACATAATGTATATATGTACAAAATTTATTTAGCCGAAGAGATGAGGGTCGCGATGACGGTCGCGAAATAAATCCTTTTTCCCCATCTTAAAATATGTTTTACATTCATTTTAAATTTAAATACCTCTACACAATTTATATATACATACACACAATATATAGCATAAGCGATGACGGTCGCCAATTCAATGCTTTTTCCCCTATCCAAAAAGTGCACAACGTCCCTAAAGAGGTTTTCACTTCAAAAAACCAAAATGTACCTCCACCTATCACAATAAACAGGTCAATAGATTTAAGTAACTGGGATGTTGGATCGATAGCCGCCTAAATCCTGATCTAGAAATGAGATCGAGAATAGAACAGGCCAGAAAATCTTTCGAAAAAATCAAAACACTGCTTTGTGATTCTCGAATAAAACTCGAAATTCGAGTACGTTTATCAAAATGCTAGGTCTGGTCGACTCTTCTCTATACAGTTGAGACATGAAGCCTTACAACATCAACCATAAATAAATTGAAGGCCTTTGAGATGTGGATCTACCGGAGTATCCTCAAAATTTCATCACATTTGCAAGAAAAACATCATACCTAGGCCACATACTGAGAAATAATAAGTACCAATGTACTCAACTGATAGTGAAAGGAAAGAGAGGACTAGGAAGTAAAAGACTATCATGGCCACAAGAAACATCCGAAAATGGGCAGGGTTAAATTTTGAACAGCTGAAGACAGAGAATAGTTTGCAATTGAAGCGCTTATTGTATAAAGGGTATAAATCGACAATACTCAGCTTTGAGATAAAACGAAAAAAACTATTTAGTTTAGAAACTTGATGATCTATCAAATTTTTTCTACGGATGAAATGTAGAAGGAGACTAGTAGAGTGACATGTGATACAGCAAACTTGGCTTTGAAAACGATTGAGGTCAAAAAGTCGTTTTTAAAGGCTGGGACTTGATTCCTTTATACAATCAATGAATAAATGACGAAATAGTGCTTCTACAGTTAAATTATTAATTTATTTATAAAAAAAGTTTATTATTACAAACACACATACACAAACTACTGAATATTAATATAATACAAGTCTATGCACCAACAGCTGACAAACCTGATGAAGAAATTGAGCGATTCTACAGCGAAATTAAACAAATTCTCCGGAGCACAAAAAACATGAAGCTACAATTATTATGGGAGACTTCAACTCAAAAGTCGGTGCCGAAATCACAAAAGATATAACCGGAAAGTATGGACTTGGAGAAAGGAACGAAAGAGGGCAAAGACTAATACAGTTCTGCCAAGAAGAGAAATGCATTATATCAAATACTTTGTTTCAGCAACCTAAAAGACGACTATATACCTGGAAATCTCCAGCTGATCAAGAGAGAAAGATAGTCAGAAATCAAATTGACTACATTATCATTAATAGAAGGTTTAGAAACAGTATTACATCTGCAAAAACATACCCAAGTGCAGACGCAGCAACTAACCATAATCTGCTCTGTGCTGTATTCAAACTAAAACTAAAAAGAATAAAAGCCCCCACAACGTAGAAGAAACCAATACTCGACTCCTAAGAAACGCCGTAATAGCAGATGAGTTCGGAAATAAGATAAATCGTAAGATTAAAGAGCAGTTAGAAAGATCTGAACAAGAAAATATCGGTCAAAATCTAGATATCATGAATTCCGCCATGGTCACCATAGCAAACGAAGTTTTGAAACCAGAAAAAGACTCAATAAAGAAAAAGGATTGGATGACCGATAAAATACTAGACCTTATTCAACAAAGAAGAAATTGGAAAAACAAAGACGAGATTCGGTATAGAGAGATATATCGACAAATAAGGTACGAGGTTAAGCGAGCAAAAGAGGACTGGATGGAACAAAGATGTCGTGAAATGGAAGAACTACAAAGAAAACATGACGAGTTTAATATACATAAAAAGCTTAAAGAAATTACCTACACTCAGAGAAAAAGAACTCCTCACTTTATGAGAAACTCCAAAGGTAAAATAATTCTCGACTTGGATGAAAAAAAGGAAGAATGGACTAACTATATAAAAGAGCTCTTCCTGGATACGAGGCCACCACTTAACACCACAAAGTATACGAATACTGGTCCTAGCATTTTAAAAGCGGAAGTAGAGAAAGCCATCCAACAGAGCAAAAATGGGAAATCTCCAGGCCCTGACCAAGTACCATCAGACTGGCTCAAACTTCTGGATGACGACAATGTCTCACAACTAACAAACATTTATAACCATATATACGAGACTGGAATGATGCCACAGATATGGTTAGAGTCTACATTTATTCCACTCCCAAAAAAAACCTAATACATCATCATGTAAAGACTTCGACTAATTAGTCTCATGAGCCACTCTCTCAAGCTACTTCTTAAGATAATTCTTAATAGAATCAAGCAGAAATGTGAAGAGACAATGGGAAACAAACAATTCGGTTTCAGAGAAGGATTGGGAACAAGGGAAGCTTTGTTCTCAATGTTAACATTACTTCAACGATCATGGGAAGTACAGAAACCAATTTACGTCTGCTTTATAGATTTTGAGAAGGCGTTTGATAGAGTTCAACATGATAGGTTGTTTCAATATCTAGAAATGATTGGAATAGATGATAAAGATCTGAGACTTTTACAACATCTATATTGGAATCAAGAAGCTTCTATTCTGGTAGACGGCAAAGAAACAGACAAAATTTGCATTCAAAGAGGTGTCAGACAGGGTTGTGTGTTATCCCCAACTTTGTTTAACGTATACTCAGCAATAATTTTTAATGAAGCCTTGGAAGGACAATGTGGAGTTCGAATCGGGGGTGAAACTATTAACAACATCAGATATGCAGACGACACCGCGATCATGGCTAAAAACATCGAAGATCTTCAATTCCTTATAGATCGAGTCACTAGAGAATGCTCCAATAACGGACTTAACATAAATGCAACAAAGACAAAGTTACTTGTGGTTAGTAAACAAGACGTCGGCCCTATGCAACTAATTGTCAGTGATGAATCAATAACAAAAGTTAACCATTTTAAATACCTAGGATGTTGGATAAACGAGACACTAAATCCGGATGAAGAAATTAAAACTCGTATAGAAATTGCAAGAGGAGCATTTGTGAAACTTAGATCTATTCTGAGCAACTCTCAGCTGAACTTACAACTAAGAATCAAGTTCCTAAAATGTTATGTGTATCCTGTATTACTATATGGATGTGAAACCTGGATCATGAAGGTTAACATGATGAACAAATTAGAAGCCTTTGAGATGTGGTCATACCGTAGAATGCTCAGAATATCTTGGGTTCAACGCATTTCTAACAGAGAAGTCTTAAACAGAGTAGGTCAAGGCGAAGGTGACTTAATGAAGATGATAAAAAAAGAGAAAACTTGAATATCTGGGGCATATAATGAGAGGTAGCAGATACAGGATGCTGCAGTTAATACTCAATGGAAAGATCGACGGAAAAAGAGGAATTGGTCGAAAGAAATATTCATGGCTCCGAAACCTTCGTCAATGGACTGGCTTATCAGCAGATCAATTGTTACATGCCGCACAGGATCGAGAACGATATCGGCAAATTGTTATGGAAGCTACCCACGCCTAAAAATTTGGGCACGGTACTTAAAGAAGAAGATTACAAACAAGACCGAAAATACATCGTAAGACTAACTAATAACGTAAGCTAACCGAAGTAATAAAATAAACGACAAAGTACCACAAACGATGGTGGCACCACAAGAATTATTGTATAAAGGTAATCAGTCCCGGACTAGTTCCCTTTATACGCTCAACAAAAATTTTATCGTGCAATATTTTGCGTATAGTGAGAGATACAAATTTCCTTTATAGACTCATCGATCCGTCGACGTTGGTTTAACAAAATGTATATCTCACTTTAATTTCGTACGGAAGTGGACTTATTCCCTTTATATAATAAGCGATTCAATTGTAGTAGCCAAGGGCACTTAGAAACGGACTTGGAATTGTAAAGGATTGGAACCAAAAGAACAAGAAATCAAGGACGAACTACAAAATCGTAAAATAATAACAGAAACAAAAAAAAACTTTGTGTAATGAAATATTTGAACGGTTAAACCATGATATACCCTGGCATAGATCAAACTAAAGAGCTTGCTACGGTGTAGCTATACTGATAGACAGTTGACACCTAGAATAGAAAGCTAATCAAACAAAAATAAATGAACGAATAATGTTGTAACGGGTAGTTCTTTTGGACAACAAACCCACTAAAACATAGGTTAATTAAATTAAATTAAATTAATTAAATTAAATAAAAAATATATTCTTGCTCTTTCAATACAAAAATCAAAAATAATAAAATAAAACAGTACTCTGGTCTTCGTTCTGCCTCCGAAGAAAGATCCCTGTGCGGTTGTCTGTAAAAGAAAAACCAAATTGTATTTTACTACTATTTATCAAAATGCAGTAACAAAATACAAGAAGCAATCCCGATATTCCTCAATACAGAATCAAAATATCAACAACCACACACATACCACACGACTGGAGACGGGCGATCGCTCAATGCGCGACCACCAACTAAGCAATCCTTCAATTCAGAACCGCTTCTGGCAGGCTCCGACTCGTACGTCCCAACCCAATTAGCTCACTAAGTCAGTACAGTAAAACCAATTTGTCTGCAACCGTGATGAGAAGAGATGACAGACGTTCGTTTATGCGGTGCAAGTGACCTTGCGGGTTTTTGTTAACTCTGTTTACCTGTACGTTAGTTAGCCATGCATTTTAGAAGGTCAACGCCCTGAAATACTGACTATTGTTCCTCGCTGGCTCGCTTTTATACCTTTGACTGGCCACCTCTCTCTACCTTGGCTGCTTCGTGGTGGGACGTACACTATCTATCCAAAGTCAGTTGAAAATTACAATTTTACGAGGAGGTTCAAATATATTATTTAACAGATCTGTTTTCTGTATGAAGCGCTGTACGCAACATAACCAATATATTACAGGATATTACCGTTGCACCTCAATCCGTGCAGCGAGAATACGAGGATATCTTACATAGCTTGGTTACGTTGCGTACAGTGCTTCGTGCAGTAAAAAAGATCTGTTAAATAATATATTTGAACCTCCTCGTAAAATTTCAATAATTGACTTTGGATAGACAGTAGATCGATCGCGTATACGGTTCGATTTTTCGGCGTCGAGGCAGTGCGCGTTCGGTATACAGAGAGGTTCAAAAATTATGGAATAAGTTCATTTTTTCTAAAGTAGGTGACTCTGAAAAATCCCGAGACAGGTCGATTTTTATTTCTAAATTGTAATTTTTTGAAATATATGCCGTAATAATGACGTCATCCATTTGGGTGTGATGACGCAATCGATGATTTTCTTAAATGGGAATAGGGTCGTGTGGTAGCTAATTTGAAAGGTTATACATACAATTATTTATTCGTATATAATATCACAAGAGAGAAAATTTTGCCGGCAATATTTTCGACTGGTATGAAAGTTTGTTGCCTGGCAATTTTCGCGAATTAAATATTGACTTAAATCACGAGACGTCAGTCGAGTGATTTTGTCAAAATTTCATAAGCGAAAATTACCAAAAAGCAACGATCTTGAATGAAACCAGGAGAAAATTTTGCCGGTATATAATTTTCTCTCGAATAATATTCGACAAGACTATTTCACGAGTCAATTAATGCACCATATTAACGAAATATAATCTTTATTTATTTGTTATTACCAGACACTTTCGTGACGGATCTGTCATAATTTTGTCGCTGAGAAATCACGTCGCTAAGGAGTTTTGTCCAAAAACCATACATACTTATAGACGTTTCACGTAAATTGTCAAGGTCAAGACAGCAAATTAGTTACCATTCCAATCCAGAGATGTCGCTGTCAGTCAATTCTCTTGTCATATTTAACAACTGACAGTTGACAATTAAATTAATTTGTTATTTACTTTTTATTTTACAGTTTGTGGCTTAAATATTTTATTATAGTGGTGTTACGTTTTTAATTAGATTTAATCACAATTTTAATCAATTGTATTAACCTCCTCTCCGTTTTTGTGAGTAGAATTTTTAGTTTACATTGATCATCCCGTGTTGTGTATCTCCACATTTAAAAAAACAATATAATAGATCCTGAAACAGTTTATTCCAATATACAAGTGTGTCATCAACATTTCGGGCCTATATATTTTTGGAAGTTTGTGAAAGATTATAAGGTATTTAGCTAAACAATCATCCTACAAGATTATTTCAAAAATTTTCATTCAACTCAATATTACACATCAGTGCTTTCACGTGACACATGGCAGTAGTGTTTATAGCATTTTGAAAACAAATTGGAATATTTGAAGTTTTCAGTAAAACATTGAATAAAACATTGAATTGTCTTTCTGTTGTTTTAATTTCCTGCGAAATTTCATCAAAAATCCCGCAAAATTTATAATTTGAAATTCCCACGTAACAAATTTGTCAATTTAGTTCCCATTCCAATCAAGAGATGGCGTTAATTCGATCCGAAAGATTAACATGGCCGTGAAACGTCTATGAGTATGTATGGTTTGTGGTTTTGTCAGTAGGAAACGATGCGTTGCTATGACGTTTTATCAGTTAAAAACAGTCTAGTCAAATAATCATTGCTTTTCGCTTAAATTAAATGTTCATACTACCAAGAGGCAGATGGGTGGCTGTTTGACATTTAATTTAAGCGAAAAGCAATGTTTATTTATCACACAAACATTTTTTATATTCTCTGACAGGAGTAAAATGTATTTTGAGTTAAAAAAATTACATACGTTCTTCTTTTTGTTTCAATTTAATTCAAAAATTATTTTTTAGCCCACCCTGTATAAATAATAATGTTAAGGTTTATATTAGCGAATCAAAGATATATTTTTTCTTATGGAACACCCTGTATTTGACTGAATTTTTTAATTGTCCGCAAAAATACGGTATAGTTTCATAAGGCTTCCCTATACCTCTGTACAGAATGTTCTGAGTTATGTTGACTTTTCTTAAAATGTAAAGTTTTAAAAGAAGGCTTATTCTCAAGTTATTTACGAAATTATAAAAACATTACTTTTACATCTAAATAGTTGGATATTGGTTGAATGTATTCCATGATTAATTATTACACATTTGTCTACAGGGTGTTTAAAATTTACAGTTTCAATGTGTCATATGATGCTTATTTTAAATGGAACACCATGTATATTAATAAATAATTATACTAAACAAGTTTACCTCTTTCGAATGGTAGGTATATGGATGTCCTATACCTAGGTGTCATAGTTTTTGCGTAATTTACAATTATTTAAATTCTTAATCTGTAAATTTTAAAACAAAAGATATAGGTAATTAATGTCATTGTATGACATTGTCAGTTTATGACAGTACGGTCTGGTAATTATCAAAACTATAAACATTGGTGTATGATATTTAATTTTTTTTTACTTAAAAATGGCTTTGGCAGAGCCAATTACATTAAAATTTAATTATTCCTAAAAATGAATAATCACGATATCTATGAAAGAGTAGACATGCTACTTTTCATTGGGGAATATTTTTAAAATTGTCTCTTAGCTTCTTAAATTTACGCTTAAAGGTATCCTGATAGAAGACACCCAAAAAGGACGTTTTTGAGAGATTTCTCGATAAATTCCGTGCTACTGGTAATGTTGCATAGGTACGAAAAGTTAAATAAAAATAAACCATTTATTTTTAATGACGTCAACGAACTTGATGTCCTGCTTTCTGTTACGGAAAACCCAAATACTAGTAAGTGAAAAATTTCGAGTCAATTGGAAATCAGTCAAACGAGTGTATGTAGAATACATAAGAAAAACCACTATCATCCGTATAAAACTCAACTACACCAGCATTAGACAGAACAGGAACGTTTAACTTTTCGTTAATAGACTTAAGAATTTGGAGAAGATCCTGATTTTTTTTAAGAATGTATTGTGTACAGAAGAATCTACCTACTTTTCATAATAATCGTCTAGTTAATAGACATAGCTTTCATTTTATTATGATACAGTAAACAAACATTTTACTGTTGATCACCAACACCGATAAAGTGTTAATGTTTGGAGCAGTATTCTGACCGAGTACGTTATCGATCCATATTTTTTTGACGAAAATCTGAATAGAGCAGCTTTTTTAAATTACTTAAAACAAGTTTTTTGGATCCTTCTTAAAACCTTCCACTTAGCGTGCGAACAAACATGTGGCTCCAATTGGACGTAGCTCCTGCTTATCTTTGACGTGATGTTAAGAACAACCTCAACATAAAATTTAGAAATAAATGGATAGATAGATTCGGTCCATATATTTGGCCACCTAGGTCACCAGGATTGACCCAGATGAATTTTTTTAAATGGGGTTATATTAAAAATATTGTAAATGCTACACTTCCTACCCTAATACTTCAGATGACATTTTTATGAAATTAAGAATTTCGAACGCTTTTGCGTCTATCTATAACACCAGCTATGTTAAATAATGTAAACAAATAATTTAAAATCGCTTGTTATATAAACATTTTGAACATGTATTACATAACTGAATTTTTTTACTTATAGTAAGTTGTGATTCATTTTGTATTTAGTTATTTTCTTAATATTATTACTTAATAACGAAAAAATTTATTTTACAAATCAGCAAATAAAAATATATCTACATATTTATTTACAACTACACTCTATAACAACTATGCCAAGATGATGGGTTTAAAAATCGAGAGTGACTATAAATATTTTTAATATCGATGTACCGTTTAAGAAAATTTTAAATTACGCAAAAACTATGACTCCTAGTTATAGAACATATACCATATACCATTCGAAAGAGGAACAACCTGTTTTTAGTATAATCCTTGATTAATATACATGGTGTTTTAATAAAATAACCATCATATTATGCTACATTGAATAATCCAACAATGAAACTGTAAATTTTGAACACCCTGTAAATAAATGTGTAATAATCAAGCATGGAATGCATTAATTATAAGACAGTTACCAGACCTTATTGTCATAAAATGACAATGTCATACAATGACATTAATTAACTTCATCTTTTGTTTTAAAATCGATTTACACATTAAGAATTTAAATAATTGTAAATTTCGCAAAAACTATGACACCTAGGTATAGGATATCCATATACCATTCGAAAGAGGTAAATTTGTTTAGTATAATTATGTATTAATATACATGGTGTTCCATTTAAAAGAAGCATCATATGACACATTGAATACTCCACTAATGAAACTGTAAATTTTGAACACCCTGTAGACAAATGTGTAATAATTAATCATGGAATATATTCAACCAATATCCAACTATTTAGATGTAAAAGTAATGTTTTTATAATTTCGTAAATAACTTGAGAATAAGCCTTCTTTTAAAACTTTACATTTTAAGAAAAGTCAACATAACTCAGAACACTCTGTACATAGGTATAGGGAAGAATTATAAAACTATACCTTATTTTTTGCCGACAATTAAAATATTCAATAAAATACAGGGTGTTCCGTAAGAAAAAATATAACTTTGATACGCCGCAATTTATTGGGACACCCTGTATATTTCAAAATAATTTTAAAATGTAGCTTTTATCAACTGACAAACTATTCAATTTAAATTTTTTTTCAAATCTTTTACCATTTCGCTGTAATCTTCCGTCGCGTTAGTGGTGACTCACCCTGTATATATGTCAAAAAAATCATAATTTAAAAATAAAAATCAACCTGTCTTGGGATTTTTCTCCAAAGTGGCCTATTCTCAAAACATGAATTTATTCCATAATTTTGAACCTCTCTTTATACAAATCATTACAGTATCAGTAAAATTAATATCTTATAGAGGTCATATCACACGTATTTGCGTGTAATGCTTCAGAGGAGGGTAGAATTAGTACATATATATCTATCCTTATTTAAGTGCCGTCTCTCAATCGGAGTTTGGATAGCACCATCACTACCTTTACTATATCTACTGCTGTTTTGAAGAGTTATATTGAACTGCATTTAAACCAGTGCCTTAAGATTTTCAACCAGGACACTCTCCTTCTTCCCTCACTCCTTCCTCCTCTTATCTTTCTCTGTATTTTGAATCTTAGCAGCGTATATCGCTGTCTCTTCATTACGTGTCCTACATATTCTAACTTTATTATTTTTATTGTGTTTATCACTAAGTACTCTTTGCTCATTTCTCGCAATACTTCCATGTTCGTTTTCTTCTGTGTCCATGTTATTCTAAGCAACCTTCTGTAACATTTCAAATGACTGTAGTTTATTTACGTGTTTTTGCTTGAGTGTCCAGCTTTCAAGTCTATATAGACCAGTAAGGATCTGCGAAAAAACGTCTATTTTTGGATGTGAGAGGTGGCATTCGGGTTTTTGCAGATAAAGTTAGGTGACACCTTCAGTAATAATAATTAACTTATGCTCCTTCTCAAATATACCCGGAACATTAATAAAAAAATTAAAATATTTAAAAATTTCGAAAAACATCGATTTTTTTCTGCTTTCTTTGCTTATAACTTTAAAACGATTCGTTTTGGAACAAAGTCGTAGAGAAATAAAATAAAGATAATTGAATTTTGTATGATATACGACTGGTAAAAAATGTCTTAAGGTATTACCTTTTCTGCAATATAGCAATAAATACAAAATAAGGGGGCAAAATAAGTCTGTTGTTATTCAATATTTTTTAACCACTTCGGTGGCACTTAGAACCTTAGTAATTCGCTTAGGAAATTCTTATAGCATACTTAAACCGTGTACCAAATTTCATTAAAATCGGCCTAATAAATTTTGCATAATAAATTTGCAATCTAAATGTTTTTAAAAAAGTTCAAATTTTTTAAAATCTTTCTGAACAAAAAGTAGACCATTTAGAAGTTGGCTAATTTTTTTACATATAAAGAGGTGCTCTACCTATCTAATACACTTTACAGAATTAAAATCGGATTATTTAAGAGCCTCAGCAATGTTGTAAATTTATAAACAATTTTTTGGCTTATAAACAAATAGCTTTGTTTATTAATAAAAAAATTAATTTTTAGCAATGCAAATAATTAAAACCGGTATAATTTGACTTAAACTTTCAAATGCTGTCAGCAGAATTGCTATTTTATTTTTTAATCAAACGTTATTCGCGTTCAAAAATTGCAATTTCTAGATTTTTTGAAAGTTCCACCGCGTTTATCTCGAAAACTATGCATCCTACGAAAAAACTTGTAAGAACATTTTTTGCTTAGAATTACCCAATAAATACAAAAAAATATTTTATTTTGCGAAAAATCGATGTTATGTAATTCCTCAAGTTCTTTGTTTATAACAATCTTATCAACATCCGGATCAACTGTTACCCAAAAAATTCGTGTTCTACGGGTCAAAATACATAAAAAAACTTGGGTAAGTCCATCTAAATAAAGGAGCCCGCAGCACCCCCTCCTGGCCACAGCACTAATTTGTTTATAAGCCAAAAAATTGTTTATAACTTTAAAACGTTGCTGAGGCTGCTTAAATAATCCGATTTTAATTCTGTAAAGTGTATCAGAGAGGTGGAGTACTTCTTTATATGTAAACAAATTGACAAATGTTTGTATGGTCTAGTTTTTGTTGTGCAAGATTTTAAAAAATTTTAATTTTTTAAAATAAGTTTAGATTGCAAAATTATTATGCAAAATCTAGTAATTCAATTTTAATGAAATTTGGTGTACGGTTTTAGCACATTACAAAAATTTTCTAAGCGAATTAGGAAGGTTCCAAGTGTAACCTAAGTGATGGAAAATCATTGAATAAGGACAGGCTTGTTTTGCCCCCTTATTTTATATTTATTGCTATTTTGAAGCAAGGGTGATAAATTAAGACATTTTTAACTAATCGCGTGTGATAGAAAATTTAATTATCTTTGTTTTATTCATATACGACTTTGTTCTAAAATGAATAGTTTTTAAGTTATAAGCAAACAAAGTAGAAAAAAAAACGAAATTTGTTGAAATTTTTTAAATATTTTATTTTTTTTATTAATGTTCCGGGCATATTTGAGAAGGAGCATAAATCAATTATTATTAACGAAATTATCACCTAACTTTATCCGCAAAAATCTGAATGCCACCTCTCACATCCACCTAAAAACAGATCCTTACTGGTCTAATATTGTAGTATCGAAAACACGTAACACCTCAGAGCTCTTTCTCTCAGTTCTGATCTAATCATTTTTGCTATTTCTATCTTGGCCCTTAGTTCTGTTGTTTGATTATTATTTTCTGAAATCCAGGTTCCTGGGCATTTGTATTTTCAACCATTATTATCGGGACATCTCCCCTGGTCCGAACCTAGGGATTTTGCCGCCCTGGGCAAGATCGGTGGCCGCGCTCCCGCTTCCTCACTTGGTAGACAAAAATTGGCTCCCTCTAAAATTTGCCGCCCTGGACAGCCGTCCAGGTCGCATACCCCTGGGGGCCGGCCCTGCATCGACCAAATGAATGTTTGCATTTTTTTCTTGTTATTATAATATATTTACTCATATTCACTTTTAGTCCATATTTTTCAAAGAAGCTGCTTGTTTTATTTAGTAGTAGTTGGGGTTGTTCAACAGAGCTTGCCATAATAACGCTGCGATTTGCGCATCTTATTTTGTTAATAGATCTTCCGTTAATTATTATTCCTTCACTTTCAGATACTAATGCTTCTTCAAAAATGGATTCACTAAATACTATAATGATTTATTTACTGATTTATATTTTTAACACTTAATTTATATTATGGTAAATATACTGATTTATATTTAAATAAAAACACTTAATTGTCATGGTCACACACTTTATTTATTAGGAATATTCCACTTCTCAGCACCAATGTAATGATTTATTTAGTGATTTATATTTTTAACACTTATATTTAAATAAAAACACTTAATTTATATTCTTTTATTACACAAACTTATTATTTAATTTATTTAATATTTACAATCTTTTATCTTTCACTAAAACATATACTTACTAACACATACATAAATTTATCTCAATATTACAATTATTTATTTTTTTACATTTCAAACCACACGCGGTAACAACTAAAAACTAACAGTGGGGGCGAGCCGTGTAACAATACATTAAATAGTAATAGAGATATAATATATCCCAGTCTAACTACTCTCCCGATTTCAATTTTTGAACTGGGTTCTTTATCTATTACATATTGTGCTCTTTAATTCTAGTGATTTTTTATTGTTCTTAAGTCCATTTTGTCTATGGTTTTTTGTCTTTAGAATTTAGACGAATATTTCATGTCTCATGTCAAATTCTTCTTAAAGTGCTCTCTCCTCAATGGAAATTGGCTACTACAATAGGGAACTTGCATAAATTTTTAAATTCGAAAAAAATGTTATAAATCACAACACAATATAATTTAAAACATGTATCAAAGATAAAAAAGTTTTGTTTGTCTTTCGTTTGGCCCCTAAAGACGATTAAAAATTCAAATTAAAACAGGTGGTCCAAAACGCTTCGTGACGTCACTTGGTTTTACATTTACATTTTTCCAATAAAGTAAACAGAATTTTAAATTAGACGTTATAAACGTCAGTAGAAAATACATTTATGTGACGTTACAAGTGTTTTTGATCGTTTGAACTATTCATAGAAAAATTCGTACTTTTACAAAATGGTTTTATTTTCAGTAGGAAACCTTCGTTCCTTTCCTTCAAAAACAGTATAAAACTACAAATTTAACAAACTGGTATATATTATTACAATGACATACGATAAATGTCATTTATATTTTTTACAAATATTTTTGACTTATTCCACGACGATGAGCTTGCCAAATACCCAAGTAGGTGGAGGCCAATAAACTAAAGAAGGAGAAGAAGAATATACCTAAATATTAGGTTGTGTCTAGGTGTACGTTACCGTGTACGCAAATAAAAAAGTTAGAGTGTCAGTGATTTCTTATTTTTTATTTGTTTAGTGTTTGTTTTTAAATTAACTACGGAGTGTGGACAATTATTTAGTTCTATTAATGAGAACATTAAGAACATTTTAAAACAGTACGAAAAAGATTAGAGACTATAAATTAATATATATTTTTTTTAGTTATAAATGAAATAGTATGTATTACCGTAAAACATTACAATAAAAAGAAGACCTAAAGCTTTCACAATAATAATTAACTTGTTCTGAAGCTATTATCCTTGTGGCATTTTTGTAATCAACTATTCTAAATGGGAACTAAGCCACAATTTAACCAAAAAATGATTTTATTAACGTTTCGACGTCTAAATCGGACGTCGTTGTCAAAATACAAAATATTATTAAATTAAACAAAAATGGTGTTGCTTAGTAAAAAATTTTTCTAATAATTTATTTAATCTGACTAATTTTTGTATTTTGACAATGACATCCGATTTGGACGTCGAAACGTTAATAAAATCATTTTTTTTAGTTAAATTGTGGCTTATTTCCCATTTAGAATAGTTGATTATAATAATTAACTTACGAATAAAAATTATTTTAGCAATATTTTGTACGTGTCATATCAACTAAATACATATATTTATTTTGCTAACCTAAATATATACTTTTATATATACATTGATTTATTACAATTAAGTTTGAAACATCTAAATAGTTCTGCTTCCCTTCCCTTAACAAGTATTTTTCTATCAAACAAACACTAAACATATCAAAATATCATGTACCAAAATATACAGTCACTGCGCACGTTAAATAATGAAGTCACTGGCTTGATCAAGTTTAATTCGCGTGTACCTAACTTTTTTATTTGCGTACACGTTAGAGTGTACCTAGACACAGCGAAATATAACCATAATAATAACTAATGTAAAACTATGTGACGTCACGGGTCGTATGAACTATTTTATACCGCAGAAGACTTTAAATATGTATTTCTAAGTTATTACGAGTTTTTGAAGCGTGAAATTTCGGAAATCTCATTTTTAAACAAAACTGAACATTATTATGTAACAAAAAAAAATGTGCAAGTTCCCTATTGCAGACTCTTGTCTGCCTTCAGCTGTTCTTATTAGCTATTCAAAATTTAGCCGTAGACTCCAATTTATTCATGGTTGCTGTTTTGAGAGTCCACGTTTCAACTGCATAGAGAACAGTCGACCAGACGTAGCATTTTGATAAACGTAGTCGAATTTCGAGGTTTATTCGAGAATCACATAGCAGTCTTTTGATTTTTTTGAAGATTTTCTGGCCTATCTATTATCGATCTTATTTCTAGATCAGGATTTAGGCTGCTATCGATCCAATACCCCAGGTGCTTAAATTTATTGACCCTTCTAAAATTTTCCCGTAGCCGCAAAAGCAACCGAAATCGTCGCACCCTTGCATCAGGATAATGCGAGCTCTCACACGGCTCTTATAACATGCGATTATTTGAAGGCAAAAAACGTCCATTGGTGGGTCATCCAACACTGTCCGGATTTGGAACCGTGTGAATTCTTTGCGTTCGCGACAATCAAAAACATACTACACAGTAATCGTCTTAAGATAAAATGCTAGTTGAGACGGATTCATATTTTTAGATACCTATTTCAGACTGGCATAAATGTTTCCTCGAGTGATTTGTTTGAAAACTTTGGTGTACTTGGGCTCATGCATTCCAACGCGGAAGAGTTTGAACTGGATACAGCTAGTATTTTACTTTCATGTGTGATACATTAACTGAACGATCTAAAAAATACAATATAAAATATAAATTTTTAGAATTATTAATGCCTGTGACAAAAAATTTAGTTATAATATTCGTTTTATTACAGGAACTAGCAATTGAAGAGTTTAATGAAAGGGTAAGGTACCTAAAGTTTGTTTTCAACAGTTTGTCGATGCCATTTTTTTAATTTGTGTTTTTGGTTGCGCAAATCTCTTATTTTAGCTTGGTGTTTATCTGAAAATATTTTTTGCTTTTTGACATTTTTGCGATATTTTTAGTAAGATTTATTTATTTTGGTTTAAGTACTGTCTTTTGGACTAATTTAATAATTTCCCTTTGAATTTACTTTAGTTTGTATTAAAAACTATATATTCTCAAAAAAAACTAAAGATATTGAAACGGGTAGTTCTTTGCGAACAACAGACTCAGAACACTGGTTCAAAATAAATAAATATATCCTGGATTTTTATATACAAAGTAAAATAAAACAATATTCTGTTCTTCGCTCCGCCTCGAAGAAAGCCCCCTTGGCGGACGTCTGTAAAAAAACTAAAATTGTATTTACTACGATCAAAAAATGCAATAACAATGGCTATAATTACGCACAGACTCGCAACCGCGTTATACCTTAGCACAGTATAACCACACACGCAATCTCGCAATCAAAGAATTAACGACTATACACACCGATACCCTTACAACAACTCTAGGCCGGAGATGGAAGCAACCGCTCACTACACGGTTACACGGATTTTGTTTAATTACAAGCGAAGCGCCTCTTCAATACAGAGTTGCTTCGCCCCGACAGGCTCCGACTCAATCCGTCGCAGCCCAGTTGGCTTACTTACTCAGTACGTTAGTTAGACAGAGAGTCTAGAGCTTAACGCCGCAAGACTGGCTGGCCTGATTTTATACCTCTGACTGACCACCTCTTTTCTACAATATTCTTTCCTATTTTCTTTATGTATATTTTCTCCTTTGGAGGGACTTTTCGAAATGGTATTTTTATTATTGTCAAGCACTTAAATTCCTACATCCTAGTATTTTAATTTATGGTAATATATGCTGGAGATTATTAAATCTGTTTGATTTCCTGAGCCTTGGGCTCGAGTTGCACATGCTTTGGAACTCACGCTTTAGTCAAATATTTTGGACCTACGAAAATGGCTGATATCCTACGTTGATACACAAATGCTTTATTGTACCAAGGTAAGTGAATTCCACAACTGAATGTGCACTAACTTCTCGATTTCAGCCTGCCACATTAAATACAGACAGGTTATGATGGTCTTAGCTGCTTTAGTATATAGAACTATCACGATTGAGTTCACAAATGGAATAATACATAGCATTAACAAATTTTCACCCCATTTTCTTCTTCATGAAAATCTTTTGTGGTGTTATACAGTTCTTCTTCAGAACATATCAGCCTAAAATACCCTTCCATGAGTCGACTTCCGTCATATTGAGGCGCACATGGAGTTTCATTGATGAAGTTTATTAGGACATCTTTTATTCTATTTTAGGATACCCTTAACGGATAAACTTAATAAGTATCATCATTCTGCTTAGTTATGTTCCTCAACTTTCTTCTTTGAGCTACCAATATGAAATGTCAATATACCTTACGTTTATGGGTGTTTTTTCGAATGGTGGAAAAATCTTTCTCTAATGTTGGTTTCTGTCTTGATATCGCGGGGACTGGTAACCCAGGTCCCAATAATATGGAATACATAAAGATTTATACATACAAATCCTGAATCTTCTTTATTTTCAGTTTATTTTCATCCACTTTTGTGAGTATAAAGGAACTATCTTGCTAAAGATTATTGCCACGGTAAACGACAAGTCGTGAATGACATTTTAGATTCCCTTGTCTACTAGTTCACCACTCTGTTTTGCTCTATATTTACATCTTAAAAGGCATCAGAGGACAATAATCCGAATTTTAAATTATCCGCCTCTTTTAACTTTACATACAAATTCGTTCACGGTATAATATGCCTTTACTTGACATGTAACTGTTTTCTTGGTCCCCTGACATTAATTTACTTAGCTCATTATTTCAAGGTGGAACAGCCTGATATTTTCTCTCTTATTTATGTCTTTGATTTTTACTTTGTTTTATTAGTTCACTGACACACTTCGCTACTTCGCATTAGTTTGGAATATTATAACCTCATGTTACGCTTAACGCCCAGTGATTCCCAAAGTGGTCTATATCGACCCCCGGGGGTCGATGAGAACCTGCAAGAGGTCTACGTGGATGAATAGAAAAATTGGGGTCGGTGCTTTGCGCAATAATATTTTAATACTTACGGGTTCTTTATTTTATTCTAGCGAGTTTTAATTCATGCACTTATTTTTATTTTTTTATTATTAAACCTTTATTTTAATACCCTGTTGTGATTTCCTAAAACTCTTTATTTTTTTAGATAATTATATGAGTCCAGATACTGTTAACAGCACATCTGACAAATATGGTTTTATGATACCGGATGATAAAATCTTCAAACATCACCATTACGACGAGATGATTAAATTTATGGAAAGTTATAATAATACTTACAGCTCCTTTACTAGGATGCATTCCATAGGAAAAACTGTTCAAGGAAGAGATCTTATGGTATTCGTGATTGGAAATACACCAGATCATCACGTGGCCGGTAATAATAAATTAAATATATACATAGGGTCTTTTCTTAAGCGCTTCTTATATACATATTAATAATTTACTTTTTATCATGAAGAAATAGTCAGTGGAGTAGAATGTAGCAGTGAAAGTGAAGGATTATTAAAATTTCGTATTTTATTCATCACAAACTAGTAGTTTTATTTTTAAAATATAATGATAATCAAAATGAAGTAATTAAATATACAGGGTGTAACGAAAATACAGGTCATAAATTAAATCACATATTCTGAGACCAAAAATAGTTCGAATGAACCTAATTTACCTTAGTACAAATATGCACATAAAAAAAGTTACAGCCCTCTGAAGTTACAAAATGAAAATCGATTTTTTCGAATATATCGAAAACTATTAGAGATTTTTTATTGAAAAAGGACATGTGGCATTCTTATGGCAGGAACATCTTAAAAAAGAATTATAGTGAAATTTGTGCACCCCATAAAAATTTTATGGGGGTTTTGTTCCCTTAAACCCCCCCCCCCCAAACTTTTGTGTACGTTCCAATTAAATTATTATTGTGGTACCATTAGTTAAAATCAATATTTCTAAAACTTTTTTTGCCTCTGAGTATTTTTTCGATAAGCCAGTTTTTATCGAGTTACGGCTCCTTTTTTAATATGTTTACATAAAAATTTTATGGGGGTTTTGTTCCTTTAAACCCCCCCAAATATTTGTGTATGTTCCAATTAAACTTTTACTGCGGTACCATTAGTTAAACACAGTGTTTTTAAAACCTTTTTGCCTCCTTATATTTTTTCGAGAAGGCACTTTTTATCGAGATGTGACTTCTTTTTTAATATGGTTCAAAATATACCTAAAAATGTAAATCATAAATAAATTTTCATATTATTACCAAGTCTCCATAATCGTACTTAGCCATATACAAATATGTGGTGGATTTGACAAATATTCAAAATATCTCGATAAAAACTGACTTTTCGAAAAAGTACTAAGAGGCAAAAAGTTTTTAAAATAGTGTGTTTAACTAATGGTACTACAATAATAATTAAATTGGAACGCACACAAAAGTTTGAGAGGGTTTAAAGGAACAAAACCTCCATAAAATTTTTATGGGGTGTCCAAATTTTACTATAATTTTTTCTTAAGATACTACTACCATAAGAATGCCACATGTCTATTTTCAATAAAAGATCTCTAATAGTTTTTGATATATTGGAAAAAATCGATTTTCATTTTGTAACTTCAAAGGGCTGTAACTTTTTTTATGTGTACATTTGTACTAAGGTAAGTTAGGGTCAATCGAACTATTTTTGGTCCCAGAATATGTGATTAAATTTAATAAAAATAAAAAAAAAATTCCTCTTGGTAAAAAGTATATTAGTTTAAAAAGCCCTAAAGGGCTACAAACATATGAACAAAACGTTTTCGCTCTGTAACAAGAGCATCATCAGTGTTACAAGAACATGGTGAGCCAACCAAAAAATACAAAGGTCAAAGCCTTTCAAAAAACTGACAAAAGTCTTATATAAAAGATAACATCGCAAAATCCAAAGGATGGATAAAATTCCTAAGGATAAGGCCCTATAGCAACATATGACTCCCACACGTTGTAAGTGGGTCAAAAGGTAACTAGGTCATTCTGTTATAAGAGACCTTTTGACCCATTTACAACATGTGGGAGTCATATGTTGCCATAGGGCCTTATCCTTAGGAATTTTATCCATCCTTTGGATTTTGCGATGTTATCTTTTATATAAGACTTTTGTCTGTTTTTTTAAAGGCTTTCACCTTTGTATTTTTTGGTTGGCTCACCATGTTCTTGTACCACTGATGATGCTCTTGTTACAGAGCGAAAACGTTTTGTGCATATGTTTGTAGCCCTTTAGGGCTTTTTAAACTAATATACCTTTTACCAAGAAGAAATTTTTTTATTAAATTTCACTTGTAATTAATGGTATACAGCCAACTACAGGAAGTTCTTCCTTGTGGATGATTAAATTTATGACCTGTATTTTTGTTACATCCTGTATATACAAGGTTACTGATGAAAATGTAAATGATGATAAAATCATTAAACAAAATATCTAAAGAACAAAATTAAGATTTTTAAATTTTACAGAACTTAAATGTGTGGTGTTATTATAAAAAAATATTAACAATTCAGTAATAAGCAGACATAAAATTTCATTCATGCACATAATATAGTCAAAACGCCCGATAAGAAGTAGTCACTTCTGTGGGCACCCCCAAATTACCATGCTCCGTTTTTTTAATTTTTATTGTGTTTTTCTTTTGTACTAACCGATTTGTCTTCTTTTAGGAAAACCAGAATTTAAATATATTGCCAATATTCATGGAAATGAAGTAGTTGGTAGGGAACTGTTATTATATTTAATAAAATATATATGTGAAAGATATGGCGCCGATGAAAGGATTACGAAATTAGTAAATACTACAAGAATTCACATTCTACCCAGTATGAATCCTGATGGTTATGAAATAGCAAAAGAAGGTAAATTATTTTTAATTGCAAATCGTGATTTTTTTTGCTTATGGAAGTAAGAATTTGAAGGTGACACAGAACAATTTGCTTGAACAAGTTTAAATACAGGGGTAGAGGTGGCAAGTCAGCTGACGTAATCGAAAACGATGCATGACTCTCGCTATGCAATGTCGGAAAATACTAACCTAGAGTGACAAAATGACAATTGTCATTTTAACCGTTGACATTGTGAAAGTCCTGCCACGATCGAGAACTTTTGCGTCAAATTATCTTTATTCTCATCATTTATTGGTTATCGATTACACGTATTCTAAACGTCAACCAATTATACATCCATAGAAGTCTTTTTTTTTAATATTTCTCCATATTTCTTTAATTTGTTTTATGTTAATTAAATTAAATGAATTATTGAGTATACTGAGAAGCTAGACCGAGTCTTCAAATAAAATAAATAAATTCATAAAACCTATTAAATCATAAAATTCTCAAAACTGTGTGATCTATTGCAGTGTTCTAAAGAGTTTCCGAGATATATTTATGTTACACTGACCTGCTTACAGTGAATTGTATTGCCAAATACGTTGACGGACAGAACGTCTATAGACGTCTTATTTCCATTGATGTAATGTGACACAACGTCTATAGACGTTGAATTTTTCCCTATTCTACTTTGCAAAATACATATAGTGTCACAACCAGTGGCGGCTCGTGACCTCAGTATGTGGGTAGGCGACACATATACCTTTATATATACTCTATACTGTACGCTATACTTTACATATTATGTACTAGTATATCTATATACACAGTGTGTCGCATTTAATATGAAGTCACCCCTATATTGCGGCAATCAAAATAAATACAGATTTAAAATTTTGCAGTCAAGCAATTGTGATGGTTCACATTTTTTAAGATAGTAATAGTCAACTCAAATTTAAATTTTAAACGCTATCTGCTGCGTATCTACAAACAGGGCGAATTTTCGGTATTTTGCTTCGCGTTAGAGATATCGAAAAAAGTTATTTGGAAAAGTTGTTCCAAATATTATTCTAACTCCACGTACCAAATTTCATGACAAAATTCGTCTTTTAGTTTTTTCAGTAGGCAGGATCCTAAAACATACTATTGGCTATCCCGAGATGCAGCTTGGGACAACCATTGTCGAAGGCGCAAACAAATGTAGCCTAGCCCCAAAAAATTCCCGGAAATTCTCGTCCACTACGGCTAGACAAGCCACAGTTACAGCGCTGTGCTTAGCGTAAAGAATGAGAGACGCTTATCATTCTGTTTTGTTCTTTAGGCGGATTTGAAAAGTGCCTGACTATAGGGTAGTGCCATAATAGAAGTGAGTAGCACTACTACGAGGAGCGTACAATAATTACAACTTCGAAGAGAAATTAAAAAGTAGCTTTTATTTTAGATACTTACGTAGTGTGTCAAAATTTATAAATTACAATTTTGAAATAAGTAATTTATATTAATAAATACTTTATTATTGTATTGTACATTTGAAGAGGTTAGGCGGCGCTTACCTTGCCTACCCTGGTCACAACACTTGCTTATACATTTATATCATTTATATCAACGTGTTAGTAATGATGGAAAAATATCGAAAGTCTGTTCAGATTGTTACATTGCTGGAAAATGGAACGAGGCAAAGGGTTGTCGCAAGGAAACTGAATGTTAGTTATCCATTTATGCAGACAACTTACCAACGATCTCTTGAGAGCGAATCTCATCAACGCGACCCGGTAGGGGTGCAAAAAGGAAGATAACAGTCATAAAAGAACACAGTCTCACTATTGCTGCATTGCGAAACCGGATGCAAACTGCTAAAATGCTCAAAAGACATATTCAGCAAATCAAAGAACAGTAATAATCAGCGTTTTCACTGTTCAACAAAGGTTAACAGAACAGGGTTTGATAGCTTGCAGTTCAGCAATGGGGCCATTACGTACTGCTGCTCACAAAAGAAGCAGACTTACATTTGCCCGTGAATACGTCAATTGGACAATAGACCATTTCGAAAAAATATTGGCTACGGATGAGTGTAGAATATCAATTCAGGCCCTTCTGTACAGAAGGGCTTGAGAACGTTATCTACCTGCACTCGGTCACACCGGGTTGCTTTTGGTGGTGGCTCAGTATTGTTTTGGGCCGGAATTTTTTTGTGGCATACGGTGATCTCCTCTTGATTGAGAGGGGCACATCAACAGCACATTGATACAGAACGGAGATCCTATAACATCATGTGATGCCACATGCTGGGTTTATTGGTAACGGTTTTGTGCTAATGACATAATGCGGATCACACTCGGCAAGGATTGTAACACAGTATCTTGAAGTTGTTGGTATTTCAAAAATGGACTGGTTTGCTCAAAGTCCAGACCTTAATCCTATTGAGCAAATATGGAGCTTTCTTAATAGGCGTGTGGGATGTCGTATACCTGCTCCAACAACATGTGAAGAGCTTCGACTGGCTCTCATTGAAGAATGGATCACTTTTCACCGAAGGGAAATCGAAAACGTGATCGGTTGTATGCCAAACAGAATGATGAGTGGTATCCAGAATCGTGGTGGGAACACGTATTATTGAAACGAGTGATACTTGTCTTTTCTTGACCCTATAATTTAATTATGGCTATAACTGCAACTGTAAGGGTACATAGAAATTTTCGATACATTTATTATTTTCTCAAATTTCTCCTTGTTTTCCATTTGTTACTAATAATCATGTCGGATTATATGCTACAAAAGTAACTGACTGAATATACAATAGATTTAACTTGACACAAATAAGAAAAAAATCAAAGATTTCTTAAATTTTGCGGGTGGCCCATTTTCTCTGACGCGCAGTGTATAATAATCACGGACGTACCGTTTCACTTCCAACTTAATGCATTAGAGAAAATTCGATAAACTGTGACGCACTGAAAGAGTTTGTTTTGATCTTTACCAAGCAACACGACCGGCTAGGCATAAGTGTATGCTAGTCGACCACGAGATGAACGAATACTGGACGATTCGATGTAATATAAGGTTCGAATTCTTATAAAGAAATCTATCATTTTCAGATTATTCGTGTAAAAGGTTGTCAACAATTCTGTATTTTTTTTAGGTGATGGATCTAGTTTGGTAGGTAGAAACAATGCTAACGATTTTGACTTAAACAGAAACTTCCCGGATCAATATGGCGAAAATCAGGTAAGTTACATTCTTTGTAATATATTACTCCTTATTTACCATCATTTTTTCTAGTTTTTATTCATTTACGTTATGTAATATTATATTCTTTTTCCTTGTAAGAAAAAATGGAGTATATGGAAAGGAGGGAAAAATTCAGCAGAAAATAAATAGATGACTCTAAGAATGAATGAGAGAGTACACATTTGAGAAGACAACAGAATTTGAGTACCTTGGAGTAACAGTTACAAATAGACGAGGCGAAGAGAGGAAAATACATGAACGGTTGTTGAAAGGTGTACAATAACTTTTACATATGTGAGAGTATGAATATACTCTCAGGGTATAATTGTGGACTGTAGTTAGGATTGTTAGTTTACTGGTTCAAGTGGGAGTATAAAGGTTTTATACAGACAATATTGATATGTAAATAAAGAGTCTTACCAAGCTGTGAGACCTTGTCCCGAACACTGAAGCCGGTCACATACGAGTTGACTGTTCCCGTTCCACGTGTCTCGCGTTTTGACTGTTGCGAAGTCGTGTGTATGGCGTCACTCCCGAATTAACTGTTCGTGCACGACTTTTGATTGTTCGTTTCAGGCCAAAAGAAAGGCTGTACCGTCAAGAGATGATCGGTACCCGCGTTGACCCTTCGAAAGGTCGTAGAGAAAAGAGGTTGCACCTTCACGTGTGGCGAGAGGTACGAGAGAGAAGCTCACCCTTCGACGTGTGTAGGTGAAGAGAATTTTTCTCAATCGCAAATTGTCTAAATATTGTCTATTGGAAGGGATGGCATTTGGAGGGGATTAACTAGGTGGTGCTGGACAGGACAGGGTTGGCCTAGTACTTTTTTAAAGTTAAGGGGTGTAATTAGAAATTTAACACAATAAAAAATATAATATTTTTGACATGTGAAAATTGAACAAAAGGTATTAAATAAGTAGGATCATTAAAGGCACTGTTGAAGGCAAGAAACGTGTCCAGGACAGCCAAGATCCGAACTTATGAAACAATAGTGAGAACAATGGTATTATATGCATGTGAAACTTTGACAATGAATAAGAAAAAGAAAAAATGCTAGAAATTTGGGAGACGAAAATCTTGAGAAAAATTGTTGGCGGTATAAAGAGCCTAAGGGGAATGACGCAGAAGACCAAACCAGGGGCTAATACATGGTATAAAAGATCCAAAATAACGCTAGAAAATCAGGGAAAAGAGAGTTAGATGGTTGGGATATGTTTTACAAATGTCATTAGCAGGAATCGTCTTAAGAATTTTGTAGGGGAGGAAAAGAAGCGGAAGACCACGAAGGAAGTGGTTTGATGCCGTCCGGACTCACATAAAAAATGGGAACAACAGACAGGGAACAATGGAATGGATATTTATTTATTTATTTAAATATTGCCAAATTATACTGTTTAAAATATAATATAATTTAATAAATTGACAATTTTCCTTATTCTTTGACAATGCCACTTAATTACCTCTACAACTTGAAAGACATGATATTTATTTTTGTAGTATAACAGAGACCCTCAACCGGAAACAAAAGCTGTGATGAACTGGGTCCTATCTGAGCCATTTGTATTATCTGCCAACCTTCACAATGGCGCCCTTGTGGCAAATTATCCGTTTGATGATACTCCCAATAATACAGCTTTAGAAAATGTTTCTCCCGATGATAAGTTATTCAAACATCTAGCTTCAACGTATGCAAACGTAAGTGTTTACTTTTATTAAAGTTTTATACAGTTGGTACAGTATAAATCCTGATACACGTCATTATCTACGTCAGAGATATAAGTTGACATTGTTGCCAAATTAATTACAAAAAGTTCTTAAATTCATTTTACATCAAATATGTCAGATAATTATTGCAGAAACAAGAATTAAGTAACAATCTTACGTTAAAAACAATTTGAGCCGCTTGTGTAATATAAAGAAGTAAAATAGAATTAAAATAACAATTTTTTCATTACTTATTTACTTTGAATTTTTTTGGTTACAGCTAACAACTAGATTTTCAAATGTTAATAAATCTTTTCTTCTTCAGCTTTATTTAGATTTCAGTTTTCTGATCGATACATTACAATAATTGTAAATATGATGGTTTTATATAGTTTGTGAGCAATGTAAAAGAAGTGCGGTGCGTAAAAAGTTACACATTAATACATACTTCTGTTTCCAGATGTTAGTATTTGTTATACTTTTTTCATCCATCTTATAGTTTTTTTTTTACAAAAACTTTATTTCATTATCAGTTTACGTAAGTCACATTTCTAGTAGCCGTACGGCTTGTTTTTAAAGGATTTCAGTTTCAATCTGTTTACCAGCATGCGTAAGATTAATAGGGCTTTTCAACGCTTCTCATTTGTTTCGGGAACTTTTATTGTATAATCTGTGTATAGTATAGGGCTTTTCATTCACAGTCATTTGTTTCGAGCTTCTGTCATGTGTCACATAATATTAATATATCTACGTCATACGTTATTGGTATTTACAATGATAAAAACCAAAGACGTATGACGTAGATATATTAATATTATGTGAAACATGACCGAAGCTCGAAACAAATGACAATCGATGAAAAGCCCTATTAATATACGACATATGACAAGTGCTCAAAACAAATGCGAACCGTTGAAAACCCTGTTATAATTATGCGTCGCTAGCTTACTACATTTCTCCAAGGAATTAACGCACCATCTTAAAAATTGGTAATTTTTAATGTCTCGAGTTTCCTAAACCTGTTTTCCGATTTAAGTGATTTTTTTAACATGTCCTTATTGTTTACCAATATCGCTATAATAATATTGTTTCTAGACAGGTAAATTGTCATTGCATACCGGGTGTACCAATCAAACCAATCAATACTATTCTAGCATTTATAAAATACTGAAATTAAAACCCAACTATAACCCCATGTTTTCTTAACATTTTGTTTTTTGATTCATTCGCTTATGTTGGATGATAAAAAAGTTAGATACTTTAACAGCTAGCCATGTTTTTCATCAATACATGGCGTTTTTAAATAAGTATGGCAAACTTTAATGACTAATTCTACATGAAAAAATTATGACAGTTTGCTTTCTATACGTTTCCAAGGTACGGGATGTTGATTTTTTTTTTGCAAACTGAGGTTTTATTTATTTCTCTAAAACCGGGTGAGATATGCAAATGAAATTTGGTGGGTTTAAGAGAAAGTTATTATGCATTTTTGACATACAATTAAGAATTTTATGTTCACCATTGGCGCACATGGGGGGTCATATTATCCGTATGCGCACCAATGGTGAACATTAAATTTCTGATTTTATATAAAACTGCGCAATAGCTACCTCTTAACACCGACCAAATTTCGTTTGCATATCTTAACCGGTTTCAGAGCAATAAATAAATCGGCAGTTTGTAAGAAAAATTTCAACACCCCCCTATCTCGGAAACGAAGCATTGGTGGACATACGTTTATAAAGCAAACTATCATTATTTTTTCATACAGAATTACCCCTTAAAGTTTGGCATACTAATTTAAAAACACCCTGTATTGACGAAAAACAAGGCTAGTTGTTAAAGTACCTAACTTTTTTATTATACAACATAAGCGAATGAATAAAAAAACAGAATGTTAAGAAAGCATGAGGTTATAGGTGGGTTTTAATTTCAGTATTTTATAAATAATGCTAAAATATTCCACAGGTTGTGGTGAACTTTGAGAAACAAGCACAGTTTGATTGGTACACCCGGTATATAATGACAATTTACCTGCCTAGCAAGAATATTATTACACCGATATTGTTAAAGAATAAGACTATAACATGTTAAAAATCACTTAAATCGGACAACAGGTTTAGGAAATTCGAGACATCAAAATGACCCATTTTTAAGGTAGTGCGTTAATTTCTTGGAGAAGTGTATATGCACTTGCATAGGCGCTGAATTTAAAAACGTACGTCCGCGTTTAAAATACTAACTCGCCTATATCTGACAGAGATGTAACTGTAAATGTGTCTCGGGTATGATTTCACTCATCGGACAAAATCCGTGAAATGAACTATACCAACTTACATTAGATTGATAAATTCATAATAAAATCAACATCCTGAGTATTTTATCCTTCCTTCTTCTTCTTAACGTGCCCTATCAAGTCCCCTTGACGTTGGCGATTAACAATGCGAAACTGTCTCTGTCTCGAGCTATTCTAAATAGTTGTTCTGCTTTCTTTATTCCTGTCCACTCCCTGATATTCTTCAACCAAGAGGCCTGCTTTATACCAATTCCTCTGTAGCTAATCTTTCCTACAAGTATAAAAGTATTAAGTGTACGATTTACTTACATTTAATAATTTTTTTAGGCTCACAAAACCATGCATAACGGTGTCGCATGTCCTATGTTCCCGAACGAGACATTTACAGGAGGTATCACAAATGGAGCAAAATGGTACTCAATCACGGGTGGTATGCAAGATTGGAACTATTTAGTGGCTGGATGTATGGAAGTTACTTTGGAAATAGGTTGTTATAAGTATCCACATGCTAAAGATATGCCGCAATATTGGTTGGACAATAAAGAAGCTTTGCTGTCTTATATGGAAGAGGTAACTATTCTTGACACATGTGTTTTTTTAATACTTTAGGTTATCAGTCAACATAGAAAAGAAGTTAAATTTTTTGAAAATTCCCAAAAAAATTCTCGAATTTTCAGCGGGTAGAATAAAATCCCTTTGCAAAAAGAAGTAAAGTAGTGATTAGCCAGATGATCCTGTTCAGGTTACGTTTTATTAATTGATAGTCCTGGATCCAGCGTACCAAATAAAAAATTATTAATAGCATGCTGAAAATTTGTTCATAGTTTAACGGGGTCACGTCGGACAAACTTTTATGTATGGAGACACTGGAACAGGGGAATCTTTAATTGTGGAACGTTATAAACACAACATCCTGAGAAGTTTATGATTGTGAACAATAGCAGGCTGTTTTTAAAATTATTTAATAGTCAACCTTATACGAAAAAATGTTTTTTCCGAAAAAATGGGGGACATTTTAACCAGTCCGACACGTAGAACATGTCAAATGACAGGAATTATGTTGGTGATAAAATAGCAGTCTGATTTTTGTATGAGTGTTTAATCAAAGGTTAAAAAATCAATTGTAAATTTTGGGCTAAATGAGAGGGCTAAATTTTGAACAGCTAAGAAGAGCAGCTGAAGAGGGGGAACAGTTTGCAATTGTAGTAGTCAATATCCGTTAAGGAGAGGACACTTTAATGAGACTTTAACCATCTGTACAAATTGTACCTATAGTGGAACCAATTGACTGGAAACAAAATTTGCACCGTGTCAGCCAAGAGAAAGAGTTTATGGTGGGATATGCATGTTTTGGATAATTTAATAATTAATTTTTTCTGTTTTTAGGTTCATAAAGGCGTATCAGGTTATGTGACCAGTACAATTGGAAATGCGATCGAACATGCGGAAATTATAGTGGAAGGTATAGATCACGTTGTTAAATCCTCTAAGTTTGGAGATTATTGGAGGTTGTTGTTGCCAGGAAAATATAATTTAACAGTTGCAGCAAGAGGATATGAAAGTTATACATCTGAAATAGTAAGAAATTAGTTGTATTACTTACTTACCAATATATTGCATTTATCTTATTTTCGGTGCAATGGATCTTGTAAAGGAGTAAAATAAATAAGAACAAAGGAAACGCTATGTAACGACTGTGACGACTGAAACGGCAGATTACGTGACCACACATTCCGTGGAGTCGAAAATGCAGTCCAATGCCTGTTTCTTCAAAAAATATATTAAAATAAAATAAAAAATTTAAATAAAATGAAAAAATTAAATAAAATATATTAAATAAATTAAAATAAAATATGTTGAAATAAAATGTTCTTCGACTGCCATATTCGTGACGGAGGTTGGCAATCACCGTAGCTATTCGGACTTTAGAGACGGCTGCTCTGAAAATTGGAGCAAGTTGTATCTCTCTCCACGTGTAATATGTCCAAATTATTCTAATTTTCTTGTTTTGTTAGGTGTTCTGTTCACGATATTTTTAGAATCCTTCTGTGCACCCACGTCACCCACAGCTCGAATGATTCTAGTTTTTTTTATTGATGCCGCATGAAATAAAATAAATTAAATTAAATTATACAAAATTAAATTAAAATCAATTAAATTAAAAAGAAAAACAATTAAATTAATTTAAAATAAATATAAAATAAACTAAATCAAAATAAAAGAAATTACAATAAAATAAATCAATTTAAATTAAATAAAAATAAAATAAACTAAATAAAAATAAAAGAAATTACAATAAAATAAATCAACTTAAATTCAAATAAATTAAAATAAAATAAAAGAAAATAAATAAAATAAAAATAAAAAATAAAAATAAGATACATTAAATTAAAATATCACTCCGTGAGTCAACTTTAACAAGTCAAGCTACCTTCGTCGGTCACTCTCGGAGTGAAACATTCCGTTTTTGTTTTCATAATTTGTCTGATTTACTATTCTAATTGGAAAATTAGCCACAATTTAAGTTAAAAAAATATTTTATTGACCTTTCGACTTCCACTTCGGAGGTCGTTATCGAAATCTATCTATCAATCGGTTTTAAAACGTCTTGCGACGTTGTCCGATGCCTAATTTCCATGACACTCTATCATCCCATTGGCCCTCTCTAAGATCTCTTGCGCTCATCGCCTTCGTTACTCCCTCTCTCCAAGATTTCTTGGGTCTTCCTCTCTTTCTGCGGTTTGGTGGTACCCATTGCATAATTATTTTAGGGAGTCTTGAGTTATCCATCCTCTGGACGTGTCGGTACCATATCAGCTGTTTTCTTTCTATGTCTGTTGTTAGAGAGCCGTCAACCCCCATTCGCTGTCTTATCTCATCATTACGTATTCTCTCTCTGCGTGACACTCCTACTGATCTTCTAAAAGCGTCCATTTCTACTGCCTCCAGTTTTCTTCTGTTGTTTTCGGTTATCCGCCAAGTTTCTGCTCCGTACAATAGACTGCTTTTAATAAGAGATTCGTAGATATCGTTATCGAAATACAAAATATTAATAAATTAAACAAATTTTATTGTTTAGTAAAAAAAATCTTCTAATAATTTAATTTAATCTGGCTCATTCATATCGGCAATTCAGACTTATATTACCTATACAATTAGAAGACTTTAAAAAATGATACTGCCAATATTTATGAGTTGCGTTCCTAGGACGACTTTATTTAGTTCAGAGAAATAAGGAAAAAAAATATCCTGTTGGTGACACAACCCCCTCCAGGCCGAAACCAAATTTTTTAAGTAGTGTGTACATCTATAATAATAACCTATATGTTTCCTGCAGCCGATTTTGATGATATATATATATATATATATATATATATATATATATATATATATATATATATATATATATATATATATATATATATACGTCTTTATATCAAGGCGAGATCCGACTAAATCGAGGACAACCCGAGATCCACCAATAGGAAATTAATTATTGGAGTATATTGCTCATAACTATCTTTATAATTAACATATTAATCATGGCACACTTAGAGGGGAAAAGATTTTTGTACTTAAATTTTTCTGATAAATTTACAGCGAAACGAGATCCGTAGCTGAAAAGTAAAGGGGAGGACTTATATACGAAATTTTAGATATTTACCGATCAACGCGAGATCACACACTGATGCCAGCTCTAAAGAGTATTAGTCGAGCGATTGGAGCTCGTGTTGTATTGTATATTTCCCACGATATACAGATATATAGCGGGCGGAGTCAATGACGGCACCAACAGCGTTGTCTCGAATTCTTTATGTAACTTTTAAGTATCGCTTCTTTTGTGTCTTTAACGTCTACGATTTACCTTTCAGAAAGTCCCTTAGTTTTGTTACATACATAAGGGTGTAAAAAAAGAAAAAGAATACTTCACAAATAATAACCATTTAATAATGATAATTATTTGCAATACAATATTTTAAAACTATACATTAATATTCTTAAAAAACACTTACTACGAAACCAAAATGTAATTATTATATTCTTAAATAATACAAATTGTTACAAAATAATTATTTAAATGATTGCTTGTTTTAAAAATACATTACAAGAAAGTAAAAAATTGTATAATTATTATTAAAGTTTAAAAAATAAAATAACTCAATATGTAATTATTATTTGGTAGTTAAAAAATGATTTTAAGTTAAATGATTTAAAAGATAAAAAGAAACACACATAATTTTCAGGGTCAACTCCTAATTGCATGAAAATTTGGATTTAGATTCTACCCATCCCCCACTTCAAAGTTGAATTTGTGCCGTTGATTGCTTTTACTTGGAGGGTGAAAAAATATACGTTTAAAATAAGTCCGGAAACAGATCTGACTAACTTTAAGCAACTTTCGCTCTATAGAGTTTTTTTTAACTTAGGTACTAGGTTAATTCAGTGGTAGGTACTAGAGTCACTTGCGACTAAAAATGTTTACTTTTCAACAAAAAAAAAACACGTTTTTCGGCGGTTTTTCGCAAATACTCAAAAAGTAAGTATTTTATCGAAAAAATATTCTTGGAAAAAATGTAGCATATAAAAAAAAACGAAAAATGGTATATTCTTAGTCTATAGAACCAGTAAAAGTAAATTTGTAGCTCATAAAAAAAAACGATCTTATCCTTCAAATTCCAAATCAAATATTTTAACGTGATACATAGTACCAAAAAATGAAGCTCATGAAATGAAATGGGAAAACCCATTAAAATTTTTTTAAAGTGTTTACAAAAAGGTTTATTATATTTTATACAAGTTATATACGGGTAGGAAAGACAACGGAACGAATTTTCGAACGTTTAAACAGACGACATCCCAGATTTACCAATTTCTGGACAATTGATCCAAAGGCTGGATTCTAACAACGAAACAGTTGTGGATTTTCAAGTTATCAATGAGAGTCAGAATGAAAAAACATTAGTGACCTCGAGTATGATGGTTTGGAGAATTTGGCTGGTTATATCTGCCATAAATTGAAGGACTCCAGTATTCAATCCGAAGATGTTTCAACGTACACGTGGGTTGATCATTTGAGTAAGTGTGGTTTATGTAAACCATCAGACACTCTCTTGTCATATATTAAGTATAACCTATTCCACGAACATACGCCTGTTTTGGATTACTTCGAAAACGAATATTTTACTGTGCAAAATAAGAAGAACGAAAGTAAATTGCAAATTACATTGTTGTTTCTTGGAATAATTATTAGCGCCATTTACTTTCGTACTTCTTATGTTGCACAGTAAAATACTCATTGTCGAAGTAATCCAAAACAGGCGTATGTTCGTGGAATGGCCCATAACTGGAGACAATTTTTCCTTCCACATGAATGGTGATTCCATTTTGGTAACTAAAAATTATTTAGAAAACCTTATGTCCAAAAGTGTAACTGTAGACTGTTCTAACAAAGCGAACAAGTTATTTTTTAGGTCTCGGATGTACTTCCGAATTAAACAATTAAACAAGTCTCTTAACAACCTGACATTGCGTAAAAGAAAAATTATGAAAACTGCTACATAGTTGCTGTATGTACATCTATTTCACATGCACAAAATTTAAATAAAGTGCATGGCATGAAAACTGTAAAACTTGTTTTTGTCTTTTCCAAGCCTCTTACTTAAATCTGATGAAATACATTATTTAAAAAGTAAAAAATTTTGTTTTTTATCAATCCATTAAATTTATGGTTTTATTTTGGGGCTTTTCTTCCCCTTGGTAAAAATTATATTTACTAATGTCTAGGCCACTAATCAATTTTTGCCAACTAACGAAATATAATAATTTTATTAGATATCGATTATATGAATATTTTTATTTTCCGGATACCAATATAATCAAGAAACTGGGAACTTTACAAATAACTGAAAATCAATTTAAATAAAAGTAAATAGTTTAATAATTTTCCTCTAAACTATAAAAATCACGTAGTTTCTTTTAGTCATAATTCATTCATTTGTACTATTCTCAAATTTCATTCGCGTTTGTAAATTTCATTCGCGTTTGTATTACGAACGCATAGACGGGACTATGCTTTACTCTGTTGCTGACGTCATGCGCCAATCGGACGAGCTTACGTAACTAGAATATCAAGGTGTGCATATTTCCGCGTCCCGGTGAATTCGTATCTATTTTAATCCCCCATCCTAATTACAGGCCAACTGGCAACTCTGGTGCGCAGTTAATTTTTAGATAACCCATTAACTACCGGTGAATTGGTAACTTTCATTTTTTAAGTATTGTTGATAATCTAATATCGGTATTCCAGGTATTTAGCGCTGCACTCCTAGAAAATGGAAAAAATGGCACAGGAAGTGAAACCGATGATGAAACGAAACGCAAAAGAGAAAACTTGGATGATTGTTTTAATAGAAGTAAAATTAAAAAACGGTCACCAAGCAAAGCAGGCAACGAAAACAAGGAAGACATGGAAAATGTTATGATTACAATAATGAAAGAGCTAATGAATAAAAACGATGAAATGCTTCAGGAAATAAAACAAATAAGGAAAGAATAACAACAAACCAATAAAGAGTTAATGGATGTAAAAGCAGAGAATCAAAAACTAAAAAAAGAAGTAAAACAGCTACATGAAAGAATGGAGCAACTGGAGAAATTTAGCAAAAAGAAAAGCTTGATCGTAACTGGGTTGAAAGTAGAAACAAATGATTATAAGAAATTAAAAGAAGAAATGGAAAATTTCATAGCCCAAGAGTTGCAAATACAAATAAAACTAAGAAGTGCAAAAAAATAGGAGAAACATTATGCGCAATAGAAACAGAAGCCCTCACGGATAAAATGGAAATCCTAAACAAGAAACGTAAACTAAAACAGCATAAATATCGTATCTATATAAACAACGATTGGACATCCAAAGAAAAAGAAATACAAAAGGAAATAACTAAAATAGCAAAGGACGAAAGAAGCAAAGGTAAACAAACGAAAATCGGCTACAAGAAATTAATAGTGAATGGCAAAATCTAGATATGGGACGAAGAGAGAGAACAGCTGATAAAAAATTCAAAAAACTAATAAACGAAGAACAGCGGCTGAAATATGATATTGACATGGCAAAAAAAGACTCGGAAATGCAAACGGTTAACGAAAACAAAATAACGCACACAAAATAAAGAAATAATCTCAATAAGAAGAAAAGAACAAAACCCATTAGAATGGGATCTTGGAGTATTAGAACCATGCTGGCAGTTGGTAAGATGCAAGAAATAGCTCTTGAAATGAAAAAATTACCAACTAGAAATCCTAGCCCTACAGGAAATACGATGGAAGAAAGAAGGAAAAATTGAGAAGAAAAACTTTAGCATGTATTATTCGGGAGAAAACAAACAGGGAACGAATAGTACGGCATTTATGGTGAACAAAAAAATGAGGGAAAAAGTGATACAATTCAAAGCAGTTAATGAAAGGATATCTTACATAAGAAAATAAACAAGCCAACATCTCGATAGTCAATTGCTATGCACCCACCGAAGAAGCAAACCAAGGAGATAAAGCAGAATTCTACGACATCCTGGAAGAAACCTGTGAAAATATTCCGAGGAATGACATATTAATAATATTGGGTGATTTTAATGCAAAGATCGGAAAGGAGGACTATAATCGTAATGTAGCTGGCAAAGAAACCATTCATGAAACTACGAATGATAATGGAGGAGAAATCTGCAACCTAGCAGCAGCAACAAATACATATATAGTTAGTACTGGGCATAAACATAAAAAAGAACACAAAATAACATGGATGATACCAGGAAGAATGGATGGAAACCAAATAAATCATACTCTAATTTCGAAAAAGTGGACACAAATAGTACAAGACGTAAGGTCATATAGAGGGGCAAATGGAGGCACTTACCACATATTCTTGATAGCAAAACTTAAGATGAAAATAATCAAAGCAAATAATCATAAGGAAGGAAAAAGGAGGAAATGGAATATAGCCAATCTGAAAACGCAAGAAACAAAGCAACAATATACAGAACAACTGGAACAGAAATTGGGTCAGTACGAGCACACAGAAATAGAAGGAGAATGGAAAAACATAAAGAACAGCATAATAGACACAGCAGAACAAATAATAGGATTCCAAAAAACACAGAATCGAAAGAATGGTTTGATGAGGAATGTCACCAAAAAAGTCAACTGAAGCACCTCGCAAGAAACAAATGGCTACAAAGTGCCGAACAGGAACAACTGGACCAATATAGAAAAGAAAAACAAGAAGCATTGAAACTCTATAGAAGAAAGAACAACACATGGATCTCTGAACAAATGCAAGAATTAGAAACGAATAATAAATACAACAAGAAATTGTTCGAATGGATAAAACAACAATACAGTACCAAAAAATCTGTCACAAAAATAAACAAAAAAGATTGGGAAAAACATTTCACGGACCTATACAAAAACGACAATAAGGCATATTCAGAGGATGAGGATATAAGAGATAACAGAGATGAAGAGGAAGGCGCACCTACTTATCAGGAATTCATGGAGGTATTAAAACAACTAAAAGTAAACAAAACGCCAGGGCCAGATGAAATCAACAACGAACTGATCATCAACGGAGGAGAGGAGCTCACGAAGCGAATGCACAAGTTAATGGTTACAATTTGGAAGGACGAAAGCATGCCCATAGAATGGAAAAACGGACACATCGCACCAATCTTTAAGAAAGGAGATCCAACTAAGTGCTGCAACTACAGACCAATTATGCTACTAAATACAACGTATAAGATATTGACCACAATTATAAGAAACCGACTAAATCAATACACAGAAAAAATTATAGGACCATACCAACAGGGTTTTAGAAAAGGAAGATCAACAATAGATGCAATACACGTACTGACACAAACAATTGAAAAAAGCTATGAACATGACATAGAATTACACATACTATTCATCGACTTCTAACAGGCCTTCGACAGCATATACAGACAACAATTATTAAAATAAATGAAAAAATGGAGATACCGGCAAAATTAATAAGACTATCTACAATGGCAATAAAAGACTCAACAGCAAAAGTTAAAACAAATTAGGGCGATACAAATGACATCAAAATAGAACTTGAAGTAAGACAAGGAGACAGTCTGTCAACGACAAACGACACTATTTAATATCGCTCTAGAAGGAGTAATTAGTGACACAGGGCTGAAAATGACAATCATTCAAAGCTCAACACAGATCATAGGATATGCAGATGACCTGGGACTGGTAGCACGAGATAAAAAAAAGACTAGAACAGGCACTTTTAACCCTGGTAAGAGAAGCAAAGACGAGAGGATTAATAATCAATCAGAATAAAACAAAATATCTTATAAGCAAACGAGACAATGTAAACAGAATAACAGAAATAAAGATAGGTGAAAATACATTCCAGAGAGTAGATTGCTTCAAATACCTGCGGGTGATGGTGGACGGCAAAAACGGAAGGAGTATAGAGATAAACGAAAGAATTAAAGCAGGTAATAGAGTATATTGGAAATATCACCAATTACTCAAGGACAAAAACCTGAGCAAAAAACAAAATAAAAAATATACACAGCAGCAATCAGATCAGTGATAGCCTATGGAGCAGAAGCAATGTGCCTTACGAAAAAAGACGAAGAAAAGCACAAAGGCTCAGATGGTTTGGGCACACACAAAGAAGAGGGGTAGAAGAACTGATCAGGAAGATAATGAACTGGAAACCAGTAAAAAATAGACCAAGAGGAAGACCAAAAATAAGATGGGAAGATCAACTGCTAGACGATATATCAAAGATGGAAATTGCAAACTGGAGAGAAAAGATTCAGGACCGGAGAGAGTGGAAGAAGATAGTAGAGAAGGCAAAAAAACATCACAACCTACGAACTACGACCTAAAGGAAAAGCGGACTAATTTACCGCGTGAAATGGATTAAAAGAGCTCATATTTGAGTGAACTATACTCTAACAAGAGTGAACGGTCCATATAATAATTCCAGGTATGTACCTGTATAAATTACCCTCCTTGAAGTTGGTGTAAAAGGTATTCATCATTTATGTATTGGAAGGATTACTAGAGAAAATCCAAATAAATTTTGAAAAAATGGCTGAAATCGCTGAAATTCTTGTAACAGATTTCGTAATGAGTGAACATGGGTGTAAGTTATTGGTGGTAAATGATTTTAAATTTCACTTAAAGAAAGTGCTAAAAAGTGGAAAACATGTATGGTACTGTTCTGCATCTGGTTGCAACGCAACCTGTTATACCGACGGTTAGTTTTTTTTTAAATATTTTGAGTAGTAACTATGTTGGTTATCAACAATTTGATGTCAAAAATGCACATTTTGCCATTTTTTGTCTACCAGTAAGAAGAAAAACATTCAAAACAAAATTTAAGATAACCGCATTATAGAGCATGTAAAACAATTTAAACAAGGTTTTATAAATTTCGCTATACTTAATTGTTGCTTATAAAACTATAAATTAAGTCAGTTTAACGTTAATATAACTTATGTAAAAATACAACTTATATCTCGATTTTACGTGAAATAGCTCACAGCAATGAGTAAAAATACACGGTTTTTATGACACTCAGTGTAACTACGTAACAATTGTTTTAGTTTCTATATGGACGGAATAACAAAATTTATGTAAATCTGACCAATTTTTTTCTCAATTTAATTATTTATTGACAATTTAAATGAAAAATAGCCGATTTTAAGAATTTTCGTTTATAAGTTACAATATTTTACCAAAAAACTGAAAAAAGAACCGGTGAGTTTATTGAAATAGCCTTAAAATGAGTTGAAGTAAAATAGAATTGGAGCTTTGTTTATCAATAAACATTATGGTAGGGGAGCCCAAGCGAGGATTTTTGCAGTTACTCGAGCGCGTCAGATTAGCATATGGGAGAAATCTGGTACCCTGCAGATGAACCTCTACCATATATTGGCTCTTAACACAGGGGAGTTTGTTAAGGGGGGCCCCAAAAAAAAATCTATCTTTAAAAATACTCGAAATTGTCAGATTAAGATAAGATAAGTTAAGTACATGCAAAAGAGTGTATATTTCAAAAATCTGACGATTTGAGCAGGGGGTAAGGAAATGGGTGAGTCCCAAAGTTTCACAAAAAATAAGCGAATATGTCGCGAAATAAATGACAGATCGAAAAACTAAAAAATATGTGCTCAATATATTTTAAAAATCTATCGAATGATACCAAACACGACTTCCCACGGAGAGGGGTGGGGGGTAAATTTAATATTTTAAATACGAATCCCGCGATATTTCGCGAAATGAACATCAGATCGAAAAACAGTAAAATACACTTATTCGATACTTTTAAAAAATCTATCGAATGGCACCAAACACGACTCCCCAAGGAGGTGGGGTGGGGGTTACTTTAAAATCTTAAATAGAAGCCCCCATTTTTTATTGCAGATTTGGATTCCTTACGTAAAAATAAGTAACTTTTATTCGAAACATTTTTTCGAATTATGGATAGATGGCGTTATAATCGGAAAAAACGATTATTGGAAATGGAAAATTAAATTAAAAAATGGCAAGCGCCCACTAAAATGGAAAATTTTACTTAACTTTTTTTGGTTTTAGGACCTACTCTTCACAACCCAATAGGTCCCCATAACGCTCGAGTGACTACACATTTAGCATACTTTCCTCCCCTACCATTAATGAAAAGTATACATTTGCGATAGGCTCTGTGTTGGCTTAATCCGTTACTATTCAAATTTATTTCTTACGTTTTAAGCTAACTACCTGAGGTACCCCTAAACCCTAAAAATGTCATCAAAACGACGATTTTGAAGCTCTTCCGACTGGATTAAAGAAGCTATTATCGATTCAAACAAAAGTTGTGTATTTTTAATTCTAAATTTCAACTATTTAATTAAAAATAAAGCGTTTCAGTTGATAATTCAAAGTTGCTACACCCACCGCTTTCGCAGGCACAATAAGAACCCTGCTATTGCATAAGTATATAGATTTTGAAAAACCATTAAAAAAGCATTCCAAAGTTTTTTTCGATATGCCGTCTAGTTCTCGAGATATTTGACAATCGCCTTTCTGGACAGAGCCCTTAAATAATGTAAATATTCTTATTCAAGCTAGACATAAGCCGAGTGAGAGAGCTGACCGTGAAATTCATTTGCGATGTTTCCAAATTTACCGGATCTCGGGTTGTCTGCAAAATATATATTTAGGATATACACAACGGATCGCGCGCGCTGCCCTCTACAGCGGATTTAGTGGAACCAATGCAATATAAAATTCACCAAAAGGGATGCAAAATGAGGTCCAGACAAAAATCGATTTCCTTGTACCCCAACCATTGTTACATCGAGATGTCACTATATACACGTGAATACAAGGTGAGATCCAAAATCGGATCTCGCCTTGCAAAACGGATCTCATCTTGTATACCTTATGATACAAACGGATCTCGCCTTGATATGAAGACATATATATATATATATATATATATATATATATATATATATATATATATATATATATATATATATATATATATATATATAGTTTTAAACAAATGAAGATCAGAAAACGGTAAATTTTCGCTTTTTTCGTCTATAACCAAAAAGTTAAGTACTTTAAAAAAATTTGAGAGTAAGAAACTCATAAATCGTATAAAAAACTTCAATATGGCGTTCGCTGAATATGTCTATCCTTATTGGTTGCTTAGAAACTTGCAAAATAATAAATTTTGAGTTTTTTTATAAATATTTATAACTTATGTAAAAATTAACTTAGAACGTTCTTATTACACGGAATGCTTAGACTTCTGGTGCTTAAATTATACCCTAAGTTTCAAAGCAATTGGTCAAATATTTTAAAGGGTATTTAATTTGTTTATCCCAAATTAATTAATATCCTAAATTAATTTTTTTTGCTACGCTATAAGTCAGAAAATTATGAAGTTACCTAATGCTTTGGATAGTTTATGAAAGAAGAAGACTTATACTATTAATTTAATTTAAAAAAATGACAAAAAATAATTCTAAATACTGCAAAATAATTTTGCAAAAACATGTGAATTAAAAAAGGGGGGGGGCTAACTTCGTCCCTAATTGACCTAGGACAATTGTTTTCTTTCTGAATGTGTATAAAAATTCAGTCTTTCCAAATATGAACAAATAATTTTTCTACGGGTAACGGTTAAAAAGTTATTCTAATTGTTTATAAGTAAGCAAGAAATCGACGTGTTTTTGCAAAATAATTTTACACTGTTTATAATTAATTTTTATATTTTTTTAAATTAAGTCAATAGTATAAATATTCTTCTTCCATAAACTGTCAAAAGTCTTACTGTAACCTCATAATTTTCTGACTTATAGTGTTACAAAAAAAAATATATTTGGGATAAACAAATTAAATTACTTTTAAACTATTTGACCAATTGCTTTGGACTTTAAAATATAATTTAAGCACCAGAAGTCTCAGCAATTCGTTTAATAAGAAGGTTTCAAGTTAATTTTTACATAAGTTATAAATATTTAAAAAAAACTCAAAATTTATTATTTATTTTGCAATTTTCTAAGCAACCAATAAGGATAGACATATTCAGCGAAGGCCATATTAAAATTATTTAGACGATTTATGAGTTTCTTACTCTCAAATTTGTTTAAAATGCCTAACTTTGTGGTTATAGACGAAAAAAGCGAAAATTTACCGTTTTTTGATCTTCATTTTTGTTTATAACTATGTATATAATGAAAATCGGCTGCAGGAAACATAAAGGTTATTAATATAAATGTCCATATTCAAAAAATTTGGTTTCGGCCTGGAGGGGGATGTGTCACGAGAAAAATCTTATTTCTCTGGACTAATTGTGGAATTACGGAATCACTAACACGAGAATTTTACTGTCACCATTACATGTGGTTGTCTTTTTAAAGACAAATCACATGCCATTAAGTTAAAGTTGATTTCATGTAATCGAAGGAAATATCTTTCACAAAAGTCGTCCCAGGAACGCAACTCATAAATATTGGCAATATCATTTTAAAGTCTTCTAAATGTATAATATATGTCTGAGTTGCCGATATGAATGAGTCAGATTAAATTAAATTATTAGAAGAATTTTTTACTAAGTAACAAAATTTGTTTACTTTATTAATATTTATATTGTAACGTTGTAATTTCGATAACGACCTCCGAAGTGGAAGTCAAAACGTCAATAAACTCATTTTTTAACTTATTTCCCAATTATAGTAAATTACATAAATGCCACAAAGAAATAGCTTCAGGACAATAATTTATCTGGCCATTTTCCCTTTCCATTGCTTCTTCTGTTACTAGCTATATTTGGCTTTTTATATTATCACATCGTTCTTCATTTATTATTCCTTATACATCTTTCGTTGTTGATGCTAGTCTCAAGCTATAAAGAAAAGAAATGGACTGTTTATTTTATCTGTAAGGTACCTTCTTTTTGATTTTATTTTTTCACTCTCATTACATTTTATTTTTATTAGACTGTTGTGATCGTTATTTCTTATGTATATTCTTGATCACACCAAATGGTGGTCTGATGCTCAGGTGGTTCCTCTATATACTCTCTTTTCTTCGGCTTTCATCATTAACTCTTGTCTAACAACTACATACATAGTCATTATTGATTTTTGATAGAGTTTGAGAGTATGATTTACTGTACATTTTAATGTTGTAAGTGTTAGCTCAGTTTATATGGCAGTGCCTTTTTTGTCCCGCAATGTATGTTATTTTATTTATTATTCTCACCAATTTATTTCAGGTTGTGCCAGAGAGTGGTTATGTTCAGTACAATGCTACTTTAATGAAAGATGACCCTTCGCATTGGGCAAGCGGATACGATTTCGGTATCCTCGAAAACCAGTTCCAGCCAAAATATCATACAAGCCAAGAAATAAATGAAATATTAGCAGGTATGGAAAACCGATATCCGGAAGTTGCATCGTTCCAAGGGGGAGATAATTTAATTTCTATTTCCATACATTCACTGAAAATCTCAAAAGAAGTAAGTATGCATTTCCGCTATAAATTGTTTCTCTTTGTTTTCCTTATATAGCATAATATGTAAGTTGAATTTTATGTGTAGCTCATTTTTGTTCTTTTTTGGCGTTGGAAATTTTTTGTCGAGATTTAGCTTCTACCATGAAGCAGTCTGAGTCAATGTTTGCGCTTCTGTAACTTCTGACGTCTATTAACTATGTAAAGTGCTATCTTGTCGTATCCCTTGTCACATCTCTTGTCAAATCCCTTATATGTCTTGTGATATCTCTTTTCATATTCCTTGTCCTATATCTTGTCATATCCCTTGTCCTATCTCTTTCCCGATCTGGGCGTTCATGTCCCCATTGATTATTTTAATATCGTTGTTTTCATTGGATGGATGTAGTAGTGTCATTATAATCATCAGCTATTCCATCCATCGTCGGATTTAAGCCTCCCTTATATGTGTCCATTCATTTCTGTTCGTTGTTTTTCGCATCCATTCGCTTGTCCTAAGTATATACAACTCATCCTTCTAAATTGGTATATGATGATATAATTTATTTAAAAAAATTTAAAATTCATCCAAGTGGATTATAATTCTTCAGAAGGTTTTCCGCCCAGTCAGACCATCATCAGTGTAACATTCTATTTGTAGTTGAAACTAGCCCACTTTTTTGGCGAATAAAACGTTTTAAGTTATAAGTTTATCATGGTAAATTGTAAAATTAAAATGACCTTAGGTCAGGTGTTAAAAGATTCACTTTAAGGGAACATATATTTCCCTGCTCGAAAAAGGTGGCAGTTTGCCTGGCGAGTGATACAGACCAACTCGAGAACAATCAGTTGGTCTGTATCACTCGCCAGCCGAACTATCCCTTTTTTTGAGCAAGGAAATCTATGTTTCCTTAAAGTGAATCTTTTAACACCGACCTAAGGTCATTTTAATTTTACAATTTACTACTATAAACGTATAACTTAACCCATTCGCTGCTTATCGAAGAGGATGGAACTCGGCTAGAAGCCATTCTGTTGAACGGTACCTGAGTGAAGTAACCATATCACGCGCTGGAGCGTGATCGGCAGCGAATGGGGTAAAGGTTTTATTAATCAAAATGTGAGCTAGTTTCAACTACAAATAGAATGTTTCACTGATGATCGTCTGACTGGACCGAAAACGTTCTGAAGAATTGTAATCCATAATAGAAGGGTGTCGGGAGAATATCATGGATGTCATCAAGACATGATTTGGAGAAAAACGAATTTTAAAGTTCTAACATATATGGTTTTCTCCCGAGATGGTCAATTTAAAAGGCTTAAAATCACGGAACAATAATCGTTTTCTCTCAACCCCTTTCAATTTTAATTATTTTTTAATAAATTATACGTCTCAAATTAAAAATTATACCAAAAATGAATAACCATTTTCAATTTCGTTGCAACACGAAACTACGGCCGCATCATTATTCTAGTCCAATCAGAGAGTGCAGCAAGCACTTCTACCGGTTTCGAAACTTATTAGTCTCTCATCAGGAGGCACATATCCTGCTCTCTCTGACCCAACTAGGACAAACCCCGGCAGGCAGTCACGGATTGCAACGAACGAAATGGCAGGGATGCCCTAGCGGCATCTGCTAGCAAAAACTAAGTTTTCGATCTAATAGCACATAAAACAACACCAAACGATGTTACTCTACACCCTACCAGATTGAAAACAATGGGAACCTTCTCTGGTAACACCTCCGAGGCTTCTACAATTTGCAAGCCATAACGGATGCTGAGACTAAGGAAGATGAGGGAATTTTACAATTTATAATTCACGTTTATAATTCATGTGACATTTATAATTCATGGACTAGAATAATGATGCGGCTGTAGTTTCGTGTTGCAACGAAATTGAAAATGGTTATTCATTTTTGATTTACATGTTTACTCTGATTGGAGTACGAAGGGAACCATTCTCGTTGGAACTTTACCGCGCTGAGCAGATGGGACGTGAATTATAAATTGTAAAGTTCCCTCATCTTCCTTAGTCTCAGCATCCGTTATGGCTTGCAAATTGTAGAAGCCTCGGAGGTGTTATCAGAGAAGGTTCCCATTGTTTTTAGTCTGGTAGGATGTGGAACAACATTTTTTGGTGTTGTTTGATGTGCTATTAGATTGAAGACAGTCTTTTGCTAGCAGTTGCCGCTAGGGCATCCCTGCCATTTCGTTCGTTGCAATCTGTGACTGCCTGCCGGGGTTTGTCCTAGTTGGGTCAGAGAGAGCAGCATATGTACCTCCTATGAGAGACTAATAAGTTTATAAACCGGTAGAGGTGCTTACTGCACTCTCTGATTGGACTAGAATAATGATGCGGCTGTAGTTTCGTGTTGCAACGAAATTGAAAATGGTTATTCATTTTTTATTTACATGTTTACTCTGATTGGAGTACCAAGGGAACCATTCTCGTTGGAAATTTACCGCGCTGAGCAGATGGGACGTGAATTAATTGTAAAATTCCCTCATCTTCCTTAGTCTCAGCATCCGTTATAGCTTGCAAATTGTAGAAGCCTCGGAGGTGTTACCAGAGAAGGTTTCCATTGTTCTCAATCTGGTAGGATGTAGAGTAATATCGTTTGGTGTTGTTTTATGTGCTATTAGATTGAAAACTTAGTTTTTATAAATTATACATTCGAAGTTTTTTACTTCTTTGTAAGTTTGTAAATTGTTTGTTTACCGTTTCCCGCATTAAATTGCCAATAAATGTTTCAGGTTGAAAATTATAACGAAAACAAATTCCATATAGCCGTAGTAGGAAATTTGTTTGCAACTCAACCTATCGGCAGAGAACTAAATGTTTATTTAGCAAGGCACTTGTTAGAAGGAAACCGATTCCACGATGTATTAATAGAAAAAATCCTATCAAATGCTGTGATACATATCATACCTGTTATCGACAAAGCGTTCGAGAAAATTTGGGGTGTTTATGATAGAGAATCTCTAGGAGTCACTAAACCAGATAAATTTTTATGTAATGATATTTCTGCAGATTTTAGGCAAGTCGGTGAGCAGTTATTGAATTTTAAGGGAAGGGACAGCAACAATCAAGATACTAAGAGCGTTGCTAATGCCTTTAAACACTTCTTATTAGAAGAAAAAGTTGATTTGGTGTTAAATATAGAGGGAGGTTCTAGTGGACTTTTGTAAGTACTGCATCTTTGTTTTTTTAACGCTTTTCTATTATTTGATTTTCTCATTGATCGAGTAGATATTTGGTTCATATCTTACGTCTTTACTTCTCTATTCATCAAGTCTTATAATGCTTTTTAGTCTTCTGAGAAATGTCATTTCGCTAGCTTGGATTCTAGAGTCATCTTATTGCCTACATTTTGCAACCATATAATAGGTGTAAGATATACAGGGTGTCCAGAAACTCTACCGACAAACGAAGACAGAGATTCCTCAGATAATTTTAAGACAATTTAACCCAATTCACCTAGTCCGAAAATGCTTCCTAAGGGAACTAGAGCTCTTTGAAGAAGGCGTCATGTAATTAGTTTTTCTTAAATACCTCCAGAACCCTTCTATTTAGGAAAACGAAAATTGGTGTGCGTATTTACTTTCCAGAAATGAATCGATTCCATCCATTGCGAATTTCTAGTACCAGTCATAGGCGTCCGTTTTGGGTAGGGCAACGGTTATTTTATCACATAACTTTTTTGTCTTTAACTTTTAAGTATTTTTGCTACTGGATTATTAAATTGTGAGGTATTCTAGTACTAACAGGTACTCTTGCTTTAAGTCGGTAGGACATACCGTTTTCTAGAAAAATCGATTTGAAAGTTTTTCGTTTTGGGAATTTAAAAAAAAATAAAAAAAATTTTCAAAAAAAGACGATGTTTTTTACTAATTTAAAGCAAGAGTATCTTTTAGTACTCGAATACCTTATAATTTAATAATTTAGTGTCAAAAATTCTTGAAAATTAAAGACAAAAAAGTGCCATAAAAAATGCTATAAAATAACTGTTGACCTACCCAAAACGGACGCCTATGACCGGTACAAGAAATTCGCAATTAATGAAATCGAATTCATCTCTGGAATATAAATAAATGTACCACTTGTCGTCTTTATAAATAGTTTTTTTTTAATTATTTTTTGAAATTCAAAAAACGAAAAATTTTCAAATCCATTTTTCTAGAAAACGGTGTATCCTATCGACTTAAAGCAATAGTACCTTTTAGTACTAGAATACCTCACAATTTAATAATTCAGAGTCAAAAATGCTTAAAAATTAAAGACAAAAAGTTAGGCGATAAAATAACCGTTGCCCTACCCAAAACGGACGCCTATGATCGATACTAGAAATCCGAAATGGATGGAATAGAGTTATCTCTGGAAGATAAATAAGCGTACCAATTTTTGTTTTTCTAAATAGAGGCGTTTTGGAGGTATCTAAGAAAAACTAATTACAAGACTCCATCTTCAAAGAGGTCTAGCTCCCTGAGGAAGCATTTTCGGACTAAGCTAATTGGGTTAAATTGTTTTAAAATTATCTGAAGAACCTTCTGTCGTCGTTTGTCGGTAGAGTTTCTGGACAGCCTGTATACACCTAACAGTAATTTACGTGTAAGAATTTGTTTAGTCACAAATTATTTTATATTAGAATTTGCCAGTTAAAATTATGTTTAACAATGAGGATATACACATTATTAAAATCTTTCAGATACGTCACATGGATGCACCTTCTTCAGCTTGTCTGATGAATGTTCTATTATAAGGAACGTCACATAAGAATTAGGTTTTATACGTAACCTAACATCATGCTTCTTGGAAAACTTGAAAACTTGATTTTTACCATTCTGAGTTTAGGTATTGAGCTATCACATAGTTTGGAACATACTACCTGCATTGATTATCATACCGAGAACGCCAGAGTTACAAACCATAACTCGAGATAGGTTTTTGAATTATTTTGATTATTTTGTAAACCAGTAGTTTCTTGTTGATCAATATTTGTCATTTACATCCGTTTAGTTAGTTTAACTTTTCTATTTTTAGTTGTAATTGTTTTTGTTTCGTAAATATGTAGTATTCCAAGTAAATGTTTAGTGTAGAGACATTCTTAAGTAATTTATTAAGACAAACGGACATCATTTTCACCTCTGAATTGCACCGGAATATGCAGCAAACATAATTTTAGCGAGGTGTGCGAAATGACCTATTTTCGACTATGTTCTGTTTTAAATCAGGAGGAGTAATTCAAATTTACCGCTCCGTAATAGAACTTTTCATCGATTGTCATTTGTTTCGATCTTCTGTCATATGTTGTATAATCTGTGTATAATATTAATATACACGGATTATACGACATATGACAGAAGCTCGAAACAAATCACTGTGAATGAAAAGTCCTATGCTTGTTTGTAATAATTGATCTAACCTCAGGCAAGTTTCCTCCACTGTTATTAAATTTTGACATTATTAACATATGAAATTTTGGACATCTTGGATTTTAAAGCACCCTCAAATATGTCTGTGTAGAATTGGCATTGAATCCGACCCGGGCCGACCGTCACATGTAACACCGTTGCCGTATCCTCTATTTTTTCATACTATCATGTTACAATTTTTTGTGATATTATATTTGTGTGTGAAATGTATCATTTTTGTGTATTTTAGGTATGTTCTAATATGTTATGTATATACAGGTTTTTACTTGATTATTTTAAATCATTATGACGTTTAACTTGCTAGAAACCTTGTAATATTGTGTACCTAATGTGTTAAAAGTAAGTAGTTTTGAAACACCAATTAAGTAAAGTTTATTATGTTGTTGTTTTCACCAATTTTGAAAAAATGTGAAAACATTGAATTGTCCACGTCCGTCTGTCCGTCCGTCCGTCTTGTCTGTCTGTTTGCAAACTCAACTCCTTCGTCATTATACCAGGTAGAATGACAAATGAGGTGTCAAATGAAAGCTTATCCAAGGATGGTACTAAAGGTGCGAAATTTAACCTAGGCTGTCTGTCCGTCTGTCTGTCCGACCGCGTATATGATTCCTTTGTCACTGTACCAGGTAGAATGACAAATGAGGTGTCAAATGAAAGCTTATAATCCAAGGATGGTACTAAAGATGAGAAGTTTGACATAGGCTGTCTGTCCGCCTGTCCGTCCGACCTGGTATAGTGACGGAGGAGTTATATTCGCGGACAGACAGACAGACTGACAGACAACCTAGGTCTAATTTCTCACCTTTACAACTATCCTTGGATTATAAACTTTCAGTTGACACCTCATTTGTCATTCTACCTGGTATAGTGACGGATGAGTTATACTCGCGGTCGGACGGACAGACGGACAGACAGCCTATGTCAAACTTCTCATCTTTAGTACCATCCTTGTATTATAAGCTTTCATTTGACACCTCATTCGTCATTCTACCTGGTATAGTGACGAAGGAGTTATATTCGCGGTCGGACGGACAGACGGACAGACAGCCTATGTCAAATTTCTCACCTTTAGTAACATCCTTGTATTATAAGCTTTCATTTGACACCTCATTTGTCATTCTACCTGCTATAGTGACGGATGAGTTATATTCGTGGTTGGACGGACAGGCGGACAGACAGCCTATGTCAAATTTCTCACCTTTAGTACCATCCTTGTATTATAAGCTTTCATTTGACACCTCATTTGTCATTCTACCTGGTATAATGACGAAGGAGTTATATTCGCGGTCGGAAGGACAGGCGGACAGACAACCTATGTCAAATTTCTCACCTTCAGTACCATCCTTGGATTATAAGCTTTCATTTGACACCTCATTTGTCATTCTACCTGGTACAGTAACGGAGGAGTTATATTCGCGGTCAGACAGACAGACGGACAGACAACCTAGGTCTAATTTCTTACCTTTAGTACTATCCTTGGATTATAAGCTTTAATTTGACACCTCATTTATCATTATACCTAGTATAATGACGGAGAAGTAAATGTTATTATTCTATTATTCTTGTAGGTATATTTAACATTGATTGAAATTATGAAAGAAATATATAGAAAACAGCATGGCAACTGTTGCACAAACATAAAAATGCAGCCACATTCAGCTGTGCTAGCTGTGAGTTACATAGGGTGCTTTAAAATCCAAGATGTCCGAAATTTTGATACTATTTGCATTTCATAGGTTATTGAAGTTATATTGAAGTTTTCTGTGTTATTCCTTTAATTTTTAAATATTTAGTCCGCATTTACATAAAAACAGTTATTTTTGGAACTCTTTAGCGACATATTAGTATAATATAATATTTATGGATTAACGTCGAAGGACGACATGATCAACTAAAAAAGAAGATGTATTTGATGATTTTTCTAGTGAATGTCTTGGGTGTGAATATGTCTTTTTAGTTTACTCCTCCTGGTTTAAAAACAAATCATAGAACTAAATATCTTCTCCAATCGTGTAACAATCAGAAGCTAAGCATTTATTTAGGGCCGGTTGTTCGAACGCTAATCAACAATGATCACTATCAAATATTTAATTACTGTCACCAAAACTGTCAATGTCAACTTTTATTGGGTTGCTGAAAACATAATTGATTATAATTATGAGATTAGTTAATCAATTAACATAAAAATTATTAACATAATTGATTAAGGGCCGGTTGTTCGAACGCTAATCAACAATGATCATTATCAAATATTTAATTACTGTCACCAACTGTCAATGTCAACTTTGTTTGGGTTGCTGAAAACATAATTGATTACAATTATGCAATTACTTAATCAATTATGTTAATAATTGTTATGTTAATTGATTAACTATTCTCATAATTTTAATCAATTATGTTTTCAGCAACCCAATAAAAGTTGACATTGACAGTTTTGGTGACAGTAATTAAATATTTGATGGTGATCATTGTTGATTAGCGTTCGAACAACCGGCCCTAAGTAATTTCATAATAATTGTAATCAATTATGTTTTCAGCAACCCAAACAAAGTTGACATTGACAGTTGGTGACAGTAATTAAATATTTGATAATGATCATTGTTGATTAGCGTTCGAACAACCGGCCCTTAGTCGTGTATCTACAAAGTGTTAATCATTTGTGTTGTTATTAGATTAGAGCATGTTCTGTGACTTGTAGATTAGATTGTAGATATAGAGGTCGTTTGACCACATAGACGGCCTGGAAAATTTTTTGTGTATACCCTATACCTATTTTTGCGGCTTTCGGATAGGTTTTTGCTACTACTGTCGAGCATTTTTTGGATACACCGCTCAGGCTCGTTAGCTGGATCTTTTTCAGTAACTGATGAGCTTCATCGCAGCTTTGCTGACATATCTTGATTTTCGGTAATTATTCCTGATCTTCAGATGAGGAATAATTAGGTACCTATTATAAACTATAACAGGATTCAGTTTCATAGTTTTCGGATAACTTCTTTTCTGATTCTTTTGTTTGTTGGTCTATTTTGTCCACGAGCTAGGGACGCTAGGGAATGGACCATCCGGTAGTGACCATCCTGTAGTGGATGGACAGAAAGCTAATCAAATCTAGATGTCGCCTGGTTGTCTTAGTTAAGCCGACCTTAGCTCCCTTCCCTTCGAGAATTAAGTGCATTCCATCACGATAAGTTCTCCCTGTTGGGATCGTGTAACCAGAGCCACCTGTGTGAAATTATTAAATTATCTGAAGTTCTATAGGAGCCGGTTCACTGTTATAAAAGGTACTTAGCTGTGTACGTAAGGTAACAGCGAGACTGCTTCTTAAAAGGCTTAAATCTAGCCTAATAAAATAGAGAAGTGATTTATTTATAATAAAATAGAGAACACATTTATTCTAGGATATGTGAATATACACTATACAGTGATGGATGCACTAAGAACTGACAAAATAACGTAAAAGATGGAAAACATAACACTTTGTGAAATGAAAAGAGGTGAAACTAGTAGAGGTGGGAAATTATCAATATAAACCTATAAATTTACTTATATTGATAGTTTTCCGCCTTAAGGCGTATCGGAGGAGTTTGACAACTGCCATTGTAACAGGAGAATTTTATAAAATTCGAGCAAAACTCCGATACCTCTAAAGGTGGGAAACTATGAATATAATGTAAATTTATAGGTTTCTATTGATACTTTTCCACCTCTACTAGTTTCATCTCTTTTCATTTCACAACGTATTTATGTTTTCTGTCTTTTCCGTTATTTTGGCGGTTATTAGCGCACTCATCACTGTATATAAAAAGTATTATAATAGAGATATACTAATAATACCAAAACTAATGTAAATGAGCTGAAAAAAAAACTCTAAAATTGTACTTTTAATAACGTTCCGCGCACTAAGAAAGTCTGATCTGTTTTTTCTTCAGACTTTATCGGGACATATATGAGCTTATAAGGCATATGTCCTTAGCTTATCTGCTGGGTTCATTAGCATGAAAACCTTTACCGGCAATTTCTCAGAATTCAATGAATTCTTTCCGCTATTTGAAACTCTAATCATAAATAATTCAAGTTTAAATAATATACAAAGATTTATATATTTAAAATCATTTCTCAAAGGAGAACCTTTAAACCTAATGAGCAATATAGAAGTAATAGAAGCTAATTTTTGCTATCGCTATAAAAACTCTAAAAGAAAGCTAAAGAACAGAATTCTAAAGAAAGCTTATACTCTAACGTATAAGCACATAATAGAGGTGCTGTACTGTAATCAAATCTAAACCATTCTTTCTTTTCTTTTAGTTTATACTTTATTCACTTTTGTGGATATAAAGGGAAATAATTCGCTAAAATTATTATCACGGTGAATGACAGGACGTGAAATGCATTTTTAGATTTCCCTTGTCGAGTATTTCGCCACTGTTATGCTTTATTTTTTCCAACTTAAAAAGCTCAGAGGATAAATAATTTCGAATTTTATTTCCTGACTCAACTTTCGATTTATAGATGGTGCTAGTAGCATCTTTGGTAAAATTATTTTGATAATTACCCGGAAAGGATGAAAGGATTTGATTTCAGTTCAGTGCCTCTACCCAGGTGCTCCGATGAGGAAACGGCTATTCCGAAATACGTATAAGCACATAGTAGAGGTGCTGTACTGTAATCAAATCTAAACCATCCTTTCTTTTCTTTTAGTCTAAAAGAAAGATATGATGACAAATCACGAGTGATTAGTACTCTTATAAAAAAGTTGCTAAAGTCTCCATCTCTAGTCAAATGCACTCCACAATTACTAAGAGATTTTCTTGTACACACGAAGCAAACGCTTCAAGCTCTTAGTAACCTCGTAGAAAAAATAGATTTTGGGTATCACTTGCCTAGATTTATGCCGTAACTCGACCTTACAGCTTCCAACTAAATTCGTAAGAAACCGCTTATAGTTCAAACGTAACGAGTGCTATTGGTACTAGCGCACCGAGATTGTTTTTCAAATATTCTGAGCCGTTTATTACGAGATACGTTTTAAAAAAATTGTTTTGCTACGTCATAATTGTTTTTATAGTCATGTTGAGATATTAAATACTTGGAGAATTTCTATAAACCACGCTTAGCGAAGAGATTAGAGTATTAAGTTAGAAAGCTAATGTATGTAGGCTTATTCTAATCAATATGTTTTGTTAGTTAGCTATATACAATAGCATGTTTTGATACAAAGTTTGATATATTTGTTTATTATATATTTTTTAGGTATCCGACTACTCAAGATCAAGTACAAATATACAAGTCTTTAGCGAATCAATATACGTCAAGTTTAAAAGTACCCAGAAATTGCATATCTACTAATAAAGGAACTGATGCCTTACTAACCGAATTTCTCTACCACGAGTACGGCATTCCTATGTTAACTGCGAAAGTTAGTTGCTGTGACTATCCCTTTATTGCCAATATTCCGTTTGTATGGAGAGACTCTTTGGAACCTCTTATGAGGGTTCTTTCTTCTACACTAACAGGTATATTAGTATGGTCATTTTCAGAGGCATTTTTCAGTGCATCACAAGTGACAGAAAAAAAGGTAAATCCGTGACAATAGGGCTTTTCATCGATTGTCGTTTGTTTCGAGCGCCTGTCATATGTTGTATAATCTGTGTATAATATTAATACACACGGATTATACGACATATGACGGAAGCTCGAAACAAATGACTGTGAATGAAAAGCTCTATACACATTTACAGTTGAGTCCCCGAGTCTTTACCCGTGCGTCATCATTTAAAGCATACGAAATAAGTCGGAAATTTACTAAACGCAACGGTAAGTGACAGAAAGTGGGTATTATTCCGATCACGGGTTATAGTATAAAATTTGACGTTATCAAATAAATAGAATGTCAAATTTAAGTTTTGCTTTAAACTTTTGGTGCATAATAATTACAGCTAGGTACATTTGAAGTAGTTTAATAAATTCTTTTATTATCATTGATTAAAGGGCCGGCGTAGATAAGCGGTAGTGTGCTTGGCTCGCGTGCCGGTGGTCCGGAGTTCAAATCCTACCGCCGGCAAGAACAACTAGACATTTTTAAAATGTTTATAGGCCCCAGGTCGACTCAGCCTGAATAAAATGAGTACCTTGGGTAACCAGGCGTAATAATAGGCGGTTGAAGCGTAGCACTGGCCCTGTTACGTTCCTTGTATACCGTAGGCCATAGATATAGCAGACTACCCTGCTATACTCCCAAAGCCACGTAAGCGGTATAAAACGGGAGGCTATTATTATTATATCATTGATTAATAAATAAATAAACAGTTTATAAAAAAATTCGATAACACCCTATTTTCTTTTTGTTATTTTATTCACTTTGGCGGAACATTAAACACAAGCATTCCTTAACTGTGTCAACAATGAGGTTATTTGTACGTTGTCAAAATTTATCGTAAAATAACATCAACTTATCATAAAATTTCTAACTCCAATATAAAATTAGTTGTGAAAACAACTGGTTTTATACTATAAAACACTTCAAAATGCAAAAATTCGACAAAATAACAGCAAAAAATTCAACAAACTGACAGCCACAAAAGTGAACAAACCAAAACGTCAGAAATTGTACTTAAAATATGTGAACCCCAATCGTCTTTCTTTGTACCTATCTCTTTTCAATGCACTGAGTCTAGATCGTTCATAAAAATAACATGTGTTTTTACTTAATAACAGGTGGCAGCTGGTTTGTCATTAGTTTCATGCGTGGAAGAGAATGATGCTAAATAAAAAGTATGTGTTTTATCTCGCCAGGTGTTAATGACGCACGCGTAAAGACTCGCGGACTCAACTGCATAACATGACATTTTAGTTAAATCTGACAGTTTTCAGAATCGTAATTAGCCAAATATGAAAAAGGTATTGCAGTATAACCCTTTCATTTGCAATTTGGCATAAAAACCAATAAATTGTGTTTATTGCATTTATAAAATGCTATTTTCTTTGATTTGTATAGTCTTATAAATTTTACAGATTATAGTCGTATATATAATTCGTAAATCATTTTTTGTTCGATTATAACGCCATCTATCAACAGCTAGAATAAATCGTATAAATGACTGTAATCACGGACGTACGTTTTTTTCTGTCACTTGCAACTTAATGCGTTAGAAAGAAATCGAAAAACTGTGACGCACTGAAAGGTGCCTCTGAGAAAGAGATTAGCAATTCTTAATATTGCAATATAAAGTTAAACAGCTAAATTAAAGTGTATTTTTCATTGATTAGGAATTTATTACTACATCGACAATATAATTATAAGTGATTATATCGCATTACAAACACAAATATACATATACAGTGATGAGTGCACTAAAGCCTCGGTTTCCTCGAAAGCGGCACCGACAAACTGAGAACGTAACACTGCGATGAATGACGTCATAAAAAACTGTACCATGCAAAATAATAGCGGTGGTTTCCAAGGATGAGTTGGAAGCCACCGCTTGCTGAGTTTGCACATTCCATTGGCGCAGTGAAGAACCTTGAATTTTTCACCGTAATCTGACGTAATTCATCGCAGTGTTACTGTCACAGTTTGTCGGTGCCGCTTTCGAGGAAACCGAGGCTTAAGAACCGGCAAGGTAACGCAAAAGATGGAAAACATATTTAGTCGAGGAAATGAAACTGAAAAAATGGCAAAACCTCGCAATTTTTTCGTCAAGCATTGATTTGTACAAAAATTTGGTATTAGGCTCATTTTACCCTCTTGTTCATTTTCTATATTGAGCCCATGTACGCTTTTGGTTTTTTAGGGGTGAAATCTAACCCTAATTGTAAAAAATTATAAAATAACATTTTAAACTTTAATAGTGTCAACATTTGCTTCTTATTAGTTACATCTAAAAAATGACATAATATTAAGAAAATTTAACCTAATCACAGATATATTATGTTTATCATTTTAGGGTGAACGGCCGTAGCTCAACGCCATGATCACTGGCCTTATACTCCAGAGCACGCGGGTTCGAGCCCTGCCAACGAGAATCAATTTTTCATTTCTAAAAATGATACGAGCCGTTTCACCGTGTCTCGGAGAGCACGTTAAGCCGGCGGTCCCCCTGGACTAGTGTACATCGACACTAGTTACTTGAAACAGGGTTAAAGATGTAAACGGCGCCGGAACAATCCGAAAGGATCTCCCCGGCAAAAATGCCATACGATATTATCCAGATTTATCCACACTCCCTCTAAGGGGAAAATTGACTCATCCCAGATACCTACGGTATCAAAAGGATTGAGCTCTGGTGGGACTATTTCCGTGTTATCGAGCCCTAGGTGACTTGGTATGCTGGAGTTTCTCCCAGAAATTTTCGTACGCATCTGGCCGTCGCGAGTAGTACAGCTTTCTGCATGGTCTTATAAAGTTGTTCATTTAGACCCAGCTTTTTTATGCTTTCGAGGAGGGTCTTCGGAATGACTCCAGTAGTAGACATAACAATAGGTATCGTCTGGGTACTTTGCATTCTCCTTTGTCTCCGTATTTGAATTTCTAGATCTCTGTACTTGGCGATCTTTTCAGTAAATTTACTACGTAGATTATTGTTGTTAGGTATCGCCACATCAATTAGTGTTGTTTGTCTTGTTAATTTATTAACTAGTACGAGATCTGGTCTATTATGTGCCACTGTTTGGTCTGTGAGCACAGTGCGGTCCCAGTATAGCTTGTAGTTGCCATCCTCAAGCATACTCTCAGGGACGTATTGATAATACGGGAGATGGTCTGTTTGGAGAAGTCCCAGCTTGATAGCTATCTCTTGATGAAGGATTTTTCCCACTGCGTCATGCCGTTCCTTGTATTCAGTTGCAGCAAATGCCTGGCAGCTCCCTGTAAGATGTTGGATGGTTTCTTGGGCTTGACATCCATATCGGCATCTGTCGTTTTGAACCTGAGGGTCTTTGATGATATATTTCAGGTAATTTCTTGTTGGTATAACCTGATCCTGAATGGCCAGTAATGAACCCTCCGTCTCAGGGAACATCTTTCCTGATGTCAACCAGTAGTTCGACGCTATATTGTCGACATAATCTTGGCTGACCTCATTGGGATGTCGCCCGTGCAGAGGTTTACCCATCCAGGCGCGCACTTTTTCGTCCTTAGTAAGGTGGTTTATGCGTATTTCTGGTTCCCTCAGTTTGATCGGTGTTGTGTCATCTACTGCGCAGATAGCGCGATGTAGAGTAGATGTCTCAGCCTGCATCTGAAAATAAGTTCTTAAATTAGCAATTTGTTTACCTAATTTATATTATTATTATCATTTTAGGAGTGAAAGGTGTCGTAGAAAATAAAGGAGGAGAACCAATGAGGAATGCATCCATAAAATTAGCAGGGGTTTCTCAATTCTACGAAGTTTCGAAAAACAATGCCACATTTAAAATGATTTTACCGAAAGGAAATTATACTCTGGAAGTATCTTGCCATGGATATGAACCACAAAACATATCGGTTTCTGTTGCCGATCAAAATATTACTGTTCTTAAAGTTGTGCTGGAGACCCTCAAACAACTAGCTGCAAACCAACAAGCCACGGAGTCAGCAAATAAAGAAATTCTTGATGTACATTTAGATGAGAGTTTGCACCAACCGTTTACTGGAAACGTTGCCACTGGCATACGAGGTATGACAAAATTTATTCATGATTAATTCTAGTTATTTTAATTGAGTATTGACTGGTTTTTATGTGCTCTTAATTTTTGTTCTTCAAGTGCCATCTCCGCCACCGAGGTCGGCAATCATCATAGTTATTCGGACTTTAGAGACGGCTGCTCTGAAAAGTTCATTTGATGTACATCCGTACCATTCTCACAGGTTACGCAGCCACGATATTCTACGTCTTTCTACTATATTCGTTTTTTTAATCTTTTCCTGCATAATCAATAGGGAACATGCACAGTTTTTTAAATTACATAATAATGTTCAGTTTTGTTTAAAAATGTGATTTCCAAAATTTCATGCTTCAAAAACTCATAATAACTTAAAAATACAAATCTAAAATCTTCTGCGATAGTCTAATATTTCAAACGATCCGTGACGTCACATAGTTTAACTATATGGTTATATTTAGGTATATTCTTCTTCTCCTTCTTTAGTTTATTGGCCTCCACCTATTTGGATATTTGGCCAGCTCATCGTCGCGGAATAAGGGAAAAATATTTATATTCTAATGACATTTATCGTATAGGTATCATTGTAATAATATATACCAGTTTGTTGAGATTGGAGTTTGATACAGTTTTTGAACTATTTTGAAGAACAGGAAAAAAGGTTTACTATGGAAAATAAAACCATTTTATAAAAGTACAAGTTTTCTATGAATAGTTCAAACTATCAAAAACACGTCGGCTGCCCCAAGTAGAAACACTGTATATCCATTTTTTCAAAATCACTTTTATTGCATTTTTGGATTTAGGGTGTTGTTATCTACCATTTACCAAGGAAAAAAATAAAAAATGAGTAGAACCGCAATTTAACATTGCTATGAAACACATTATATCACATTCAATCTTCACTTCACCACTTTACGTTTTCTACTCTGGTGCGGGAGCACGCCAAATATAATTATATTTTAGTGACGTCACGTTGCCTAGCAACCGTCGATTCTCCCATTATGAAATTATATTTTGTGACGTCAGCAAAATAGAATTCTATTTGGCGTGCTCTGGGCTCGGGTGAACATTTTTCGAATTGGCGCTTACAGTGTTTCTACTTGGGACAGCCGACTTGTGACGTCACATAACTGTATTTTCTACTGACGTTTATAATGTCTAATTTAAAATTATATACAATTTTGTTTACTTTGTTGGTGCAGAATGTAAACATTAACCGTATGACGTCACGACGCGTTTTGGGCTAGTTGCTTTAATTTGAATTTAGAATCGTCTTTAGGGGCCAAAAGGAACACAAAAACAACTTTTTTTTTATCTTTGATACATGTTTTAAATTATGTTCTGTTGTGATTTTATCTCTTTGTTTGTGACGTGTTTTGTTCACGATATTTTCAGAATTCTTCTCCGAATGATTCCAGTTTTTTCATTGATGCCGCATTCATGGTCCAAGCTATTCCATAAAACAAAGTCAAAAAAACTTGTCTATTCTGATTTTGATTTACTTGAAGTGATCATTTGTGCAGTTGCTCATTGTTTCAAGATATGTATATTGTATATTGCTCTTCTCGTTCGACGTTGGTTCCGTTTATGGAGAGATTTTCGTTATTTCTTCGAGTTTTCGATATTCTCATAAATTTTGTTTTCTTGACGTTCATTGTTAGACCGTATTCTTGTCCATATTCCGCTATTCTGGTCATCAGCCTCAGACGATCCTCAATATTTTCGGCTAAGATGACTCAAGAGATTTTTTGAGTATCTCTTCAGGATATGCATTAAAAAGAATTCGCGACAACACGCATCCCTGTCTCGCACCGCGTCTGATTTCAACTTCCTTTGACATCTGTTCGTTAACACCCACTTCTGCTCGCTGCTTATAGTATACATTCGATATAATCCTGAGGTCATTGTAGTTTATCTTCTTTCATTTTAGGACATGCATTTATTGTTCATATCATACCTGCTTTGTCCAATGCTTTATTATAGTCAATAAAACACGCATATATATTTTGATTGACGTCCAGGCACCTTTGTATTAGTATATGAAAAAAGAGCTTCGCGCGTTGCTAATATGCCTTTGTGCAATCCAAATTGCTTATCATTAATGTCGATGTACAGTTTATGATACAGTATATAAATCGTTCTGCTGTACATAGGGATTAGGGCTGTTAGAACGAATAGAATGAGTGATTTTGAATGCAAGGCAGTCCATAAATAAATCAAAAACAAAGATTATGACTGATAAATTAATAATTTTACTTTAATTTTTAAAATATCTTTTATTTAAAAATTAATTTCCAAATTAAACAGACACAGTTTTCCCATTAGGTCAAAAATAGTTCTGCTGCAATGTCATGCTTTGACGTTTATTTGTGTCACCCGAAATTAATTGTCAATTTTGAGGTTAATGCCCCTTAATGCTAACAACTATTATTGTCATTGAGAGAGCGAAGTTGCCACAATTATCTTAATATAATACAATGTATGTATTTCTGTATCTAAATATATACAATGTATGTTCCCTATGTCCAGCTGAACGATTTACGCACTGTATATAGGGCTTTTCAGCGATTGTCATTTGTTTCGAGCTTCTGTCATATGTTGTGTAATCTGTGTATAATATTAATATACACGGATTATACGACATATGACAGAAGCTCGAAACAAATGACTGTGAATGAAAAGCCCTATTCGATTATGGATGACTTTCAGTAGCAACTTTAGCACATGGGACATCAAGCTAATGATGCGTAGACGCCGCATTCTCTTGCGTTTTTCTTTTTAGAGAGACAAATAAATATCGACGTTAATCATTCTTTGGGCTCTTCTTCGTGCTCTTAATGACTGGAACAATTAATGTATAAATTAATGTTTATTTTCAGGCTACGTTTCGGATTATTCCAACCATCCTGTAGTTAAGGCAAAAATAACCATACCTGAGAAAAATTTAACGGTTTCTGTTGATGAATCTGGAAAATATGGAATTCCTTTACCAGCTGGTAACTACACCGTTAGATTTGACGCTTTAGGCTTTTACCCGGACGTAAAATTAGTAGGTATAAGCGCTGCTAGCAATTTGCCAACAGTTGTAATGGTTAAGTTAAAGGTTAATTCAACTTTCTATGGAATTCCACGCTTGGCTTTTGTTTTCATATTAGGTAAGATTTTATTTAAAGTACAGTGGGTGGCAAAATTATTAGGGCAGTAAAATGATTTCTTAATTTTCTGATATAGGTAATTGAATTTTTTAGCAAGTAGTGGGCTTGAAGGCTTGCATTTATTAAAGTTATACTTCTTTAGGCGCAATTGGGAAAAATGTTGAGAGTGAATTTTTATAAAAATGACAGTATGAACTACGCGCACACAGACAGTTCTAAATCTTTCAAGTTACGTATACATAATATATCGATGCAATAAAGTGTAAAAAATATATTGGCGATGATAGTAATAGTTATTTATCTACCAGATCAGTAAAGTGACTCTTTATCGAACGAGTCTTGATATTACGAGAAGATCGAGCGTAGCGAGCGAGGCGAGTAACAGACGAGTTCGATAAAGAGTCTTTACTGACGTTGTGCATACCAAATTTTATCGCCAACGTAATTTGATTGGAAATCAACTTGGAATTTGAATTCGCACCTTAAAGTTGACTACGTCACAGAATAAATAACAACACAGAAGCGAATCTGACTGTCGTTTCCATTGATTTTGTAGGGACCGAAATATTTGACCTTGTGCACTAGTTACAGAATAGAACTTGATGTTCTAAGGAATAGACCATTCCAAATTAGGTAATGTTTTTGACAAGTAGTTATTAATTAAATCTTCTTCTTCATGTGCCGTGCTCGATTATCGAACGTTGGCTATCAAATTGGCTATAGTAATTTTGTTAACGGCAGCTCGGAAAAGGGATGCAGAGGATCTGTTATACCATTCTCTCAGGTTTTTAAGCCATGACGTTCTTCTTCGACCTTAATTAATTAAATATGAAATATAAAATTTAACTATAAAATATAAAATAAAACATATATAAATATAAAATTTAACTATAAACAACTGTCACGTCTGGTCACGTCAGTCGCAAAAGTGAGGTTGCACCAGTTACGTTGACACATGGGCATGAAAATTGTGTTACCGTTTTCGTCAGGGGTTTCGCTTCTGTGTGGTTATTTATTCTGTGACTACGTAAGAGTTTGGGCTCTGTGATAATTTTGAAAATTTATAAAATAAATTGAATAAAAACCTGTCGTTTATTTAACTTCTTTAAAATCTCATTATAACACTACACAATTTTTTTAATTTGATTATCTTCATTATTTCATAAAATTAATCATCTTTAATTTTAATAATCCCTGAATGAACAACTGGAAAATGAAGTACTGAAAGCTTGACAGCTTTCAGTACTTTCAGAAATGCCAAAATATATTTTATTATAATTTTTGTGTCTTTGGATTTGTCTTCGTCGGGAATAGGATAATAAGTATTGGAATATGATGAAATGAAGATTAAAAGTAATCTTAATATTATTTTAATATTATTTGTATCTTAATATACCTATTTAATATTATTTGTACAATCCGTCAAAATAATTCATTTTGATATCAATTTTACGGCCATAGAACACTGACTTACACGTTTGTCGCCCGATAACCGTAGTCAAGCAGTGTTTGGATGACCGCTTAGGAACACCTCATGTTGTTGCCTTGCCTTACTTATTTATTAATTTTTAATATTGTTTTAATAAAATTTTTTGCAAGTAGCTTATTAATATTAGTTTAATATTTAAATAAAATACAAATAAACTGTTTACAGTATATTTATTTCGTTGAAATCATATAATAAAAGTATAACTTCTTATGTGCGTACAAAGTACACACACATTCTTTTTTTTTTGTATAAGAGAGTGTGGTATAAAGTAACAAAACCAATCAGTTTGGTCAGTAACACCATTTATTTTTTTCGCAAAAAAAGAATGTGTGTGTGTACTTTATACGCACGTAAGAAGTTATACTTCTATATATGATTTCAACGAAATAAATATACTTTAAACAGTTTATTTTTATTTTATTTAAATATTATAACGTGATTACTGTTAAAATAATACTCTCGATTCGTTTATACGAATTTATTTATACAAGTTACAGATCGAATTTATATTATACACTTTATTATTTATTTATACAAGTTTTCTTTACAAATATCTAGCTTCGACTAAACTCAAATAAGAGAGCGCTCCCCTTAAATAGCAAATAGGTCCTGTTCTGGAAATGTCTACACATCTCTCGGCCTAATAGACCAGTGCAGATAGCTCTAAAATGGACCAAAAAAATAAAAAATTAATAGCAGGATGAGACCAATTCCAAATGAAAGTACACATATTAGATAACATGTGGAACATTTTTCACCAAATCTGGATGAGGGGAACATGGGTTGGGGGAGCGTTTTTAAGGGTGAAAACGGTTAATTACGATTTGCGGCAAAACGGCACATCCTATCGAAAAAAGTTAAATTGCAAAATTGTAGGCAATAAAAAGATCTACAACTTTTGTAAATAAACATTTTTCACATAACCTCAAAATATCCGAGAAAATCTAAAAATTCGATGTTTTTAATCTTATTTTTTTTCTCACTGAAAAAAAAAATTTTTTTACCAAATATGGTGGAAACTTACCTCTTTCTGTCCCAAACACGCTGTAATTTTTCTGTATAAAAATATTTTTGAAAACTCTTGTTTTTTATGTTTAAGGGAAAATGTAAGCATTTTTTCAATTGAAAAATCTCCCGAAATTTTTTTAGCTTTTTTAAAGAAGTTGGCATTTTTTTTGTTTATTGAAACCTCTATTTTCTGATGGTGTAAAAAAATATATACGTTACTGTGGAAAATTTTGTCACAAACGGCAAAAATCGGAAATTTATTTTCAACCTCTCACCATTTTCAGATTCTCAGACGTAATATAAGTTGCATAGCGAGCAGGAACCAACGAACCTCTGTTAAAAATTTACTACACTAATGCCGATGTCTGTGATTTTTAATTTTGTGAATAAATTATAGTTAAAAAAATAAAAAACACGCTCTTAAAGCACTAAAAATTTAAAAATAAAATATTACTAGCTTTAATTTTAAAAGTTATTTTTAAATTTTTAGTGCTTTAAAAGCGTGTTTTTTATTTTTTTTAAACTATATTTTTTTTAAAGTCGGCCTACTTACCTATAAACTACTTTTTTAAAACTTTTTTCTCATGAACCAAATTAAAAGTCGCAACAACTTTTTTAACGAAAAAGTTTATTTAATACAAAAGAAAGTAATTATTATAATTTTAATGGCCAATTTTTCATCAATTAATTAAGTTTTTGCTTCTTTGATGGCATTTCTTCATCACATTCGGTAATGCTTACAGATTCTGCAGTTTCCTCTAAATCTTCTAGGCCATCATGGTCTTCGTCTACATTTTCTTCATTTGGCGTTGGTTTCTCATCCATAATGTCATCATATTCATTATAAATAAATTTGTCACTAAATTCTTTTCACAAAATTATGTTTAACACGTACGTTTGATTCACTGTATGTGTCATCATGGTACACATAATGGCCGCGGCGCGGCGTCTGGCTGGGCTGCACCTACTCACTATGCAACTTACATTACGTCTCAGAATCTGAAAATAGTGAGGGGTTGAAAATAAATTTCCGATTTGTGCCTTTTGTGACAAAATTTTCCACAGTAACGTATATATTTTTTTACACCATCAGAAAATAGAGGTTTCAATAAACAAAAAAAATGCCAACTTCTTTAAAAAAGCTAAAAAAATTTCGGGAGATTTTTCAATTGAAAAAATGCTTACATTTTATCTTAAACATAAAAAACAAGAGTTTTAAAAAATATTTTTATACAAAAAAAATTACGGCGTGTTTGGGACATAAAGAGGTAAGTTTCCACCATATTTGGTAAAAAATTTTTTTTCAGTGAGAAAAATAATAAAATAAAAAACATCAAATTTTCCAATTTTCTCGGATATTTTGAGGTTATGTGAAAAATGCTTATTTACAAAAGTTGTAGATCTTCTTATAGCCTACAACTTTGCGATTTAACTTTTTTCGATAGGATGTGTCGTTTTGCCGCAAATCGTAATAACCCGTTTTCACCCCTAAAAGCGATCCCCCAACCCATGTTCCCCTTATCCAGATTTGGTGAAAAATGTTCCACATGTTATCTAATATGTGTACTTTCATTTGGAATTGGTCTCATCCTGCTATTAATTTTTTATTGTTTTTTTGCTATTTGCACTGGTCTATAATGAACATTCTGGAGATCATCACTCACAGCGCCGTCGCTTCTGTGACGTCACGTCTACTGTTATTCAGACGGTTGGAATTGGTTAATCGTGGGGACTGTGTATTGCGCCGATTCGAAACTCTTTCGTTACAATATTAAACTAATGTTAATGCCCAACACTTTCCAAAACTAAAAAAAAAAGAATAGAAATGGTCCGGATTTGAACCCAAGACCTTTAGACCCGTAGCCGAATGCTATACCAATAACGCTACCAGCTCTCTGTTTTTGTAGTTTCGGACATAATGACAATTCGCGGTAACAAACAGACGAAGTGAAATATAATAAATATAAATGTTTTAATAATACTTATCTTACTCCCGAGGAAGACAAATCAAGAGTCACAAAAATTATAATAAATATATTTACTAAAAACACTAATATATTCTTTTCACACCTTTTTTGCATTGATATATTTATACACAACTTAAAAGATTTAGCAACTAACGCCATACTGTGTGTGCGCATGCGCGCAGAATAATAAAAATTCACTCCCAATCACGCCTAAAGAAGTATAACTTCAAAAAAATTTTAACATAAAATCACTAATTTTAATATTTAGTGATGCCGCGCCTTGCTGCAATTACAGCTTCTGCGTATCAGAGCATGCTCTGAATACAAACTTCTATTTTTTAAGTTTTTGTTATGATGCCTGTCATAGGCCTGACAGTTGATGATAATCAACTGTCGCTTCGTGGTGATAACAGCTTTGGTAATCGTCCATTTCGTAACTCCCACATGGTCTCTATGGGGTTCATGTCGGGTAAGTTTTCCGGCCAGGACAGAACAGCAATATTTTCTTTGGCCAGAAATGCAGTTATACTCCTAGCTTTGTAGCACGGAGCAGAATCGTGCATACAATTGTAATTTTTTATCCCAAAAAACATTTTTTCAGCTGGGACAGAAGCCGAGTTTCAAGTACTCACTTACACTGGTCCGGCTTCATTGTCCCTTTTACGATGTATAAGCGTCCCATGCTCTTATCCGAGATTACAGACTAATCAGATGTTCAAGCCTCTCCACAATGCAATCTGGAGGAAACTACTCCCCAGGACGTCGTCGAAACAAAGCAATTTTGCCCAACAAAATCTGGAATGTTTGCCAAAAGGTTTTTGTACCTAAATGGTATTGAAGTAAAAAGGAATAGACATAAAGAAAAATTCTCACAAAAAAATGGCACTTTACTTTTACATTAACCTTGGACACATTTGTGATATTTTAGATATAAATGAAAGCTAAATATTAATTAAATTTACTGGGGCCGACTAAGGTTTTTATTGATTTTCGCAATATACGATTTATTTTAAAAACTTATTTATTTTTGAAGGTTTTGTTGGTATCGTGATATTGATGTTAGGACTGGCATGTTACAAATCTTGCAAAAGGAAAAATGATTATGGACCAATTTCCCAGCATAGTTTTTATGAAGATTTTAAATATGATTTGAGAGATGAATCCAAAGAAGACGAAATATTTAGGACACCTCTAAGTTAGTACAAATATTTCTTATATTTATTTTATTTTGTTGTAAGTATAGCTTTTATCAAAATGTTTAATATTTTCAATTTGTCATCGTAGAAGGATAATACACGGAATTATATATCAATGTGTTAGTCTACTCATTTTTAAACATAGTCGTCCCCTTTTAAACCGTAAAGAGGGTTGGAAGAATATCTTTAATTTCTCTGAGAGACCGATGCGTGGTTGCACCAACAGATATTAAGCTTAAGACGTGCTTTAAGCTCAGCTTACAAAACATACGCGTTACACCATTGAGTCTTAGATCAATTTTCAGCTGGTCACAATGGATTGCGACGTGGATTGGATCGATAATAATCGAAAATTATGGTGCAAAGTAAGTTAAACTTAAAGCGGTCCTATGTATAAGCTGAGCGGGGCTAAGCTGGAGCTTAAAATTTGTTGGTGCAACCAGGCATAAGTATATATCTATCTTCTTCTTTCCCTCACTGTTTCCAAACTCCTTTACACACACTAATCATTACCAACTACACGAACCCCTATTAATCTAAACCCAACTAATTCACACTACTATCTTCTCACTTCTCTTTCATTTCATTATTTCATTCTGTTTAACCTTCACACCCCCTCTTTTCTCAATCCCCCTCTTTCCCTTATTACACTTGTCCTTCGACCTTACACCACAGTCCCTTACTTTTTGTCTTTGACTATTTCCAAATATATTTTACCTCTCCAATTAAGAGGAAACAGTAGCGATCAAGAGGTAGCGAAAACGCGTTCCAAGATTGCGGCTGTAATTTTGAATATTTTTTCGAGATATTTGGCACACGTATTCGTAATTCTTGTGCTCTGCACAAGAGATTTGAAGTTGGAGCTAAGAGTTAGGTTGGCTAGGTGCTACGTTTTCTCGACTCTGTTTTATGGAATGGAAGCTTGGACCTTGAATGCTGCATCAATGAAAAAACTAGAATCATTCGAGCTGTGGGTGTACAGAAGAATTCTGAAAATATCGTGGACAGAACACGTTACAAACAAAGAGGTTCTGAGAAGGATGAATAAAGAAATGGAAATCCTAAATACCATCAAAACAAGAAAATTGAAATATCTCGGATATATTACACGTGGAGAGAGATACAGCTTGCTCCAATTGATTATACAGGGAAAGATTCAAGGAAAGAGAAGCATAGGGCGACGCAGAATATCGTGGCTGCGCAACCTGAGAGAGTGGTACGGATGTACATCAAATGAACTTTTCAGAGCAGCCATCTCTAAAATACGAATAGCTATGATGATTGCCGACCTCCGCCGCGGAGATGGCACTTAAAGAAGAAGATTCGTAATATAATAAAGAATGGCGGTACAGAGCCCAATTTGAAAAATATATTAATATGTGGAAATTACTCTGTAATTAAATACAAAATTAAAAAACGAGCCTGTACCGCCATTAAGAAGAACAAAAAAATACACTTTCTTCAAATAAACTTTTTTATCCGATGCCTAGATTTTGTGTCATTTTGGAACTACTAATGAAATAAAAAATTTTAGTATGTAGTTCCAAAATGACACAAAATCTAGGCATCGGATAAAAAACTTTACTTGAAGAAAGTGTATTTTTTTGTTCTTCTTAATGGCGGTACAGGCTCGCTTTTTTAATATTGTATTTAATTACAGAGTAATTTCCACATATTAATATATTTTTTATATTGGGCTCTGTACCGCCATTCTTTATTATATTACGAATACGTGTGCCAAATATCTCGAAAAAATATTCAAAATTACAGCGGCAATCTTGGAACGAGTTTTTGCTACCTGTTGATCGCTACTGTTTCCTCTTAACATTTCATCACTTAATTTCAACCTCACATTTAAACCCGTCATTATTACAATTAAATTATGTCAATATTCTTTCTCTTAATTCAGTTTTACTAATTCTATTTTATTCATTACACTTTTTAATATTAATTTCATTTTAATTTCTTTGTTGTATCAACTGGGCTAAGCTATAATCTTACATTTCTTTATCTTCAATTTTACATACTACCCACTTTGTCACGAGAATTCTCTCAAATTTTTTTAAAAAATATCTCGTAATAATTACAATATTAATTTGACTGTATCGTAACTCCAATCCATTATTTTAACAATTTCATTTAAATTTAAATAAAAATAATTCCCTTTTACATATACAACCACCAATACAATATCTCTTCTTCTTCACGTGTCATCTCCGCGACGGAGGTTGGCAATCAATACAATATACATATAAATAATTTTGCCAACATGGCAATTCCTGTGTATAATAGCATTCCAATTTAAAATTTATTCTTTCTCCTCTCCCACCATCATTGGTTTAATCTTTTCGTTTATCATTATTAATAGCAGCTCATACTCCCCTTTAATCAATTTGATCAGTTTAATTTTATAGTAAACAGTCAAAATAAAATGATTTTATATTCTAAAAACAATTTTTTAAAACACAATTTTCTTTTCAAAAAACGATAGATTTAAATCTTAGACATTTTCAGATATTAAAATCTTTATCATAATATTATCATTGTTTTGGATCATGACCTTTTGTTAAAACCTTTGAAAATCGACTGCCTTCTTCTCTACTGTCAATGTCACTCCAAACAGTTCCTTACAAACTTTTGACACTTGACAGTCAACGTTGGCCTAAGATGGTTGATTAAGTTTCCTGGTAGAGTTTCACCATGTTCCCGGAGGTTATATCTTTTAACATCGGCGTTTAGCCTGTTCAATATCACTACAACATAATGTAGATTGAATTATAATTTCAACCATTGTTTGGTTCTGGGGCTATTTAGCAAGTATTCGAGTAAGTAATCATAACCACATTTTTTAAACTTTTAAAATTTCAACCATCTTTCAATTTTATTAGTGGGATTACTTATTATATTTTAGATTCACTGATGATGGACTGATAGGTCCGAAAACGTTCTGAATTGGACACATTTTTTCAATCCTTGGGATTTTTAAAATTTTTAATAAATATACCAATTACATAGAAGTGATTTTTACTTCATGTTTGAGTTTTTTTACTATATAACTAGTACTAGTGTAGACTTATACATAGACGAGCGGTTTACTCTCAAAAATGTGGATGGAATATCTTCTAAGATAATCTTAAAAGGCATTTTAGTCCAGGTCACTGCATAACTGACTTTACTGATTTTTCGTAGTACCAGCGATAGTTCCCGAGGTACTTTAAGACACCCCTCTCTTAACAGAGCACCGAACTTCGAACGCCCACATGTTAAAACAGACCTTCTGTAATCCAGCGCTCCGGTAGCATAAAGGCCACTCTAAGGCCGAGTAACACTTCCGATTCCGAAGCACTACCTTCCTTTTCTTCTACGGTTTCCTCTTTTTTTGGTTAGAAAATTGGGCTTCTTATTGGGCTTAAAGACCCTTATCACTCCCATCACTAAAATGGCATCACTCCCAGCCGGGTATTTCCTGCTTCCCCACTTGTTCGTCTCTTATCAAAACGTCTTCTCTTTATCTTTAGCTTGCAACAACTTCCTCTCTTACTTTTTCAGTTAGTCCAGCTATCTTTCTTCCTCTTCCTTCTTCTTGATCACTACACCAGTCCAACCTGCTTTATTTTCAATCATTCTCTCAATCATTTCTCTCACTGTCAGAAAATTCACACCTGTCTCTTTCCATGCTGCTCCTTTCTACTATTCATTTGTTGCACTCCAGCACCGTATGTGTCACAGCTTCCGGGTGTGCGCAGTATAGGCATTCATCCATGTCCGCCTTTCCGAACCTATAGAGGTGGGCCCTAAAACACTCGTGTCCTGTGAACATCTGCGTTAGGAAATAATCCAATCGCCTGCGACCACAGTCCACCCAATTTCTTAGTTTTCTTAGGGATCAACATTTTGTTCACTGTGCCACATGATGCGTGCTTTTCTATCTTCTTGCCATCTTTCAAATAACATTTCCCTTTTATATCATTTCTCGGCCATAGTAAGGTCTAGGTATCTTGTTTCTTAGCTCTTTTCTTTCTCAGACACATACCTGTAGGCGCGTGCCACTCGCAACAGACTTGTTCTGTTCATTCGTGTCATGAGCCTCCTGTAGACTCCATCGACTGCGCAACACCGTATAAGGCCCTCCTCCTTTCGGATTTGGGTCCCCTCATGTTGGGTAAAAACCTATCTTTTTGAAGTTATACTTCTTAAGGCGCGATGGGAGTTAAATTTAATATGCGCGAATTCATCAAAAACCTTGGTCTCCGGCGCAGACGCATTATACCTTTGCTCTGATTGGGTGTTCAAATGACATGACAATAATTTTTCAATATGGAGGTTATGGATGAACAAATATTGTATAGGTATATTAGTTTTTATTGTTATGAGGACACAGACAAAAGCAAGTTTATAATTGTAGTAACTTTTTAAATAGTTTTTAAAAGCAACAGGTACGTACTTAATTGTAAATGTTTAAGTATTGTAATAAAAAATTACATAGGTACTTACCTATTTGGAAAATTTATGTACCTATCTAGTAGGTAATACTTTGATATACATAATTTGATTCTTACCAATAAAATTTCTACCACTCTTCATCTAATATACCTATTGTTTTCTTACTCTATGTTTTGTTGTATTTTAATATTTTAATTTCCTTTGTGAACACACACACAAAAATCAAACTAATTTGATTAAATTCAGAACTGTCAAACAGTAAAATGTTCAGTTCGGCTATCTTCCCACATGACAAGTATGTGTAAGTGGTTAAGTCGGGTGACGGGTGTGTGTAAGTGGATTTCAAATCTAAGCACGCGGGTTCGAATCCCAATGCAAGTTTTTATTTTTATTTTTTATTTTTTTTATACATTTTATGATTGTGAATATATTTGTTATATAATTTTTTTTCAGAAAATGCGTATTTAGTTAAAATTTTTGCCAACAATTATTGTTCAGAAATCATTTCTTTGTGGCGGAGTCCGGCACTGATATCGAATAAGCACACATGCTTTTTGATCGATCCTGACAAATAGTAAATTTAACTTACAAAAACCAATCATAGTATTCTTACACTACGTTAACATCAAGTATAATAGTGTTAGTTAAGTGTGTATAGAAAAACATTTTCTGTGAGTACATATTTTTCTATTAATAAGTATTTCATAACCAAAGAATTTTATAAAACCGTCAATAAACAACACCAGTCATTAATCGACACCAATTTTTTGTCTTTAAAGACAATTACCAAAATCCGAAGCGGAACAGGTCCGTACTTAGGAAAATCAAATGGTGTTGAGAAATGGAATTCGACGTCACTAATAATAGCGATGAATCATTATCGCAATCCACATCACAAAAACCTTTATCTTACTCTGCTGCAGCTAGTAGACAAAAAGAAACAATCTATCCATCCAAGCTACAAGCAGTAGTTTTTAATTCTCTCAACGATGTTAAATTAGAAGAATACTTGTTAGCGGTAGGAGCTTTAGTTAGTCCAAAACACATTATTTTTTCATCAAGAATCACCAACAATCGTATCTGTATCTATTTCTCAACCAAACAAGTCGTAGATGAATTTTTTTCAAACAGTAGAGGTTTCATCACTGTAAACAATACACAAATTCAAGTCCGTAGACTAATTACTCCAAGTGAAAGACTCCTAATATCCAATGTTTCTCCCACTATCCCGCATAAGGTAATAGAAAACGAACTACTGCTCTTAGGGCTAAAACCAACTTCATCAATGTCATTTTTGCGAATAGGAACCAACAATCCTGAATACAAACATGTACTCAGTTTCCGTCGACATATTTACGTATCTCCACCCACAGGTCCAATTCCCGATACCATTTTAGTAACTCATGAAGATACTACAAATCGAATTTTTTTGACATTAGACAACTTATGTTTCATTTGCAAACAACATGGCCATATTTCCAGTAGTTGCTCAGTAAATGTAAATCACTCAGAAACAGCTGTCCCAACTGCTACACTTTCAAACAGAAACGAACCTAGTACAGTAACTTCAACAGAAACGACTGCTATTACACCTTCAACAACATGCACTTCTACAAACATATCAAATAATTCAACGCCACTAACAAAAATATTATCTACAACCAACCTAACACCTCTTGATACATCAACTACAGATAATACAATGCCAGTGATATCTAAACCAAATATATCCACCTCATCAGCCCCCTCACCTCACATAGTCATAACTAACCAGCCTTCATCTTCCAGTCTAAGCAATAATTCTTGCTCGGTTAATGAAAATAAAGAGAATCCAGCACCAAAAGAATTTAGCGTATCCAACGAAGAAAATACATCTAAATCATCTTCCAAACGAACTGTATCTGAAGCAATATCACCCCCGATTGAGACATCAGCTAGTGACGATGTATTTTCAAAGCCAACTCAGAAACAAAAAAGAATAAAAACAAAAATATCAACAATACCATTAGAAACGCTAATGCAACCAATTAAAGAATTATTCAATTCCGAAAATCAAATATTAACTTTTGAGGAAACAGTTGATTTATTTGAAAACGCTCATGGAACAAAAGATGTTATCAGCGTTGTAAATAAATATACAGTAGACATTCTAGGATTTAAAAAACTCATAACCAAAATTCATTCATATACATCCGAACGCTCATTAAAATTGAAATGTACAAAGCTTAACAAAAAAATTACGAGACAGCTCACAAAAGACAACTACGAGGATGAAGAACCTGACACGGATACATCGACTGAATTATCCCAGGAGCTGAACATTCAATAATTATAACTATAACATTCAACAAACTAACAAAATTTTCTAAATCCTATCATATATATATACAGACGCTTCTAAAACATCTACTGGAGTTGGGGCAGCTGTCATTACTCCAAATAGTACACTTGAGTATAAACTACCATCCTTAAGCTGTATACATACTGGCGAGCTATACGCCATCTATCAATCTCTCGTTCATATTAACTCCAGTAATATATCCAGTGCTCTTATAATTACCGATTCCCTCAGTTCCATCCATACCATTAACCAACTGTACACGAAGCATCCAATTGCTTTCCTAATTAAAAAAGAACTAGCTACCATTCAAAACAACAACCATATTGTACAATTCCTATGGGTTCCTTCACACATTGGCCTCCAAGGAAATGAAGCGGCGGATCGGACAGCCCAACAAGCCAGGGACAGTGAAACCGCGAGTGAAGTGAGAGATGTAGTTCTTAATGATTAAAAATCATTTATTAAAGTGAAAGTCAAAAATCTATGGCAAAACCAGTGGGACAGTTCAACTTCAAAACTTCGCGAAGTGAAAACGTTTGTAAAACCGTGGAAATCTCAAATTCACAACAGAACTCACCATGACATTGTTACTCGCCTTCGTCTAGGACATACCCGACTTACCCACGGACACATAATTGGTCACACTAATCCCACTTTATGTGAAAACTGTAATATCCCACTAAGTGTTAAGCATGTACTTGCAGAGTGTCCAAAATACCAGTTGCAGAGACAGAACAACCACATCATAGGATCAACAAGTGAAATCTTAGGAGAAAATTGTAAAATTGAACACTTGGTAAAATTCCTTAAAGATATCAATGTATTTAACAAAATCTAACATCTGTAAATAAATTACCTTATGTATATGTATATGTCGCTAATAACCTCCGAGGTTGATGCGACTATTTTGTAAAATAAAAAAAAAAAAAATTTCTTTGTGGCATTTTTCAATGTGTTTGTGTGTGTTTTATTCTTTTATTTTTTTAATTTTTGGTATTCTTTAATAAAAATGTTTGGAAAGTAGTAAAGTATTAAAATTAGTTTAATAAATAAACTGTTTAAAGTACATATATTAATTTCGTTGGAATCATATAATAGAAGTATAACTTCTTACGTGCGTACAAAATACACACACATTCTTTTTATCTAAGTGGTCCTTAATTTGTTTTTAGGTTAATTGAGAATAAATTACCCCTTTTGGTGTTTAAGACTTTTTTCGAAAAATGCTTTCCTGGCGAGTTTTTAAAACTTGATTTACTCAGCTTGCGAATATTTTGATACAGTAATTGTAGGAAATATCTAACATAATAATTACTATCACTTATTAATAGTAGCTGAAATGAACTCACTGCCTCTCGTGTTCCCAAACCGTTTTTGAAAGTAAACTGATGTTTCCTGTTCTCTCTTCGCATTTGTTATAATATATAAATGTATTTCAATATATATTTTTTTAATTTCAAAAAATGTAGGTTGATTATAATACCAAATTTTTTTAGAAAAACCAATATTGAGACCGTACTACGACGAAGATGAAGAAAGCGAAGCAGAAGAAGAGGTGCAGGATAAACGATATTCACTAGATGATAATTATGTTGACACCGATGATGAAGTAGTACTTTTACAGCATCCTTAGTTTTTAAAACGAAAGACACATACCAGTGTGATAGGATTAATTGTAAACGCTAGATTTGTGTGTAAATATTTTTTAAAATTCAAAAGTTTTTATCGCAAAGTGTAGACGTACTGAAATACTAATAGGTACTAATATATAAAGTATATGCAGTAACCAAGGCTGGATAAACTTAAATATGTCGAATATACTAAAGAGCAATATTTGTATATTTTAAGTTGAATATTTACAGTTAAAAGTCTTCCAATTTTTTTATAATCTTTGTAATAATTTACGATAGCTATCCAGAAATTTCGTTACGTTTTGATCTATAGCCGCTAGAGGCGGGGCTAGCGCGGCCATCTTAGCATCGTGGCGTTCCTCCGTTCAGTAGCTGTCCAGCCGTGCAAGCGCGATATCACTGCCTCTTCTCGTTATTTTACAACAACTGTTTAAAATGTGTTCAGCGATCGAAAACTCCGCCAATTGTGAGGTGCGATAATACGGTTCTTGTTGGCTAAAAACAACAACTTACTTACTTAATCCAGAACTCGTCTACCTTTCGGTGTGAGTTATTACGGAGTTAGTCCACATTTCCTTCTATCCATGGCCAATGATTTTGTTTCCTCCCATTTTATTCCTCTTTTGTCGGCCGCTTCCCTCACTTCTTCTGTCCACATCTTTCTTGGTCTCCCTCTCTTCTTTGTTCCCATATTTCTCGCTTCATACATTTGTCTTACTATTTTTTCTTCTCCTCTTCTCAGTACATGACCGAGCCATATAAGTTGTCCTTGTTCGATTGTTGTTGTAACTTGTAACTGGGTGTATTTTCAGATTTTCTCTAAAGGTTTGATTTCTAATTTTATCTTTCCTTTTTTGTCCCTCTATTGTTCTCAAAAATCTCATTTATGTGCTTATTAGTCTATTCTTTTGCCTTTTTGTTAATGACCAAGATTCACAGGCATAGGTTAGAGTGGGTTTCACAATCTTTTTTACTATTGTCGTTTTTATAATCTTAGGTATTTCTTTCTTTTTTAAAAAGTTACTCTTAATAATATTGTACAGCTTACCAGTCTTCCAGCAATTCTGTCATTTATCTCATCTTCTAATTTTCCATCCCGGCTTATGATTACCCCCAAATCTGTCTACCTGTTCAAGTTGTTTGCCATCTACTTCTATTTCATGTTTTCCTTTTTGTCGTCCAATTATCATTGTTTTTGATTTTTCTTTGTTTATTTTCATGTTTCTGATTTTTAGCTCTTCATACAATATGTTTATATTTTCTTGTAATTGTTTTTCTGACTCCGCAATGATCACCAGGTCGTCTGCGTTGCATAGTTCTGTTATTTGTATCATTCTCAACTTCCAATATCCTACATTATATTTTCTCCATTTGTATTTGCATTCTTTTATTACATCATCTAGTACTAGGTTAAAGAGTAGTGGGCTCAGGACACAACCTTGTTTTAATCCAATGTTGCTGTCGAATACTTTTGATTTTTTATTTCTTGTCCTTACATATCTTTTCGGTTTTTCGTATAAACTCTGGGTGCATCCTATTAGATCTTGTTCAATTTTTCTCTTAGTATTTTCTAAATATCTTTTAATTGTGTCTAAAGCTTTTTCCACATCTATGTATGAAACATGCATGTATTTCTTTTTATGGTTTAAGAGCTTTTTCAGTCAGCTAAACACTAAAAGCAACAAACTAATTGAAATTTATCGCGAAATTTGTGCTGTTTATGGGAACAATGGAATCACTGAAGGTGGAGTGCGTCAATGGTGCATTAAATTTAAAAATGGCCGAACCAATGCGCGCTATGAAGAACGAAGTGGATGGCCAAGCATTGTGACTGATGAACTCTTATTTTCAAGTGGGAGGTGTTTCCTCATCCGCCGTATAGTCCGGTTCTTGTACCTGGCTACTAGCACCTGTTTGGAGCAATGAAGAACTGGCTTGCAACACAGCGCTTTGGTGACGATGTGGAGCTACGGGACGGTGTTGAACACCTAGTTGAAGTCTCAGCCGGCAGAATTGTATGACAATGGTATTTCAAAGCTAAACTTACGTGCATAGAAATCGGCCCACTTAAAAATTTGGTCATTTTTGATGTCTCATATCTCCTAAACCTGTTAGCCGATTTAAGTGATTTTTTGAATATGTTATAGCCTGATTCTTTAACAATAACACTGTATTGTCCTTTTCGTGATCATTTTTCAGTGCGTAACAAATGATAGGAAAAAGGGTAAGTCCGTGATAATACACATTTATGACATTTATTCTAACATGACATTTTAGTTAAATCTGACAGTTGTCACATTTTATTTTCAATTTGGAATAAAAACAAATCAAATGTGTTTATTGCATTTATAAAATGGTGTTTTCTTTGATTTGTATAGTCTTATAAATTATACAGATTATATTTGTAATATTATGATCTAATTAAAAAAAATTATTTTTTATTATGGCGCCACCTATCGACAACTAGAATAACTAGAAGAAATTATTTATATGGGAAATAAGCCACAATTAAAATGAAAAAAATAATTTTATTAACGTTTCGACGCCCAAATCGGGTGCCGTTGTCAAAATACAAAATATTACTAAAATAAACAAAAGTGTTGTTGAATGTCATTGTCAACAACACTTTTGTTTATTTTAGTAATATTTTGTATTTTGACAACGGCACCCGATTTGGGCGTCGAAACGTTAATAAAATTATTTTTTTCATTTTAATTGTGGCTTATTTCCCATATAAATAATTAATCATAAAAATGCCACAAGGAAATAGCTTCAGAACAACAACTAGAAGAAATGTTATAAAAATGTCACCGACGAAATGTAATCACCGACGTGCCTTTTTTTCTGTCACATACAATTTAATGCGTTAGAAAGAAATCGAAAAACTGTGACGCACTGAAAGATGATCATGAGAAATACTGTAATAATATTGTTGCTAAACAGGTAAATTTTCATTGTATACCGGGTGTACCAATCAAACTGTTTTTTTCTCAAAGTTCGCATCACCCTGTGGAATATTCTAGCATTTATAAAATACTGAAACCAGAACCCAACTATAGCCTCAGGTTTTCTTAACATTCTGTTTTTTGAATCATTCGTTTATGTTGGATAATAAAAAAGTTAGGTACTTTAACAACTAGACATGCTCTTCATCAATACACGGTATTTCTAAATAAGTGCGACAAACTTTAAGGGATAATTATGCATGAAATAATAATGACAGTTGGCTTTATAAACGTATGTCAGCAATTGTTTCGTTTCCGAGATACGGGATGTTGAATTTTTTCTTACAAACTGACGATTTATTTTATTGCTTTAAAACCGGTTGAGATATGCCAATGAAATTTGGTGGGTTTTAAGATGTGTTATTGTTATTGCACATTTTTTGACGTACAATTAAGAATTTAATATTCACCATTAACGCTCAACGTGTAATATGACCGATCATATTACCCGTATGCACGCTAATGGTGAATATAAAATTCTTAATTTTATGTCAAAACATCTCTTAAAACCTACCAAATTTCATTTGCATATCTCAACTGGTATTGGGACTGTGCAAGTTCGGCAAAGCGACCCCTATTTCTTCGCTCTGTACTTTTATTCTCAGTTTTAATTATATTGGCCAATTATATTAGTCCTGGTTACTGGATAATTCCCACATAACAATTTCATGTTCTTAGTATATTCATAGAACATACTTTTCAGAAAAAGTATATGCTGAGAATATGCGTAATTACCATTGGGAATGTGCAGAGCAGATGCTTAGTATATACTACATTACAGTACTTAAACGTTCTATGTATATACTTAGAATGTACTACCGCACTTCTTTTCAGTATATACCAAGAATATCCGTTTTAGAACATTCTAAGGAGGTGCTGTAAACCTTCTATTTATATACTTAGAATGTACTACCGCACATCTTTTTAGTATATAGGAAGAATGCACTTTTTAGTATATGGGAAGAATATTCCAAGGAAGTGCTATATATTGCTCAGAAGTATGTTTTCAGCATCACCGAATCTCATCCTAGGTTCTACTTTCTACTAAATTTATATATTATATATGAGAATGTAGTTTGTACATTCTACAATATTACTTAAAAAGTAAATATGAAATATATAAATTTTTGTTAGTTATATAAATATTATATAGGTAAGTAGGTATATATATTTAGGTATATATTATATTTAGTTTATTTGCATATAAAAATAAAAATGCTGAATATACCTATAGTACCCAAATATATATTATGTAAAATATGTATGTAAATAACTAAAATTTATATGTTGTTTATATGTACCTATATACATACTTACTATTTAAGTAATATTGAAGTACCAAAATGAATTTTTTATTTGTAAGTTGACCGCAAACAAAATAAATAGGTTAATTATGCATGTTCCTATTTCTTGTAGAAATACTCGGTCTTCCTCATAACACAGCACAGACCAAAATACACATCCCGCATAGACAGTGATAGTGTTGAGTGTAGATACAAATACAAATGCCAAATGCCTTGCCTAACTGTTTTTCATATTTTGTATTTTGCCTTTTGTTCCCAACCCCTTACCCCTTATGCAGGTATGAAGCGGTCGTTTCCTCTTTGTTTGTGGGTTTTGGCTCAGCTTATCTGAATGTCAATTCCATGTAAAAATAAAATTCTAAGAATACTCATGATAAACTTATTAAACCAAAATAGTAAATGCATTTCAATTATGAAAGCGAAACGAGAATTTCTCCTTTTTCATTAATACAATTAATTTTTAAACATTTTTACCTTACAATTAAAACAATTTTAAATAATGAATTCGGTAGTTCAATAGTACTGCCTACATACATATATTTTTAAATTTTATTAATTATTATTCATAACGAAGTTGATAATCTGTTAGCCTATATATATATATATATATATATATATATATATATATATATATATATATATATATATAGGCTAACATTATTCTTCCTATCCATACACATATTCCTTTTAAGATATTTTAAAAGTACTTATAAGTATGTGTCAAGTATATACTTTTATGTAATATTCGATAAAGGTATATTCTAAGAATAAACTTTTTTGAATATTCCGAGATACTACTTACACGAATGTACTCATTATATTCGGTACGAGGTTATTCCTTAAAGTATATGCAAAGAACATGAAATTTAGAATGTTTTTTATGGTACATGCTACGCTTGTACTACGCATATACTAAAAAGAATATACTCCGACGAATGTTGGTAGTATATGCTTTGAACATGATGCGAACATCATTGTTATGTGGGTTGTCAAGGCCATAGTCAAAAAAAAAATAATAAGAAGAAAAAATAAGATGCAGGTTATGTTATGCAAACGTAAACAATTGTATGTAGTAAATAAAATTAGTTATTAAAATGCAGTACTGCAAGCAAAATACAATTAATTAAATTTACCTTTATATAATAATTGCATATCATATCGATATTGTGGAGCAATATATAATTTTTCTGCTTCAATGACAGAAGGTATGAAATATACGTCAATTTGACAATTTCAATTGACAATATGAATTATTTAAGATAGTTGCAATATTTCTCCGCGACTCGCGCACGGTCGTTTCTCGTTTCCCTTCCAAGTACTTGCACACCGCCAATTAAAGCAATAAATAAATCGTCAGTTTGTAAGAAAAAATTCAACATGCCGTATCTCGGAAACGAAACATTTGCGGACATACGTTTATAAAGCCAACTGTCATTATTTTTTCATGCAGAATTACCCCTTAAAGTTTGTCGCACTTATTTAAAAACACCGTGTATTGATGAAGAACATGTCTAGTTGTTAAAGTATCTGACTTTTTTATTATCCAACATAAACGAATGAATCAAAAAGCAGAATGTCAAGAAAACCTGATGCTACAGTTGGGTTTTAATTTCAGTATTTTATAAATGCTAGAATATTCCACAGGGTGATTCAAAATTTGAGAAAAAAAAACACAGTTTGATTGGTACAAATATATAATAGAACTCGTTAAATACGGGGTGTTGATTAACTGGAGGTGAGGGTTGGTTTGATAAAATACTACTTGTTCATACTTATTTATTGAACACTACTAAATATATTAGTAACGAGTTGGTGTGCTTACGGTATAACCATCTGATGATGAATTTGTCTTACGAATGATAATTGATAACAGATCGAATTAGAATGAATCACGCTTCTTTTGCTGGATGTATAAGTAAAGTGTAAGGTGTTGTTGTTTTGAATGCTGATACAGCGTGGCCGTGAATTACAATAATATTGACTAGCTGACAAAGCGTTATTGCCGATTAGTGTACTTGTTTGAGAAATCTGTGTCACCTACTTAATTGAAAACAAACGCGGTGTTTGTTTTTCTAGGACATTTAAAAATTAAATGAGTATGTCTTGCTCTTATTTTTGGATGCTGATAATCCTGATACACAACAGGTATACAATGAAAATTTACCTGTTTAGCAACAATATTATTATAGTGTTATTGCTAAAGAATCAGGCTATAACATGTTCAAAAAATCACTTAAATCGGCTTACAGGTTTAGGAAATATGAAACATCAAAAATGACCAAATTTTTAAGTGGGCCGATTTCTATGCACGTAAGTTTAGTTCACAGCTATGATATTTGCCTGAATTTGTTGTCGAAATCGAAATCTTTTTCTTCTACTTGTTTTTTTTCTATTCCAAAACATAACGTACTTTCTAGATAGCCTGCGTATATTACAATGGGAATTATTCAATATTTTTGACCAATGGGTGTAAAAATTCTCACATTTTTGCATCATACATATTCCCATCTCCTCGCTGTTTATTAGTCTTAAACTTAAGTAAGAGATTATAAATTTAGCTTTTTTAGATGATCGTTGTTAATTTTATATACCTACTTAACTATTAACTGAAGTAAGAATAATTTTTTTGAATATCTTTAGTATTTATTTTTATAAAAATTAATAATTTTAGATGTTGTTTTTCCATTAAAACCGTTGCACGTCGTCTATTTTGCTGTTGAAGTTGATGTTGTCATTTTCGCACAACGTTGCCATATTGCCAGAACCATATAATGTAATGTAATATTTGCCTTCAAAATAGACTTCAAGTTCGCTGATTCTTTCTATACTTCTTCATCGGAGCTAAATTCTCTTGCCACAGAACATTTTTTAGATAGGAAAGAAGGTGGTAATCACTGGGGGCCAGATCCGTTGCATTTTTGCCATCACTTTCATCAACTTGTGACACGGTGCATTGTCTTGGTGAAGCAACAATTTTCTCTTCTACAAATGAGGCCTTTTCTTTGCGATTTCGGACTTCAAACGCTCCAAACCATGATCTTTCCAGCATTTTGTTGTACCTTTGGTCACTTTGGGCGGGTTTCTTTGGATTCTATCCATTCAGATGACTGTCGATTTGCTTCCGGATGGAAACATGTCCAAACAGCGCCTAGATTAATAAATTCATTGTTTTTGCTCTGGTGTGAGACAATGCGGCACCCGTTTGGAAAATAGACCCAAATATTTATTTATAATAATCAAAAAGCTACCCTTTGGTAACTTTAAGTATCAGCTATCTTTTGCAACTTCACTTTGCCGTTGTCCATAATAATTTTCAGTGTTTTTTCGATGTTTTCTTGAATAACTGCATCCTTTCGCCTTCCAGAGCTCTCAACTTCATTGGTGTAGTTATGGCCGCATCTGAATTCAAGAAATTAGTCTAGGTGCCAAATAGGGGTCACCGTGTCCTTTTCAATTCTGATGGACAAACTCAACGGTTTCTTATGGATTTTTGGCTGCTGATTACGAATTTCGAGGGTGGATTTCGATCCGAGTGGTCAAAAAATTGTTATAAACAATTTAATTGTTTCTAAATTGTTTATAAGCCTCTGGCTCATAAACTAAAAGAAATAAAAAAGAATGTTTCAAATAAAATTTGTTCGTTAATAAAAAACGAAGAAAAAAACGTTTACTAAACTTAAATCCAACAATTACAACTCAAGATATTGTAAAATTAGTGCACAATGCAAATTGCAAAATAAATATTTTTCGAAGTTTTATCGATCGTAACTCGGCTTCTACGCATGCAAATGAGCCTTAGAAGGTCTCATTTTAAAGCTTCATTAATAGGCTTCCAAACAGAGTTTGTTAAATTAGAAAGACGAAGCAAGTTTTCAATCCTAATAGTAAATTAATAATATTGAAAAATATTAAAAATCACTAAAAGATTTTTAAATTGAAAACTTATTGGTACATTTTCATGGTAACACCTCCAAGACTTCTATAATTTGCAAGTCATATGGATGCTGCAGTGAAGACGAAAGGGAAGGAATTCTACACCTTGCAATTCACATCCCCCGTCTGCAGCCGGCAAAGTTCCAACTGAAAAATGCACCTGGTTACTCTACGGAGTAATACGAAAAATAAAATAAAAATGTGTACCATTTTTATTCGGTTGAAATGCGAAGGCAAACCAATCTTACTTTTTAATTAGAATACGGAGTGCAGTCCAGTTCCTTTAACCGCGATTTTCTGCTCTTATTGGAGCTTCATCTTTTTTTTTTTTTTTTGTTAAATTACTTGATCTTCATTTGTTTTATTAAAGTTATACCCATTTGAAGTAACAATTTTCTTAAAAAAATTGTACATTAATTTGTTTATAAGGGTTTCAAGCAAATTTAAGCTATAAACATTTATACTTTAATTAACAATAATGATAGAAGAACACAAAAGGATCATTTTGAGCTTACGAAAATGTTTGTAAGTTTATTTTTGGCCAAGATATCGAAATTTTAATAGTGCGCTCTGGGGCTCACCGCGTAAAGGTTTACGCGCTAACGTCTCGATGCAAATTATAATTTCTATGTATATATACGTTATCTTCATTTTTCATTTTTGAAGATCCTAATAAAATTTTATCATATAATTCTTATAATTAAATCATCATACTGTACCTCGTATCACCTTTCATTCTATTTACTTTGTCTTCTATTTTTTGTACTAAATGAGAAAAAAAACATTAAAAACTAATATTTCAGAAATAGAACTAAAAAGTAAGTTGATATTATTTAGTAATACTATTTTTACAAACTTTTTGTTTCATGCATCTGAATCGAGATATACAGGGAATCTCAGCTTTTTTACATCTGCATAAGTTCTTAGAGCAATTTTTACAGTTACATGGTGGTACTAAGTCTGTTCTTGTAGGCAGTAAAACTTTCTGGGGCTTCAGAGTCTAATTATCTATATGATATAGATATAATACAGATACCCTAAACCGATTTTGGCATGGACACCACAAGGGAGAAGAAAAAGAGGAAGGCCGAGAGGAAGCTGGAGGGAAGGAATTGAAAAAGAACTAGAGGAAAGAGAAATCCCTCCAGGTCTATGGTTAAACAGAGAAGAATGGCGGTTAGGAGTCGGAAGGCGTCGGAGAACGCTGTAAACCGATAGTAGTAGTAGTATAGATATAATATATATCATATAGATATCCAGTGGATAGTGGATAGTATCCATATAAAATGGATCTATTTCTTTTGCAGCATCATCAAGGCACGTCAATTGTGTGTATGCCGCCACATCATAAATGCTCGTTTTATGTGCAATGATGATGCTGCAAAATAACTCGATTTATTTTTATACGAATATCACATATTGGCTCATTTGCATGCGTAGAAGCCAAGTTACGATCGATAAAGCGTCGAAAAATACTTGACTGTGAGCCGATGTTGCGCCTCATAGCGCGGCATTAAAATATCGATATCTTGACCAAAAATAGACTTACGAACATTTTCTTGGGCTCAAATTATTCCTTTTGAGTTCTTCTTTCATTATTGTTAATTAAAGTATACATGTTTACAGCTCAAATTTACTTGAAACCCTTATAAACAAATTAATGTACAGTTTTTTTAAGAAAATTATAACTTCAAACGGGTATAACTTAAAAAAAAGTGAAGATAAAGTAATTTAGCAAACTTTGTTTGGAAGACTATTAATGAAGCTTTAACATGAGACCTTCTAAGGCTCATGTTCATGCGTAGAAGCCGAGTTACGATCGATAAAGCTTCGAAAAATACTTATTTTGCATTGTGCACTAATTTTACAATATCTTGAGTTATAATTGTTGGATTGAAGTTTAGTAAACGTTTTTTTCTTCGTTTTTTATTAATGAACAAATTTTATTTAAAACATTCTTTTTATCTCTTTTAATTTATGAGCCAGAGCCTTATAAACAATTGATAAACAATTAAATTGTTTATAAACATTGTTTGACCACTCGGATCGAAATCCACCCTCGAAATTCGTAATCAGCAGCCAAAAATCCATAAGAAACCGTTGAGCTGGTCTATCAGAATTGAAAAGGACACGGTGACACCTCTGGCGCCTAGACTAAATCGTCGTTTAATGGTTATAATCGATGGAGCAGAGTCCAGGTAAGACTTTTTGAGCCTCTGCTCAGTTTGGACGGTACTTTTTCCTATCAACTAATAGTCATAAATCAACACTCTTTGCTTTGAATCTATTATTTACAAAAATCACAATAGTAGCGTTATTTCAAGCATTGTTACTCGTGAAGGATACGACTACCGAAATATCTTAGCTATGGAAAATTCATTCGAATCGCCATCTTGTGTTTCGGCCCGGGACTTATTGATCCACATATTAAATGGTTCAAGTATTTGTAATTTATTGTTTCTTTATATTTATTTTCATCTTTACTCACTCAATTTCTTAATTTTTGTATTGCAAAAGCTAGATTATGCAAAGTTTGAAAACATAATTCACATACTCCTCAATAATATTATTAATTTCTTTTGTGTTTTACAATATATAAAAAAATTTAAGAATGTTCCAACATGGTCCTTATAGCAGAGTTTATGCGATAAAGGTTAAAAACACCTTTTTTTGTTGAAATACATTTTCAGCTCTTTTTTTGTTTCTGTAAGATTTCAAAAAATGCAATTCTCATATTTAAGTCTCAATAGTTTACCGCTTGATTAAAGCTGTTTAACTGATTTTTGGGTACTTTTAACAAATATTGTATAAATTTTTGAAAAGGACACGGTGACACCTCTGGCGCCTAGACTAAATCGTCGTTTAATGGTTATAATCGATGGAGCAGAGTCCAGGTAAGACTTTTTGAGCCTCTGCTCAGTTTGGACGGTACTTTTTCCTATCATCTAATAGTCATAAATCAACACTCTTTGCTTTGAATCTATTATTTACAAAAATCACAATAGTAGCGTTATTTCAAGCATTGTTACTCGTGAAGGATACGACTACCGAAATATCTTAGCTATGGAAAATTCATTCGAATCGCCATCTTGTGTTTCGGCCCGGGACTTATTGATCCACATATTAAATGGTTCAAGTATTTGTAATTTATTGTTTCTTTATATTTATTTTCATCTTTACTCACTCAATTTCTTAATTTTTGTATTGCAAAAGCTAGATTATGCAAAGTTTGAAAACATAATTCACATAGGTACTCCTCAATAATATTATTAATTTCTTTTGTGTTTTACAATATATAAAAAAATTTAAGAATGTTCCAACATGGTCCTTATAGCAGAGTTTATGCGATAAAGGTTAAAAACACCTTTTTTTGTTGAAATACATTTTCGGCTCTTTTTTTTTTGTTTCTGTAAGATTTCAAAAAATGCAATTCTCATATATTAAGTCTCAATAGTTTACCGCTTGATTAAAGCTGTTTAACTGTTTTTTGGGTACTTTTAACAAATATTGTATAAATTTTATTTTGTTCAGAATATGAAGTATATGTCATGTCAACATAATATTATTCTGATTAGGGTTGTGATGTGAAGATATATAAAATATCGTTGGTGACGTGCAACTGCGTTTGTAGGAAGAAGGGTTGCATATATCTAAACTTTAAAATATCAATGGTAAAACCTAATAATGTATTGATAATGTAAATATCGATGGTTTGAGAATATGTTCTCTTTTCTAAGATGAATTTTCTGTGATCTACAAGTACTAATACCTTTTTCGTTAACTCAAATTAAATGCATATTGCTTACTTACTTTACTTTATCGTGTCCGGACATGCCATTCATAAAATGTCAACCCAGTATCAGGCTACGTCGGTTCCATCTTTGTTGGCGAGCCATAAATCTTCGAGGGTACACCAATGGACAGTTTCTGCATGTAAGAAAATATTCCATATTTTGTGTTTCTCCACAGTTACAGTTCACATCATCTTGGTCTATTTCCTCCCATTTTGCAATGTTTGATTTTACTGGAGCGAACCCCGTTCTTATCCTATTCATAGTTTTCCAAGTTTTAAAGTCTAGAGACTGACTGGTTCATTGAACCTGAAGAAGAGGGAAATACTCGGGCGGTTCATCCGGCACTGTTCCAAGGAAGCTTTTCCTGTATTTTAGTCGCTTTCGTGGTGTTCGAGCTTTGTATAGGGCATCAGTTTAAGTTTCGCTATGTGCTCTGCAACGCCTTTGCGTGTTGATGGTTCTGCAAAACCCGCTACTTTATATAGATTTGAGAGTGGCGTTGGTTTCATGCACCCCGTTACTATCCTGCATGTCTCATTTAGCGCATTTTCCTGCATATTGCATCTTATATTCCTCAATCTCTTATAATAGTGATTGTTAAAGATTTATTTTGACTGCCGATTATGTAACTCTAATTTTAATGATTTTACTTACTTACTGATTGTTGAATATTAATAAAATATGGGGTATGAGATCTTACAGTCGTAAGAATAATTTAGTAATTATGTTGCTAGAAACATGATCTTATTGGTAATTTTCTTCGTCGTCCAATAATAATATCATATGGCATTTTGACAAAGAGATCCTTTTGGATCCCGGCTCATTATCATTTTGCGTTCGCGTATGCTAAATGTCCATTTGAGGCAAAATAGTCTCGAGAGCAGTCTTGACATATAGGACCGATGATGAAATTTTGCAATTAATTTCTCTTTACTAATAAAAATAATTTTTATGAAATATTAACCACAAGTTATACAGGAACCGCGAAAAAAATGAGTTTGATGAGTTTTCAATAAAATTTAATAATTATAATGCAAACTAAATACAAAGGAAGTTACACAATATAAATTTATATTCTCGTAATGTGATGTTTTATTAAATCTAAAAGAAGCTGCACAGCAGATATTCGAATACAATTTTTGAATTACTTTGCATTCTCCAACCGCAACTCATTTACGAGATCTTAACTTGCTTCCAAGTCAATTCGATGCTGCATCCATGTTCCCATCCAACACGTCTTTTTCTTTCACCTTTTTTTTTTCGTGTTTGCATAATCGTATACCCAATTATAAAAGTTAGTGTCTGACACGAATCCAATTTGAAGAATGAAAATATGTATACGCGTGATGAAGTCACACATTGTGTGTTGAGTCTCAAGACTAAAGTTACTAGCAAGTCTCCCATGCCGATCTCGAGATCGCAGGTGATCTCAAATGGGCAACACTTGAGACTAATCTTGAGATTTTATCTCAAGTGGACAGTTAGCATAAAGGCCAGTGGCGTGGTCGCTGAGTTACGGTGTATAGGGAGTAATATTTCAATAGTAGGCGCGACACATACTCATTATTCAAGAACCTCCAATTTTCAACGAAAACATTTCGTTTATAAATTCGCAAAAGTGTGTGTGTTATTGCGTTGCCGCTCCAGCAATACTCAGATCAGATTTATCAATGGATTCTTATGTAGTTTTTTTTTTCTGAATTCAAATCTGAAAACGGCATTTCGATGTTTCTAACCGTCTTCGAGATAATCGACTTCAAAGTCTAAAATGTGACGTCACAATCGTTTTATTTTCTGCCGACACATTACACGTCCAGCTGAAATCGTTGCTATTAAGTAGGCTAGTTTTTAAATCTCAATTTGTTAAGCAAAGCATAGGTTATTTACATTTGAGTTTAACACTTCGTGAATGTCAAACTAAATTTTAAATTAAGTAGGTATTAATAAAACATCAATGACATTTGGACGGCGTTATGCATAACTCGACCAAGCGCCATTTCTCTAAAATCGAGATAACAGCGGATTTTGGTGACACATGACTAAAACTATCTTGGAAAAAATCCCTGTTATTGTCACATTAACGGTTACTAAGAAAAACAAAATTAAACCAAGCGATATTCTGTCTATTAAGGGTTTTTAGTTTTGCATAACAAGACTACATCCATAACGGCCATTCTTAGTTTCGCAATAGTAGACTAAGCGCCGAATAAGCGTCTTTGGTCTGGTTATTCTAAACTAAGCGTTTGGCCAGAATAACATTTTTGAACCCCTTAATGTACACATTAATTTTGAAGTTTCAGGCAAAAAATGATCGAATTTTTTTAAAGTGAAAATGTTGTGTTTATTTATAATTAAATTGAAAAATACAAATAATCTATATAAAATCTCTATATATAAGGCTTAAAATAGTTCTAAGAATAAAAAAACACGATTCACTTCAGACTGTACCCTAACCTAACGCTTTGTATAAAAACCAAATACTGAAAATTCTACAAAATTCAATTCGTATCGATTGTCAATGGTTTCGACTGCAAGTTATTAAAAAATAAATCTCATTTTACAATGTCGTATTAACACTGGCTGAGCAATAAAAAAAGGTATCTATGTACCGCTGTTTAGTATACTAATGCTTCGAATAACAACAGATTTTTAACAATTCAATAAAATTCAATTCATGAATTGTCAATGGTCCCTACTGCAAGTTAATAGATAAATAAATATCGTTTTACAATGACAACATAGTCTTGACAATAAAAAAAGGTATAGATGTAAAATTAGAAGAAGAAAAATGTAGAAAAGATTTTATCGCTATTTAGATATTTATACGCTTTTATACAAATACCAACCTTACGAGTGCTTGAAAAATTTTGAAAGATTAAAATTTAATGGTCGCTCGTGTCAGAGACAGCGTGTACATTAAGGGGTTAATGTGCAAGCAAGTATTGCATTGTGTATGCAAATAAAAGTAACTGTATTGTTATTCGTTATTGTGTATTATTCGTTATTAAACTTCTAAATTTAGGAATTATCTTCAAATATGAGCAGGTTTCAGTCAAGGACAGAAAAAACTCTATATACTCCAATTCCAATTTTTGATTGATATAATTGTAACTGCATTGGAATTAACGCTATTGAATGGTAAAATAAATTTAGAGCAATAAAATTCAAAAAATACATTTAATGATAATTGAATTAATTATGTCGTAGCAATACACGTTCAACATATAAATTTAAAAAATACTAGTTTATTTATTTAGTGATTACAAGAGGCATATCGCAATATTTTGTTTTGCATTAATAGACCAAATGACATAAATGGTAGTTGGTCTAGTAATGTATAACAGCTAAACGTCCTAAAATATATTTAAAGCATAAGTAGACCAAGCGACATTTTATTTTTTTTTCTAGAATATGGTAGGTGCGATTATATTGAAACTTTGCAACCAAAAAGAGTTATAGGTGATCATTCCTCTGTTAAAATTTAGTGCAAATATGTTAATAAATGCATTTTTAAGAAACGAAAAACTTTGAAGGCATTTATCTCAAAATTATGTTTTGGCGCTTGGTCGAGTTATGCATAACGCCGTCCATTTGATAGTGAATTTAGTTATTATATAAAATAAATAAGATGTTCAAAAATACAATTTGAGCATATTTTAAAAGCAATAATTATTTATTAATAGCTTTAAAAAGGTTTATACGGATATACGGCCTCCCCTTTATGATAAATGGACTGTTCCATTTGCTATGAAATTAAAATATAGTCGGTTCGCTAAACTCGACACAACTGGCTAGTAATTTTAGTAGGTAATTTTTTTGTTTTTGCGAATTTTGCCAAAATTGACAAAATTACTAATTATTTAGTAATTTTTAACTAATTAATAATTATTTTTTTTTCCAAATTGGCAAAATTATTGACTAAAATCACTAACCAGTTGTGTCTGAGTTTAGCGAACCGACAGTATATGAAATAATATTGTTTGGTATAAAAAATTATGGTCTGATATGTGCAATTACATCCTTCTAATGGAAAAAAATATTTGAAGATTTTTCTCAAATTATGGACACCAACAACATTTTCATTTATAACTCTTTTATTTTTAATTTGACGAAGAAAAGTTATTCTTCATAAAAACCTCTTCATGTTCTAATATTTATGATGCAACCATCATATGTAAATTTTTATTAATTTTATACGAGGTATATAAAAAATATGAATTTCGATCAAAAGTAAACTACCTTTATAGTTCATAACATTTAAATTAGAATGATATAATTGCACATTAAAACAAAATTATTAATTCTAAACCACTTTTCATAATAGCAATTTTCCATATTATGAATTAAAATACGTAAATAAACAAATTTTCGTTATGATAATGCTCGCATTTTCAGCTTGTTGGATATGGTTTGGCATACAATAAACTTGAACGGGTAAATAAAAGGCCCAGAAGTTGGTCTCTATTTTGGGTCCAAAATTAACCCAAGTTATCAAAGTATCAATTCAATGGTACAAATGTATCAATTCTTTGTAACTGTGCTTCTTTATTAGTTGAAGTATAAGATTTAAGACAAAAAATTTAAATGTTTTATATTTGAGATTATACTGATACTCATATAAAATCGTATTTATCCTTTTCCCTTTTATATACCGGATGAAATTTTGTATATCACCTCGCGTTTGTTATTTGTTCTCATTTTTAAATTTCGTTACATATATAATATGTAGGTTATTATTCTCAAACCATCGATACTATATTAGTTTATCTTTCGAATGTTTCTAAGAATATACTAAAAAAAACTTTATAAATTGTTATGTCCCATAGCATGTAAGTTTTAAATTATTATTTTTTTCTACTTAATAATTATGTAACTTATACGTCTCCTGATTCAGCCTGAAGGCAATTCACAGGTTTAGGAAAACCAGATAGTGTCCAATAATATTTATATATTTTATAGATCTAACTACATCAAAGATTATACAAAAAATGTGAATGGGACATCAGTGATTCTCAGTTTGGGTTTAGGCAAGGTTTGGGAACAAGAGAAGCAATAGTAGCAACACAGGTGTTGGTCCAAAATTGTTACGATCAGAGGAAGGACGTATTCCTGTGCTTTCTAGACTACGAGAAAGCGTTTGATCGTGTCCAACATCACAAGTTAATGCAGATCCTCAAGAAGCTTGATATAGACCAAAAAGACATAAGATGCATTGAAAACTTGTACTGGTATCAGGCAGCACAATTAAAAATAGACAATTCTATATCCAAATCCATACATATAAGAAGGGGTGTTCGGCAGGGATGTGTGCTTTCCCCTCTTTTATTTAACATTTATTCGGAAGCCATATTTCAAGAGTCTTTGGAAGATGCAGAGATGGGAATCAAAGTGAATGGAGTATTAATCAACAACATACGATATGCTGATGATGCTGTCTTAATTTGCGACACCATAGCAGATCTTCAACAACTTGTCACTATAATCGGAGAATACAGTAAGCGAATGGGATTAGAGATTAATACCAAAAAGACCAAATTCATGATCATCTCCAGAAACTTGGATGCATTTGAAAACTCCACCATAACACTGAATACTAAGTCCATTGAGAGAGTGAGCAAATTCAAATACCTAGGAACGTGGCTTTTTGAAGACTGGGCATCGGACAGGGAAGTAAAATGTCGCATTGAGCAAGCTCGACAAGCTTTCGTAAAATTCAGGAAGGTACTGAGCTGCTCAGAGTTCGACCTTACACTGAGACTAAGGTTTACTAAATGCTACGTGTGGTCGGTGCTGCTATATGGCATAGAGGGCTGGACACTCAAAACGAGTGATATAAACAGATTAGAAGCCTTCGAAATGTGGCTTTATCGCCGTATCCTAAAGATACCATGGACGGCGAAAGTCACAAATGTGGATGTCCTTAAAAGAATCAACCAAGAACGTCAGCTTTTCGAAAACATCAAGAAAAGAAAAACGGCGTATTTGGGTCACATCATGCGAAACGAAAAATACCAGTTCCTTCAACTTATAATCCAGGGTAAAATTGAAGGCAAGAGAGGAATAGGACGCAAGAAAATGTCCTGGCTCCGAAACATAAGGCAATAGACAGGGATTACCGACATACAATCACTGATCCACATTGCAAGAAACAGAGAGTTAATGGAAAATGTGATCGCCAACATCCATTAGTGGATTTGCATTTGAAGAAGAAGAAGATAGATCTAAAAGGTCGAAGTAAACAAAAAAAAAAAGTAAAAAAAGCGTACTAAAAAGCATTCAAAATTCCTTTTCCAGGAATACGTGAAAACTCAAAGCAGCCTTAAATAAAAGAAATATTTTAAAAATTTGTTTTTGAAAATGTATGTTTTCTTAACATGGCAAAACATGGATTTAATTTAAATTTTGATATCTACTGGGAAATGTCACTTTGTGGCACTCCAAAATGGAGACAGGACGATCTCACACTGTGCAGAAACCGAAGAAGATTATTTATGAATGAGATAAAGCGGTCAAGGAAAGAGGTGAAGGCCTTGTATAAAGGCTGAAGGTGAAAATTGTATAATATTTGTTGCTAACCAGTTTTCGATTATTATGACTGTGGGTATTTTGATTTCAACCTCAAAAAATTGAGAAATATTTTCGAGGTGGATATCAAAACATCAAATTGTTGTTCATTCCCAATAAATATAGTGAATAATTTTTATTTGTAAAGGCACCTGGTTTACGTATCTCTATCGTTACTTGTTAAATAGTGTAGGTATACGCTATGAGCTTGTACGTAGAGGGGATATTGATAAAATCGCGAGCGCCAGTAGTGACAAGTCTGTAAACGTTTACCGGAAATTTGACACAAATGTCAAAGTGATTAATTTAAAATTAAAATTAAAAACATTAATTATAAAAAATATTAGTTCGCCAAAGCTGTGGTATATATTTTTACCTTAAATATACTTACGTTTTAAACATAGAGGTATATATTAACATAGAGAGAGCCTACCTTCCGCGCTTCCTGACGACAAGATCTCATGGACTGGTTTGCTGCATCTCTTTCTAACACATTGTATCGAAAATCTATGATGACATTCAGTGTGAATATAGGCACGGAAGAGGAGGACAACTGTAGCAGCTTTACTATGCGTAAGAGTGAAACAGCACTAATCCAAATAAAAAAGATGGTGTCGTCACTTCGCTCTGAAAGATACTCTCTCTATGCTAATATATAACTCTATGGTTTTAAATACTGAATTTACGTTTTTTAATGTTCCGTAATATGTAATTATAAATTAATATTAGCGCCATCTACACGATATATGTGAAAGTGGCCGAAGTAAGAAATTAATATTTCATCAATAGAACGTCAAAATGATTAGCAAAATCTTTAAAAAATCTATTACAATTTAATTACTTTTTAGCGTTGTAAATATTAAGCGATAACAATTAAATAATAAATTTAAAAATTACCGGTGAAAGTTGAATAGTAATCCACTAGGATCGACACCAGCGAAGCTCAGAGCGTATACTCAGTTTTTTAATAATAAAGAGATACCTTTATAAAAGAACCATCTCTGATTTAAGTGTCTTGATATTAGCTTGCAAACTTACCAATGTTATTGTTATATTTTGTTGTGTGATTTAGTTTTATTCCGAATTCAGGAGACGTTTTTATGACACAACTATAACAATACCTAATTAATAATTGTACTACATTAATCATATACGTGCTGTGTACATAGTTTTAATATAATTACTCAAAATGATGCTCTAAGCTGAATTAATGTTATATAATATTTAATACATTTTTCATTATTATTATTGTAGTTGTTCATTTTATGTAAAAAATACTTTTACTATTTGTAATCCTCACATGGTTATTCATGACAAACAGGAATCATATTTAAGTTTCGGTTCTACATTATGCAGATCATCATGAAAATATATGTGATTAACAACACCAACTTAATTAACCTTATACTTATAAGATTTTAGAGGAAGGAGGTTATACACCTATTTGTTGTGTACAATCAGTCAACCGCCAACAGTACAAAACAATCATGAACAGTGGTAGTGTATATTAATTTATTTTTCTTAAAACTTGATTTGCAGCAGTTCAGAGCACTGCTGTCTAGCACTTGCCGAGGCTCAGTGCAGATCGGTGAGAGGTGGAAAATGGTGGTTTGCTCTGACTATTTTCGTTATGGTTCACTAGAACCACCTCCAATAGATGAGGTGGTGGAACTGGTCAGTTACTGTGAGTACTCACAGCGTTCTATCCTATTTCGAAAATTTTGATCCATAATTCATTACTTTGATGTTACGTTTGTGTTGTCATGGAGACGTCAGGTTATCAATCTTACTTTATGGTCTCGATAGAGTCAGAGTGGACCAAATCTCAGGAAATTTTTCAGGCATTTTTTCATTAAGCGGGGATCACTTATCCAGAGTACTGATCTTCGTATATGGGGTTAGTTGTATCCTGCTACAGAGGGCTACTGGTCCTATCATTCTCTGGTGGACTTCCTAGGTGGAAAGATGACTAGGCTTCATCATGCCTTCTTCAAGAATCTGACTCCGTATAATGTATTTATTTAATTCGTGTAATTTGAAGTCAGTTAGAAACGTCTTAATAATTTATTTCCTTCTCGACTATGAAAATCAATAACGCAAAAACAATATAATTTATTTTTTACATAAATTTCATGCCCTTTTAATGTTATGATTAATAACTGTATTGCCGAATAATTTTGATACTGATTGACAGTACGACAATGTTGACACTTGCCAATAGCTAAGATGATCTCTGATGAAAGGTAGAGTCTTACTGATCGGTGACGCTTATTCATTGATCTCTACCAGATGTTCCTAATATGTTATAAAATAACAACATCTTCTTCTTCTTTGTGTACCGTGCTTGTTTTCAAGCGTTGGCTATGGTCGTATTAATAAGCTGATGTTTCTCGGTCGGCAGCTATATGAAACAATTCCTCGACCCTTCGGCCTGTCCATTATCTAATGTTACGCAGCCAGGACAATTGTTTTCTTCCAACCCAGCATTTTCCTTCGATTTTGTCCTGGATGATCAACCGGAGTAAGCGATATTTAGGTCCTCTCATTATATGACCTAGGTATTGAACCTTTCTCATTTTTATGACGTTGATCAATTCTCGCTCTTTGTGCAAGGTCTCCAGCACACGTTCGTTGGATATGTGTCCTGTCCATGGGATTCTGAGTATGCGACGGTAACACCACAACTCGAACGCTTCTAATTTGTTGAGATTCTTCACTTTTGTTGTCCAAGTTTCACATCCGTAGAACAAAACGGACTAGACGTAGCACTTCAATACACTTAGATGTATGGTCAATGAAAGACTTCTACTGCACAATACAGAACGCAACCTAATAAAGCTTTTTCGTGTAAGTTCTATTCTGGTCGAAATTTCCCCATTACTTTCAACTCAGTCAATCCAGCTACCCAGATATCTAAAGCGTTCCACCCTTTCCCAGGATTTTGTTATCTAATTTTAGTACTGAGTCTTCGATATTAATTTTTCCGACCACCATCCATTTTGTTTTCGTTGCGTTGATTGTTAAGCCCTTTGCAATGCATTCGTTGTTTACAGCGTTTAACATAGTTTGAAGGTCTTCCAGACTCTCTGCCATTATGGCAGCGTCATCTGCGTATCTGATTTTATTAATGATTTCACCACCGATTTTTAACACCTTCGTGACGATTATTTAACGCTTCATCAAAAATTGGTTCGGTGTAGGCATTGAACAATGTCGGTGACATAACACATTCCTGTCTGACACCCCGCTTAATAGAAACTTTAGCTGAAACTTCTTGGTCCAACTAAATACAAGCGGTCTGATTGTAGTAAAAATTTTTGAGCAATCTAATGTCGTACGTGTCCAGAACAACTAAGTCCAAGCATGGAAATAGTAAGTGGTACTCTATCAAAGACTTTTTCGAAATAACAACGTACATATTATGTCAATATTTTTTATTCCATTTTTTTATAACAAAAATTTACAATTTACAATTATCGAAAATTTTCAATACACAATTAATTGTGAAGACAATTTAAATACATTTATAGTGTCACTATAAATAAATAATAATACTTTATGACTAAATTATATGAATATAACTTTAGATATGTTTGCCACACTAATTCAAAAACTAAGTGATTTGTTTTTGGGTAGTTTTGTAGTAATCAACAAAAATAGATAATCAGTATTCGTATTCGTTTCTTGCGGAATTATAATTTTTTTTTTATAAAATATAGCCAAAAATTTTTGGATTTCTTAGTTTGTGCACTAATGTGGCGACAAATAACTTATTTATTATTAACCAGCAATGCAGTAAATTTCTTGTCAATTTTAATGTAGGTATGCTTTTTCTCATGAGGATCTTTCAGTGCGTCACAGTTTTTTGATTTCTTTCTAACGCATTAAATTGCATGCGACAGAAAAAAACGCACGTCGGTGATTACATTTCGTCGGTTACATTTATAACATATATTCTAGTTGTCAATAGATGGCGCTATAATCGAAAAATACATTATTTCCGAATTATATAATATATCTACGAATATGATCCGTACAATTTATAAGACTATACAAATCAAAGAAAATACCATTTTATAAATTCAATAAACACAATTGATTTGATTTTATGCAAAATTGCAAATAAAATGTGATAACTGTCAGATTTAACTAAAATGTCATGTCACTAGAATGTATATTATCACGGACTTACCTTTTTTTCTATCATTTGTGACGCACTGAAAAATGCTCATGAAAAGAAGCATAGCTACTAAATTTATAATGCAATTTTTTGGAAGCAAATCTTCCTTATCGCGGGCTATGGATAAAAAGAATAAATAAAACAAAAAATAATATAAAAGAAATTAAATAAAAATATCATAGAACAAATTAAAATAAAATGAAAAATTGAAACGAAATGAAATAAATGAAATTAATTCGAAATAAAATAAAAATTAAAAACCATCACTCCGTGCGTAGACGATAAGAAAGTTATGATTCCTCTCGTTGGCCATACGTGAGTGCCACATCCAAGTTTTTATTTTGATACAGGGTGAGTCATGAGGCACTGTACATACTCCCACCTCGCATAGAGGCTCCTATGGGGAATAACAAATGACCATTAAAAAGTGTCTGCTCCCCTTGTTTAATAATATACAGGGCGAGTTTGGGTCTTAGAAAAAATTTCACCCTGTATGCGCTTTTTGAAAACTCTAATATGAATTTTACAAATTAGACAAATAGGCAATTAAAATGGCATATTTGTTTTTTCCCCACAAGAATACTTATCTTTTTATAAAAAAATCAAATTTGACTATGAATAATAATTAAAAGTTTGGTAAAGTGAACCATAGATTTAAAAAAATGAACTTTTATTACAAAAATTAATTTTTTTAACAAATATTTGATTTATTTTACCACCCAATCAACTGATTTATTCAAACTAGAAAAAATCAGGTCCGACTTTAACAAAATATTTCGTTTTGGTCTTCTGGTCTTTTGGAAACTAAAAATTTCACCCTGTATACGCTTTTTGAAAACTCTAATATGAATTTTACAAATTAGACAAATAGGCAATTAAAATGGCATATTTATTTTCCCCCACACGATTACTTAATTTTTTATTAAAAAATCAAATTTGTCAAAATCGGCATTTTAACCTAAAAATAAAAAAAAGATGAAATCACGGTTTAACTCGCTACAACGATCTATTTAAAAATTTTTTTTCTGAAATTTTTACAGCACATATCTCTTACCATTGTGAAGACTATGACAATTATTGTTGTTGACTTTCAGTCTTCTTCTCGTAAAAGTTATGAATTTTTAAAAATAAAAGGTGCAGCTTCGTGAATTGCAAAGTTAAATCGCAAAAATTAAGGGAAAAAATTTAATATTTATCTATTTGATCACGTCTATGTTAAACTATAGAGTCCAAAGAGAAGTGTTATGGGGAGTTTTAGATCTAGACGTGTTATAGAAAAAAAAAATGGTGAAACTTTTAATTTTAAGAAAAACGGTTGTTTAATTTTTTTTATTTTTATGGTAAAATTGCGATTTTGACTTTGATTTTTTAATAAAAAATTAAGTAATAGTGTGGGGAAAAATAAATATGCCATTTTAATTGCCTATTTGTCTAATTTGTAAAATTTATATTAGAGTTTTCAAAAAGCGTATACAGGGTGAAATTTTTTCTAATACCCAAACGAACTAATTTTTTAAAGCCGCACCTGATTTTTTTTAGTTTGAATAAATCAGTTGATTGGGTGGTAACATAAATCAAATAGTTGTTTAAAAAAATTAATTTTTGTAATAAAAGTTAATTTTTTTTTAAATCTATGGTTCACTTTACCAAATTTTTAATTCATAGTGAAATTTGATTTTTTTATAAAAAATTAAGTAATCGTGTGGGGAAAAAAATAAATATGTCATTTTAATTGCCTATTTGTCTTATTTGTAAAATTAATATTAGAGTTTTCAAAAAGCGTATACAGGGTGAAATTTTTTCTAAGGCCCAAACGAACTAATTTTTTAAAGCCGGACCTGATTTTTTTCTAGTTTGAATAAATCAGTTCATTAGGTGGTAATAGTGTAACGATTGACCAAAATAAGAGACACATCGATCTGACCGTTCAAAAATTATGGCGAATATAAATTTCTGTCAAAATGCGAAACTCGCCCTGTATATTATTAAACAAGGGGAGCAGACACTTTTTAATGGTCATTTGTTATTCCCCATAGGGGCCTCTATACGAGGTAGGAGTATGTACAGTTTCTCATGACTCACCCTGTATAACTCAAATGAAGCGGTACAAATAACATAGTGGTAATTATTTGTAGAAATATTTTCCGATAATTTTTTTCTGGACCAAATATGGCTTTTCATTGCCATAGCCTTCAAGAAATAACGATAATACTTCCGTATCTATATTAATGTATAAAGCAGTTTCAAGTTCTTGTACTATCATCTGATCTTGCCTTAGATCTAATACGTTCTTTAAAGGTAAAATATTGCAAAACCTCTAAATTTTAAACAACCGATTGGATTGACATGAAATTTGGCATACGCATAGCAAACAAGTCAAAGAAAAAAAGTGATATTGTGCCGATGTGTGCTTTTGCCCTAGTGGTGAGTTTCACCCCCTTTTGGGGGTGAAAAATATATGTTCGAAATAAGTCCGGAAATGGATAAAATGACTAATTCTAAGCAACGTTCTATAAAGTTTTTCACTAAGTTAATACTTTTCGAGTTATTTGCGAGTGAATATGTTAATTTTTCTACAAAATGACCACGTTTTCAGAAGGTTTTTCCCAAATAACATAAAAAGTAAGTATTTGGTCGAAAAAAATTCTCATCAAAAATATAGCACGTAAAAAAGTGAAAAACATGGTGTATATATTAGGTCACTATACCTAGTAGAAGCAGAGTTATAGCTAATGAAAAATAGGTTCATATTCGTCAAATTCCAAATCGAATATTTTAACGTGCCATAACCAAAAAACGAAGCACTTTTTAGGAGAAGTTGCTAATTAGGGGGTGATCTTCCTGATTTTTTTTTGCCAAAACAAAAGGGACCAACTTTATTTTGAGCGTAACTTGCTTACATTTGATGTTGGAAATTTTTTTATAAAAACAGAAATAAACCTTTTTTTAAACACTTTAAAAAAGTTGTAATGTGTTTTCCCCAAGAATGCTTCATTATTTGGATATTTCACATTGAATTATTCTATTTGGAATTCTTCGAATATTAACGTATTTTTCATAAGCTATAACTCTGCTCTTGCTAGGTATAGAGACCTAATATATACATTGTTTTTTTCACTTTTTTTATAGGCTATAGTTTTGCTAAGAATATTTTTTTCGACAAAATGCTTACGTTTTAAGTTATTTGCGAAAAACCGTCTACAAACGTGGTTATTTTGTTGAAAAATGAACATATTCAATTGCAAATAACTCGAAAAGTATTGATTTGGTGAAAAAACTATAGAACAAAAGTTGCTTAGAATTAATCATTTTATTCATTTTGGGACTTATCTTTGACATATATTTTTTCACCCCCGAGATGGGGTGAAATTCACCCCCAGGGCAAAAGCACACATCGGCATCATATCACTTTTTTCTTTGACATGTTAGCTATGCGTGTGCCAAATTTCATATCAATCTAAGCGGTTCTTTAAAATTTACAGCAAAAACCGTGAAAGAATGTACTAATCCTGATGAGCGCCAAATTAAATATTTAATCAGCGTTGCCAAATATATTTTTTATACATACATTAAACTTTATTTTTATGGTCAGCACACGAAATCACATATTTTTTCTAGTTCTATACAGTGGCGCACCTAGAATTTTCGTCTGGGGGGGTTTGGCTTGGGCACAGATATTTTTTTGTATAGTTTATTAAAGACAAGTTACATTTTCCTACTGTTCTTTATATGTCCTGGGAGGGGTTTTAACCCCCAAAACCGCCCCTAGGTGCGCCACTGGTTCTATAGCTCGAGTATCGAGCTAGCCCGACTGTCGAAACGATTGGAAGCTCAGCATCTATTCAGTGGCGTACGTACTACATTTTACCTTCACTGAGATTGTTGTGTTACAAGAAATAACCTATAGCCGGCCCTGTCAAAATATTTCCCTTAATAATACCGTATATTACGAAAAAAAGAGAATCCGGAATAAATAAAATAGTATATATAGGGCACTGGAATCAATATACTTTGATTAACTAAACCCTTTTTCCCAAAACACCTAACTTTATATTTTAAAACCTCATCTAGGGTTTCATATTGCTCAAGAAAGGTACGGTTGGAAAGGTTCGCAGCCCGAGCCTAATGGTTTTGACGTTATGCGACCCTAGGCGAGTGAGGGTTCACGCCCCTGAGAAGAGTTCACGTCCCTGAGAAGAGCCGTTGTAATTAATATATAGCACCTTAAACACCACTTTCAATTCTACAGAATTAAGCAAAAGAAACAGATTAATTACATATTTTATACAGATTTTTACCGCCTCATAGTTTTTAACTATCACAAAACCCCCCCAAAAAATGTTATTCTATGCCACTATCACACAAATGTGTACTCGTATATATAAAAATCTCAGTCTTAATCTTAAGTAAATATAAATGATGTCATTTTCTACTATTTTTAAAACCCTTCCATATGGCAGTAGTAATTCAGTCTTAACAAAATTATTACTATAATAATCATACATCATGTGTTTGCACCAGTTAAAAAATGTTCAGTCCAAAATATATTTATACATATAAGAATACCCATAAATATTATGTAAACGGTAACCGCACCCCACCATATATAAGTTTCTCTTCGGGAAGGCACAAAATTCTTCAAGTTCCATATTCCTACCAGTAGACCAGCAACTGCACCCGAAGCGTGCGCAACGTATCCTATATTGTCGTTGAGTTCCAAGTAAAACTTGTTGTACAGTGAAGTACCAATATCTATACAGGTAATAAGCAGGAAAACTCCCAGTTGAATTAGTGGAAAATCCATTTCATTCCAGTTCTAAAAAATTGGTATTTTAACACGTTAAATGCCACAATGTATAGTAAAAAAAAGTTGAGAAAATATTAAACACGTTTACGACCGATCCCGTACTAATTGTATACTGCAGACGTGCCATCAATACGACTGGGGTACCACTGTTGTGACATTTGCTGATGATACAGCCATTTTGGAGTCCCACATTTTGGAGTCTAAACAAGGTCCAAAACTGGCTAAAAAGATGGCTTATTAAAGCAAATGGATTGAAATCAATACACGTGACGTTTAACCTCCGCAGAGAAACGTGCCCGCCTGTTCAATTTATTAATTTTAAATCTGATAGCGCCAAATACCTCGACATGTACCTGGATGCATGGCCAACTGACTTGGACAAAACACATATTCACTAAGTGCAAGCAATTTGGGATCAAATTAAGAAACATGTGTTGACTCATCGGTCGCAGATCAAAACTCTCAATAAACAATAAAATATTATTATACAAAACTATCTTAAAACCTGTGTGGACTTACGGCATCCAGCTGTGGGGAACTGCTAGCAACTCCAACATATCCATCTTGCAGAGGTTTCAAAATAAAGTAGTGCGAACTATTGTTGATGCTCCCTACTACGGTAGTAACGAAATCATTCAACATGATATCCCTTTAGAATCCATCAAAGATGTCATACATAATTTTAGTGTCAACCATGGTGAAAGAGTGAAAGAATGAAATCCGCTGGCTATAAAACGTCTACTGCCATCCGACCTATCACTTATCTTCACACAGACTTTAATTTGATTTTAAAGACAGTTTTACATTATGCTATTTTCATGCTAGGCAAGAGCCATGCAAGACAGATCACACTACTGCGCATGCCCACGCGCTATTTCCATGCAATTCCTGTGCTAGACGAAAAATTAAAACATGTTCTATTTTTCATGCTATTTTGATGCAAGTCCTGTCAAAATTCATGTTGCCAATTTGACAAAATTTATAGTTTAGAAAAAACTTAACCTTATTGTGTAAGTTTAAATGGTATTTATTGGATGTAATAATTTGTGGTTTATATTTGAATATATTTAATTATGGACTGAAGTTTTTAAGTGAAATATCTAAAGTTAATATTTTGATATATTTCTTCTATTGGCAACAATGAAAGTGGTATCTAAAATTGCACAGAAATAGCTCCGATGTAAAAAGATCAGGGTAGGCAAGAGATATGCCATGCAAGACGGACTTGCATAGCATGAGACTTGCGTAGCCTTGATGTAAAGCTGCTTTAAGGCAAATGTTTATAAATTCGTACCAACAATGTTTAACTTCCAAAGGTTTAGATATATTTAAAAGAGATTATTCATTGGAATGATACTCTACATTACATGTCTTCAGCTTTACAGGAAAAATGCTTATTGCCTAATAGGTAGCTTGAAGATTTCTCTAGGAGTTAATAAAAAAAATAAAATTAAAGATACACGATTAAAGAGAGGAGCCGAATGTGGCACTGACCAGCGATTAACAATTTCAAAAATGGGATTTCCCTACACGTTGAATACCCAAGCTAGAAAGAGGAGGAACGCCAAGTAGAAAATGAAGGGAAAGAAGAAGAAATGAAGTTTAATATACATTGACTGTAAGACCATAGAGTTAAATATTAGCATAGAGAGAGTGTCATTCAGAGTGAAGTGACGACACCATCTTTTTTATTTGGATTAGTGCTGTTTCACTCTTACGCATAGTAAAGCTGCTACAGTTGTCCTCCTCTTCCGTGCCTATATTCACACTGAATGTCATTATAGATTCTCGATAAAATGTGTTAGTAGATCTTGTCGTCAGTAAGCGCGGAAGGTAGGCTCCCTCTATGTTAATATATACCTCTATGTGTAAGACGAATCTATATGTGACCTTTATCAGAGAAGAATTGACCAGAACTTACGGAATTCGGTTTCAGAAACGTCAAAGAAACGTACGAGTACGTAAAACACAGTAAAAAAGAGGTGGCTCTAGAAGCTTTGAGAGAACTCAAGAAAAGAACACCAAAAAAAATTAAAAATAAACGAAGGCACAAAAAAATGTATTGAAGAAAAGAAAGTTCTAACAATAGGTCCTGACTACTCGTGAAAGTACTTTCTTGTGGCATATATCTAATTTAAGTACCCTATTATGTTTATATGTTACTTTACGCCAGTCAATGGGAGCAAAAATAAGATATTACCTCCCAATTCTATCCTATTACATGGATTTTAATGAAATTTTGGGCCTAGCCTCTACTTATCTCCTAATTCAAAGTCTACCCTAGGTGCTTTTATCTTGAGGGTGGTTCCCACCCCTTCTGAGGGGTGGAAAATTTTCTGGTTAAAATTACCACGGAATTTGCTAGAGAACCTAATTTTAAGCAAAAACTGTTATATAATTGTTTTTTGAAAACTCGATACTTTTTGAGTTATTCGTGGTTGAAAATTGGCAATTTTCATTGAAACATAATACCTTTTCGAACGGTTTTTCCCGAATATCTTAAAAACTATGCATCTAACTAAAAAAAACTATATTAAACATTTTTGTAGGTTATAAAAAAACAAAGAGACACTTGCCTTCATCAATCTTCTAGTTATAATACAAAAAGAGATATGGTAGGTGAAAATAGTTTGTTTTTTGGTACATTCCCAAATTAGTGTATTCAACTTGAAATAACAGAGAAACGGTCGATTTTAGGTGTATAGTGCTACCAATACCTTTTGTAGTGCTTGAAAAGACCTTTAAAATATTAAACGTCCATTACATTAAAACTAAGCGAGATATGCAGCAAACAAAATTAATAACTAATGTGTTTTAAGAAAAAATGAGAAGTAATTTTAACCCCCATCCACAATACAATACCTTTTATTATAGTGTTATTTCTATGTTTAAAAAGTTGGACGTGTTTAAAATGAATGGTTTTTTGAAAAAAAAAAAGATCAAATTATAGAGCGCATTTTTAAATTTTCTTAAAAATCTTCCTTTTACTCCATGATACTTGAAAATAATAAGAGATACAGTAATGAAAAATAAAAAGGAAATTTTTATCTGAAAAGGCCCTACATTCTTGTGTGGTATCTTTTCTTCGTATCTCTTATCATTTTCGAGTTACATGGAGAAAAAGGAAGATTTTTAAGAAAATTTAAAAATGCGCTCTATAATTTGATCTTATTTTTTTCAAAAGCCATTCATTTCAAACAAGTCCAACTTTTTGAACATAGAAATAACACTATAATAAAAAGTATTGTAGAAGGAAAACGATGTATTTAAATTCTGATGGATGAGGGGTTAAATATACTTCTCATTTCTTCTTATAATAACATCTTCATAAAAGTCATCAACTTTTTTGCAGTATATTTCGCGTAGTTTGAATGTAATCGACATTTAGTATTGCTCATTTTAAAGGTCTTTTCAAGCACTACAAAAGCTATTTGTATCATTATACACCTCAAATCGACCGCTTCTTTCAAGTTGAATACACCGATTTGAGCATGCAGCAAAAAACGAACTCTTCTTACTTCCCATATCCCTCTTTGTATTTTAACTAGAAGATTTATGAATGAACGAATCTCTTTGTTTTTTTTATAACCTACACAAATATTTTATATAGTTTTTTTTTGTTAGATGCATAGTTTTTAAGGTACAGTGGAACCCCGATAAGTCGGCCTCCGATAACCCGGAAGTCCGGCTAACCCGGATCGATTTTCATCAGATAAAATAAAAATGTTTTCACTTTGACTGAGTTTTTTTACCAAGAAATAAACAATAATGTATACAACTGTACGTAATTTAGATGTACTGGACATAAGTATTTCATTTTTTGGCAATTATAATTAAGTTTATCTGTAAGAGTACCGTATTTTATTAATTTTTACCATATTCTCCGGCTAACCCGGATTTTCGATAAGCCGGATCGGCCGCGGTCCCGATTAATCCGACTTATCGAGGTTCCACTGTATTCGCAAAAATCCGTCCGAAAAAGTATCATTTTTCAATGAAAATAGCCAATCTTCAACCACGAATAACTCAAAAAGTATTGAGTTTTCAAAAAATAATTATAGAACAGTTTTTGCTTAACATTAGGTTCTCTCTCAAAACATTTTTCACCCCCGAGAAGGGGTGGGAACCACCCCCTAGATAAAAGCGCACATCGGCATAGGGTAGACTTTGTTTCTTGAGCTATTCCCTACTTACTGTGAAAATATGAAGTAAATCGATGTAGTAGGATGGAATTCGGAGCCAAATACCCTCATTGACTGCCCTAATTGAGCCACAATTATTGGTATAATGAAAATTTCATTACGTTTCGATCTCCACTCCGGAAATCGTTCTAAAAAAAATTCTAAAAATTCTGGAAAGATTGTATAGCGTCAGATTATACAATATTAGAGAAAAAGACTATTAAACAAACCAATGAAAGAACAACGCGGTACTTGAGTCACGTATTAAAAGGTGAAAATGTTACTATTAGTGTAACACTTAAAACAATATTCAAATGCAAAGAAACAAAAAACTTACCATATATATCGTTCCAATATGACCAGTTATAAGAGCGTAAACACCAGCACTGGCCCCAGCAAGGTAAGTACGAGGATCAGTGACAGAGGTACCTAGAGAGCCAGCTAAAACACCTGCGAAGTACACTGTAAGCACCCTCCATTTATGTACCATTTCTAATGGAAAACCAAGGAATAGTTGGACTACTAAATTCACAATTAGATGAGTATACCTGAAAATTTAAATTAGTCAGTAATGGATATATATTTTAAAGTGAAAGATTTTTTTTCCAGTGAAGGCCCTGGATATAACTGTGAAAGATATTAGTGACAATCAAAACATATTTGGTGGAGCCATTGTCAGGTGATTTTCGTCAGGATCTTCCAATTATTCCCCGATCGTCTGCTGCAGACGAACTAAACGCATGCCTAAAATACACTTGTTAGTTGTCCACTTAAAGACAATTGACAACTAACGTGCGAGTCTTTTGCAACAAGATCAAAGTGATCTTTATCGGACTGGTCTAACATCAACTGATCTATCTCGAGCTGCTGTGAATAGAGTAAGATAGGTCAATGTGATCGCCATTATTCACTAGAAGATTGGTAGGTACCTTTAGAAGAAGTTTTACACATTATTTAATATAATATACCTATATAAAATATAAAATTTCAATATGAACTATAATTATTACATCTTAATCATCATCATCATCACGTAGCGCTACAACCCTGGCTGACTGTACAATTTTCTTCCAATTTGTTCGGTCTTTCATCAAGCTAGGGTCAAATGGAATGTCCATTTTCGGAGATCTAATTGTATGTTATCTCTCCATCGCATTCTGGGACGTCCGAGTGGTTTTTTGCCTGTAGGAATCTCCTCCCATACCAGTTTTACAAGTCTCTCGTTATGAAGTCTGTGCACGTGGCCTGCCCATTTTAGTCGCTGTGATTTAATTTCTTGGAAAATATCGGTGTCATTGTAGAGTGCTTTTAATTCGATGTTGGGTCTGATCCTATACTGGTTTGTATTAATGTCGTGGTGAGGTCCGAAAATGTTTCTAAGTATTTTTCGTTCAAAACGTCTGAGCTTTTCTTCGTTTGATTTGGTCATGATCCACGTTTCGCATCCATATGATGCGAAGAATTTTTGATTTTATAAGCTTATCCAGTGCAAATAGACAGCGATTTGCTGATTGGATTCTGTCTTTTATTTCTTCAGTAACACCGTTGTCACCTGTGATTACGGCCCCCAGATACTTAAAACGTTGTACTCTTTCGAAATTGAAGGTGTTGACCGTCACATTTTGTCCTATCCTGTCTCTTCGTGGCGTTCTATTTATACACATATATTTCGTCTTCTCTTCATTAATCCTCAGCCCTACTTCGCTTGTTGCTCCTTCCACCTTGTTGAAAATGGCTTTTGTAGATAGGATGGAGTCTCCAACGAGATCAATGTCATCTGCGTAAGCTAGTAATAACTTGGGACCTTGAACCGATAGCAGTTCTGTTTTTATTTCGGCCGACCTCGTGGCTTTCTCTAATACAAGGTTAAAACGTAGTGGAGATAACGCTTCACCCTGTTTGAGTCCACTGTTGATTTCAAAGCTGTCGGAACGTTTATTATTTACACGTACTTTTGATATTCCACCCTCCATACAGACTTTAGTCATCCGAATTAGTTTCTTTGGTATTGAGAACTCCGCCATGGCATTCCATACTTGGCTTCTTTCTACGCTATCATATGCCTGTCGAAAGTGTATGAAGAGATTGTGTATGGGTCTGTTATACTCCCATCCCTTTTCTAGAAGCTGTCTCAGCATGAATAGTTGGTCTATTGTGGATCTGTTTGCCCTAAAACCGGCTTGATATTCTCCTAGGACATTTTCAGCATAGGGGCTTAGTCTACTAAGAATGATGTTTGAGAGGATTTTATATGCCGTGTTTAGGGGTAAAATTCCTCTATAATTCGAGCATTTTGTTTTGTCCCCTTTTTTGTGGATGGGCACTATGATGTTTTCCTTCCATCTTGCTGGTATCCTTTCTTCTAACCCTATTTGTGTTATTAAGTGGTGGATTTGGCGATGTAGTGCGTCTCCACCATATTTCAGAAGTTCTGCTGGTATCTCGTCCATACCCAGCGCTTTGTGATTTTTCAGCTTATTTGAGGCCTTTTGGGTTTTTTAAAAGAGGGATTTTCGACGGGCATGTCCGCTGTAATATAGATCTCTTCTTTGTGCTTGTTCTTCCTGTATGATGTTTAGAAGGTCCCTGAAATACCCTTTCCATTCTCCTGTTAGTTATTTATCGTCGATTATCATATGAACTTGATTGTCTCTCAGTGTATTGATAGAATTGGTTCTATGTCCTCTTTTCTCAGTGGCAATTGCTTTATAGAATTCTCTGGAGCCTGTTTTGAATCGACCTCTCTCCATAGCTTCATATTTTTGTTGTTCATAGTTTCTTTTCTTTGTGAGTATTATTTTCCTTGTTTCTTTTCGGCAGTCGTCGTATTCCTTTTTACTTTTGTCTGTTTGTAGTTGTATCCATGTCTTCCTTACTGTTTGTCTTTTTTCCAGCTGTTTCCGACATTCCTTGTCATACCATGTTTTTGTCCTCTTCTGCCTACACCTTCCAGAGATCTTTTCGGCTGTCTTGGTTATTATTTCGGCAGTCGTTTTCCACAGCTCTTCTATATCATTGTAAACTGTTTCAAAGTTCAAGGTTTGTTCAAGTTGTTCTATATATTTTTGATGTTTCTCTGTATTCTGCATTTCGTCCATGTTCCATTGTGGGTTCATTGTTGTTTCGTTGTATTTGTGGCTAGATATTCTGGATTTGACTTTTGCTCTGACTAAGTAATGATCTGTGTCTCCCTCTATTCCTCTGAGGTTTTTTACGTCGATGATATTGTTCCCATGTCGGGCATCTACAATGATGTGGTCAATTTGGTTTCGCGTAATATGGTCGTTTGAGATCCAGGTTTGCTTATGAATGTCTGTATGCGGAAACATAGTTGACTTTATTAACATATTATTAGCGGAAGCAGTTTCTGTGAGTCTTAAGCTGTTGGATATATTGTGGAGGCTATGTTTACCGATTGTGGGGTGTAGGCTAGGCTCTTTGCCTATTTTAACATTAAAATCTCCGCAGAGTATGCGCATATCTTGTTTGGGCATCGCATCTATCACTCATTTTAGGGCGTCGTAGAAGTCATCCTTGATATCTTCATCCTTCTCTTCCGTTGGTGCCTGAGCTGAGACGATCGAAATGTTGTATCGTTTATAGGTTTGAAGTGTAGTATATTCTGTATTAGGCTGTCTCTAATCACAAAGCCCGTTCCAAATTCATGTCTTCCGTTTTTGTTACCGCTGAAGAAGATGGTGGATTTACTTATTTTTATATTTCCATTGTCTGGCCATCTTATTTCTTGAACTGCTGTTATATCCATTTCTACGTTTTCCAGTTGTTCCACAGCATTTGTGGCAGCTCCAGGTCTGTACCAACTCTGGACGTTCCAAGTTCCCATATTCATAGCCCTTTTACATTGCATTGGTCGTTTTTTGTGTTTATCCGTTTGGTTCCGAGGCAAAGTTGCAGTTTTCATAACTAGCTTCTTTTTCCGAGGGTGGGTAGTTAACCCTCCGCTCAACCCTCCTCTTTTTTTCCGGGCTTGGGACCGGCTGCAGTAAGTTATTTCCGAGCTACTCAGTCCACCCGTTCCTCACCCTACCCCAGGCAGAGTTTTATCTTAATTGGTCGTTTGAAAACCCCGACATGCCCACAAAATCAAAGTTGTGGAAATTTACAAAATACATCGTGAAGTTGTCGGGTTTCTCTTGATTCAGAAAAATTCCTCAAGTGCCTAGGTTCGTTTGGAATGTTAAATAGGGTCGGGTTTCTTTTGAAACATGTGACTTTATAATATCTAAGGTTAGTAAAAATGCAAAAAAACGAAAATTGATTTTTTTGGACATGTCGAGTTTCTCAAACTACTGATTCAATTATAATTAAGGACATTTAAAATGATTTATACTCACCCTATATGTACAAACATGTATGTTAAAAATCTCCAAGCTTCTTCTCGTTTATAGGGATCATAAATAAGCATTTTACCTATAGGATAATTTTCACCATAATTATTTGATTCTGCAGGTTCTTCATTTATAATAAACAGTGTCAATTCTATAGCTGAGATAATAATTAATGCTATGGGTGGTGGCCAGCATGTATATTTTTCTTCGTATAAAGCATCGGGTTCAGAATATACTAGATGATGTTTTCGTTTTGGAAGAACATACTGAATATACCTGGAATAACAGAGTTAGTAAAGGACATTTATTCAAAGTATGTATCGTTAAATTTTGAAAGAAGTTAACACGTTGACCGTTGAAGGACAACAACGTCTATAGACGTCTAATTTCCATTAAATATACAGCTTATACATTTGACGCAGTGTCCGTCAACGTGTTAATGACAATATTATAATATTTATATACTCCAGTCGTCCAGCCAAGCTGAATTTTGCTGAGAATGTCAATTTTGGGACCCCAAACCCCCTTGTAGGTGGGGCGGAAATCATCAATTTACCAAGAATCGCTAGGCCGAAAAAATGTTTCAAACAAGAATTATAACGCTTGTTTATTAGCATTTTTTTTGTATAAAATGAACTGTTCTCTCAGACACAACGCTTGGAGCGACCGGCGATTTTGAATGTCAGCTACACGGGCAAAATCAATTTTTTAAAAATAAAATGTGTATCAGCCCGACGGTAAAAATTCGATATCTTTCGATCAGTGTCCTATCGACAAAAATCAAAATTAGTTTTAGAGATGAAAAGAGTATAGCTTTGGTATGCAATTTTTGCATTTTTTTATTATACATTAGATATGTATCTATTCATAATCATACATCTCCAAGTGGAGCAAAGGGGACCTTGCGGTGTTTCAAGTAGCACTATGCGGTATGCTGGTGAGGTTGCTAGTCCCACGCATCATCTGTTGAGTTCCGTCCAATTTTGTTTACTAGTTTCCTCCATTCCCTTCTGTTTTTTGATATCTCTTTTTTGCATCGTTCCATGTTAAATTATTTTCTTTGAGTTCTTTCTCTATTGTTCTTTTCCACGTATAAGATGGTCTACCCTTTCTTCTTTTGCCTTGAGCATTGTAATGTAGAGCTTGTCTAGCAATATTTGTTGCTGGTTTTTGTAAGGTGTGTTCTATCCATTTCCATTTCCGTTTTTTTATTGTATGTTCTATCCTTTCTTCATTTGTTATTCTCCACAATTCGTCATTAGTGATTTTGTTTGGCCAAAATATTCTCAATATAATACGTAGGCACCTGTTAATGAAGGATTGTACTTTCTGAAAGAATTGTTTATGGTGTTTCCATGTTTCTGCTCCATATAACAGGACAGACTTTACATTAGTTTCAAATAATCGTAGCTTTGTTCTTCTGCTGATGTTTGTCGAGGCCCATATCTTGCGTAAAGAGTTGAAAGCCTTTTGTGGCAAGCTTATTCTTTGTGTTATGTCCTTTTCTGTGCCTCCTGTTGTGTTTACCAGACTGCCCAGATGTTTGTCGAGGCCCATATCTTGCGTAAAGAGTTGAAAGCGTTTTGTGCCAAGCTTATTCTTTGTGTAATGTCCTTTTCTGTGCCTCCTGTTTTGTTTACCAGACTGCCCAAATAACATAAATCTTTTACTTCTTCTATTTGTTTGCCTTCTAAATATATATTATTTCCGTTCGTTTCTCCATTTGATAATATTTTCGTTTTTTTGGGATTTATTTTTAAGCCGGTTGTTTTTGCTATGTTGTTCAATCTGGTAATGTTGTTTTGCATGTGTTGTCTATTTGATGTTATGAGGCATATGTCGTCAGTGAACTCTAGATCCTCTAGTTTTTTAAATGGTGACCATTGTATACCTGTTTTTTTATCTTCGTTTTGTTTCATTATCCAATCTATGACTATTATAAACAACGTCGATGACAAGACACACCCCTGTCGTACTCCTTTTTTGATGCTTATTTGTTGGGATAGTTCCCCTTCATGTTCAACTCTATCAAAACATTCATTGTAGAAAAGCCTTATTACTCTTATATATTTGTCTGGTATTCCATAGAATTTTAATATCCTCCAAATCATATTACGATTTATTGAATTAAATGCTTTTTCGAAGTCTACAAAGTTGATATAAACTTCCTGATTCATTTCCGCTGATTGTTCCAGGATGATTATTAGGGTATTTATATGGTCAATACAGGAACTGTTCGGTCTGAATCCTATTTGGTTAATTCTTGATTTTTCATTTATGGGATCTTTAATTCTCTCCAATATTATCCTGGCTATTATTTTGGTAGCTCCTTATATCTATAATTGTGGCTTAATCTCAAATAAAAATAATATTTAAATTTTAGAAGTTTTAGAACTTTGTTTGTCGAACTCGATATATTTGCCATTTTATTCAATCGCAATTATGATACAGGAAATATCCAAAGACTGTCTAGAATCAACACTCATCCCACTACCGAAAAAGCCAAACCCACAACACTGCAACGAGTTCCATCTGATAAGCCTTATGAGTCATGCAATAAAAAAGAATTAAAAATAATTGCAAAAACTGAATTTATAAAAAGTGCGAAACAATCATCGGAAACGATCAGTTTGGATTTAGAGCCGGCATGGGAACGAGAGAAGCCTTGTTCAGTTTATTAGTTCTGGCTCAATAATGCTATCTCTAAAAAAAAAGATATATTTATACGCTTCATAGACTTCGAAAAGGCATTTGATAGAGTCAGACACGACCTACTATTAAAACGTTTACAAGAAGTCGATTTAGATATGAAGGATATCAACCTACTAAAAAACTTGTACTGGAAACAAACCGCCAGAATTCAGATCAAAGGTTCCAGGTTTGCACAAGTAGAAGAGTGGGGAGGAGTCAGACAAGGATTTGCTTTGTCACTCCTGCTATTTAATCTTTATTCCGAGTTTCTATTTAAAGAGGCACTCGAGGATTCCAAGGATGGAGTCAAGGTGAATGGCGTATGAAAATAAAATATTAAGAAAACCGAAGTCACATATCATAAAGCTAAAAGTGCGAATTTTATCATGAAATTTGGTATGTGGGGTTAAAATAATATTTGAAACAACTTGTTCAAATAACTTTTTCAGGTATCTCTTACGCGAAGCAAAATATCGGAAATTTACTTTTATATCAGGTTCTCTCGGTCAGGAATTAAAACAATTCTATTTTTTGTCATTTAATATTTCGCCAATTGGTTGCCCGCTTCATCAAATGTGCACTACAATTTTATTAAAACAAAAGTAAGAGCAAGATAAGACTAAAATTACATGCATGTAATATGTACAGTGATGAGCGCGCTAATAACCGGCAAAATAACTCAAAAGACGGAAAACATAATACATTGAGAAACAAAAAGAGATGAAACTAGTGGAGGTGGAAATTATCGTTATAAACGTATAAATAATTAACATTACATTACATAGTTTCCCACCTTTAGACGTCTGTGACAGGAGTATTTTATAAAATTCTACTGTCACAGTGACAGTTGTCATATTCTTTCGATACGTCTAAAGGTGGGAAACTATGTAATGTAATGTTAATTTATATGTTTATAACGATAATTTCCACCTCCACTAGTTTCATCTCTTTTTGTTTCGCAATGTATTATGTTTTCTATCTTTTGCGTTATTTTGCCGGTTATTAGCGCGCTCATCACTGTATACTTACAAAGATGGAATTGTTAACCAATAAACGACACAAGTATTACACTTTTACAATTAGACTAACTATATTTAAAATGATATGATATTAAGAAATTATAAATTATGATGGTATTATGAAATGTAAATAAAAAATGGTCAAAAACAAATGGGGCCTTAAATTACATTTTTTGGCGTATTTTTTTGCTAGTGAAAATTTGTCTAGATATTTTATATTTATAGCCTCCCCTATTGTAATAATCAGGAGCCGCCACTGTTGGAATATAAAAATATATTATGATATGAAAAATGTACTTACAAATTTATGTATCTAGAAAACACTTCCTTGTATGACGCGTTTCTGACCATGTTACGAAATTCTTCGAAATCTAAAACGTTATTTCTATTTCTGTCAGCAGCTTTAAATATTCTTTCTGATATGTGCCTTGGTATTTCATCGTCTAGCTCTAAGGTTTCAGCCAGTTCACTCAATTCTACACCTCCAGATTTATCCTTATCAAACTGAAAAATATTGAATTATTCATAATTTGCAAAGTAACATAAAATGGTAAATATAAGTTTCATGTTACCTACTTTACTAAAAAAATTGTTATTCAAATGTTCCGATTATGGTAAATATAAGTTTCATGTTACTTTACTATTAACTAAAAAATTCATTATTCAAATGTTCCGATTAATTTGTTTACCTTAGATTGTAAAATCTCCCATGGAAAATAAAAAAAAGGAGGGCTCAAAGGGATAGTGATTCACATCATAAAGTGTTGCTTTCAGGTAACACCTGCAGCCTCACCCACTCACGTTTTATCTTCATCTCTAAGAAGTGAGGTATGTATTGGCCACATGAGTAACCCCTGACAAACCTGAACAACCATGCCGAACATTGGGTAACCAAACCTTACTGGAAGGTAGAGTCAGGGTTAACGAGGATGGAAAAAATAATCATCCCAAAAGGGAGTGAGCTGAGAGAGGCCTATGTCAGCAGTGGACGCGATTGGCTTAATGATGATGATGAACCTTTAGGGGGGAGGTCAATAAATAGTAGTGTAAATTTGAAATCGCGGCTTTTGCTTTCTTTCCCCTATTTTTGGCTATTTTATATATCTTTGTTTTTTGTTCCCTGGCATCAAGTTGATTGTATAGATTTGTATACGCTTCTGCTTTAGTTTTGGCTACGATCTATTTTCTTGCCACTGTTTATATAATTTTCACTTCTCTTTTTTTTATTTCTTTTTGAACTTTGTTTGGGCACCATCAGATCTCTTTATTCTCAAACTTCTTTCCTGACATTTTTCCAAATATTTCAATTCATTATCTCTAATGATGCTGTCCATCTTCCTCCAAATTATATTGGGACTTCCTTTCATGTCTCTTCACATTGTTTCTACTATTTTTGCCCTAAATAGGCCTTCTTTCATCTTTTAATATCCACCACTTATTTTTTGTGGTCCTCTCCGATATTTTGGTTTAGTTTCGCTTTCTACTTCGATTTTCAGCACAAGCAACTGGCTTGTTGACTTCTATCTCACTAACTATACATACACTAACTATACAAGGACCTTGCAGTCCTTACATACATATACTCGTATGTCTTCGTTTCTTGACATGAAATAAGGAGAGAGATTTTGTTCACTTCTGTACGTAACAAATTAGGTCTCTCTTTTAAAAGAATGTGTTAACAATTGCCATATCTAATGCTGTTACTAATTCAATCATATTATCATCTCCAGATTCATTTCTAATTCCAAAGGCTAGTCGTCCATATATTATTTCATATCCTGCCAGGGATTGTGCAACATGTGCATTAAAATTACTTCATATTATGACTTTCTCCTCTGATCGAGTATCACTCAGTATATCTCCTCATTGATCATAGAAAGCTTTTCATAGAAAACTAATAAAGTTTACGACAATGACAATGGAAGGATCGAAGGCAGGAATAATCACAGATGACGGCATCTCGAAAAATAACTGGAGTACGACAGGGAGACTCTCTATCAACGTCACTTAATGTTGCTATACAAGGAACAATAATAGCTACCGAAATTATTGGTACAATTATCAGTTATAACATAAACGTCGCAACTTGTAACTTGTGGAGTACGATGGTGACATAGCACTGATTAACAGAAACCGAAAATTTGAGAAGTTGTGCAAGGAAGCATCCGAGAGGAGTTTGGCAATAAATCAAAATAAAACAATAGCTATTTGTATAACAAGGGAGGAAAGTGCTACTTTTCCTCCCGAGAATGAAGTTTACTGCCCGACGCGTAGCGGAGGGCAGTAATCATTCAAGGGAGGAAAAGGCACTTTACTCCCATGTTATACATATGGTTTTTCCACCTTCCTCAAAGAACAAGTCATTTTTTCATTTTTACTTAATTTATTTATGTAACTAACCAACAAAATTTGTTAGAACTAAAACTAATAAGTAGGTACAATATAACTGTCAACTGTCAATAATATAAGTCAAATTATTAATGTAAACATTGTTAAATCAGAATAACAATTTACTGTTTTTTACCATTCTGCAAAATACAGAGCGTTTTTAAATAAACGTTAAAATGTATAGATACTTACGTAATAGAAAATAGATATTGTACAGGGCGTCAATAAGTTATATTTCATGAATGAAATACCATGACGTCACTTTTACTTTTCCTCCCTAGGGAGGAAAAATATTTTCCTCCCTAGGGAGGAAAAGTACAACTTTGCTCCCTACAATCAGGTCCGGAAAAGTATACTTTCGGTAGAGGTAGGTGGAAAAATACCTAATATGCTCAAGAAAAAATACAGTTAATGTGACAAAATTAAATATTATCGAATATGAGTTTGAAAAGGTAGAACACTTTAAATATCTTGGGGTCTCAGTTAATGGAACTAATGATATAAACATAATATGCTTCTTAATATTCTTAATATCAATGAAAGAATTCTGGCAGGAAACAGAACCTACTGGAAATACAACTTCTTCAAAGATAAGAAGCTTACTCAGAATACTAAACAGAAAATTTACCGAGCAGCAATTAGACCAGTAATCACATACATAGAACCATAGACCAGTAAGAATGAATGAGGCTAGAGATCATTCGGAGAGTAGCAGGCCCACTAATCTTAGGTAATAATGAATTTAGAAAACTGATGAACTACGAAGTAAGAGAACTTTTGAAAGGAGAAAACATCGTCAGATTTATCAAGGCACAGAGACTCAGATGGATGAGACATATAGAACGGAGGGATCCAGTAGCAGCTATCAAGAAAATCACCAAATGGAGACCAGTATCAGACAGACTACGGGGAAAACCGAAAACGAGATGGGGAACCAGATAATTGCAGACCTTAAGAAGATGGGAATTAGAGAATGGACAATCATAAGCAGAAACAGGAAAGAATGGAGAAATACTGTAGAAGACACCAAGTCACACAACCAATTGTAAAATTAAAATGTTAATGCGGATTGATTCACCGCGACAAACGAATCGGAAGAGCCCAAAGAGGACGGCAATCACTCCGCTAGGAGTGTAGATGCCATGATGATGGCTGTTGCCCGTATCCCGCCACTAGGAGGCACCTACTTTATTCGAGGAGATATTCGACACGAGGAGATTAAAAAAATTTCTTGTTGACTCACATAAATACCCAACAGGGGACCACACATACTTACTGATAAGGTGATAAGAGTTTAATCAATTTTAAACATGCGTTAATGTAAACAAATTCAGCGTCTGTATTGAATATAATAAACCACTAAACCATAAAATCCTTTAAATTTGCAAGCCAATAAAACACAAAACAAGATTAAATCAGTGTAGATGAGATGGTAGAATACATCCATCTATATAAAGGTACGGACCAACGACGCGTTTTGAGGCGCGCTTCACCAGTTTGCCAATTTAAACGTCGGCAAAGAGAGATCAGCACAAGATCAGACCTTAGTCGGCGAACACAGTGGAAGCGGTTTCCGCTTACGGTTAAACCGCGTGGACCCGCTTTTAAACGTTTTCAAAATGAATGCACGTCTTTAAATGTACACGAACATAGTCAAAGCAGGTTCGCGCGGGCCAACCGCTTTAACCCGCCTGGCCGCTTTTACTCGAATGAGAATTTAGTTTATTCTCGCTTTTTGTCGCGCGAGTTCAGTGATTTTACAATGAATAACGAGGCATTGATTGCTGCAGTTTTCGAACGACCTCCTATTCGGGACAAGAGGGAAAAGTTGCATTGCAACCGGAATGTCATTGATAAATGTTGGAGGGAAATAAGTATTCAAATGAAAGAAGATGGTAAGTGTTTACAGTATTTATTTATATATTTATGTGTAAGATAAAGGATTTTGTGAAAAATACGTTACAAAAATATCACGAATATTTTTTGCTTCATTGAGAGGTCTTCCCGTGATTTGTCTCTCGATATTTCCCCTGCAATGTTCGACAGATACATCGCTTAATAGATGTCGTTGAAAACCTTCCTTATCAATAATTATATTATGTAAAATACAAATGCATTTAATAGCCTGCTTATGTAAATTACACCAGTTTTTAGTTAAACGATATTCCACTTTCTCCAAAAAATATTTAAAAGTCTCTTGTTCATTATCTTCTTTTAATTTTTGAAATAAATGATGATATTCTCCATAAATTAATCTTTCTCGATTATTAGGATGTACAGCAACTCTCTTTCTTTTCAGTTTAGTCAAAACAGAATCTAAAGCAATTATATCGTCATCAGAAGAAAGGCGGCACACATAGTGGAAGCGGGTTCCGCTTACGGGCAAACCGCGCGAGTCTGAGCGGTTGTCGCGCGCGGGTATGGTAAGAGTGAAGACGGGTAAAAGCGAGAAAAATGGTTCAAATTTGTCAGTTGCATCTACATATAACTTATAGCAAAATTTCGTCTTCTGATGACGATATACCTAATTGCTTTAGATTCTGTTTTGACTAAACTGAAAAGAAAGAGAGTTGCTGTACATCCTATTAATCGAGAAAGATTAATTTATGGAGAATATCATCATTTATTTCAAAAATTAAAAAAAGATAATGAACGATTCTTCCAGTATATGAGAATGAATCAAGAGACTTTTAATTATATTTTGGAGAAAGTGGAATATCGTTTAATTAAAAACTGGTGTAATTTACATAAGCAGGCTATTAAATGCATTTGTATTTTACATAATATAATTATTGATAAGGAAGGTTTTCAACGACATCTAAGCGATGTATATGTCGAACATTGCAGGGGAAATACCGAGAGACAAATCACGGGAAGACCTCTCAATGAAGCAAATAATATTCGTGATATTTTTGTAACGTATTTTTCACAAAATCCTTTATCTTACACATAAATATATAAATAAATACTGTAAACACTTACCATCTTCTTTCATTTGAATGCTTATTTCCCTCCAACATTTATCAATGATATTCCGGTTGCAATGCAACTTTTCCCTCTTGTCCCAAATAGGAGGTCGTTCAAAAACTGCAGCAATCAATGCCTCCTTATTCATTGTAAAATCACTGAACTCGCGCGACAAAAAGCGAGAATAAACAAAATTTTCATTCGAGTAAAACCGGCCAGGCGGGTTAAAGCGGTTGGCCCGCGCGTACCTGCTTTGACCATGTTCGTGTACATTTAAAGACGTGCATTAATTTTGAAAACGTTTAAAAGCGGGTCCGCGCGGTTTAATCCTAAGCGGAAACCGCTTCCACTGTGTTCGCCGATTTAGTCTGGATCTCAGAATCGGAATGATCAGATGTTATGTGTTTTCTTAAAGTTGGACAATGAACCACAGGCGCCCATGAAAACCGACTCTGAAACAGAAAAGAGAATAGATGTCTTTGAGATGTATATATACAGACGGATGCTGAGAATTCCATGGGTACAAAAAGTTTCTAGCAATGAGGTACTTCGACGCATGAACAAACAAAAAAATTACTAAGAATAATCCAAGAAAGAAAACTAGAATACTTGGGCAATCTGTTGAGAGGGAAAAGATGTGAGCTACTTCAAATCATATTGGAAGGTAAAGTACAGGGCTAAAGATCAGTAGAAAGACTCAAGGACTCCTGGCTGAAGGACTTGAGAAGATGGTTTGACCGCTCATCCGCAGAAATTTTTCATGCAGTAATTTCCAAAGCTATAGTTGCCATTTGGATCGCCAACCTTCGAAAGGAGACGGCGCTATAGGAAGAAAGAGAGATAGAAAATATACAGAGTGTTTCATTAAGAATTGTCCATATAGCAACTGGAGAAACCTTAGCACAAAATACGAAAATTGATCCTAAAACACTTAAATAAGATATTACTCCTTACCGAGATACATAGTGTTTTATTGTTAAAGCATCTTTTAATATATTTTGTTCAAAGTTGACACACAGTTTACACATAGGATACTCTAACTCAGAGGTTCCCAAACTATTTTTTCTCGTAGACCCCTTTAAAAAATATACTGGTTTCGGTGGACACCCTGCTGCTATATTTTTACCATACTTCCAATGAAAAACATTGGGGGGGGGGGGGGGGGGGGGTAAAAATAAGACATTGAAGGTCTTTTTCGTCTTCTTTTCTTTTCTCAAAATATCATTTTAAGCGATTTTACAGTGATTTGGAATCTATTTAAACAAATTTGCATTTTTTATCGTAAATTATCAATAATTGAAAAAATTGTGTTTTAATAGAAGGGTTATCCAAAATGTGATTCTTAGGCATTATAACAAGTTTTTTGTTTTAAAACAAGTTGTTGATCAAACTTTAGCGTAGAAAACGATAAAATACTGTTTTTCCATTTTCCTCCATTCCCAAAATACATGTTCTTTTATTTGGCTGAAAATTTGCCCACACATAGCCAAACACAGGACTTTAATGGTTAAAAGAATTTGTATAGTTTTACAATACAAGAAAAGTTACATGCAATAAAGAGTCAAAATTATATAGTACAGTCGGGTTAGCATTTGATCTTGCATGCCGAGCTACCCAAGCAAGATTCTATTTTTCTAATCTTAAGGGGGTCAATAGTAGTGTAAATTTAAAATCGCGAATAAAGAAGAACCGTTTTTGCTTAATATCTCCGCCTTATTTAACGTTTCGACAACAAGTGTAAGAACTGAAGTTGTGGAAAATATGATTTGGTATAATTTATTCTATTATAATTTTTTTTGTGCCCGAGTTATGGGAGAAAGAGTGACAGTTACAGCATAATTATTGAATTACCTCGTTTATTGTTAGTTTCATAACAAAAATGTACCTATACAAAATGGAGAGAATTAAATTTTATACAATTTTGATCTCTTTCATGTTTTTGCTAAAATCAATATTTCAGGTAGTACGTATGCGGTAAAGGCGCGAGCATAAGCCCTGATTGATTTGATAGCAGTGGTTTTTGTTCAATATCTCCGCAATTCTCAACTTTTCGACAAAAATGGTAGGAATTAAAATTGATCCAAATAAATTGTATTTACAATAATTATGTATTATAATTTTATTAACCATTTTTTTCGTATTGGTCGATATTTTCCGAATTAATTGTACTTACAGTAGACGCCTATATTTTTGACTCTGATATTATTCCACGTATTTTTTTTTGTATTGTAAAACGATACAAATTCTTTTAACCACTTAAAGTCCTGTGTTTTGGCTATCTGTGGGCAAATTTTCAGTCAAATCGAAAGACATGTGTTTTGGAAATGGAGGAAAATGTAAAAAACGGTATTTTAACGTTTTCTACACTAAAATTTGATCAAAAACTTGTCTTTAATCAAAATAAATTGTTATGATGCATTATAATAACATTTTTGGGTCACTACTATTAAAATATTATTTTTTCCATTGATATTTTACAATAAAATAAATGCAAATATGTTTACATAAATACCAAATCGCTATAAAATTTTCGTGGACCCCCACTTTCAACTTGTGAACCCCCATTTTTATTTCACGCCAACGTAAACCCCCGTTGAATCCCTCGTGGACCCCTGGGGGTCCACCTGGACCACTTTGGGAATCACTGCTCTAACTGGTGTTAAAAGATAGTTTTCCGCTGTTACCAGAGGAATGCTGTAGGGACATATTATATTTCATTTTTGCCCCTTTTCCTCCTTATAATCTACACCACTGTCGTAATAATAATTTCAGGATTTTTTTTTGATTCCTTGTTACTTTTTACATAAATATCATCCTTTTCTCTCATTGCGAGAAAGTAAGTAGTTTTCAAGTTATTTGCGTTTAAGTAGTGGATTCCATAAGACTATGTATTTTAAACTACATTCAATATAGTCCAGAGAAATAAGATTTTTCTCGTGACACATCCCCTTCAGGCCGAAACCAAATTATTTGAGTAGTATGGACATCTATATTAATAATAATAACCTATATGTTTCCTGCAGCCGATTTTGATGATATACATAGTTAATACATAGTTATAAACAAATGAAGATAAAAAAACGGGAAATTTTCGCTCTTTTCGTCTATTACTAAAAAGTGAAGCATTCTAAACAAATTTGAGAGTAGATAAGAAACACTGAATATGTCTATTCTTATTTGTTGCTAAGAAAATTGCAAAATAGGTCATAAATTTTGAGATTTTATTAATGTTCATAACTTATGTAAAAATTAAGTTAGAACCTTCTTATTACACGGAATGCTGAGACTTCTTATGCTTAAAATATATATTTAAATTTTAAAGCAATTGGTCAAATAGTTTAAAAGTTATTTAATTTGTTTATCCCAAATTCATTTTCTTTTTGCAACACTATAAGTCAGAAAATTGTGAGGTTACAGTAATACTTCGGACAGTTTATGAAAGAAGAACATTCATACATTTTACACTCTTTAAAATTACTTTTTGTCATTTTTTAAATTAAATTAATAGTGTACATCTTCTTCTTTCATAAACTATCCAAAGTATTACTGTAACTTCAACATTTTCTGACTTATAGTGTTGCAAAAAATTAATTTGGGATAAACAAATTAAATAACTTTTAAACTATTTGACCAATTACTTTGAAATTTAAAATATAATTTAAGCACCACAAGTTTCAGCATTCCGTGTAATAAGAAGGTTCTAAGTTAATTTTTACATAAGTTATGAATATTTATAAAAACTCAAAATTTATGATTTATTTTACAATTTCCTAAGCAACCAATAAGGATAGACATATTCAGCGAACGCCATATTGAAGTTTTTTGTACGATTTATGAGTTTCTTACTCTAAAATTTGTTTAAAATGGTTAACTTTTTGGTAATAGACGAAAAAAGCGAAAATTTCCCGTTTTTTGATCTTCATTTGTTTATAACTATGTATATCATCAAAATCGGCTGCAGGAAACATATAGGTTATTATTATAGATGTCCATACTACTCAAAAAATTTGGTTTCGGCCTGGAGGGGGTTGTGTCACCAACAGTATATTTTTTTCCCTAATTCTCTGAACAATAAAATGTGTTTAAAATACATAATCTCATTGAATCCATTACATTAAAACGCAAATAACTTGAAAAATACTTACGCTATAGCATTGAGACAAGAGGATATTTATCTAAAAAGTAACAAAGAATCAAAAAAACATGCTGAAATGGTTATTAGAACATTGGCTCAGATTGTAAGGGGAGATTCGTATATTATATATTATATACGAAATGCGGAAGTGCGAAGAAGGACGAAGGTGGAGATGTAATTGGAAGAATTGCGCAAATGAAATAGAACTGGGTAGGACACGTGGCATGGCAAAACAACGACAGGTGGACGAGAAATATTGTACATTGGAGACCACGCGAACACAGTCGTAGTAGAAGAAGACCACAAAAACTATGGCTAGACGACATCAAAGGGAGAAACTGTCACCAAATAGTACAAAACAGAGAAGAACGGAGAACTCATGGGGAGGCCTTTGCCCAGGAGTGGATGCAAACAGACTGAAGAAGAAGAAGAAGAAGAAGGTTGATCTAAATAAACAACAACAAAAATGAATATAAAAAAGACTAAATACATGATAATAATAAAGAAAACAAATATACAAACAAACATACATTTGAGAAATGTACCGATAGAAAGGTAAATACAAATATCTAGGAACCTGGATTTCGGACAATAATAATCAAACGACAGAAATAAGGGCTAGGATATGGGCTATTCCATGAATATACGACTGTCTTGGATTATCGCGACAACGAATATTTTAGTGAGCAACATAAGAAGTGCGAAAGTAAATGGCTCTAATAATTGTTCCAATAAACAACAATGTAATTTGCAATTTACTTTCGTTCTTCATAATTTGCATAGTAAAATATTCGTTGTAGAGATAATCCACAACAGTCGTATATTCGTGGAATAGGGTATAGAAATAGCAAGAAATGCATTTGTAAAAATGAAAACAATTCTCTGCAACAAAGATCTTAGATTAAAACTGAGAGTAAGAGCTTTGAGATGCTACGTTTTTTCAATACTGCAATATGGACTTGAAAGCTGGACATTGAAGCAAGAACAAATAAATAAGTTACAGTCCTTTGAAATGTGGTGTTACAGGAGGATGCTTAGAATAGCATGCACACAGAAAAAAAAACTAACACGGAAATACATATTGCGAGAAATGGACAAAGAATACGCAATTATAAACATAATAAAAATAAGAAAGTTACAATATCTGGAACACGTAAGGAGAGGACAGCGTTATGAACTTCTAAGGCTGATCATACAGGGAAAGATAAGAGGAGGAAGGAGTATAGGAATAAGGAGTATAGGAAGAAGGAGAGTGTCATGGTTGAAGAATTTATGAGACTGGTTTAAATGCAGTTCTATAGAACTCTTCAGAGCAGCGGTAGATAGAGTCAAGATAGTGATGATGATATCCAAACTCTGATTGGGAGATGGTACTTAAAGAAGAAGAAACTAAACAACAGAGTGCCGATTGACTTAGTCTTGGTTTTCTTGATAAAGCACTATACTAAAATCACAATAACGGTGCACTAGAAATAAACAAATCAAGGCACGTTGAATGTTACGAGGAGCACTCTCGAATCATGATTTACAATGTATAAACTCTATCAATGAAGTTAGGACAATTAATTCCCGGACAAATAATCCCGGACAAAAATCTCCACAAATAATCCCCGGACAAAAAATCCCCACGAAAAATCCCGGGCAAATAATCCCCACAAACTTTTTTGGGCAAAATATTCCCACACAAAATCCCGGACAAAAAATCCCCAAGAAATATTTGCTGCTGAAAGTTTTCCCGAAATTTTACCAAATTTCGAATTCCAATTCCATGCTGAAAACTTCAAATTTTAAAATTTTTAAAATTAAAAAATCGTGGAAGATATGGGGAATGAGCTAAGGCCGCGTTCTCTTGATAGGCGCTTAACCCGCGTTTTGATAACGCGCGATTACCGTTCACATGCTAAAGCGCGTTTTAGGTCATTAAAATGTATGTAGTTGTAATCGCGCGTTGTCAAAACACGCATAAAGCGCCTGTCATGAGAACGGGGCCTTAACGCATTCCCCATACCTTCCACGATTTTTGAAAAAACTCACACTCTTTTGTCATGTAAAATTTGAAGTTTTCAGCAAGGAATTGGAATTCGAGATTTGGTAAAATTTCGGGAAAACTTTTAGAGAACTATTGCAGCAAATATTTCTTGGGGATTTTTTGTCCGGGATTTTTTGTGGGGGGATATTTTGCCCAAAAAATTTGTGGGGATTATTTGTCCGGGATTTTGTGTGGGGATTTTTTGCACGGGGATTATTTGTCCGGGTATTTTTTGTCCAGGGATAATTTGTAGGGATTTTTTGTTCGGGATTATTTGTCCGGACTCCCTGTCAATCAAGATTTGGGATTTACAATGTATATACCATAGATTTAAGTATATACATTGTAAATCATAATTTGGGAGTGCTCCTTGTAACATTCAACGTGTTTTGGTTTGTTTATTTCTAGTTCATCTTTATTGTGATTATAGTATAAAACCAATTTAAGTATGACACATTTCACCGTCATTCACAAGAGCTTATCTAATTGAAATTTGATAACGAAGAGGAAATGTGTGTCAAAACCGTGACCGGTTTGTTAGATATAAATTGAATATTTTGCATTTAAAGTGAATCACTGTTATATTTATACTCTATCTGTGTCCGGTCGAGGGATCTATATCCATATTTGAAGAGTAACATAGCACCGAAAAAAAAAAAACAAATTTTTCGTAATTATTTTCAAAATGTTTTTGTCTTTCTAAGTGTCTTCCTACTTTTTGCATAATCAAAAAGTTCCCTATCCTGCCTCATTTCTGACTCTGTCCGTCCATGATGGTCTAAGCATTTGGTGCAGACACCGCATTCCAAAGACTTGAAGTTTGTTAATGGAGTTGACCTTTAACGTTCATGTTTCCATTCCGTACACGAGAACAGGCCAAACGAAACACCTTAGCATCTTGTATCTAAAGTTTATATTGGAATATTGTATGCGCCACCAGGGGCGGCTGTGGCAGGGAGGCGCTTGGGGCACTGCCCTCCCACTAGCTCATTTAATGTAGTAGATATCTCATACAATTTATATTGAATGAATTTTTCTTTATTTAAAAATCTAATAAAAATATTCAGTCGATGCGACGCGACGCTCCAAAAAGTTTAGAAATATAAATTAACAGCGTTCACCCGCACCATTGATTAAAAACTTCTACACAGTGTAGTTTTTAATTATGCCCGCACCCGAGGAAGGGCTCTTTTCCGAGCGCCCGGACTCACTGTTGTCAAGTTAGAAAAATATCGGGCGCTAGATGATGACTTGCCGTGTGCGAAATAAGAAATATCCTCAGATGCAGGTAGTAACTGGCAACGTTACGGGATTTGGCTTGGCAGTCGGTATCGCACCAATATACTTCACCTAGGACACAGCCCGAGCGTAGTTTTCGGTCTGTGTTAAAGTGTTAAGTGTACAATTCTCAATACTGACTTCATTATTGTCGATGTCGATATCCAATAATTCGATATGGCAACAAATATTAATAGTGTATGCTTTATTAAGACAAAAATACTTTAGAGTTCGAAAATTTTTTAAATACAAAACAATAGGACCTCCTAGACCAAAATTGGACATAATTCAGGCAGGAAAAAGTGGTAATAGAACTTTTAATCGTAAATTCAATGAGAAACATTATTTGTTAGCAGACTGGTTATTCGATTGTGAGGAGACAAATCGCTTCTATTGTTTTAAGTGTTTATTGTTTTAACCACAAGTGGACGAGTCTTACACAATCCGTGGTGTAAATGATATTAAACATCTCTCAGAGAAACTTAAAAAACATAATGTTAGCTCCAAACTCCAAACACATCCAGTATTGTGTTGAATACCAATTATTAGGGTCAATAAATATACAATCACAGTTAGATTCGGCTTTTAGAAGATCAATAAAGGAACATAACGATATAGTGACCAAAAACAGGTATGTTATGATGGATGAGCGATGGTGGGATAACATCCACAACTATGTGATAAAAGTGCTGTCGATAAAAGAGAAGGTAGAGGTAGGAAGAAGGAGTGGTTCACAGCATAGGGGTAAAGGACGTGGTGGTCAGATGAGTGCGAGAGATTGAAGCTGATGCGTGATGGCGAGCGACTGAGAATCGGGCAAAAGAAGGACATCGGGGAGAAGTTATGCTCTAACGAGCGATTCCACCCTGATGCCCTAGTATGAGAGTGGTGGGGTTTTAGCTCAGGAACCCAGCACTGTCGGAAATGTTTACCTCCGACGCGATGTCTGTTTGCAGATTCCCCACCTAGTGGTGAAAAAAAAAAGGACTATTCACTAGAATCCTTAAATACATGGGTAAGTTTGTAACTAGCAACATTTTTTCGGTGTTCATAATTTCGTATTTGCCGCTCAAAATAAAAGTGCCCCACCGATATTTTTACTCACGAGCCGCCACTGTGCGCCACTCATTTTTACGGCGTTTAGCGGTTTTTTATTCTTGTATCAGGAGTTTTTCAAAGTTATTTATAAATTAAATGTATGAAGTTGAATGCAATTTTTCTTGATTACACGTTAAGCTTTCTAAATGGTCGCCTTTGTCGCATTATCTCCATCGAATGTATACTAGATTTTTTTCTATTCGAAATAGATTGAAAAAAAATAGTGGGATGGCCGGTTAATGAACTCGGATTGCCCGTTGCCAAAACAAATTTAGCGTCGTAACCACTACAACTACATAGACCATTTCGGGAATAATCGTTAATTTTATTATACTTTTGTAGCTTAATAACTTCTAAATGGCTTAACCAATTTTGATCACTAAACATGAGTTTAAAACGTATTGACATGAAGTATCTGATGCATCTAAGGTCAAGTATGATAACTGAAGCTATTACAGGAATTATTGAGCTTGCAAAACCGTTTTTCCCATAGGAAATATATTTGATCATACTTATAAAGCCTATAACTTAAAATTTCGAATTTTCCCGGATATGCGGTATACACCGTCAGATTCGCCTAGAGTTCTTCTACAAATGCTCAGTTATTGGCGCAATTCGTAGGTTTAAATTTTGAGTAGGTAATTGTCGAAAAACCAAAATTTTCAAAGTTTAGTTTTTCAGTTTTTCGGCGATACTGAGCCGTGTGTATGTCTGATCCTGACGGCTTAGACACCATTTGAAAGCATAACTCAACACTATTGATTTGGTGTATTTGCGGTACTCCTGTCTCTTCTTGAACCGAAGATATATACCCCCAAAAAATATGCCGTTTTGTACCTACCAAGTCCTATAGCTGGCTTATGGGTGGTCAAAAGTCACAAACTACACCGGTTCTGAATCGGCCCTGACCCCCTCTTCAAACACAGAAAAAAATTCAGATCGGTTTAACTTTTCCAGTCACATACACACATACATACATTTCCACAAACATTTTCCCTTTTTTAAATAGAAATTGAGTCATATTTCTGTAGGTTTTCTTTAAAGACAATCGTAATAAAAGTCCGTTTGATGTTTAACAGTTTTAATTAATAAAATAGATGACTAAATTATTGATACCATTAACTTGACGAAATGTAAAAGTGTGTAATTGCGACCAAAATCTTACGTGTTCTTATTCTTACAAAAACGAAATGTATTTATAGATAATTTGCGTCTAATCAATATAATACCCGTCTTAATTCGTCTTTTCTAAGTATTAGCCCTAAGAACGCGTCTGGCGTCGCTGTGATGTTATATCGACTGGCTATACAACCAAAACAGCCTCCTGTCTTCCCCTCTTTATGCTTAAAATCCGAAACTATTAAAATTCTACTGCAATAAATTTCGATCCCTATTAGTAATAAAATTTGGTTCACAGTTGCGAATGTTATTCTTACTTATAAAGTTAAAAGTAGTCCGCTACCGTCGTAATCCCCAATTAGTTCCACCCATCTGTGCCAACGTAGGTCCATATGTGTGAGACTCTTATCCCGTTCTCGTACTAATATTAAGAAAAATGATATACAGGGGAATTTAAAATATAAGGTAAACTATTTACAATCCTACATTTCTGAGCTCGGTAACTTTTGAATGGTATAACCGATTTTCAAAATTAGACATGCGTTAGAAAGGTAATGATCAGTACTATTAGAGAAGCCGCAAAGGTGGGACTTAAATTTTCGAAGTTTTTGCGAGTTTTGTGGACGAGAATGAAAAACAGGCCCTAAATAGGAAAGGCCGTAAAATCCACACCCTTGGACCAAAATGGATGGTTGACATATGAATGGGTGGGTCTTTTCCTGAACTTTAAGATGGGAGTTGGCACAATTTTCAACTCCGTCAGATTTAGAAAATCGAAAATTTCGTGTACTTATATATTAGTGTCACGTGTAGGGGAGTGTGGGTGTGCGCCACTGGCGAGAACTGCTATTCTCTGGTAGTAATTATTGTTTGTCACACATTATTGATCTCCGCTAAAACAACTGTAATCGTCGCATCGTCTTGCATCAGGACAATGTGAGCTCTCACACGCCTGGTGTAACATCCGAGTAGTTGAAGGTAAAAAACATCAATTTAGAGAGCCAGTCTGCAAACAGTCCTGATTTGGAACCGTGTGAATTCTTTGAATTCCAGCGAATCAAAAACAGACTTATGCGGTAAACGTTTTAAGACGATGGATGAAGAGATCCAAGCATCCAAAAATTTAATTTCTAAATGCCTATTTTGGACTCTGATAAATACTTCGATGGTTGGTTTGTTAGAATGCAAAAGTGTATTTATCTTCCATGTGCAAAAACAATAAGACTGGTAGCAAAGCAAAGTGGGGAAAATTTACTTCTGAGGACTTCCTGCTCCTTTGTATATTATAATCAATTCTTATTAGTTCTTGAGGAAGATCAGGAAAACATGACCCATATAATAATTAAATGTAATTTTCGGTTAAAATAATTTTATTTTAAGATAATATAAGTCTTTCTTTAGTCAATGACTGTGAAATAATTTCTTAATTATTGTTATAAATAAAGTCACTACGATTTAAGAAAACAAAAACAATTATCCCGGCTTCAGTTGGTCGTAGAAAATTTTTATTTTGTTTTGAATCTTTATTTTGTCTTCAGCAACAATAACCTGCAAGTTAGAAACTCATAAGATGTGCAGGGGCGGCTAAAGTTCTAAATGTTTATAACGAAATTTGCCCCCTTATTTTCAAACCCGAAATACGAGGTTGAAAAATGTTAATCATTTATTTACCTCAGAATATGAAAACATAAGTCTTTAGAAGGAGAGTGGATCTTGGATTAACTCTCTAAGATTTCTTTTGAAAAAGTTATAGCCTTGGACATTTGACCCCTTGGGATAAACAAGTTATAATATCTAAGCAGCAAGTTCACCAATCGGGCTCTATAAATTTTTTTTATGTTAGGTATTAGAAGATCTTCATTTTAAAGCATTAAAAAATACATAAAAGTTTATTAAGGAAGTAAAACTTCACTTATAGGTAAATGGTATATAAATTTATTAAAATTTTATCTAAAATGATCCAAATTGGATAAAAGTGGGTACATCTATAGTACAAAAATCACACAAACGTTTTCGGACCAATCAGTCCATCATCAGGTGGTAGACACCTAAAATGAGCAAGGTTTCTACCACCTGATGATGGACTGATTGGTCCGAAAACGTTTGTGTGATTTTTGTACTATAGATGTACCCACTTTTATCCCATTTGGATCATTTTAGATAAAATTTTAATAAATTTATATACCATTTACGTACAAGTGAAGTTTTACTTCCTTCGTAAGTTTTTTATTATGGTATACAGCCAATGAGAGAAATCTTTTCCTTTTTATTTTACATAAAAGTTATTTTTACAATAAATAATTCAATTGCAAAAAACGGCCATTTTGAACCTTTTGCCGGCTGTTTTGCAATAACGTATTAACTAAATTAAACTTGCCGTAGCTCAAATTGTAGGTTTTTAAATATAATACAATTTTCTATTTAAAAGTTTTCTCTAAAATGAATATCCTAAGCTGCAAAATTAAAAATCTTTAAAAATTGCAAATTTAACAAATGAAAAACGTCATAGGAATAAAAAACCGCACACAATTTTTGGTTGTATTTTAGTAAAAGTTATTCCTGACATCGTCCTTTACAACACCTGGTAGGTTTCAAAAATTCCTGAATTATATCCTGAATTCGACCTATTTTTCACCCACAGGGTCTATATTTGGACTATAATAACAATTTTTAACCGAGTTATTAAGTCTTGAAAATAGCCATTTTCACGTTTTTCAAATATTAAATCGCGTATAACTCGACAACACTCAATTTTAGAGAAAAATCACAAGAGAACTTTTTTACTCATAATGACCCAAAGAATCTAAAAAAATTATACGAAGTAAACATATTGATTTTTTAAATTTGTTTAAAAAAATTGTTTAAACAATTTTCCGACCGCGGCACCTCTCGGCACCCTGTGGATTTGTTATAAGGACCTTTTTTGAATAAGTTTGTGCAAAAAACGAATCGGAATAATTTACCTAACGGGGGCGACGATACAACCTGGTCTATAAATTATCTATTAAAGAGTGTCACGATTTGTCACGAAAAAGGCTTTCTATTTGCTAATTTCTGTGGTCTACAATAGAATAATTTTATAATGGTTGTTTTTTATTATTATGTAAAAAAATGTAAATTAAACAAGCAGTTTTGAAAGTATAATAAAAATTTTGCAATTTTTCATTAAAACATAGTTATTTTTAATTCGTGATTTATATAGGTACCTATAAGTACAATAATGATTAGAAACATTCTATTTAATGTTGGCCTACACCTAATATCGAATAAAATATTAGGTACAGTGGAACCCCGATAAGTCGGCCTCCGATAACCCGGAAGTCCGGCTAACCCGGATTGATTTTCATCAGATAAAATAAAAATGTTCATTTTGACTGAGTTTTTTTACCAAGACATAAACAATAATGTATACAACTGTACCTACGTAATTTAGATGTACTGGACATAAGTATTTCATTTTTTTGGCAATTATAATTAAGTTTATCAGATCTGGTAAAAGTACCGTATTTTATTAATTTTTACCATATTCTCCGGCTAACCCGGATTTTCGATAACCCGGATCGGCCGCGGTCCCGATTAATCCGACTTATCGAGGTTCCACTGTACTACAAAAAAAAAACAAATGATTTATAACAGCTGATTTCTGATTTAATTCAAAACGGTAATTCCTACTCATACATGGCTTACATGAGTCATTACTTAATGTCGAAACAATAAAAATATGTTATGAATTATAATTAACACAAAATGAAGTAGGTAGGACGGTAGATAGGTACTTACTTTGCGAAATACACTCTTATAGTATTTATGTTGATCCGCCTTCTCTTTCTCTTCCAGTGTAGATTTACTTTCATCACTACTAGAAGACATCTTAACTAGAACAAACTAAACAAAATCCTGTTAAAACAAAATACACACAAACACAAACTTCTCATGTAAAACTTTACTGATAACACCTAATATCACATTATCGGTGTTGATAACTACAGATACACAATACACAATGCTATTGAATTTGAAAGTAGTGTTTAGCATTAGATCATTTTATTCACGGAATATACGTGGAGAGATTAAGGTGATATCAAAATGTCAAAAGAGTGTTTGTTTTCGTAAATTTAAAAATTGGTTATACCAATAGAATGGGATCCGACAAGGTTGGAGTCTGCGTTTTTAATTAACAGTAGCGTAGTGTTTGTAATAATTGGGAAACACCTTACCTTGAATAATATTGAACCAGACTAAAGGTAGCAGGTAGTTGTTTTAAATACAGTACAACTTTTTTTAACACTATGATCAAGGTCAGTTTTTAAAGGAAATGCGGTGTGCGGTGATATAATATATAGTGACAAAAATGAAACTGTAACGTTTAGTCCTGTCGCCAGGGGGGGTACAACGGCCTCGTTAATTCAGATGGACTTACCCAAGTTTTTTTTATGTATTTTGACCCGTAGAACACGAATTTTTTGGGTAACAGTTGATCCGGATGTCGATAAGATTGTTATAGACCAAGAACTTGAGGAATCAAATAACAGCGATTTTTGGCAAAACAAAACAATATTTTGTATTTTTTGGGTTATTTTAAGCAAAAAATATTTCTACAAGTTTTTTAGTAGGATGCACAGTTTTCGAGATAAACGCGGTTGAACTTTCAAAAAATCGAAAAACTGCAATTTTTAAACCCGAATAACTTTTGATTAAAAAATAAAATAGCAATTCTGCTTAGCGCCTTTGAAAGTTCAAGTCAAATTATGTCGGTTTTGATTATTTGCATTGCTAAAAATTTATTGTGTTATTGTTAAACAAAGCTACAAACAACTAGTGCGTGAGTGATGTTTCTATGATTTCTCATTTAAAATCGAACGAGTAGGTAGAATAGGTACTAGTGCAATCAAGACTATTTCTACGTTACATGCGTTAAAACGCATGTAAAAGCACGGGAAACCCTACGTGTTTATAGCTTTGTTAAACAATAAAAAAATAAATTTTTACCAATGGAAATAATCAAAACCGATATAATTTGACTTAAACTTTTAAATGCGGTAAGCAGACTTGCTATTTTATTTTTTAATCAAAAGTTATTCGGGTTCAAAAATTGCAATTTTTCGATTTTTTTAAAGTTCAACCGCGTTTATCTCGAAAACTGTGCATCCTACGAAAAAACTTGTAGAAATATTTTTTACTTAAAATGGCCCAAAAAATACAAAATAGTGTTTTGTTTTGCCAAAAATCGCTGTTATTTGATTCCTCAAGTTCTTGGTCTATAACAATCTTATCGACATCCGGATCAACTGTTACCCAAAAAATTCGTGTTCTACGGGTCAAAATACATAAAAAAAACTTGAGTAAGTCCATCTGAATTAACGAGGCCGTTGTACCCCCCCTGGCGACAGGACTAGTTGGCAAGAAATTCTATTAACATGTAATAAAAAAAAATAATAATGTGTTTGGCGACCCCGTGGCAGAATACACTCCAGTCATATCTACATAGGCATTTAGTCCAGACTGTATCGTCGCTCCCGTCAGGTAAATCATTCCGATTCGATTTTTTTGCACAAACTTACTCAAAAAGAGGTCCTTATAACAAATCCACTCCACAGGGTACCACAGGTACCGTGGTCGAAAAATTGTTTAAACAATTTTTTTAAACAAATTCACGAAAATAATGTTTCTACTTCGAACAATTTTTTTTAGATCACTTGGGTTCATAGGCGCCCATATCCATGGGCAGGGGGGGGCCGTGGCCCCCTATCTTTTCGGGTGCTTTAAACTATAATATATTGTTTTCCATAGTGTACAAAATGTAATGTGCAAAATCTTCACGTCTGGCCCCCCCTGAAAATTTTTATATGGGCGCCCATGTTTGGGTTATTTTGAGCAAAAAGGGCTCTTGTGATTTTTCTCTAAAATTGATTGTTGCCAATTTCAAGGCTTAATAACTCTGTTAAAAATTACTATTATGAAGTGACCAAATCAAAGTTTAAAGTCCCCCTACAAGATCCTGACAAAAGTGTCATTATTGTATTATTTCTTCAGGATCTTGTAGGGGGGAGGGGGATTTAAACTTTGATTTGACGGCATTCTGACTTCCATAAGAATAATTTCAAGAGATCAAGCATCCTAATACCTCTCTTCAAAAAAGGAGACAAAATCGGACAACACAACATAAAAATTAACAACCAAAGTGATGACAAACAAATTGAATGAAATTATACCATTAGCAGAAGAACAACAAGGTTTTAGGTCGGGAAGGTCATGCACTGACGCTATATTTATAATGAGACAAGTTCAAGAGAAATCGTTGGAATACAACAAACCGGCATATTTATGTTTCGTGGACCTTAAGAAAGCATTTGACAGGGTCACATTAAAGGACGTTATCCATTTGTTATACTCGAGAGAGGTACCTCTAGGAATAATTAAAACGATCGAAAACATCTACCAAAACAACACAATAAAAGTAAAAATGGAAGATGAACTAACTGACCCAATTGAAGCCGGCAATGAGATAAGACAGGGGGATTCCTTGAGTCCTTTATTGTTCAACCTGATCATGGATGAAATAATAAAAAAAGTAAGAACTAAAAAAGGATACCAAATGGGACAATGGGAGAAAAACAACTTACAATAATCTGATATGCAGACGATGCAATACTTATCTCTCAAAGTGAAGATGATTTACAGCGTATGCTGCACCAATTTAACATAACCGCCAGAAACTTTAACATGTTAATTTCCTCAAAAATGACAAAATACATGGTTATAACAGCAGATCCAATAAGATGTAAATTGGAGCTGAAAGGTCAGATAATAGAACACAAGTGATGGAGTTTAAATACCTAGGCATCACACTATCTAGCTAAGTAAGGCTCGAAACATAAGTGGAAGATGTGAATAGAGCAAACAGAGCCGCAGGTTGCCTGAATGACACAATATGGAGAAACAAAAATATCGGAAAAGAAATGAAAGGCAGAATTTGTAAAACAGTCATCAGACCAATAATAACATACGCGGCAGAAACACGACCCGACACAGAGAGGGCAAAAATATTGCTCGAAATAGCGGAGATGAAAACCCTTCGAAAAATCGATGGTAAGACTATATGGGACAGAGCTAGAAGTACAGACATACGACGGAGATGCAAGGTGGATAACATTAATAACTGGGTAAGAAACAGAAGAATAGAATATAATGACCACATTAGCCGAATGACAACAAATAGGGTAGTCAGGACAGCGAGAGACGGCTCCCCAATAGGAAGACGATCAGTGGGAAGACCACGAAAACGATGGAACGACAACTTACTAGAGGCACATTGAAAAAACAGACAGAGTCATGTCTATACAAAAATAAGAAGAAAAGAAGATAAGAATAATTTTTAACCGAGTTATTAAGCCTTGAAAATGGTCATTTTTGCATTTTTCAAATTTTAAATCGAGTGTAACTCGACAACAATCAATTCTAGAGAAAAATTACAAGAGAGCTTTTTTGCTCCGAATTATCCTGATGATCTAAAAATAATTAGTCCGAAGTGAAAAAATTGTTTTTGTGAATTTGTCTAAAAAAAATGTTTTAACAATTTTTTGACCACGGTACTGCCTGGAACTCTGTGGATTTGTTATAAGGACCTCTTTTCGGGTAAGTTTGTGCAAAAAAATCGAATCTGAATAATTTACCTAACGGGGGCGACGATACAGGGCACTAATTAATTGACAAAATGAGATGTTCGATGTCTGCTTGTGACACCTAGTTTCAAGCAACTAGAACTTCATGGATTAATTATTAACTGAAGAGACATCCACAACACAAATTGGTACTCTGGTGGAACGTTTTTAACAAAATTATTATACTAAGATTAAAAAGATTTTAAAAATTAATGGAGACAGATTCTAGAGAAAGTATTTTACATACAAGTCTTAGAAAATCTTGGGATTTTTAGTAGGATTTATAAAGAAGATACGAAAAACATTATTTGTAAATTAAGCCACTTTTTCTAAAAATGCAAAATGCTAATCCGCAATTTGGCCATATTATTTTAGCAATAAGACTATGGCCCAGACTATTCCGTAATCCAGTACAGATGACCAGACGGTTAGAACGATTACAAAGATATGATTACAAGATCGAACACAGAGCTGGAAGAGTTCATTCAAATACTGATGACCTTTCGAGATGACCATGGGACCATGCAGTGCAAATTGTAATCACTATGTTAAACTAGAGGAAAGATATTGCCCCGTGAGACGAACCACCTTCATTGATGATGAATGGCAGCCTCAACAGTTACAGACGCCCAAGCAGATGATCCATGTATACAAAGAGTATTAGATTGGATGCGTCGAGCTGAGAGACCTTCTTGGCAGGACATTAGTGCATGTAATCTAGAAGTCAATGACTACTGGAGCCAATGGAATTGCCTGGTACTAAAAAACGATCTTCTGTACAGAACCTTTGAGAACGATGATGGTACAGAATCTAAGCTTTTTGTCGATTGTACCTAAAAGTCCGAAGTATTGCGGCAGTTGCATGACAGTGCATCAGGTGGACACTTTAGTACTACGAAGACTCTGCAAAAGGTTAGAGAACGGTTCTATTGGGTGAACTGTAAATATGATGTAAGAAAATGGTGCCGTAAATGTGAACTGTGTGCAACCAGTAATGGTGCAGTTGGCAAAAGGATTGCACCCGTGAACCAATACAATGTTGGTAGTCCTACGAGAAAAGTAGCAATCGACATTGCTGGTGCATTTTCAGAAACGCATCTCTCTCTTGTCGTTTCCCCATTTCTGAGGATCGTGATTTCTTCCAATATTCCTAACGATGTTTCTCCATTGGTCTCTATCTTCAGCTGCTTTAAGAGCTTCGCAGAATGAGTTTCCAGCTGAATTCTTTATTTGGTCGGAGCATCTAGTTGGTGATCGTCCTCTTGATCTTCTCCCCGGAACGTTTTCAGAAACAATTAATCTCTCCAAACTGTCGTCACCTCTGCGAACCACGTGACCAAAGAATTGCAGTATTCGTTGTAGACATATTGTGAACAGCCTTTTTTTAATCTTAAGTTGGTTTAGAATGACAACGTTTGTCCTATGAGCTATCCAAGGTATGCGCACCATTCTTCTCCAGCACCACATTTAAAGGCATAAATCTTATGGCGCTCGCATGCGCGAAGAGTCCAAGTCTCTGCTCCGTATAGAAATATTGAGAGTACAAGGGCATTCATCAGTCTCATCTTGATATTTTGAGAGATAGATCTGTCTTTCCAAACTTTAGTTAGGCGACTCATCGTATTTTTGCCATACCAATACGTCTCCGAACTTCTGCTTCACAGTTACCATCTTTAGTTATACTAGACCCGAGATAGACAAAGGTGTTTACTATCTGGTATTATTGTAACCTGTTAGTCAGTTGAATTGTGTCGAATCTGTCGACCACCATTATTTTTGTCTGAGCTTTATTGATTTTTAGACCAACTTAATTGCTTTCGTACTCAACTGTTCGCAGGAGATCAAATATTTCTTGCTCATTTGATGCTATAAGTGTAGTGTCATCAGCAAATCTTAAATTGGAGATTTTCCTACCAGCTACTGTTACTCCACCGGCCCATCCTTCTAAAACCATCCTCATGACATGTTCACCATAAATGTTAAATAAGTCAGATGGCAACACGCATCCTTGTCTAACACCTTTGTCGGTCTTGAATTGGTTTGAGAACTTATGCTCTAGTCCAGTGGTTCCCAACGGTGGCGGTACCGCCCACCGGTGGGCGTTGAAGAGAGATAAGGGTGCTTTTTGGGTCCAAGGAAAATTTGGGGGGCGTTGAGGAACAGCTGCCGCCCCCCTAAAGTAACTCATTGCTTCTTTGCTTCTAACAACTTTGCTTTTCGCTTCTCACACAGAAATAGAGAAGGTGAATCCGAAAATATAACCGAAATGCACAAAATGCATTTTGGTTATGCACCGTGCAATTTTTTATTTATCACTCAGTCCAACACTGCAACAATTTCGACGTTGCAGTCGAACGTTTCAGTTTGGTTAGTATAATTCCACTTCCAGTAGAACCTTTCTGCTTTAAGTGAATTTTGGCTCCTCCTTCGCGCAGCGGCATGGTCAGACATAACTTAATCATTCGAGATTGTTTCGCTAAAGCAGGGTGGTGAATTTTCTGTGTGTTATTTGCAGAAAGTTGCAGTGCATTTATTAGAAATATATTTTATTGTAATACATATTTGTCTACGTGGCATTTATATCACTTACTATAATTCTTTATTATTTTTCCCTATCGTAATTTACGAGGTATTTGTAAAAATGTAATAAATCTAAATTTGTTTCCTTATTTGTATAGTTATTGTAAAATATTCAAAAAGTACCAACTTGCACAAACTGGATCAAAGTAAAAAGTTAATTAGGACCTACCTACACTGAGAGAAGAATTGGGGAAAAAGTACAAAAAATCTTAATAAAATTTACTATACTGAATAGTAATCTGATCATAGACTGCCAAAAATAAACTATTTACTGAATATAAAGTTATTTTTATAATATGTGTACAGTATAGTAATTTTTAAAAAGTTGTTTTGTAATTTTTCCTCAAATTCTTCTCTCAGTGTATATTTATTTACTTGTGGCATGTTTTAAATTTCTCGACTACTTGCTTGGATATTCCGCCACTCTGAAATATTGATTTTGCTAACTAAAAAAATATTTAAAAGTTTATTATTTAAAATTATCAAAGCGGTGGCTACAGCATATTTATTTTTACAGATATAGGTACCTACAGTATGTCCGATCCAAAGAAAAAGTGCAGACAATACAATGTCGAATATTTGAAGTATGGTTTTATTCAGTCGCCTTCTAATAAGGCATTACCAATGTGTTTAATTTGCCAGAGAGTTTTCTCAAATGAAGCCATGAAACCTTCACGATTACAAGAACATTTGACCAAAATACATCCCGACAGAAAAGACAGAAATTTATCATATTTTGAAATGCTCAAAAAACAACATTTCAAACGTCCAACTTTAGCTAGTATCTTTTCAGCAGCATCAAAGCAAGACGATGATGGGCTACGTGCTTCTTATAACATTTCCTTACTTATAGCTAAATCAGGAAAACCCCATACTATTGGCGAAGAATTAATACTGCCAGCTGTAAGTGAAGTTTTGCGGACTGTACTGCACCAGCCGGCATCTGATATTATTTAAAAAATTCCATTAAGCAATAATACGGTACAGAGACGAATTGACGAAATGTCTGAGGATGTGGAGCGTTCTCTAACTGATTATTTAAAGACTACTGAGTTTTCTTTACAGCTTGATGAATCAACTCTGCCAAACAATGAGTCTTTACTTCTTGCGTACGTTCGCTTCATAAAAAGTGAAAAAAGCTGTCAAGAACTGTTAGTTGTAAGAACACTGGAAACAGATACTAATGGCAAATCGATATTTGATGTTCTGGAACACTATTTTACAGATAAACGTATACCTCTGGAAAATGTCATAACTGTTGCTACAGATGGTGCTCCGGCAATGGTTGGACGACACCACGGACTGATAGCATATTTGAAAAAAGCGGTACCAAATATACTCGCCGTGCATTGTGTAATTCACAGACAGCATTTAGTTGCAAAAAATCTTAGTGATCGCCTTCATTGTTCACTACAATATGTAATTACTGCAGTTAACAAGATCAGAAGCAGTGCTCTCAATGATAGATTGTTTAGAAAACTGTGTGATGAAAACGACGAGAATGTTAATCGTTTATTGTTGCACACAGAAGTTCGATGGCTTTCGAGGGTACCTGTCTAAAAAGATTTTATGATCTCTTTGACTCAGTTTTAGAGTTTTTTGAAAGCAAAGATGATTCTTTGAGAGACAATTTATTAAAATTTAAGAGCGATATTGCTTATTTAACTGATTTATACGATAAATTTAATGAAACAAACCTACAGCTACAAGGTGATAATTTGAATTTGATCAAAGCAAAAGGAACTATTTCCTCGTTCGTGTCAAAACTTAATTTGTATAGGCAAAATTTGGGTCGGAGACAATTTCATCAGTTTCAAAATCTTTCCTCTGTGGAGACAAATGATGAAGACATTCTGGTATATTGCCACCACTTGGAAGCACTTCAAGAAGATTTTAGGAATAGATTTCAGGATATCCTTGGTCTGATTATTCCAGATTGGGTGCTAGAACCGTTCTCAAGTTTAGAAACAGCAGAATTATCACTACAGGAAGAATTGATAGAATTGTCAACAAATGAAGAGTTAAAAGTGAAATTTAAAAATGGATATCAAGAATTTTGGCTGCAATGTCAAATTTCAGTATTATATCCAGCTTTATGGGCTGCATCAAAGAAGTTTTTCATTGCCTTTCCTTCATCGTATTTAGCCGAAAGAGGATTTAGCATAGTCAGCAATGTATTAACAAAGAAGAGAAATAGACTGTCCATAGTGGAGCGCGGTGATTTAAGATTGCTGATGACAAGTATGGAACCAAATATTGACAGATTACTATCATTACATCAAGCTCAGCCTTCTCATTAAAAATGTTATATTATTATTATATTGTTTTTATGATATGTATTTAAGTTAAAGTTTGATCAATACATGAATACTGTATTTTTGAATAAAACATTTTTTTTAAATTTGTTGTTGATTGGATTAGTTAAGGGGCCGTCGAATCATATTTAAGGTAGCCTTTGACCCAAAAAAGGTAAAACAATTGTGAATGAAAGTGCGTTACTTATTTTAAGAATGGAAGAGTTTTTTAAGGGGGGCGTTAAGTATTTTGTTTTTGGAAAAATGGGTGGTAGGCCGAAAAATGTTGGGAACCACTGCTCTAGTCGGACTGTCGCTATATTGGACTGGTACAGATTTTTAATAAGTGTCACCAGGTGCATTAGTGCGCCCATTTCTATTAAAATTGACCACAGATTTATCCAGCTTACACAATCAAATGCCTTTTGGTAGTCAACGAAACATATAATCATAGGTACTTGAAATTATCTAGACTTTTCAATGAGTTGTCTCAGGTTCACGATTTGTTCCCTTGTACCTTTACCCTTTACAAACCCCGCTTGTTCCTGAGGTATTTGGTAATATAGATAGGCTTTTAATCTGTTTTTGATGATGTGTAACAAGATTTTACTAGCATGTGTTATTAGTGACAGTGTGCGGTAGTTTTCACATCTAACAGTAGTTTCTTTTTTGTGTAGCGGGATATAAATTGAGGTACACCAATCAGATGGCCATTTACCTGAATTCCAAACAGCGACACAGATAGAATGGATATGTAATCCTTTGTATATATCCTGGTAGCCATGGATTATTTTACGAAATGGACGGAGGGCTTAAAGTTATGCGTTACCAAATCAAGAACTTACAGAGGTAAGTTCACTTCAGCCGGTTGGGTGTCCCCTTGGAGATCCACTTTGACCAAGGGCGAAACTTTGAGTCAACCCTTTTCCAAAACGTTTGTAAACTGATTGGTGTCAATTGGAGCAGAACTACCCCCCGCATTCTCAATCAGATGGAACGGTCGAGAGGATGAACCGAACGATGGGTAGTAAAAACTTGTCCAAAGTGGTATCCGAGCATCAGAGGGATTATGGCCAGCATATTCATTAATTCCTAATGACTTACCGCTCGGCCGTGAATGAAACTACAGGTAAGACACCAAACCACCCGATGTTGGGCCGTGAAGTTCGTTTTCCCTGCGACCTGGAATTTGACTGCCGAACTTCCAAGGAACATGTTGTAGGCAAATAAGACGTCGACCGTCTAAAGTTACCAATGAACAACATTCATGAACTTGTCCGACAACACATCCAGATAGCCAGTGACAGAATGAAAGATCAATATGATTCTCGATGGAAGAATGAAAGCTTGGAAGTAGGTGATCTTGTCTGGCTTTTTAATATACTATGTCATCGAAGCTTGTTTCCTAAACTACAATGACAATGGGAAGGTCTGTATGAAATTAAAAAGAAAATAAATTACGTAATATACCAAATTAAGAAGTTGCCAACAGGTAAACAAAAAGTTGTTCATATAAATTGTCTTGCACCATATGCTGGCACAAATGAAAAAGAAGCACGAGCCCTCGGACATGTGGTGAAAGATGACGGGCACCCAAGTTTTAATGAATATATCAAATGACACAGAAAGAAAAAGTGCTAGATTCGGCGTGACCACAGAAGTTCATCAAGATCTTTTTAGTGTTTCGGAAAAAGTCTCTCTAGCCCACTGTGTTGTCCAAGACCTCGAGATGATTAAAGGAATCTCATCCGTATTCAATAAGAGGTTCGGTTGCTTGGACTAGTTAAGAAATCAGCAGCCTAAAGTTGGAAGAGTACTACGATTAGAAGATGGTCCTCGATCTTTGCTGTATATACAACAGGAAGTATTATACAGACAAGCCAAGCTACTAGAGCATATGGCGTGCTCTAACTAATTTGAAGAAAATCATGTGTAACTAAAATATAAAAACTTTGGCTTTGCCAAAGATAGGCCATGCACTAGAAAATCTACATTGGAAGATTGTCAGAAGAATGCTTGAAGTAATCTTTCTAGAAACCGGCGTACGTCTGTGTGTTGTATTAACCTGGATATGCCGTACTCTTTGCGGATTCCGACTTAGGTCTACAACGACTCATCGACAAGACCAACTCGGCCTGTGAGCATTTTGGTATGAAAATAAACATTAAAAAAACCAAAGTGATGTCAATCCGAAAAAAAACAAAACGTATCTCAACCTTGCACAATAAATGGGCACATTTTAGAATAAGTCAATAGATTTAAGTACTTGGGATGTTGGATCGATAGCAGCCTAAATCCTGATCTAGAAATAAGATCGAGAATAGAACAGGCCAGAAAATCTTTCGAAAAAATCAAAAAACTGCTTTGTGATTCTCGAATAAATCTCGAAATTCGACTACGTTTATCCAAATGCTACGTCTGGTCGACTCTTCTCTATGCAGTTGAGACATGGACCCTTAAAACATCAACCATAAATAAGTTGGAGGCCTTTGAAATGTGGATCTACCGCAGAATTCTCAAAATTTCGTGGACATCGCATACCTCAAACGAAGAAGTGCTGCATAGAATAGGCAAGACAAGAGAACTTTTCAACGCAGTGAAAGTTAAAAAAACATCATAGCTGGGCCACATACTGAGAAATAATAAGTATCAATATGCTCAACTTATAGTGAAAGGAAATATCGAGGGAAGGAAAGGAATAGGAAGGAAAAGACTATCGTGGCTCAGAAATATCCGACAATAGACAGAGCTAAATTTTGAACAGTTAATAAGAACAGCTGAATACAGAGAAGAGCTTGCAATTGTAGTAGCCAACCTCCATTGAGGAGACGGCAGTTTAAGAAGAAGAAGTTATTTCTTCTTGAGGGGTGTATGCAGAACTGGAGAGTCCTGTAGATTCCGTCATCTTGGGCGGAAATGGCGAGTCTGGAATTCTCCAGGATAAAGTTATTATGAATTTAAGCAGAGTATTTTTATGTATTTTTTTGTAGTTAGCAAAATAAATTCGATCTGTAAACTTGTTAAAATAAAAAACCGAGATAATATTCGTATTACATATAATAATAACCGAATATTCGAATAAAAGGACCGAGAGTTTTCTTGTTACAGTACATGATTTAAATAATAATAGTAATAATAAAACATCTTTAGATATAGATAAAACCTACTTTACATCGTGTAATCTGCGTAGTAGATGACCCTACACCGCTTAAACTAAGGGAACAAGAAATGCGCATAAACCACCTATCTAAGCAAGAAAAAATGCGCACCTGGATGGCTAAACCTCTGCATGGGCGGCATCTCAATGAGCTCAGCTGAGAATATGTCGACAATCGAGCCTAGAACTATTGGTTGACATCAGGAAAGATGTTTCCCGAGACAGAGGGTTTCCTACTTACCATTCAGCATCAGGTTATCCCAACTAGAAATTACCTGAAGTATATTGTCAAATATCCTCAGGTCCAAAACGACAAATGCCGACAGGGATGTCAAGGCCAAGAATTCATCCAACATCTTACCGGGGGCTGCCAGGCGTTTGTCGTTTGTCGGAACTGATTATAACTAAACTGTCGGAACTAAAGACTCAGTAGGAAAGAACTGATTATAAAGAACTAAAGGCTCAGTAGAAAAGATTCTTCACCAAGAAGTAGCTAGCAAACTTGGACTTCTCCAGACCGACAATCTCCCGTATTATCAATAGGTCCCTGATAGAATGCTTGAAAACGACAACTACGAGCTACACTGGGATCTCGCTGTGTTCACAGACCAACGAGTGGCGCATAATAGAGCGTATCTCATACTAGTTGATAAACTTACTAGGCAAACAACATATTAATAGATGTGGCGATACCTAACAACACTAATCTGCGTGTTAATCATAACAAAAAGATCGCCAAGTATAGAGATCGTGAAATACAAATAAGGAGACAATGGAGAATGAAAAGTACCCAGACAGTACCTCTTAATACCTATTGTTCTTTCTGCTACTGGAGTCATTCCGAAGCACCTCATAGAAAAGATAAAAAAGCTGGGTCTAAATGAGCATCTGTATAAGACCGTGCAGATAGATGTACTACCTACTCGCAACGGCCAGATGTGTACGAAAATTTTTGGGAGATACACCTACATACCAGGTCACCTAGGGCTCGATAACACTGAAATGCGGCATGCTCAAATCGGTGTATTTAACTTGAAATACCAGAGAAACGGTCGATTTTAGGTGTATAATACCTTTTATAGTGCTTGAAAAGACCTTTAAAATGAGCAATATTAAATGTCGATTACATCCAAACTAAGCGAGATATGCTACAAAGAAAAATTGGTGACTAATGTATTTTAAGAAAAAATAAGAAATAATTTTAACCCCTCCTCTATCAGAACTGAAATGCATCGTTTTACTTCTACAATCCTTTTTATTATAGTGTTATTTCTATGTTCAAAAAGTTGGACGGGTTTAAAATAAATAATTTTTGAAAAAAATAAGATCAAATTATAGAGCGCATTTTTAAATTTTCTTAAAAATCTTCCTTTTGCTCCATGTAACTCAAAAATGATAAAAGATACGAAAAAAACGTACCTACAGCACAGACATATAGGGTTTTCTTCGATAAAATTTCTTTTTATTTTTCATTACTGTATCTCTTATCATTTTCAAGTCACTTGGTGAAAAAGGAAGATTTTTAAGAAAATTTAAAAATGCGCTCTATAATTTGATCTATTTTTTTTCAAAAACCATTCATTTTAAACCCGTCCAACTTTTTGAACATAGAAACATTGATTTATATGAACATAGAAACAACACTATAGTAAAAGGTAGTGTAGAAGGAAAACGATGCATTTAAATTCTGGTGGATGAAGGGTTAAATATACTTCTCATTTTTTCTTAAAATACATTAGTCATCAATTTTTTTGCAGCATCTCGCTTAGTTTGAATATAATTAATCCTCAATATTGTTCATTTTAAAGGTATTTTCAAGTACTACAAAAGGTATTGGTCGCATTATATGCCTAAAATCGACTGTTTCTCTGTTATTTCAAGTTGAATACACTGATTTGAGCATGAACCAAAAAAACAAACTCTTTTCACCTACTATATCTCTTTTTGTATTATAACTAGAAGATTTGTGAAGGAACGAATCTCTTTGTTTTTTTATAATCTACAAAAATGTTTTATATAGATTTTCTAGTTAGATATTACATAAATCCATTCGATAAGGTGATATGTTTCAATGAAAATGACCAATTTTCAACCTCGAATAACTCAAAAAGTATCGAGTTTTCAAAAAAAAAATTGCAGAACAGTTTTTGCTTAGAATTAGGTTCTCTAGGAACCTAAGACGGGGTAGGAACCACCCCCAAGACAAAAGCGCACATCGGCATAGGGTAGACTTTGAATTAGGAGATAAGTAGAGGCTATTCCCAAAATTTCATTAAAATCCCTGCAGTAGGATATAATTCTGAGGTAATATCCTATTCTTGCTACCATTGACTGGCGTATAGGAGAAAAGCACTAGATTGGAAGTGTAGGTACAAGAAAAAAACTATAAAATATTAGTGCACGAAAAAAATATAAAAATGCGTAGGAAAAAAATAGAACAATCGGATATTTCTAACAGTAGGCTAATGATAGCCTAATGGTATCCTAATAATAACAGTAATAAAATAAGAAACCACATTGATAATCGAAGTTTAATAGTGTGAGTAGTTGAAAGTTGAGTAGGTGAGTAGTTGAGTAGTATGAGTAGTTGAAATCAAAATATTACCGGCTTTTAATAGAAAAACTTTTATTTACCTTGTACAGTTTGATTTCCCCATATGATTTATTTTTACTTAACTCCAGGATTAACCATGATTAAAATTCAATTGAAGCAAACATAACAACTTTAGTCACTTATTGTTTATTTTATCATTAACAATCAAGATACGCACTACAGATATCGAGAATAGAAAAATATTTTCACGCGAACGGAAAACATAAAATACAGAACTGAAGTTTGTGAGTCGGTAGTGCTAAACAACTGTGTCGTTATTAATAGAAATAAGGTATTTTAGTAAACCTTGGAATTTAACTTTTGTTTGAACATTTATCTTTTTTAAATTTAAACAATAAAAATGTTGTACACACGTTATAACTGTTTAATGACAATGATGTTTATTAAGTTTTAAACGGAATCAATTTAGGTACACTCGACAAACTTTAAATTGAAAGCCATTGTTAAATTGGAAATGAGTATATGTATTTTAGTCATATGTTTATATATTTTGAATTTTTCAAGTGATAAAAGTACTATTGCTTTCTAAAAACACATTTAATTTAGATTTCGCTTTTATTTAGGTAAGTACATATTTTGGGAGTAGTTAGTAGTTTTTAGGGGTATTGGCCACTCATTAGCTACAGGTAGGCTGTACCTATACAAGGTAATTGTTAGTAATTACCTATAGAATTCTACAAAAAAAAAACAATATTCGTGTTTACTATTCAACGTGTACTCAAACACTGGATATTTTACCGTTCACACCATTCTAGTGGCGCTGGAATGAAAAATAGGCCATCATTCCAGCAACTAGACTGGATTGATCATTGGAATTAGTCCAGAGAAATAAGGTTTTTGTCAGGACACTTGAGCAGCCACGTTGCAAATAGGTTTTTTGGGTACTATATACCTAATACATTATACCTAAATACAAAAATGCCCGTGACAGTTCGGACGAGAAATTTAGTTATTAACAAATAAGGGTCAAAAATGGCAGTTTTTTCGTTTAAATCGCTACAGGCAAAAATAGTGCAATTAAATATCTTATTTATAATATTCTTTTTTTAGTAGATGAGTCAAGGTTTAAAATGGCACTTTTTGAATTTGGGTCCGATCATTTGTTGCTTCGGAAATTGCAAAATAAGACTAAAATTTCAAAAATAAAAAGTTTGCTATAACTTTTGGGAAAATGTTCTTAAGACTTTCATATTGCACGAAAAGTAGAGTCAAACAGTCCGCATAATGCACAAAAAATTTAAGACGATTCATCAATTAGTTTAAATTTTATTTAATTTGTTTATCGCAAAAAGCTTTTTTTTTTCACAATGTTATTGTTCAGAAAATAATAATGATGTAGCAATTCTGTGGAAACCACATGAAAAAAGAATAGTTCTATTTTCAAAGTGTTGAGAAAATCATTAAAAAGTCGTTTTTATCACTCCGAAAACAGTTTACTAAAATAGAGTCATGTTTGACTTATAAATAACTTGGATAGCTTTGTTAATATTGACTGTAGAGTAATATAAATCTACTTTGGGATTTCAAAAGTAGATTTTTATTTTTATCTAGTATTTTTACACGAATTTTCAAAAAAAAAAATTGCCTAGGTTAATTAGGGTCAAAGTTAACCACTTTTATTATTTAATTCACAGCTACTTCTATATACATAAAATTCTCCTGTGTTAGTTTACAACACTGTTAGTTACCATACTACTCCGAAACGGCTTGCCCGATTTTTATGAAATTTTACACGTACAGTAGAACGTCAATAATCCGGATTAATTGGGACCGGACCCCATCCGGATTATGAAATTATCCGGATTATCGAAATTACCTCAAAAAAGGCCAGTATACACATTAAAGTACAACAAACGTTTTAAAATTTTATGTTTTATCTTGTACAGTAGTGTCTAGAGTCTAGAGGTGAAATTAATCAAAACATTTTTTTATGTTTAAACACTGTATTGTAATTAATTTATAATAGCAGCAAATGTACAGTAAAAACATCAGACACTATTTGGGCTTTTAAAAAAATGTGTAAAATATTTTTGAACTGCGGTAGAGGTTCGTTATTAGCAGCTAAGTTCTTATTCATTCTCTTGGCCTTATCCCTATGCGGGGTCGGCTTCCCTAATTGCATTTCTACACACAATTCTATCTTGGGTCATATCAATGTTAATCCCCTTTACCAACATGTTCTGCCTTATCGTCTCCAGCCAGGTCTTCTTTGGTATTCCACTTCTACTCCTTTCAGGAATCTGCACTTCAGCTATTCTTCGTATTGAGTGATTAACGTCTCGACGTTGAACATGACCAAACCATCTTAACCTATGCTCTCTCATTTTGGCATCAATTGGTGCCACACCTAGACTTCCTCTAATATACTCATTTCTAATTTTATCATTCTTTGTCACTCCACTCATCCATCTAAGCATTCTCATTTCCGCCACATGCATTCGTTGTTCCTCTTTCTTTTTCACTGCCCAACATTCCGTTCCGTGCATCATAGCCGGTCTTATGGCTGTTTTATAGAATTTTCCCTTCAGCTTCATTGGAATTTTTCTGTCACACAACACGCCACTCGCTTCTTTCCACTTCATCCATCCAGCCCTAATTCTACTGCATGTATCTCCATCTATTTCTCCATTACTCTGTAATACCGATCCTAGGTACTTAAAACTATTGCTTTTCACAATAATTTCACCATCCAAAGATACCATTTTATTTGTAGTAACTCCATCTTTAAATGAACATTCCAAATACTCTGTTTTTGTCCTACTTTGTTTGTTTTTGTCCTGTCTCTGTTTTTTGTCTCTGTTTTTGTCCTACGCAGCTAAGTTCTTAATTTATTTTAAAAGAATCAGATATTTTTGCTAGATACAAATTCGGATTATCGACGTTCTACTGTAATGATAAGTTTGATCTTCCACTATCCCACTTTGCAGAAATTGCCTGGTCATCCACAATCAACTGCCCGGTCGCCCATTTCACACCATTCGACCCGGAATCGATATTATTATGGCGCCGGTTTCTAGCCGGAATGCAGAGCACAGAATTTCTTTGCTCAGTCGTAATTTCATAACGTTCTCTTGGAAGATAATCAGGTTGTTTCCCGTTGCCTGCCTGATTGCAGTACCTGTCATCGCCAGTTGAACTATAATGGAGTTGCTACCTTTGAGTATTTTACACCAAACCTTTATGGTTCATACAGCCCCAGTGGAATAATGACATAGCTGCTGCTCTATGTCAGATGCACGGGTACTTATTTGGTTGAACTTTATCCATACCTGTTATGCATATCTACAGGAATGTTTCCTATCAGTCACCGGAATGCGCTGTGTCGGGGTCGAGAACTTCCCCCGCAGTCAGGCTTCCATGATTGTCCGAAAAGACCCTATTCCCTACTCAGTTCACAGCTCTTCCTCCACGCGACCTAGTTACTATCTTAGCTTGCCTGGTTGATTGATATTGTACCGATTAATATAGTATATTATATTAAATTCCAAATAACACCGTCTCGTTTTTGTATGTACCGGGTGTCCCAATAAGAATGGCCCTCGGCCGTATCTCAGGAACCGTTTATAGTACAGCTTTGAGAAAAAAAATATTTATAACAAAACCTCAGGAAAAGCCTAGAAATTATTTTCATAATTGTAGGTCCACCGCTAGAGGGCGTAATTAAATATCAAAAATTAAAATATCAAAATTTTACAAAATTTCCTTAATGAAAGGGCGCTGAAAATCCCATCATCGTATTCTTCATAAAATTCTGCGCATATTTGATTTCAACAAGTTTAAGTCTACCTTTGCAAATAAGAGGTGGAGGTGAGTGGGAACTTTCTTATGGAAAAATGGCTGTAAGTCCGATTCTACTAAATCGAATTTTGCTTACTTGGTCTTGTTGAAAACAGCTCTCTTTCGTAAATATAAGTGTCTTCTTTTCGAAATAGTCTAATAAGTAATATGCAAGCTAGGAGGTGTTATTTAATTATTTTCAGAAATCTAGTTTTCTTTGGAAAATATTAAATACAAGTATGCACTTTTAATCCTGTATTACAAAATTAGACTAAATTAGCAACAGAATACCGAAAACCGCATGTCGATACCTTTTTTATATCTCTAGATATCTTAATAAATGTGTAAATATTAAACAACTGTTACTGTCACCGGTAAACGAGGTTAAGGAAAAGTAGTGTGCTATGGAAAAAACAAATAAATATTTTCCAGATGTAAACGTATATAATTAATTAAAACAACAATAAGACAAACAACAGTATAAAACATAACAAAGAAATAAAAGCAACTACTTACTTAGTACTTAGTGACTGCCTAAATTTTCAAATTGTTGCCCATAATTTTCGATGCAAGCATTTACTTTTTAAAGAGTATATTGAATAGAAACAGATTTAACTGCTTTAGACTTTTATTTATGGGGACGGATTAAAGACCTTGTTTTTGCAGCTAGGCCCACTCCTCGAGAAAACATGATCTAGAAAATACGAAACGCCATTCAAAGCATTGCGAAAGCAGAAATTGAGACTGCTGTTCAATCTACTCTTGAAAGACATCGAAAATGATGGGCAACAATTTGAACATTTAGGTCGTCACTAAGTAAGTAGTTGCTTTTATTTTGTTGTTTTATTTTATAGTGTTGTTTGTCTTATTGTTGTTTTAATTAATTATATACGTTTACATCTGGAAAATGTTTCTTTGTTTTTTCCATAGCACACTACTTTCCCTTAACTTCGTTTACCGGTGACATTAACAGTTGTTTAAAATTTATACGTTCCTTAAGCTATCTCGAGATAGAAAAAAGATATCGACATGCGGTTTTTGGTACTTTGTTGCTAAATACAGGATTAAAAATGCATACTTGTATTTAATATTCTCCAAAGAAAACTAGATTTCTGAAAATAATTAAATAACGCCTACTAGCTGGCATATTACTTATTAGGTTATTTCAAAAATAAGACTCTTACATTGATCAACAAGACCAAGTATACAAAATTCGATTTAGCAGAACCGGACTTACAGCCATTTTTTCATAAGAAGGTTTCCACTCACCCCCACCTCTTATTTGCAAAGGTAGACTTAAACTTGTGAAATCAAATATTCGCAGAATATTATGAAGAATACGATGATTGGAATTCCCGTGCCCTTTCATGAGGTACATTTTGTAAAATTTTGATTTTTTAATTTTTGATATTCAACTACGCCCTCTAGCGGTGGACCTAGAATTATAAAAATAAATTCCAGGCTTTTCTCGAGGCAACTTTTGTTTTACATATTTTTTTCTCAAAGCTGTACTATAAACGGTTCCTGAGATATTGCCGAGAGCCATTCTTATTGGGACACCCGGTACATGTACAATTACATGTCGTTTGTAATTTTGGAATTCATTAAAAATAATTAAGTATAATAAAGTAATTAGTATTTAGGTATTTTCACTTAAAGTGTTATTTAATGACATTAAATTCAAAAATTTTGTACAAATCCTACAGAGTTGTCTCAGAAGTGGGTTCTTATGGAACATTAGTGTAATATTTTAGTATACCTAATAGTTAAAGTTAAACATTCCGATACTTTTGGAACGTTACTGCTGAGGTAAAGTAATGCTTTCTTTATATTTTGTTATAAAAAGCAAAGTTTTAGTTTAAGAGGGGGGGGGGGGGGCACATTTTTCTGAATTTTTTTTGGAAGTATGGTAGAATTATTTTATTTTTGAATTAACATTTACTGAACATATTCAGTACAATTCAATGCATATTCAAAAATAATTTCAAGTCAAAATATTGAAAAATAAGCTAATGGTGGAAAATTTTTACAGACACTTAAAAAAACATGGATTTTGCGGTGGGTGGACATCAGAACTCGTCATTGTATCATTGTCATCATTGAAACAAAAAATTCTAAAAGATTTTATTAGCTTATCAGTTTCTCGAGGTAACGCTGTCGAATTTTTTTTAGTTTGAACGATTTTTGGGTTTTTGGTATCACTCAGAAGTCAAAATATTGATTTTTTTTGTAAATACCGGGTGAAAATCAACATATTTATTATTGTTAAACAGAAAATAAAACAAAAAATATCACAACAGCATTACCTTACGAAATGCCCAAAGAAAATATGTACAGTCCAGGAACCAAAGCTTTTCACCTCACAATTTTTACAGAATGGATAAATTTGCTTGAAAATTTAGGAATAAGTAGTGGATAGTCCATGGATCAAAATCTATATGATGCCGAAAGGCGCTTTTACCATGGGGGTGGTTGCCACCCCATCTCGGGGGTGGAAATTTTTTATTATATTTTGACCGCAAAAGATAATAAAAACATTCACTCTAAGCAAAACATGTTCTATACATTTTTCTGATAAAATTAATAGTTTTTGATTTATTCGCTATCGAAAGTGTTAGTTTTATATCTAAAAATCAATGTTTTCCGTTTTGTCATTTTATCAAACCAAGTTCTTGGGAATTAAATTACCTACAATTTCATATTTAAACATTTTTTCGTATCTCTGATGCTAATCTTTCTATTCTGAAGAAAATGGCATTTTTTACCAAATTGCAAACATTCGTTATTGGCTTTAAACTTCAGTTTTTTAAAAACTAATCATTCTAAGCCAGTCAAACTTCTAGAATATATTAATAATATATAAATAAAGAAGAATAAATAAGGCCAATGACTAAAAACACCGCTAACTAGCGGTGACTATCGCAGCCGATATGTGAAACAATTGTGAATTTAATGATAGAAGTATATAATTTGGACTACATATGCTGCACATATTATAAAGGTTCAAATTTAGATATGAGGCCATCTCATATTTTGCCTTATACAAAAATGGCGGGGATTCAAAATGGCGACTATACGTGACTAATAGCACGATAACTTTTGAAGGGGACTTCAGATTTCAACCAAATTTGCTATATAGGTTCTTTTTTTGATGTATAAGATCGAGGTCTTGAACCGGAAGAATCGGTTTACCAGAAGTTGTGTTTTTCTTGGTTTTTATGTAAAAATATGCTGTTTTTTTTCAATTCTTTCACCCTGTATGTATTAATTTTTCAAAAAGATTATACCACCATTGAAAAGAGCGTAAAAATATTTTTTAGGAAATATTTTTAACTTTTTATTTATGTTAATTACCATTTAATAAATTCAAACCGTATCTTCACATGTACCTATATGCGGCAGAATCGTGCAAATATTATAAGAATTATTGTGCATTTAATGGTAGAAGCATATAATTTGGACCACATATACTACACATATAAAGGTTCAAATTTAGATACGAGGCCATCTCAGTTTCTGCTCCTCTTACAAAAATGGCGGGCATTCAAAATGGCGACTATACATATGTGACTAATAGCACGATAACTTTTGAACGAGATGTCAGATTTCAACCAAATTTGGTATATAGGTTCTTTTTCGATGAATAATATCGAGGTCTTGAACTGAAAGAATCGGTTTACCAGAATTTGTGTTTTTACTGTTTTTTTATGTAATAATATGTTGTTTCTTTTTCAATTCTAACAGCCTGTATATATAAATTTTTCAAAAAGGTAATAACGCCATCGAAAACAGTGTAAATATATGTTTAGGAAATATTTTGAACTTTTCAGTTGTGTTAATTACCATTTAATAAATGCATCACGTATGTTCACATGTACCTATGGGCGGCAGATTCATTTTGAATGCCCGCCATTTTTGTAAAAGACTAAATCTGAGATGGCCTCATATTTAAATTTGAATCTTTGTATAAGTAGTATGTGTGGTCCAAATTATATGCTTCTACCATTAAATGCATAATAATTCTTATATTATTATTTGCACGAATCTGCCGCACATAGGTACCTACATATGAAGATACGTTATGCATGTATTAAATGGTAATTAATATAACTAAAGAGTTCAAAATATTTCCTAAAAAATATTTTTATGCTCTTTTCAACGGCGGTATCACCTTTTTGAAAAATTATTATATACAGGGTGAAAGAATTGAAAAAGAAACAATATATTTTTACATAAAAAAACAGTAAAAACACAAATTCTGGTAAACCGATTCTTCCAGTTTAAGACCTCGATATTATTCATCGAAAAAGGAACCTATATACCAAATTTGGTTGAAATCTGACATCTCGTTCAAAAGTTATCGTGTTGTTATTAGTCACAATATGTATAGTAGCCATTTTGAATGCCCGCCATTTTTGTAAAAGGAACAAAAACTGAGATGGTTCGTATCTAAATTTGAACCTCTATATGTGTAGTATATGTGGTCCAAATTATATACTCCTACCATTAAATGCACAATAATTCTTACAATATTTGCAGGAATATGCCGCATATAGGTACATGTGAAGATATGTTTTGCACTTAATAAATGGTAATTAACACAACTAAAAAGTTAAAAATATTTCCTAAAAAATATTTTTACGCTCTTTTTAATGGCCGTATTAACTATTTGAAAAAGTAATACATACAGGGTGAAATAATTTAAAAAAAAACAACGTATTTTTACATAAAAACCAGGAAAAACACAACTTCTGGTACTTCTGGTACCGATTCTTCCAGTTCAAGACCCCGATCTTATACATAAAAAAAGAACCTATGTACCAAATTTGGTTGAAATCCGAGGTCTCGTTCAAAAGTTATCGTGCTATTAGTCACATATGTATAGTCGCCATTTTGAATCCCCGCCATTTTTGTAAAAGGCAAAATCCGAGATGGCCTCCTATCTAATTTTGAACCTTTATATGTGTAGTATATTTGGTCCAAATTATATGCTTCTATCATTAAATGCACAATTCTTATAAAATTTGCACGAATCTGCCGCACTACATTATTATGCTTCCAATTGGATTTCTCCTTTTTTTTTTCAAAAAAATATATTGATTTTTTAACCGTAACTTTTTTATTTTTTATCTAAGAAAGTTCGTTAAAAAAGAATTTTGTAGGTTTTCACAAGATCTATAAGGCTATTAATATTAAATCTTTTTAAAATTCTCAGTCACAAAAAGAGGTGGCATTGAAAGGGTTGGTAAAGGTGGTTTTTGCATGATATTACAAGTTTTAATGGTCAATAGCACACTCAATTTTTGCCATAAAAAAATTTTTGCAAACCAAGTTCTTGGCAATTAAATAAGCTATAATTTCATCTTGAAATATTTTTTCGTATCTCTGATGCTACTCTTTCTATTCTGAAGAAAAGGACATTTTTTTACCAAACTACAAAAATTCGTTATTCGCTTTTAACTCAATTTTTTTAAAAACTAATCATTCTAAGCCGATCGAACTTCTAGAACCTATTAATAATACATAAATCAATAAAACCAAATCAGTTCAATGACAAATTTTAATTAGGGTGGTGATTAGGGGGTTGTTAACGATCACTTTTTTGCTGAAAAAAATAGGGACTGATATTCTTTTCATTATAAGTCACTTAATTTTTTTAGCTATAGATTTTTTTTAATTCTGGAGATACATATTTTTAAATACTTTAAAATAGTTTCAACAAGTTATCCTCGAAAAATGTATAGTTTTCCCGTCCTTTGACTTTGAAATTACAATATTTAGCATTTGACGAAGAAGAGCCAACATATAATAAAGTATAGCTCGATTACTATTGGTCTTAAAGAAAATATAAAAAAACGGTTTTGTTTATTTTTTCAAAAGGTACATTTTTGTTAAGTAAAGTTGTTTTGATAAAACGAAAGCTTTTTGAGTTATTAGCAGAAAACTGATTAAAAACATTGATTTTTTCGATATGAAACTAACACTTTCGATAGCGAATAAATCGAAAACTATTAATTTTATCACAAAAATGTATAGAACGTTTTTTGCTTATAATGAATATTTTTACTAACTCTTGAGGTCAAAATATAATAAAAATTTCCACCCCCCGAGATGGGGTGGCAACCACCCCCATGTTAAAAGCTCCTTTTGGCATGATATAGATTTTGATCCTTGGACTATCCACTACTTATTCTCAAATTTTCAAGCAAATGGATCTATTCTGTAAAAATTGCGAGGTTTTGTCCTATTTTAAGCTTCATTACTTGGACTATTCAGGTGGAACGGTCAAGTAGTTTTTGAGTTACAATGTCCACCGCCTTTGAAAAAAGCTGTTTTGAGAAAAACGCTTTTAAAGTTTTGACAATTTTTAGTTTCAATTTATTTTTTGTCCGTCAAATCTTAAAGTAATGTATACCTACCGGGAATATGCTTTTGAAGCTCGGAGTAATTTACAAAAGAGAAGGGGAACAGCCGTTGAGCGTTTCTCACTACGCTCAAGTACGCTGGTGCGAAGCTGCTGCAAAGTGAGTTGAAGGTAGAGCAGAGCCGCTGAGAGGGATGAGCGGGCCCCCGGCAAAAAGTGAAGAGCGAAAAGTTATTTCATTTTTATTTATTTATTTATTGATTTCAAATATAAATTTTATTAAATTTTGATTATATTTACATATAATAGTGAAAATATTTATAATACAGGTGCTTTTCGAGTTTTCTGATTTTGGCAGTCTATAATTTTTGAAAAATCGCATGATTTTACCAAATTATTTTCAATGCACAAAGTTGCTAGGCCAGTTAACCGGTCCCGTTTCATCTGATTTTTTCTATTTCTATCATTATCATCTCATAGCATTTTTCATTCGAGAAAGACAACTTCTGTCCGTCTCTGGGATCGTCACCTGTAATATGCAAAATATTCGTATTCTACGTTAGGAAATAATGATTTCAATTTGAGATTTTTAATTTTATTAAGTAAATCTATTGGAGAAAGTTGAGATTCATCAATATTATTCTTGTATATGTATAGCTCTCAAATGAAAAATTTCTCTATATACATAATTTCAATTGGGGGGTTTTTGTAGCTCCGGAAGTAAGAAGCTTGGAGATTTGTGCTCTTCGGGTTAAGCTTTTTGAATTTTTTGATGATTTTTGGTGCGGATTTCGATTCGGTCAGGAGCGTGCTTTCGGATTTTTTAAGGGGTACGAGTTTTACTTAGGGGAGGGGGGTGCGATTGTCGTAGGCGAAAAAATTTGAGCGCATTTTAAAGCCAATTGCTAGGAATAAGTGTCACTTTTGACCGGGGTGCGCTAGCTCGAACAGGGGCGTCACAAAAAAATCGCAAACTTGCGGGATGCAGGAAAAAAATGAAAAAAATTGAAAAAAAAATTCAGGTGGACGTAAATCGGGTGCTTTTGACCGGGGAGGTTTGTGCTTTTGAATTTAAGCTTTCTAAATTTTTTGCAATTTTCTCGTGCAAAGCTTATCCCTCCCAGGTGCGTACTTTCTTTTTTTTTAAGGGGAGCGAGTTTTTCATAGGGTTGGGGGGTGGGTTGGTCGAATGCGATAAAATTTTCGCGGTTTTTTACGCTAAGCTTTTGGAATAAGTGTGATTTGCGACTGGAGCCGCTAGATCGAACAGGGGCGGCACAAAAAATTCGCAAAGGGGAAATTTTGATGAAATGGCCAAAAATGACGGTGTCGTCCCTCGTGTGCTCAGAGATTTCAAATTTTTGTAGAATTTCCACCATAGCCCAAATATTTCACAGTTTCCATACTGCGATCAACTTCGATTTTTTTTCCAACCCCTACGGTAAGGGTGGGGGTGGCTACCAAAAGGGGGTCAACTTTTTGACTTCACGCCCCAGTAGCGCCCTTACGGCGAAACACATCGAATCACGCGAGGCATCAAAATTTGCGTATCGACGAGACGAAAAATATATGTTTTTTGAAATATTCAATTTTTGATGGGAAACGTCAAAAATAATTCAAAATAAAAAAAATAAAAAAAAAACAGAAAAAATGAAATAGTTTCGCTCCTATAGCTTCGATTTTGGCCAAACTTTTATCGTTGTTAATGGTTTGATGTGGCGGATTTGAAAAACTTACTTTGAATCAGTGGCGTATCCATGGGGTGGAAAAAGGGGGGAAAATTACGATATTTCGAACAAAACCAGAAAATGAGGTAGGTGCTTTTAGGCATAAGCTTTTTGAATTTTTTGCGAATTTTTCGTGTCAATTTTAACTCTGTCAGTGGCGTGGTTACATATTTTTTTAGGGGTGCGAGTTTTGCATAGGCGTGATATTTAAAAACCAAACACAAAATGATGTATGTGCTTTTGGTCAAGCTTTTTGAATTTTTTGCGAATTTTTCGTGCCGGTTTTAGCCCTGTCAGTGGCGTCGTTTCGGATTTTTTAAGGGGTGAGAGTTTTGTATAGGTGTGTAAGTAGCAGTATAAAGATTGGGCTTCCGGACTTAAGCTTTTAAACATTTTTGGAGAATTTTTGTACCGATTTCAACCCTGCCATGGGCGTACTTTCGTATTTTTTAAGGGTGCGAGTTTTTAATAGGGGTGGGGATGGCAATATGAAGTTTGTGCTTTTATACTTAAGCTTCTGGAATTTCTTGCGATTTTTTTGTGTCGATTTTAATCTTATCAGTCGCGTGGTTTCGGATTTTTTTAAGGGGTGCGAGTTTTGCATAGGGTTTACATTTAACAAACAAACACATTATGAGCATTGTGCTTTTATACTTAAGCTTTTTGAATTCTTAGCGATTTTCTCGTGCCGATTTCAATCCTGTCAGGGGAGTACTTTCTATCTTCTCTATATACATAATTCAAATTGCGGCGTTTTTGTAGCTCCGGAAGTACGAAGTGGGGTGATTTGTGCTTTTTAGGTTGAGATTTTTGAATTTTTCGATGATTTTTGGTGGGGATTTGGATTCGGTCAAGGGCGTGCTAAGCGGTACGATTTTTGCTTAGGGGTGGGGGGTGAGATTGTCTAAGGCGAAAAAATTTCATTGGGTTTTAAAGCCAAGGGTTAGAAATAAGTGTTACTTTTAACCCGGGGACGCTAACTGGAACAGGTGCGTCACAAAATATTCTCGAACTTGCGGGTTGAAGGAAAAAGGGGCAAAAAATTGCCAAAAAATTTCAGATGGACATAAATCGGGTGCTTTTGACCGGGGAGGTTTGTGCTTTTGGACTTAAGCTTTTTAAATTTTTTCCGATTTTTTTTGTGGAAAGTCGAGCGAGTTTTCCATAGGGATGGGGGGGTGGGTTGGTGGAATCCGAAAAAGGTTGGACGCGTTCGGAAGCTAAGGGTTAGGAATAAGTGCAACTTTTGACCCGGGTGCTCTACATCGAACAGGGGCGTCACAAAAAAATCGCCAACTAAGGGATTGAAGAAAAAAATTGAAAAACATATTCAGATGGACGTAAATCGGATGCATTTGACCGGGGACGTTTGTGTTTTTAAACTTAAGCTTTCTACGTTTTTTGCGATTTTTTTGTGCAAGGTTCATCCGTCCCAGGGGCGTACTTTATTTTTTAAAGGGGAGCGAGTTTTTCATAGGGGTGGGGGGTGGATTAGTCGAACGCAATAAAATTTTAGCGTGTTTTGACGCTAAACGTTAGGAATAAGTGTGATTTTCGACTGGAGCCGCTAGATGGAACAGGGGCGGCACAAAAAATTCGCAAAGGGGAAATTTGAAGACATGGCCAAAAATGGCAAACTCATCCCTCGTGTACGCAGAGTTTTTAAAATTTTGTAAAATTTTAGAAATGGCCAAAATATTTCACAATTCTTACATGCCAGGCAACTGCGAATGGAGTTCCCTCCCCTACGGTAAGGGTGGGGGTGGCTACCAAAGGGGGTCAACTTTTTGACTTTACGTCCCGGTAGCGCCCTTATGGCGAAACATATCGAATCGCGTGAGTCATCAAAATTTGCCCATCGACTAGGCGAAAAATATAAGTTTTTTCAAATTTTCAATTTTTGATGAAAAGTGTCAAAAAAAGTAAAAAAAAACAGAAAAAATGAAATAGCTCCGCCCCTATGGCTTCAATTTTGGCCAAACTTTTATCGTTGTTAATGTTTTGATATGGCGGATTCGAAAAACCAAGTTTGAATCAGAGACGTATCCATGGCGAGGAAAAAGGGGGCAAAAATAGGGATATTTACAAAAAAAAAACAGAAAATAAGGTTTGTGCTTTTGAACTTAGGCTTTATGAATTTTTTGCGAATTTTTCGTGTCAATTTTAACTCGGTCAGTGGCGTGGTTACGGATTTTTTAGGGGTGCGAGTTTTGCATAGGCGTGAAATTTAAGAAAAAAAAACCATGAAATGAGGTTTCTGCTTTTGGACAAGATTTTTTATTTTTTTGCGAATTTTTCGTAACAGTTTTAACCTTCTCAGTGGCATCGTTTTGATTTTTGTAAGGGAAGCGACTTTTGTATAGGTGTGTAAGTAACAATCTTTATATATCATAATTTCAATTGGGGCGTTTTTGTATCTCCGGAAGTACGAGACGGAAAGGTTTGTGTTTTTTGGGTTAAGCTTTTTGAATTTTTGATGATTTTTGGTGGGGAAATCGATTCGGTCAGGGGCGTGCTTTCGGATATTTTAAGGGGTACGAGTTTTGCTTAGGGGTTGGGGGTACGATTGTCAAAGGCGAAAAAATGTCATTGGGTTTTAAAACTACGGGTTAGGAATAAGTGTCACTTTTGACCCGGGGAGGCTAACTCGAACAGGCGCGTCACAAAAAAATCGCGAACTTGCGGGTTAAAGGAAAAAATGGAAAAAAATTGAAAAAAAATTTCAGATGGACGTAAATTGGGTGCTTTTGACCGTTAAGGATTGAGCTTTTGGACTTAAACTTTTTGAATTTTTTGCAATTTTTTGGTGCCAATTGCAAACCTGCCAGGGGCTTACTTTTGGATTTTTTGAGGGGTGCGAGTTTTTCATAGGGTTGGGGGGTGGGTTGGTCGAGAGTGATAAAGTTTTAGCGCGTTTTGACGCTAAGCGTTAGGAATAAGTGTGATTTTCGACTGGAGTCGCTAACAGGGCGGCACAAAAATTTTTCAAAGGGAGAATTTGAAGAAATGGCTAAAAATAACGAACTCATTCCTCGAAGTACCCGGAGTTTTAAAATGTTTACAAAATTTCCGAGAAAGCCAAAATATTTCACAGTTTTTATGTGCCAGGCAACTACGAATCGCGTTGCAACCCATACGGTAAGGGTGGGGGTAACTGCTAAAATGGACCCAAGTTTTTGAATTCACGCCCCAGTAGCGCCTTTATGGCGAAACGTATCGAATCGCGCGAGGCATCAAAATTTGCGCATCGACGAGACGAAAAACATGGGTTTTTCAGAATTTTCAATTTTGAATAAAAAATTTCGAGAAAGAATTAAAAAGTAAAAAAAATAAAAAAAAAACAGAAAAACTGACATAGCTCAGCCTCTATTGCTTCGATTTTGACCAAACTTTTATCGTTGTAAATGGTTTGATGTGGCGGATTCGAAAAACCAAGTTTGAATCAGTGACGTATGCATGGGGAGGAAAAAGTGGTAAAAAAAGGGATATTTCCAACAAAACCAGAAAATAAGGTTTGGGCTTTTGCACGTGAAATTTTTGAATTTTTTGCGGATTTTTCGTGTCAATTTTAACCAACTCAGTGGCGTGGCTTCGAATTTTTTAAGAGGTGCAAGTTTTGCATAGGGCTGAAATATTCAAAAACATCACAAAATGAGGTTTTTGCTTTTGGACTTGAGCTTCCTGAATTTTTTACGATTTTTTCGTGCCGATTTCAATCTTGTCAGTGGCGTACTTTCGTATTTTTGAAGGGGTGTGAGTTTTGTATAGATGTGTAAGGTTTTGTGTGTAAAGATGTGTAAGACATCAAAATTTGCGCATCGACGAGACGAAAAATATACGTTTTTTGAAATTTTCAATTTTTGATGGGAAATTTCTAAAAAAATTAAAAATTAAAAAAAATAAAAAAAAAACAGAAAAAATGACATAGCTCCGCTCCCATAGCTGCGATTTTGGTCAATCTTTTATTGTTGTAAATGGTTTGATGTAGCGGTTTCGAAAAACCGAGTTTCAATCAGTGGCGCATCCATGGGGGAAAAAGGGGGGAAAATGGCGATATTTTCAACAAAACTTCAAAATCAGATGGATGCTTTCGGACTTACGATTTTTGAATTGTTTGCGAATTTTTCGTGCCAATTTGAATTCTGTCAGTGGCGTGGTTGCGGATTTTTTAGGGGTGTGAATTTTGCATAGGAGTGAAATTAAAAAAAAACACAAAATGAGATTTGTGCTTTTGGTCAAGCTTTTTGAATTTTTTGCGGATTTTTCGTGCCGGTTTTGACCCTGTCAGTGGCGTCGTTTCGGATTTTTTAAGGGGTGAGGGTTTTGTATAGGTGTGTAAGTAGCAATACAAAGATTCGGCTTCCGGACTTAAGCTTTTAAAAATTTTTGGAGAATTTTTGTACCGATTTCAACCCTGCCATGGGCGTACTTTCGTATTTTTTAAGGGGTGCGAGTTTTTAATAGGGGTGGGAATGGCAATATGAAGTTTGTGCTTTTATACTTAAGCTTCTGGAATTTCTGGCGATTTTTTGTGTCGATTTTAACCCTGTCAGTGACGTGGTTTCGGATTTTTTTAAGGGGTGCGAGTTTGGCATAGGGTTTAAATTTAACAAACAAACACATCACGTGCATTGTACTTTTATACTTAAGCTTTTTGAATTATTAGAGATTTTTTCGTGGCGATTTCAATCCTGTCAGGGGCGTACTTTCTATCTTCTGTCTTTATACATAATTCAAATTGGGGCGTTTTGTAGTTTCGGAAGTAAGAGGCTTGGAGATTTGTGCATTTTGAGTTAAGCTTTTTAAATTGTTTGATGACTTTTGGTGCGGATTTTGATTCGGTCTAAGGCGTGCTTTCGGATTTTTTAAGGGGTACGAGTTTTGCTTAGGGGAGGGGGTGCGATTGCCAAGGGCGAAAAATTTGAGCGCGTTTTAAAGCCAAGAGTTAGGAATTAGTGTCACTTTTGACCGGAGTGCGCTAGCTTGAACAGGGGCGTCACAAAAAAATAGCAAACTTGCGGGTAGCAGGAAAAAATTGAAAAAAATGGCAAAAAAGGGGAAAAAATTTTCAGATGGACGTAAATCGGGTGCTTTTAAACGAAGAATGTTGTGCTTTTGGTTAAGCTTTCTGAATTTTTTGCGATTTTTTCGTGTCAACTTCGATCATGTCAGAGGCGTACTTTCTTTTTTTTAAGGGGAGCGAGTTTTTTATAGGGGTGGGGTTGTGTTGGTCGAACGGGAAACAATTTTAGCGCGTTTTTGCTTTTTTGACTGGAACCGCTAGCTCGAACAGGGGCTGCACAAAAAATTCGCAAAGGGGGGATTTTGAAGAAATGACCAAAAATGACGAACTCACCCCTCGAAGTACCCGGAGTTTTTAAATGTTTGCAAAATTTTAGAGATGGCCAAAACATTTCAGTTTTTATGTGCCAGACAACTAAGAACCACGTTTCGATACTGGCTACCAAATGGGGGTCAACTTTTTCATCAACCTTGTCAACTTATGGCGAAACGTTTCGAATCACTCGAGGCATCAAAATTTGCGCATCGACGAGGCGAAAAATATACGTTTATCGAAATTTCCAATTTTTGGTAGGAAATGTCAAAAAAAATTAAAAAGTAAAACAAATAAAAAAACAGAAAAAATGACATAGCTCCGCCAATATGGCTTCTATTTTGGCCAAACTTTTATCGTTGTTAATGGTTTGATGTGGATTTGAAAAACCAAGTTTAAATCAGTGGCGTATCCATGGGGAGAAAAAGGGGGGAAATGGGGACATTTTCAACAAAACCACAAAATGGGGTTGGTGCTTTTGGACTTAAGCTTTTTGAATTATTTGTGAATTTTTCGTGTCGATTTTAACCCTGTCAGTGGCGTCGCTTCGGATGTTTTAGGGAGTGAATTTTGCAGAGGTGTAAAATTTTCAAAAAACTCACGAAATAGTTTTGTGCTTTCGCACAAGTTTTTTGAATTTGTTGCGAATTTTTCCTGCTGGTTTTAACCTTGTCAGTGGCGTCGTTTTAGATTTTTTAAGGGGTGCGAATTTTGCACAGGGCTGAAATTAAAAAAAACACAAAATAAGCTTTGTGTTTTTGAATTTAAGCTTTTTGATTTTTTTGCGATTTTTTCTTGCCTATTTAAATCCTGCCAGGGGCGCACTTTCGAGTTTTTGAAGGGGTGCGAGTTTTGTATAGGTGTGGGGGGCAATATGAGGTGTGTGATTTTGGATATAAGCTTTTGAATTTTTTTGAGAATTTTTGTTCCGATTTCAACCCTCTCAGGGGAGTACTTTCTTATTTTTTAAGGGGTACGGGTTTTGTTTAGATGTGGGTGGGCAATATGAGGTTTGTGCTTTTGGACTAAAGCTTTTTGAATTTCTTTCGATTTGTTTGTGCTAATTTTGACCCTGCCTGTGGCGTACTTTCGTATTTTTTAACGGGTGCGAGTTTTGTATAGACATGGGGGGTGGCAATATGAGGTATGTGCTTTTGGATATAACCTTTTTAAATTTTTTAAGGATTTTTGTGCCGATTTCAACCCTGTCAGGGGCGTACTTTTGTATTTTTTAAGGGGTGCGAGTTTTGTAAAGGTGTGGGGGCAATATGCGGTTTCTGCTTTTGGATATAAGCTTTTAAATTTTTTGAGAATTTTTTGGGCCAATTTCAACCTGTTAGGGGCGTACTTTCGTATTTTTTCAGGGGTGCGAGTTTTGTATAGATGTGGGAGGGCAATATGAGGTTTAGGCTTTTTAAATTTTTTCCGAATTTTGTTTGTACAGAGTTCAATCCTGTCAAGGACATACTTTCGTATTTTTTAGGTGCGAGTTTAGGATACGCGTGGGATGGCAATATGAGGTTTGCACTTTTGGACTTGAGCTTTTTAAATTTTTTGCGATTTGTTTTTACCGATTTCGACTCTTGTCAGTGGCGTACTTTCGTATTTGTTAAGGGGTGCGAGTTTGTACTCAAAAAGTGAGAATTTTGAGACCTCAAAAATAAGGTTTTTGAGTAGTAAATGGAAGTACATACCGTTTTAAAATCACTAAAATAGTATAAGCAATATATTATTCGACGTGCCTTAGGAAATTATTTCTGGTTAAAAAGTTCTAAACGAAAGTGCAATATTATAGTATAGTATAGTATATTAGAGTATAGTATATTATAAAATTATACTATTCTATGCTTTTAGTAAGGCCTAACTAGTCATCTAATAATTTCAATTCTTCACTGATGTCTTCTTTATAAAACTCGCGCAATATATAAATTTTTTTCTTAATACTGTTTTCATCTTCATCTCGGAATGTCCATAAAATGTTAAATGGCGAATGAATTTCATTTGCCGCATTAAATCTTCTGATTAAATTGCTTATTATACAATCTATGAAAATATTAAATATTTCACATTATATCAGCAGGCAATATCTCGCAGGCTTCTTGCGCCGTTTTTCTTTATTTGATATACATTTTGGATTTATTCCATAATTGCTTGCTGGCAACTAATTTAGATTGTTCAACAATGGAAGACCATGACCATGAATTTCTGATTTTCTGTAAATATTCTAGAAGCACACACACAATTTTCTAGTACCCACTTATCATAAAGTGAAGAGCAAAGAAAAAACGGGAAAATTACGTCTTTGGTCTGGTCGACGCCGGGCCCCATACATCGCCGGGCACCGGTGTATTTCCGGTAATTTGCTCCGATCAATCTGAAATTTTCAGAGAGTATTCTTGAAGTTATGTAATTTCATTTCAAATAATAAAAAATCGAAATTTTCAACATATATAGGGTGTTAGTAAATAAGTATGAAAAACTTTAAGGGATAATTCTACATGAAAAAATAATGGCAGTTTGCTCTATAAACATATGTCTGCAAATGCTTTGTTTCCGAGATACAGGGTGTTGAAATTTTTATTTCAAACTGCCAATTTTTTTATTGCTCTAACACCGGTTGAGATATGAAAATTACATTTGGTGGGTTTCAAGAGATAGTTATTGCGCATTTTTTTGGGCAAACAATTAACAATTTTATATTTATCATTGGCGCGCCTACGGGTAATGGTCTGAATTTAAAAAAAATGGTACGCCACTGAGATATTTCAAATTAAAAATTATTTTTGTATTCCAAGTTTAATTTATGAAAAAGAACCTTTCTTGTATTTTTTTTCTATGGCGCACCGTTTTTATGCAAAAAAATAAAACATCTTCGAACGTATTTTTCATTGTTTAATACATTATCAAGAACTCTCCAACATAATAATACCAAAGTAGAACAATAACAGAAAATATTACCAAAAAGGTTTTAACTAGGTGCAAAGCTACAAGAAATGTTCAAAATTACCTCCTTTAAAAGTGACAGAATAATCTTATATTCACCATAGCACGCCGCTCAGAAACGTCAAATTAAAAATCCCTTTTGATAATTCCATTTTTTTCTCGTTCAATTTACGACAAAAAATCATTCTTGGCCTTTTTGCATAGGCCAAGAATGCCATTTTTTATACAAAAAAATAAAGCATCTTAACGCTTACAAATTATTCGAGGTAAATTCCATATGCATAGAAACTTCTTTGTAAACGTTAAGATATTTTATTTTTTGCATAAAAACGGCGCCTTATATGAAAAAAAAATGATTTTTAATTTGACATATCTCAGTGGCGTACTATTTTTTCCTTTAAAAATTTCGTGCCATTACCCGTACACGCGCCAACGGTGAATATAAAATTACTCTGTCACCTTTAAAGGAGGTAATTTTGAACATTTGTTGTAGTCTTGCACATAGTTAAAATATTTTTGAAAATATTTTAAATTATTGTTCTAGTTTGGCATTATTATATTGGAGAGTTTTTGATAATGTATTACGAAATGAAAAATACGCGCAGATGTTTTATTTTTTTGTATAAAAACGGTGAATGTTGACATACGAAACATATGAAAAAAAAGACATATGAAAAAAAAAGACAAGAAAGGTTCTTTATCATAAATTAAACGTGGAATACAAAAATAATTTTTAATTTAAATTATCTCAGTGGCGTACTATTTTTTTCTTTAAAAAAATTCAGACCATTACCCGCAGGCGCGCCAATGATGAATATAAAATTGTTATTTGTTTGTCAAAAAATGTGCAATAACTACCTCTTGAAAGCCACCAAATTTAATTTTCATAGCTCAAAAAGTCTTAGAGCAATAAAAAAATTCGAAGTTTGAAAAATAATTTCAATACCCCGTATCTTGGAAACGAAACATGTCGTTTTTTCCTGATGGGATTACAGATATTTTTTTTTATATTTTTAAATTTTTTACTAAACTACTAAATCTATTTTTATAATTAATAATTTGCCATAATCTATTAATTACATTTAATAAATACATTTAACAAATTTAAATAAACAATATATATTTGTTAAAATATTTTTGGTACTATCAACTCCCTTCTAAGTTATAAAGACAGTCCCTCTATTTTCAGAAGAGAGTTGGTAGTTTTTTTTAATTTAATGAATTATTTATTGAATTATTATTTTTATTTTTATTTATTTATTTTATATTGAATTATTATTATTATAATTGTGAATATCTATTTTTGAATTTATATTTTATTTTATTTATTTTAACTTTATCTTACTCAACTTCATCAGGGTTGGATTATTTGTTGTCTTCTTCTATTATTATAAATTTCTTGTTGTTTTTTAGATATTATTTCTGTTAGATTGTTTAATATTCCAAAATATTCTTCATTTTGTAATATATCTCTTATTTCAATTCTTTCTAATCTTCTTCTCATTTCTCTATGTTCTTCATTTTCTATAGTATTTTCACAATGTAACACTATATGTTCTGGTGTACCTAGTTCTCCACATTCACAATATGCATCATCTTTTAAGTTAAATCTTTCCAAATATGTTGGGTACGGTCCATGTCCTGTTAAAAAGTGTACTAAACCTTGTTTTGGATTAAAATAATTTGGAATGTTTTCTAATATTGGTATAAAATTGTATAAACGTCTAGATTTTGTTGAATTTTCCCATTCATTTTGTGTTTTTCTATTTATTATTTCTTTTAATCCTCTTTTATTTCTTATATCTAATCCTATTATTTGTATTATTTTTTCATATTTTTCTTTTTTTAGCCAATAATTACATGCTCTTTTTTGTGTTTCTAAATGCATTGGCATTACTCCAGTTAAAACTGTGAGTGCCTGTGTTGCAGTTGTTCCAAATGCTCCCGTCATTCTTACAAGAAATCCTCTCTGAGCTCTATTTAATTTTTCTGCATTTTTTTCTATTTATTAATCTATGTGCCCATATACTTGAACCGTTTGAAAAAGAATTTCAATACCCCGTATCTTGGAAACGAAACATTTGCGGACATACGTTTATAGAGCAGTCATTATTTTTTCATGTAGAATTACTCCTTAAAGTTTTTCACACTTACTTACTAACACCCTGTATACCTATGTAGTAGCAGCACTGAAGATGATGAAATATTCATTCCGAAAACGTTCTGTGATTTAGCCCGAAGGGGTTGTTTTAAATAAATATGCCTTTTATAAATAGACCAGGACATTAAGCACTAAAAACACTTGAATAAATCGATTTTTAAATACAGTACCTAGAGCCTTGCAACTTTTTGCATTGTGTTCTGGACGGAAAAATGGGTGGAAATTCAGTTGCATTTTAAAGTGCTAAAATGAGTCCAACAGTGTATAAACATGATAAAATAAGTATATTAAGGGCCAGATTTTGTTACGCAAGGGCTTTTGGGGTCGCTGAACACGACTACGTCATCAGAATAGACCCCCGGAGCACTTGGTGAGCAAGATGCTAACTGCTAAGGCATGTCATCTGGAGGTTCGAGGATTATCGGCACTAAATGGATGCAAACAGATTACTGGAGGATTTTGGAGTCACTGAACAAGAGTAAGCCATTAGAAACGACCCTCAGAGCACCTAAAGTACGTCATTTTCTGGAGTTTCTATGGTTTTAGGTATTAAATTGATACAAATAGATTACTGGGGCGGTTAAAGTTGAGATTGCTTAGGTTACAGTTGGGGTTGCTGAAAACGAATACGTCAACAGAACCGACATCTGCAGCACCTGGTGTCTAGGGTCACATCATCTTCTGGAGTTTAGAGGGATTTCGACACTAAATTGATGCGAATAGATCACACGAGGGGTTTTTGGGGTTACTGAACACAAATATGCCATCAGAACTGACCCCCGGAGCACCTGGTGCCAAGGTTCACTGCTAAGACAGGTCATCTTCTGGAGTTTCTATGGTTTTGGCATTAAATTGATGCAAATAGATTACTCGGGCGGTTTTTGGGGTTGCTGAAAGCGAATACGCCGTCAGAACCGACACCCGGAGCATCTGGTCTCTGAAGTATTGCCACCTTCTGAAGTTTCGAAGGTTTTCGAAGGTGAAAATAGTTTTTAAGCGGTTTTTGGGTCGCTGAATACAAATACGCAATCAGAACCCACCCCTAGACCACCTGGAGCCCAAAGTTACTGCTAAGGTATGTTATCTTCTGGAGTTTGGAGTGTTTTTGGGCACCAGGTGCACCAAGAGTTGGTTCTGATTTCGTATTCTTGTTCAGAGACCCAAAAGCCGCCGAGTAATCTGTTTGCATAAATTTAGTACCGAAAATTTTCGAAACTTCAGATGACGCATCTTAACAATGAAATTTGGCACCAGGTGCTCTTGTTGTCGGTTCTGATGGCGTATTCGTCTTCAGCGACCCCAAAAACCCCCAAGTAACAAAATTTGGTCCATAATATACTTACTTATTTTGATATGTTTATGTATTTTTGTATGCATTTTATGCACTTTAAAATGCAACTACATACATTAAAATCCACCGATTTTTTGCAAAATTGCAAGTCTCTAAGTGCCGTATTTATAAATTATTTTGTGCTAAATGCATTAGTCTAAAAGGAATTTTGAATAAAAATAAAAATTAAGTCACGATGTAATAAGAGGAAGAGGTGTCATAATTGAAAGCAAATAAATAAATAATATTAAAAAAAAATACTAAATAATATCTTAACGAGATGCTCTGTTATACAGAGTTGGGATAAAGTATGGAACCAAGCAAATATCTTTGTAACGAAAAGAACAATATTTATGAAACTTTGCATGCAAGTACAGTGACGCAAAAGGCATCTGATGCCATATTTTTTGTTACTACTCCACTTCCGGTTTCACCAGAAATACACTTAACTTATGTACTTTAAATGGGACACCATGTATATTTTTGCAGATTTTAAAAGAACTTGTTATTTTTTACTCATACATACCAAGTTTGGAAGAAAAAACTATTAAAACAAGAAATAAATCTCCTTAGAGTTAAAAAATAGGTTAATTTATTTGCGTTAGACCAATGATATTAAAAATAAAAAAAAAATAATTTCAAATATTGAAAATGTTTGCTGTTCACCTCCTGACAACGTGCAAACTTGTAAATAAATTCGTGAGTCACTTTTTGCAAGATTTCTCCATGTATTAGTTCACATTCATCAATTATTCTTTGTCTCAAATCCTGCAAGCATGTTGGTCGCCTAACGTAAACACGTGATTTTAGATAACCCGAAAGAAAAAAAAAATCTAACGGGTTGAGGTCCGTAGAACGAGCGGGTCACTCTATGAATCCTCCACGTCCAATCCATCGATTTGGAAAATTCACTTCCAAAAAATGAAAATTCACCATAAGCGATTATCATTAATATTTCAATACGATCTTTTTCACTTAAATGAACCATTCTTAATACAACTTATTTCTTTCAATTAGTTCAGTAACAGTTTTACCTACTATACTAAATTCAAATAAGTCATGCAGTGCATGGAAACAACAATTTTAGTCTACAGTATAAGATGGTACTCGTTTATTTCCTACTACGTTGTATTAATACAAAAAATTATCTACAGACACTTTTTAACAAATTTTTTCTACCAAATTTGGTATGTATGCATTAAAAATAACAAGTTCTTTTAAAATCCGCAAAAATTTACAGGGTGCCCCATTTAAATTAAATAAGTTAAGGGTATTTCCGGTGAAACCGGAAGTGGAGTAGTAACAAAAAATATGGCAACAGATGCCTTTTGCGTCACTGTACTTGCATGTAAAGTTTCATAAATATTGTTCTTTTCGTTTCAAAGATATTTGCTTGGTTCCATACTTTATCCCAACCCAGTATAAACTGAACTGATATAATAACATTATATTTATTTAAAGCTTTTGTCAACTTACCTGTTCTACTTTACAATTTAAGGTGTAATAAAAGTCGTTATTATTAGGATTCCATTACCACAGGATAAATGGTTATTGATAAAAAAGTAATCTTATCTTGACATTATCGAAAATGTAGTAATAGAAATGTTTATAATGTTGATGCCTAATGCTTGTTTAGTATTAGTAACGAAGTAAGCGGAAAACTAAAAAATGGCACGGAATGATCCAGAAAATATACCCATGGATGACGTTGGGTATATTGACTCAAGAAAGAGACAGATATTTGAACAGGTGAGTTTTTTTAATGAATAGTAAAACACATGTTCGCAATAACTGTTAATAGTTGTAGCACGTTGTAGTAGTAGGTTTATTAGTTTGTTGTTATTTGTTTTAAATATCTAACCGCCAGCAATTGCGAATCGTCTCCATATAACTTTCATATAAAGTATCTCCATAATAGTATCTAATAGCAAAATATTGGTTATAATTTCACGTACCACATCCAATTATTTATTCATTTACACCTCCAACAGACCTTGAAGGCTTATGGATTAAAAGATTAAAAGTATAATATAGTAATAATCCTATAGGTACTAAATTCCAATAAGCGATGCAGTGCATATAAACAACGGTTTTCTGAAAAAAAAGTTGTTAAAGACGTTCAAAGTGAATCTACTCGTTCCATAGGAATAGTACTTACTTACTTAAGCCGTCCTCTTGTACCTTACGGTGTCGAGGTAAGTGGAGAAATCAGACGTCTCCATGCCTTTCGGTCAGTAGCTAGTCTTTCTGCTTCTCTCCACCCAATATTCCTTTTTACGCAAGCCTTTCCAATATCTGCGTTCCACGTTCTTGCTGGCCTGCCTCTTCTTCGTTTGTTGTCGGATGCCGCTTTCCATACTCTCTTTACAGTTCTACCTTCACCCATTCTCGTCATATGTCAGAACCACGATAACTGTTTCGTTTCAAGTCTGTCTAAGGTCCTTCCAATACCGCACCTTTCACGTATGTCTTCATTTCTTATACGATCACGTCTGGTCACCCCGGATACCGCACGTAAATATCGCATTTCGCATGCTTGAATTTTACTACGGATGTTGTCATTCATTGTCCACGTTTCACTACCGTAGAGTAGCACCGGCTCGTATTGGGACCGTGCAAGTTCGGCAAAGCGACCCCTATTTCTACGCTCTGTACTATTATTCGCACTTTTAATTATATTGGCCAATTATATTAGTCCTGGTTACTGGATAATTGTCAAGGCCATAGTCCAAAAAAAAATAATAAGAAGAAAAAATAAGATTCAGGTTATGTTATGAAAACATCAACAATTGTATGTAGTAAATAAAATTAGTTATTAAAATGCAGTAGTGCAAGCAAAATACAATTAATTAAATTTACCTTTATATAATAATTGCATATCATATCAATATTGTGGAGCAATATATAATTTTTCTGCTTCATTGACAGAAGGTATGAAATATACGTCAATTTGACAATTTCAATTGACAATATGAATTATTTAAGATAGTTGCAATATTTCTCCGCGACTCGCGCAGGGTCGTTTCTCGTTTCCCTTTCCAAGTACTTGCACACCGCGAATACAGTTTGGAACACTTTCATTTTTGTTTTCAGGCTTACTTCTTTCTTCCTAATAAAACTTTTATTTAGCGCATAGTACAATTTTGTTGCACTCATTACCCTGCTGTTTATTTCTGGTTCTATATTTCCTTGTCCATTCATTGTTGATCCTAAATAATTGAAGTCCTCTACTTGTGTAATGGTCTCATTATTCAGCTTTACATTTATATTTTCTTGAGTTTTCGATATTACTAAAGCTTCTGTTTTTTCAATATTTATTTTCATCCCAAATTTCTTAAAGGCTTCATTCCAAACATTTACATTCACTTGCAAATCTTTTTCTGATTTTGCCACAATTACCAGGTCATCGGCATATATCAACTCTATGTGAACTTGTTGAAGTTTATACTCCATAGGAATAGTATCTTATTAAAATCACTTTATCACTTTTTCTCTTTTCTTGATTATGAGTTTTTATTATATAGTATATAAATTATTGTAATCACTGAATACATAGATAGTGAAAAAATAATCTTATTAATTAAACTAATAAATAATGTGCGCGATTATACAAGTAACTGTTATCCAAAAATATTTAAAAACTGAACGAAATCTCTCTGTTGTTGATGACGACATCGCTGTCAACTAATGTTTACATCTCCTGCATAGCTTATGTAAATAAACGGTAGAGCATGAGCACGTACTATTCTTCTGAAGCTATTTTCCAGTTGCCTCTTACTGCAAATTACTATTTTTGTCGGCAATAAGCCACAATTTTCCTTTAAAATTAAGTTTATTTGACGTTTCGATTTCCACTTTGGAAATCGTTCTCAAAATACAAAACATTGATAAATTAAACAAATTTTGTTTTTGTTGCTTGGTAAAAAATTCTTCTATTAATTTAATTTTATCAGACTCATTTACTTTGACAATTCAAACATAGGTCTTATTCTTCTTCTTCTTCACGTGCCATCTCCGCGACGGAGGTTGGCAATCATCATGGCTATTCTGATCTTAGATGCTGCTGCTCTGAATAGTTCGGTTGATGCGCATCCGTACCATTCCCTCAAATTACGCAACCACGAGATTCGTCTCCTTCCTACACTTCTCTTGCCCTGGGTTTTCCCCTGTATAATCAACTGAAGTATGTTGTATCTCTCATTACGCATAATATGCCCCAGGTACTGCAGCTTTCGTGTCTTGATGGTTTCCAATATTTCCAGTCTTTTGTTTACTCTTCTCATGACTTCGTTGTTTGTTATATGCTCGGTCCGTGATATCTTCAGGATTTTTCTATACACCCACAGTTCAAATGCTTCCAACTTTTTAGTAGTCGATGCGTTAAGTGTCCATGCTTCTATCCCGTAAAGCAGAGTCGAGAAAATATAGCACCTTGCCAGCCTAACTCTCAAGTCTAATTTCAGTTCTCTTGCACAAAGGTCAAGGGCAATAAGACAAAAATATACCCTGTTCGTGACACTTCAGCAGCCAGGGTACTGAAGCGTTTTTTCGACAGGTAGTACCTATAGGAACAAATTATAACTATTTCCTACCTAGGATCTGGCGGCCATTTTTATTAATAAACAATTAACTGTCAAAAAATGGCATTTTCCCCTTTTTTTTCAAATAAACGGAAAACAGTGAAACTTATGATTTTTTAGTACAAATATCTTCGAGATTATGGAAAAAGCTTTAAAATGACGTATTACAAAGTTTGATATACTCATTTATTGTTAATATAATTGCGAAAGAAGTCGGAATTGCAAAAAAAATATTTTCTCAATAACTATTGTAAAAATTAGTGTACAGCTTTGAAATTTTTGTAGAATGAGGGTTCTTTGGTGCTTAATATGTGATAACAATTTCAAAGCGATTCGTTCAATTGTTTAAATTTTATTCAAATTGTTTATCCCAGAGAGCATTTTTTTGCAATAACATAAGTCAGAAAAAAATGACCTTAGAACCATTCCACAGGTGTCAAATGAAAGAACATGAGCTACATTTTCAACATGGTTTAAAAAAATGAATAAAAAAAATGCATTTATTAGTAATAAATAATTATTCAAAAGTATCGTCAATTTTTCTTTATAAACTTTTTGAATAACTTTTTCCAAAAAAATTAACTTTTTTACCCTGTTTTAAGTGCACAACTACCAAGTAATGTTGTCTATATCATAATTGATAAAAAATTGTAATAAATATGTATAATTTCTTATATAACAAAATAAAAAGTTTATAAGGACAAATTTACGATACTTTTGCATAATCATTTATTACTAATAAATGCATTTTTTATTCACTTTTTTTAAACCAAGTTGAAAATTATAGCTCATGCTCTTTCATTTGACACCTGTGGAATGGTTTTAACGTCATTTTCTTCTGACTTATGTTATTGCAAAAAAAATGCTCTCTGGGATAAACAATTTGAATAAAATTTCAAGAATTGAATGAATCGCTTTGACATTTTTATCATATTATATTAAGCACCAAAGAACCCTTATTTGACAAAAACTTCAAAGCTGTACACTAATTTTTACAACAGTTATTGCGAAAATAATTTTTTTTGCAATTTCTACCTTTTTTCGCAATTATATTAACAATAAATGAGTATATCAAACTTTGTAATACGTCATTTTAAGGCTATGGGTACATAATTCGCAAATATTTTACGTGTATCCCTACTTTTTCTGTCTTTACACGGCAAATTACGCGTAGTAAAATTCACACTGGTATGGATATCTAAACATTACTAGAATGTCATTCTACTTGAAAATGTCATTATTAATTTCAAGAGATGGGTTTTGAATGCTCTTGGATAACTGTTATTTTTATAATTGGAAATTATTAATTCAGTTAATAAATGTGATAATTTTTTCACTAACTATGTATTCAGTGATTGTAATAATTTATTTGTACAACAAAGACTAATACTCAATCGAGAAAAGAGGAAAAGTGTTAAAGTGATTTTTTAATAATATATTGTTATGGAACGCTTACAATTTTGAACATCTTGGATCACAGAATATATTATCCTGATGTATTCTCTGCTTGGATCTTCCACAAATAATACACAATAAATAACTTTTTATTAAGTTCACGTCTTAAATCAATTATTTATCAAATACACTATATTTCAATAATATTTAATCAATAACTCAACATATTCCCGATGCAATGTCAAATATTTAAAATTGTCACTGATTGTCAGTGTCTGACTGACAATATATGCTGACAATATTATATTCGGCTGAGTGCGTTGTAAGACAAAGATAGATTTGGAAAATATTACCACGGCATTGTGTTTATTTTTTTCGAATCCGGAAAAAACCAATAAATATTTTTGAAAAATTTAAACGCAGAATGAAAGACTAAATTATTACCGAGGGCCGACAGTCCCTTAGAATAAATAAAAAGTTTATTTTGAATGATATATTTGAAATTAAAAATCACACTAAATTTTCTCTTAGTTTTTCACCCCTGTAACTTATTAAAATAAACATCATAGAAGTTCTCAGAGACTTTCGACCCTCGCTAATAACGTGATCTTTCATTCTGCGTTTAAATTTTTCAAAAATACTTATTAATTTTCTCAGGATTCGAAAAAAATGAATCCCCATTTGAATAGCATTGCAGCCGAAAATACGTACCCATCCTCTTAAAAGCATACAAAATTTAATATTTAATTAGTGTAAGATCTGAAGCCGACCGACTTTGTGAGTCGTCACCGTTTCAGTCGATGGGCGTCACTGTTTTCAAAAAAAAAGTTAAAAAAAAATAGTTTTCTCAGGATTTGAAAAAAATGAATCCCCATTTGAATTGCATTGCAGCCGAAAATACGCACCGATCCTCTTAAAGCTTTTTCCATAATCTCGAAGATATTTGTACTAAAAAAACCATAAGTTTCCCTGTTTTCCATTGATTTGAAAAAAAGTGAAAAATGCCATTTTTGACACTTAATTGTTTATAAATAAAAATGGCCGCCAGATCCTACGCAGGAAATAGTTACAATTTGCTCTTATAGGTATCACCTGTCGAAAAAACGCTTCAGTACCCTGGCTGTTCAAGTGTCATGGAAAAACCTTATTACCCTGGACTATATAAATTTTAAGTAAATTACTGTAAAATGATATTGTCAATATTTTGGAGTTAAATTCCTGCAACTTTTTTGCATTCGTTGTTTTAATTCAAATAGCACAACATAAAATTACTAACCATTATACTAGGATTCAACGAGTGAGTCGATTTTTTATAGTGTTATTTTTTATTTTGCTTATTTTTTTATTTACTAATAAAAGTCGATTAAATTAAACATTTAAAAAAATCAGTTACTGAATGGTTCATGAAAAATTGTAATGTACAGAGTGAGTTTTATGTATGGAATGCTTCAATGATCTCGAAAATGGCTTGCACGATTTTTATAATTTTGGTGAGTAGGGTCTTCTAATGCGGCCGATATTATAGTGGTATTTACATTGTGGTCGGATGTTTCGTTTTTCTGGAAATCTAATGAACTTTCTTATTTCAAATGGAACATCCTATATATTTTTTGCGTTTTGAAATCCAAGAAATATTGAATGTAATATTCCTACATGCCGTAATTTCTGAGTCATTGCTACATTTATTTTTAAAACGTTTTAAAACAAATTATAAATATCAATTTTTCTGGCCCGGAACGACATTATTTTAGGATCTTTGGATCATTGATGGGAACAAAAAAGGTATTTTGTAATTTTTCTCCAAATTTAATCGTCTTCGAGTTATAAACCATTTAAAATTAAAAAAAAAAACGAAAAATGGCGATTTTCAGCGCTCAAAAACACAACTTAAAAAATATTGGGTGCGTTCGGACGACCATAGCGGCTGGCTGGCAGCAGAAATCGGCTAAGTGGTTGCATCCAGCCGTGATAGGGAAAGCTTAGTAAATCTCTCAGCGGCTGGCTTCCAGCGGTGACGTCTGACAGCTACTGCTGGCTCAGCTGTCCAGCCGCTGTGGTCGTCCGAACGTACCCATTATTTCTGAATTTACGAAGCACCTAAATTCAAGTTCAAACTTTATTTTATCAGTTCCATTAGTAATTTGGGCTTATTTTATCTTAAAATATCGTTTTTTACATGTTAATACAGTCCGATTGCCTGTCCTCTCATAACCGTTTCATTAACAATAGGGGACTTGCATAAAATTTTAAATTCGAAAAAAATGTTATAAATCACAACAGAACATAATTTAGAACCTGTATCAAAGATAAAAAAGTTTTGTTTGTCTTTCGTTTGGCCCCTAAAGACGACTAAAAATTCAACTTATACCAGCCATTCCAAAACGCGTCGTGACGTCACGGGGTTGTATGTTTACATTCTACACCAATTGTATATATAATTTTAAATTAGACATTATAAACGTCAGTAAAAGATACAGTTATGTGACGTTAAAAGTGTTTTTGATCGTTTGAACTATTCATAGAATATTTGTACTTTTACAAAATGGTTTTATTTTCAATAGTAAACCTTCTTTCATGTCCTTCAAAAACTGTACCAAACTCCAATCTCAACAAACTGGTGTATTATTACAACGACATACGATAAATGTCATTAGAATATAAATATTTTTCCTTTATTCCCCGACGACGAGTTGGCCAAATACCCAAGTAGGTGGAGGCCAATAAACTAAAGAAGAAGAAGAATATACGTAAATATAACCATAAACGGAACCACATAGTTTAAATTTGTACTTCTAAGTTATTATGAGTTTTTGAAGCGTAAAATTTTGTAAATCTCATTTTTATACAAAACTGAACATTATTATGTAATAAAAAAAATGTGCAAATTCGCTATAAAAAAACAATGTTTTAGAATAAAATATACCAAAAATTATTATATGGAGCTGATAGAAGAACGTTTGAACTTGAATTTAGGCACTCCATAATTTCAAAAAAATTTACTTGTGTTTTTGAGCCTTGAAAATCGTAATTTTTCTTTTTTTTCAGTTTTAAATTGTTTATACTTCGAAAATTAGAAAAAATACAAAAGACTTTTTTTAGTCCCAATGATCCATAGAACCTAAAATAATGTCTCTTAGAGCCGAAAAAATTTATTTTTATAATTTGTTTTAATTTTTTTTAAAAGGAATATAGCAATAACTTCGAAATTACGGCATTATGTATTATTGTGTTTCAATTTATCAATCAAAGATAGAATAAAAATTATAATTTTTTAATATAACGCGGGCACATAAATTTGATACACCCTGTATATTGATTTGTAAATATTTATTAGAAGTTAGCTTTCACGCAAGGTGGTTTCTCCTTAATGAATTTTTCCATGAAGAATATTAAAAACATTTTTGTAAATAAAAGTGAAGTGGAAGTTATTTAGGATTATTATTTTAAACCGATTGTTTATTACGGGAAAGGTAGAAGCCATAGGTAATTAGTTCTTAGAAAATTAAGGTAAAGAAAGTTTGGAATTTTAAGCCTTTTGTTTAACCCCGAGTAAATTTTGTAGAATTTCCCGAAAGTAATTATTATGATGGTAGGAATAATTTTGAAAGTATGAGTGGGTTTTCGAATGAAAAAAAGAATGGGGAGAGAGAAATGTTTCTGATTGGCTTGGTAATTTGGAATGGGAAAAGTTTTGTTTGAATGTTGAGACAGTTTGGAAAAGAAAAGATCATTGTGTTACCGGCAGCCGAGAGGAGCAGTCAAAAGTTTTCGTGAGTAGTTCAGAAGCAAGTACTAGTGGTTGTGTTGATAGTGAGAGTAGCTGAAAAGTGGAACGAGAGACAAATCAAATCGAGAAGAAATACCTCTTTGATTCTGTAAAGTCCAAGAGAGTAAGTTACAAGAATTATCGTTATTAAAATTATTTGTGACACCAAGTAAAAAAAGATACTTGGGTCTCAGGAGATTATTGTTGAGAGAAAGAGAGGAGAGAGTTTTGGAGTTATTGAACGAGTACTGGCAAAAAGAGGCTTAGCTTGTATTTTGGAGCAATTTGCTGGTATCCTGCTGGAATGTTTGCTGAGAACGGAGAGGGCTTTGATTGGTGATTGGTAGCCTAACATAATCAACAAGGAGGAGCTGTTTGGGTCAAGAGGAGACATCATTGTGTGTGAATCAAAAAGGTCAGTCAATAACCTATGTGATAGATTTTCTTTATAATCAGAAGTTAAATTTTTTTACGTAAAAGCATATGCATTTAAGATTCCAACATTTCAAAAATTTAATAGGAAGTATAAGTAATTTGCGAATACCAAATTTGTTTGTTTAGCTTGTTTTTTATTAAGGGTATCAAGAACAAAGCGATAAATATTTGTTTGAATTAGATTAATTTATATGGTAAAAGTTTCTTTTGGACAGTTATGCCCACATGATTTAATTGATAAATTTATAGAGCATTGCTTTTGATAATAAAGGTATTTGTATGTGTTTATTTATGATTTTTCTATTTATTTCCTTTTCCTATTTTATCCCGATAAGGATCAACTAAGAGATACTGAAGCCACGAGAAAGGATAAGTATAATCTAAGATAATTTAATTTTTTTTTATGACAAAAAGGCACCCTGAGAATTTTTATTAATTTTTATGTATGATTTGCGACAATTAAATAATTAATCAAATAAATAATAATTAATATCAAAGTAATAGAAAGCAGATCATAACAGTATATAGTACATTCTTTCACGGTGTTTGCTGTAAGTTTTAAAGAACCGCTTGGATTGACATGAAGTTTGGCATACGGATAGCTAACATGTCAAAGAAAGAAAGTGACATTGTGCCGATGTGTGCTTTTGCCCCCTCTCGGGGGTGAAAAAATATATGTCCAAAATAAGTCCGAAAATGGATAAATTGACTTATTTTAAATAACCTTTGTTCTATAGCGATTTTTCGGCAAGTCAACACTTTTCGAGTTATTTGCTAGCGAATATGTTAATTTTTCAACAAAATAGCCACGCTTTTAGTCGGTTTTTCGCAAATAATTCAAAAAGTAGGTACTTTATCGAAAAAACGTTCTTAGCAAAAATATAGCCATAAAAAAGTAAATAAAAATAATGTATGCGTGAGGTCTATAGACCTAGTAGAACCAGAGTTATAGCTAATAAAAAATAGGTTCATATTCGCTGAATTCCAAATAGAATATTTCAACGTGAAATATCTAAAAAATGAAGCACTGGTTTTGGAAAACTCATGACAGCTTTTTAAAGTGTTTAAAAAAAGCTTTATTTCTGTTTTTATAAAAAAAAGTTTCTAGCTTCCAATGTAAGCAAGTTACGCTCAAAGTACAGTTAGTCTCTTTTGTTTTGGCAAAAAAAAATCGGGAAGATCACCCGCTAATTAGCAACTTTAATAAAATTAATCGTTACCGCTTCATAAGTTTTTTACTTATACATATTGTGTTTATATGATCTGTTAGTTTCATCGATTTAAAGTACTTATTTTTGAAAAAAAAACGGTTTTAAAGCAAAATTATTAAAATTTTTAATTTTGAAAAAAATGTTTTTTTTTTCAAAATAACTTAAAAACTGTTAGAGCTACCAAAAATCTCAAAAAATAAAAAAGTCGTATTTGCTTTTCTGAATATTTTGTATTTTTTTGTTTTTCTGTAGGACAAAAATTAGTTAAGATTTTGTGTTTCTAAATTTGCATACACTCGTGATTAGTGACTTGTTCAAGCCCTTTTAACTACAGCCCTTTCAAAAATAAGGACTTTAAACCGATGAAACTTACAGATCATATAAACAATACATACACGAGTAAAGAAACTTGTGAAGTGGTAACGAAAGTTCAATTGAGATGCTAATTAGAAGGTGATTTTCCCGATTTTTTTACCAAAAAAAAAGAACTAACTTTATTTTGAAAGTAACTTGTTTACTTTTAATGCTAGAAAATTTTTTATAAAACAAAAATAAAGCTTTTTAAACACTTTAAAAAAGTTCTAATGAGTTTTCCACAAAAAGTGCTTCATTTTTTGGTTATTTTACGTTAAAATATTCGATTTGGAATTTGACGAACATGAACCTCTTTTTCATTAGCTATAACTCTGCTTCTACTAGGTATTGGCTCCGTGCGCCTCCCCTCTATTTACAGAAATTTACAGTTCACGTGACACGCTGTCAGTTTTGTAAGGACGTTTTAGTATTGACTCTTATGGGATTATTTTGTTAAACTTAAATATTTTATTTTCTAGTGATAATAAACGAATACAAATTGTTACAATTCATTAGTTATTCTTTTATCATGCCATTTATAGTTCAACAAAAATATTTTTTGTCGTTAATAAAGATTTATTGACATAATTTACGATAGTGAGGTTATATAAGACATACCGTATTCGTATTTTTTGGAGTCGAGATAAAATTTTTTATCAGAGCTAAAAAGTATATGTAATAGGTATGTACATACAAAACTTATAAAAACGTAAATAATATTATTATATCATGTGTATATTGCCACATCCTTTGTATATATAGAAAAAGTTAACCTCACTCCATCCTTATAACAGCGTTAATTAATTTTATTCTTTGATCTAATTTTTTTTGGGAACGAGGAAAATAAAAGTATTTCACATCTCTAGTATTCCATGTATTTTTACAGTGAACAACACAACAATTAACGTGATATGGCATTTTTTTTAATGTCCCATTTAAACATACAAAGTCCTTACAAAGATTCAAGTAACCGCCACCATGAGCAGGTCGGTCGATTTTGCTTTGACACTTTGTTAACGCTCGGAGCGAATAGGGTATAGAGACCTAATATATACATCATTTTCTTCACTTTTTTACAGGCTATATTTTTGCTAAGAATGTTTTTTCCACAAAATACTTATTTTTTTAGTTATTTGCGAAAAACCGTCTAAAAACGTGGTTATTTTGTTGAAAAATGAACATATTCACTCGCAAATCACTCGAAAAGTATTGACTTAATGAAAAAACTCTATAGAACAAAAGTTACTTAAAATTAGTCAGTTTATCCATTTCCGGACTTATTTTGGACGTATATTTTTTCACCCCCGAGAAGGGGTGAAACCCACCCCCAGGGCAAAAGCACACATCGGCACAATATCACTTTTTTCTTTGGCTTGTTAGCTATATGTATGCCAAATTTCATGTCAATCCAAGCGGTTCTTTAAAATCTAGAGGTTTTGAAATATTTTACCGTTAAAGAACGTACTAATAGGGAATATTACCTGAAAAATAATCAGTAGTACTTAAGGACTTCGAAATGTAAAAAAAGTTAAGATTTCCAGAAAAACAGAAGATCTGACAACAATGCAAATACCACCATAATATTGCCGCATAATAAGATCCACACTCACTAAAACGTATAAAACTCGTGTAAGCCGTTTCCGAGATAATTAAGGCGTTCCATACATAAAACTCACTCTGTACCTACTCTGTATAATATTAAATTGCTTTGTTTTAGTGTGATACTGACGGAGATGGATATATTACACTGGACGAATTGGCAAAATTTATCTCCGACAATGAAACGTCCTGTGCCTGCATTAACCCTCGAGCTATCAAAAAAATTTACCAGAACGCTGATAAAGATAAAGATCACAAGCTCAGTTTTCAAGAATTTGTAGATTTTGTTGAAAGTGAAGCTTTTCAATCTTTAGTAAATAGATGTATCACTACGTAAGTAACAAATTATTAACGCTATTACGCCAGTCAAAGACAATAGGAGCAAGAATAGATTATTACCTCCGAATTCTATCCTACTGCATGGATTTTAATGAAATTTTGGGCCTAGCATCTACTTATCTCCTAATTCAAAGTCTACCCTATGCCGATGTGTGCTTTTATCTTGGGGCTGGTTCCCACCCCTTCTAAGGGGTGGAAAATTTTTTGGTTAAAATTACCACGGAATTTGCTAGATAACCTAATTCTAAGGAAAAACTGTTCTATAATTTTTTTTTGAAAACTCAATCATTTTTGAGTTATTCGTGGCTGAAAATTGGCCATTTTCATTGAAACATAATACCTTTTCGAGCGGTTTTTGCGAATACCTTAAAAACTATGCATTTAACTAAAAAAACTATAGCAAACATTTTTGTAGATTATAAAAAAACAAAGAGACACTACTTGCCTTCATAAATCTTCTAGTTATAATACAAAAAAAGATATGGTAGGTGAAAATTGTTTGTTTTTTTGGTACATTCTCAAAATAGTGTATTCAACTTAAAATAACAGAGAAACGGTCGATTTTAAGTGTACAATGCTACTAATACCTTTTGTATCGGTTGAAAAGACCTTTAAAATGAGCTATATTAAAGGTCCATTACATTAAAACTAAGCGAGATATGCTGCAAACAAAATTTATAACTAATGTATTTTAAGAAAAAATGAGAAGTAATTTTGACCCCCATCCACCAAAATGTAAATGCATCATTTTCTTTCTACAATACCTTTTATTATAGTGTTATTTGTATTATTAAAAAGGTGGACGGGTTTAAAATGAATGGTTTTTGAACAAAAAAAAAAAGATCAAATTATAGAGCGCATTTTTAAATTTTCTTAAAAATCTTCCTTTTTCTCCTTGTAACTTGAAAATGGTAAGAGATACAGTAATAAAAAATAAAAAAGAAATTTTTATCTGAAAAAACCCTACATTTTTGTGTGGTATCTTTTTTCGTATCTCTTATTATTTTTGAGTTACATGGAGAAAAAGGAAGATTTTTAAGAAATTTTAAAAATGCGCTCTATAATTTCATCTTATTTTGTTCAAAAACCATTTATTTAAAACCAGTCCAACTTTTTTAACATAGAAATAACACTATAATAAAAAGTATTGTAGAAGGAAAACGATGTATTTAAATTCTGATGGATGAGGGGTTAAGTATACTTCTCATTTCTTCTTAAAATACATTAATCATCAACTTTTTTGCAGAATATCTCTCCTAGTTTAAATGTAATCAGAGGCGGCTTTACCTATTGTGCAGGGTGTGCGGTGCACACGGGCGCCGGGATGTTGGGGGCGCCGAGCGCCAAAGAGCTGATCCTTTCCTTTGTTTTAACATAAAATATGCTTTAAAACGCTTAATGAAAAATTACATAGGCACTTACGCGCGATTTATAGATTGTCGCCCGTCCGGCTGTCCGTCCAACGGACATGCGGCAATCTTTTGATTCATTTGAAGACATACCAACAATGTTTCCCAAATCGGTTGCAGAACCGATAAAGGTCAAATTGCTTGGGACTTGCCGGGCATTTGTACACGTGTCGCGGGGTAATTTTGCGAAATAAGATTTGATGGAATGGATTAAGTATTATATTTACATAAGTTAACATGTAAATATAAAGTAAAAGCGGCTTGTCTGAGAGAGAGACATACTTTATTAATACAATGTACCAAAAGGCCATCGACCGAAGGTCTTTTGATTAAAATTATTTAAAAGGAAGATTTTCTTTTATTACTACCACAATAATTATTGCGACTTTCAGCGGAGTCAGAGCGCGGAGTCAACATTGTCGCAAAGTCGATTGACAAATATATCACTAAATAAAAATTGAAGTATGTGATATTATTACTTATTATAGATTTTGCTAATGCAAAAGCACGAAAAGTATCTTTTCTATAATTATATGTTGTAGTATGTGGGTCTTGTAATAATTCGTTAATAAATTATTATGTTTTTTAAATAATCACAAAGTTGTTCTTTTTTATTAATCTAACCAATTTCTTCCTAAAAGTTCTATTTACTCGTGTACTCAAACCTGTCAAATTTCCTCAACCAATTTTCAACCTTACCTCATAGATAAATAAGTTCATTTTTAATTAAATATTTTGAACAGATTTGGGTAGGTTGTTCTGACGCCGTGAATACCTATTGGCTCCCAACATCATTTAATATTGCACTATTTGCATCTGGATTTTTGTTTACATAATAAGCGTACCTAATACCCTATGTACTAGTACTAAGTAGGTAGGTACCACTGGCGAACATAGGCGCCTATACCCATGGGCAGGGGGGGCCGTGGTCCCCCCTAGCTTTTCGGGTGCTTTAAACTGTATACTGTTATCCATAGTGTACAAAATGTGATGTGCAAAATCTTCACGTCTGGCCCTCCCTGAAAATTATTATATGGGTGCACATGCTGGCGAAGCGTCCATGTAACCATTGTTACCATTGGTAACAGTTAAAAATCTTGCAAATAAATATTTTATGTCTAATGTGAAATACCTAATTGCTTTTACCTATATTTTTACCAATAGAAATATATTATTATACTATGTGTTAATAGTACCTAATTCAGTAAATAGCCAACTCGTAGACACACGAAAATATTGGCGAGTTTATGTGACTCAGCTGCACTTTATTATACTCTGTTACCAGATTCATTTGTGGTTACAATGGTTACATTCTCGCTGTCGCTCGGGGCCGGCTAGTGTCTGAAAATGAAGGAGCAACGGCGTGAGCGCGCTGTGTATATCAGTATCCCTGTTACCAGATTTGAATTTGGTTACAGTACCTACAAAGTGTGCAGGATGTACCATGGATGAGTGTCGCTGCGTAATCGATCAACTGCTTGAAAATTAATTCTCGTTGTATAATTTTGAAGAAAAAATTGAGATTATAGAAAATGGAAGACCTATTTTAAACAATTTATGATCTACCAGCAGGATGTACCATGGATGAGTGTCGCTGCGTAATCGATCAACTACTTGAAAAGTAATTCTCGTTGTATAATTTTGAAGAAAAAAAAATGAGATTATAGAAAATGGAAGACCTATTTTAAACAATTTAAAAAAGGAATCAAAGAAAGTAGTTCGATATTTTAAATTTAGTTGGTACAGTGAAAATCCTTGGTTATGTGGTTGCAAGAAAAATAGACTGTATTGTTGGCCATGTCTTCTGGTTTCTACAGAAAAAATGGGTGGACTAGGTTCACGATTAAAATAGTTTTAGAGTTTTAAAAAGGAGACATGAAATTTCTCGGTTACTTATATGTAAGATGTACACCCAATTTGATTCAGTTTGGTAACACAAGAATCGAAAGTTCTCTTAACCAAGCTTTTAAAGCAAATATTGCTAAACATAATGGGTTTGTTAAAAAAATAGATAGGTATATTTTTAGCACACTTATAATAGATACTGTATGTTTTTTGGCCAAACAAGAATTAGAGTTTCGTGGTTATTTTGAGGGCGACGACTCTGACAATCGAGGCAATTACAGGAAATTGTTAATATTAATTGCCAAAAAAGATCAAAAATTTTGCCAACATCAACTGTTTTTTAGAGAGTTTCAAGTGATTTACAAAATGATATTATTGAAGCTATATATACATATACATTTAGCCATATCTTCATTTTTTTAAATAAGATTTTTTGCATCTGGTTTTGGTAACACTTTGGAAAAAGTCATGCGTCGTCACTGGAGGTACCTATTCGCCTATTTCGTTTTGACTGCGCGTCTACCAAAGGGCGCCAGGGCATCGACTGCACACGGGCGCTACATGGGCTAGAGGCGCCTCTGAATGTAATCGACATTTAGTATTGCTCATTTTAAAGGCCTTTTCAAGCACTACAAAAGTTATTAGTATCATTATACACCTAAAATTGACCGTTTCTCTGTTATTTCAAGTTGAATGCACCGATTTGAGCATGCAGCAAAAAAACAAACTCTTCTTACCTACCATATCCCCCTTTGTATTTTAACTAGAAGATTTATAAAGGAACGAATCTCTTTGTTTTTTTATAACTTACAGAAATATTTTATTAGTTTTTTTGCTAGATGCATAGTTTCTAAGGTATTCGCAAAAATCCGTCCGAAAAGGTGTTTTTCAATGAAAATGGCCAATTTTCAACCACGATTAACTCAAAAAAATTAAGTTTTCAAAAAATAATTATAGAACAGTTTTTGCTTAAAATTAGGTTCTCTAGTCTCTTCCGTGGCTATTTTAACCAAAACATTTTTCACCCCCGAGAAGTGGTGGGAACCACCCCCAAGATAAAAGCGCACATCGGCATAGGGTAGACTTTGTTTCTTGAGCTATTCCCTACTTACTGTAAAAATATCAAGTAAATCGACGTAGTAGGATGGAATTCGGAGCCAAATACCCTCATTGACTGCCCTATATGTCAGAAATGGAATTATTAAACTCATTCATGCATATACCCGTATCAGATCTCTAAGAGACTCATTAATATCCAGCTCAATTACATAAACAAGGGATTATTTCATAAAACAGGAAGGTCTCTTGTCCCTTATTTATGGAATTCCACTCCAACAATAGCACCCAGCTGAGCTGAATATTAACGAGTCTCTTAGATAGCTGGTACTACTTTACTTTCAATTATGACAACCCTAACGCCCAGTGATCTATTTATAGGACAGCTTAAAATTCAAAATACAGATATAAAACAATTTAATGTATATTTTCATATTAAGAAGAATGTTACTGATTATTTCATTCATAGGAGATTCTGACCAATAGAAAGCTACAGAAATAAAAATTAAACTGATTATTTTTTGATGATTTTAACTTCCAATCGTATAGTAAGATATTTGATCACGTGTTTAATTCTGTCCAATCAGATTAAAATTATACTGAGAATTATCTACTGTAAAAAATTACCAATAGAATTTTTTTAAGTAGATTGTTTCTGTTTAATGGCAACCAGTTTCCTAGTTTTGACAACTGTCACATTTAAGAAAATATCCATAATATACGTATTAAAAAAATAATCTTACGTATATCACACGACAGTAAGAATAAATAAGAAAATAATGTTTCATTTTTACTCAAATTTGTTGTCATTGGGCAATAGCCACACGAGCCCTGCGGGCTCTCGTGTCTATTGCCAGACAACAAATTTTCGAAAAACTGTCGCATTATTTTCAATTTATTCTCAATCTCTTGTCATATTATACCCGATAATTTTTGATAATATCCCGTCGTCAAGTATATTACGTCAGATGTCCTTCGTTGCTACGAAAAAATACGTTCGGTGACATTAATGACAATTAATGTTTTAAAAACTATAAAAGTGATGACTTTCAACCGTCAAATATTTATAACAACTTTTTGTTTAATTGTACTAATTTGTACTTACATAAATAAATTACAATAAAATGTAGGTTTTGAACAGTTTTATTCATGAAATAATCGCAACAAATTGCACTCGATCTCTAAAATTATTATCGAATTTTTGCCCTCGTGACACTTTGGACATAATTTTACTCCCCTTCGGGTCGTGAAATTAAAACTGTCAAAGTGTCACTCGGGAAAAATTCGATAATTTTAGAGCTCTTGTGCAATTACTACTGATAATTCTGTATAAGGAAAATTTCGAAATTAAAAATAAAACGGTTTGGGCGGTAATGGGTATATCAAACAAGGTATACTTCCAGAAACTGTATACATACAGGGTGAGTCATGAGGAATTGTACATACTCCTACCTCGTGTAGAGGCCCCTATGGGAAATAACAAATGACCATTAAAAAGTGTCTGCTCCTATTGTTTATTAATATACAAGCAAGTTTCGCATTTTGACAGAAATTTTTATTCGTCATAATTTTTGAACGGTCAGATCGATGTGTCTCTTATTTTGGTCAATCGTTACACTATTGCCACCTAATCAACTGATTTATTCAAACTAGAAAAAAATCAGGTCCGGCTTTAAAAAAATTAGTTCGTTTTGGTCTTAGAAAAAATTTCACCCTGTATACCTAAGCTTTTTGAAAACTCTAATATGAATTTTACAAATTAGACAAATAGGCAATTAAAATAACATATTTATTTTTTTCCGCACACGATTGCTTAATTTTTTATAAAAAAATCAAATTTGATTATGAATTAAAAGTTTGGTAAAGTGAACCATAGATTAAAATAAAAATAACTTTTATTACAAAAATGAATTTTTTTTAACAAATATTTAATTTATGTTATCACCCAATCAACTGATTTATTCAAACTAGAAAAAAATCAGGCCCGGACTTAAAAAATTAGTTTGTTTGGGTCTTAGGAAAAATTTCACCTTGTATACGTTTTTTGAAAACTCTAATATGAATTTTACAAATAAGACAAATAGGCAATTAAAATGGCATATTTATTTTTTCCCCACACGATTACTTATTTTTTTATTAAAAAATCAAATTTGACTATGCATAAAAAGTTTGGCAAAGTTTTTGCATAGATTTAAAAAAATTAACTTTTTTTACAAAAATTAATTTACAAAAACAACGTTTTTCTTAAAATTAAAAGTTTTACCATTTTTTTTTCTATAACACGTCTACATCTAAAACTTCCCATAACACTTCTTTTGGACTCTATAGTTTAACATAGACGTGATCAAATTGATAAATTTTAAATTTTTCCACCTAATTTTTGCGATTTACAAGTTTGCAACTTTTACAAGAAGAAGACTGAAAGTCTACAACAATTTTCATAGTCTTCACAATGGTAAGAGGTATGTGCTGTAAAAATTTCAGAAAAAAAATATTAAAATGGAACAGAGTTGTAGCGAGTTAAACCATGAGTTCATTTTTTTTCATTTTTAGGTTAAAATTCCGATTTTGACAAATTTGATTTTTTAATAAAAAATTAAGTAATCGTGTGGGGAAAAATAAATATGCCATTTTAATTGCCTATTTGTCTTATTTGTAAAATTCATATTAGAGTTTTCAAAAAGCGTATACAGGGTGAAATTTTTTCTAAGACCCAAACGAACTAATTTTTTTAAAGCCGGACCTGATTTTTTTGTAGTTTGAATAAATTAGTTGATTAGGTGGTAATAGTGTAACGATTGGCCAAAATAAGAGACACATCGATCTGATCGTTCAAAAATTATGACGAATACAAATTTCTGTCAAAATGCGAAACTCGCCCTGTATATTATTAAACAATGGGAGCAGACACTTTTTAATGGTCATTTCTTATTCCCCATAGGAGCCTCTATACGAGGTAGGAGTATGTACAGTTCCTCATGACTCACCCTGTATATCGGCATTTTAATTATTTTACTCCGTTATTTTTAATTTTTACTTTAATTTTTCGTATTTTTTTTATATCTTCATCACCTTTCTCTTTCTCCTAAGTAAACATTACCATTTACCTTCCTACAAGATATTTTACAGTAAAATTTCCTTTTAAGGCCGGCGCCCACTTATACGGAACAGCCCGCTACCGAACGGACCGCGACGATCGGCATTTTAATATTTTCGTGTATTCAAATGGCTCAGCGCCTCCTTTGCGGAATCGCAGCACATCGCGCTGAGCCATTTGAATACACGAAAATATTAAAATGCCGATCGTCGCGGTCCGTTCGGTAGCGGGCTGTTCCGTATAAGTGGGCGCGGCCCTTAATCTCCCATTTTTTTTAGATAAACCAGTAGGTAGGTACCCTGAAATATTTAAAAGTCATCAACTTCTTCAAAGTGTATAGAAATAGTGGTTTGATTAAAATCATTAGTTACTTACATTGTAAAATTGTAAAAATTAAAGGACTTAAAGCCGATGAAAGCGGATAAATTTCCGGGAACGCAAGGTCCCTACTCGAAAAGAAGGTTACATAGCCTTGGTCTGCGTTAGCGTGCCAATTAAAGCCTCGGTTTCCTCGAAAGCGGCACCGAACAACTGCGACCGTAACACTGCGATGAATGACGTCATAAAAAACTGTACCACGCAAAACAATAGCGGTGGTTTTCAAGGATGCGTTGGAAGCCACTGCTTGAATTTGTCACCGTAATCCGACGTAATTCATCGCAGTGTTACGGTCGCAGTTTGTAGGTGTCACTTTCGAGGAAACCCAGGCTTAAGTATGAATTTAATTTGTTGAAAAAAATTATTTGTATAAATGTAGCAATAACTCCGAAATTATGGCAATTAGGTGTAGGGAATATTACATGAAACATAATCAGTATTTCTTAAGGACTACAAAACGCAAAAAATATACAGAAATAAGAAAGTTCATCCGATTTCCAGAAAAACGGAAGATCCGACAACAATGTAAATACCACCATAAAATCGGCCGCATCACAAGACCCTTACTCACTAAAACCTATAAAAATTGTTCAAGCCGTTTTCGAGATAATATTGAGTCGTTTCATATAAAATATAAAACTCACTATGTATATATTTTTTATTATTCTTTGTGAGGTTTTGGTTCTATAACATGCCATATAGGAAAGTGTATTTCCTGTGTATTGTGAAACTATTACTCCCAAATATGTAGTTTTATTTTTCGCAAGCTCTTAATAGTAGGGGAGCCCAAGCGGGGATTTTTGCAGTTACTCAAGCGCGTCAGATTATTACATGGGCAGAAACCATATATTTGGCTCTTAATGCAGGGGAGTTCGTTAAGGGGGGACCGAAAAAAAATCTCTCCTTAGAAAAACTCGAAATCGTCAGACTAAGATAAGGTTAGTTAAACACATGCAAAACTAGTTCAGAGAAATAAGGAAAAAAAAATATTCTGTTGGTGACACAACCCCCTCCAGGCCGAAACCAAATTTTTCGAGTAGTATGGTCATCTATAATAATAACCTATATGTTTCCTGCAGCCGATTTTGATGATTTTCGGTAAATTTTCGCTTTTTTGGTCAATTACTAAAAAATTGGGAATTTTAAACAAATTTGAGAGTAATAATCTCATAAACAGTATAAAAAACTTCAATATGGCGTTCGCTGAATATGTCTATCCTTATTGGTTGCTTAGAAAATTGCAAAATAAATAATAAATTTTGAGTTTTTATAAATATTTATAACTTATGTAAAAATTAACTTAGAACCTTCTTATTACACGGACTGCTGAGACTTAAGGTGCTTAAACCATACCCTAAATTTCAAAGCAATTGGTCAAATAGTTTAAAAGTTATTTAATTTGTTTATCCAAGATTAATTTTTTTTGCAACACTGAAGTTAGAAAATGATGAAGTTACAGTAATATTTTGGATAGTTTATGAAAGAAGAAAATTTACAGTATTAATTAAATTAAAGAAAAATTAAAAAAAATAATTATAAATATTGCAAAATAATTTTGCAAAAACATGTGAATTAAAAAATGGGGGGCTAACTTTGTCACTAATTGTCCTAGGACAGTTGTTTTTCTTTCTAAATGTGTATAAAAATTCAGTCTTTCTAAATATGAAAAAATAATTTTTCTACGGGTAACGGTTATAAAGTTATTCTAATTGTTTATAAGTAAGCAAAAAAATCGACATGTTTTTGCAAAATAATTTTACACTGTTTAAAATTATTTTTTGTCATTTATTTTTAATTAAGGTAATAGCACAAATGTTCTTCGTTCATAAACTGTCCGAAGTATTATTGTAACCTCATAATTTTCTGACTTGCAGTGTTACAAAAAAATGAATTTTGGATAAACAAATTAAATAACTTTTAAACTATTTGACCAATTGCTTTGAAATTTAAAATATAATTTAAGTACAAGAAGTCTCGGCATTCCGTGTAATAAGAAGATTCTAAGTTGATTTTTACCTAAGTTATGAATATTTATAAAAACTCAAAATTTATGATTTATTTTGCAATTTTCTAAGCAACCAATAAGGATGGACATATTCAGTGAACGCCATATTGAAGTTTTTTATACGATTTATGAGTTTCTTACTCTCAAATTTGTTTAAAGTGCTTAACTTTTTGGTAATAGACGAAAAAAGCGATAATTTACCGTTTTTTGATCTTCATTTGTTTATAACTATGTATATCATCAAAATCGGCTGCAGGAAACGTATAGGTTAATAATATAGATGTCCACACTACTCAAACAATTTGGTTTCGGCCTGGAGGGGGATGTGTCACGAGAAAAATCTTATTTCTCTGGACTAAACAGTCTATATTTCAAAAATCTAACGATTTGAGCGGGACGTAAGGAAATGGGTGAGTCCCAAAGTTTCTCAAGAAAAAAGCGAATATTTCGCGAAATGAATGACAGATCGAAAAACTAAAATATACGTGCCCAATTTTTTCAAAAGTATATCGAATAATACCAAACACGACTTCCCACGGAGAGGGGTGGGGGGTAAATTTAATATTTTAAATACGAATCCTGCGATATTTCGCGAAATGAACATCAGGGCCCAGCGCACGCCAAATATAATTCTATTTTGCTGACGTCACAAAATAGAATTTCATAATGGGAGAAACGACGGTTGCTAGGCAACGTGACGTCACTAAAATAGAATTCTATTTGGCGTGCTCCCACAGCTGATCGAAAAACTGAAAAATACCCTTATTCAATATTTTTGAAAAATCTATCGAATTGCACCAAACACGACCCCCCACAGAGGTAGGGTGGGGGGTTACTTTAAAATCTTAAATGGGAGCCCCATTTTTTATTGCAGATTTGGATTCCTTACATAAAAATAAGTAACTTTTATTCGAGACATTTTTTCGAATTATGGATAGATGGCGCTATAATCTAAAAAAACGATTGTTGGAAATGTAAAATTAAATTAAAATGGAAAGTCCCCACTAAAATGGAAAACTTTACTTAACTTTTTTTAGTTTTAGGACCTACTCTTTACAACCCAATAGGTCCCCATAACGCTTGAGTGACTGCACATTTAGCATACTTTGATCCTCTACCATAATTCTTGTTTATTTTCTTATACATTTTGAGCGACCACGACTTGATTGTTTACAAAATATTAAAGGTATATTGATATCAGTATCAGTAGATATTTTGATTTGATAAAAAGTGACATCCTTTGGTATTTTATCGGCATCCTTTGATGCTGCGCCCAAATATGTCTTGTGTAATGATGTAGGTACTACAGATGATAAATTAGGTCAAAAATATAAAAGTTGTAGTCAGAAAAAAGTCTTAAGTTTTATAAATATTTTGGGTGTAGTCAGAAATTTTTTCCATTTTTTCCATTTGTTTTACTTTGTGGCACGTAACGTTATTATACAGTTTTAAATATTTTTAATAAAACAATAATCAATAAAAATGGTCAGTTTTCAACCACGAATAATCCAAAAAGTATTGAGATTTTTGAAAAAAAAAACATTATAGAACAGTTTTTACTTAGAATTAAATTCTCTAGTGACTTCCGTGTTTGACCAACAAATTTTCCACCCCGTGAAGGGGTGGGAATCGCCCCCAAGATAAAAGCGCCATAGTGTATAGGGTAGACTTTGTTACTTGAGCTATTTCCTGCTTACTGCGAAAATATCAAGTAAATCGATGTAGTAGGATGGAATTCAGAGCCAAATACCCTCACTGAGTAACCTATGTAGACACATTCATTAAATATTTTCTGTAATAAATAAAAGTAGTTCTGAAAACTAACTACTATAGTAGGAGGAGGAAAGTATGCTAAATTTGCAGTTACTTGAGCGTTATGGGGACCTACTGGGTTGTAAAGATTAGGTCTTAAAACCAAAAAAAATAGTTAAGTTTTCCATTTAAGTTGGGACTTTCCATTTTTAATTTAATTTTCCATTTCCAACAATCGATTTTTCCGATTATAGCGCTATCTATCCATAATTCGAAAAATGTCTAAAATAAAAGTTACTTATTTTTACGTAAGAAATCCAAATCTGCAATAAAAAAGGCAAGCGTCCACAGGTCCGCATCGTACGCATCGGATTAATTTTTCATACTGCGTCCACTGTATCGGCAGCGATCGGATTGCCGATGCCACTACCTGCTAGGGTAGAAAAGTTACTAAGGTAGACTTTAAAATTGGTTGTTTATTTATTTATTGGTTGTTTATTAATTGGTTGTTTATTTAATTTAATAATTAATTTATGCATATTAACTACATTTATTAGTATGATATTTTAATGCATCTGTTTAGTAATAAAAAATCCACAAAAACGTAAAATGTATAGTTCTTCTTTAACTATCTATAAAACGAAACATGCTAGGTACATACAACCTGATATTAAAAGAAAGCCTGTAATATTTACTACAAAATGCAATACTAATATACAATATACAGGGTGTACCACTTAAAAAATGAAAAAAAAATGTATTTGCACATAGTGATCACATTGTATTTTATATTGATATACCATATGCCTATGTCAAAGATATTAAATTATTTAAAAATGACACTATACTGATAAAACTCTCATATGCCATTTTAAATATTTCGAAAATTATTAACTTTGGACCTATAAAACCTTACACAACTCTACATGTTTTTAAAAAATAGATTCAAAAAATGTTTGTAAACATTTTTTTATCGGCATAGTAATATTACAGCTTACACACCAATTCTCTCGGTAGACCGCAAGCTATAGAGCTATAGCAGAAACACGATGGTAGACCGCATAATAGCACCCATTTTACTAAGTAATTATACATTTGAATATAAAGGAATACACAAAGCTGTTACAATTTGATTTAAATATAAAATAGTAACTATGTATAATAAAGAATGGCGGTACAGAGCCCAATTTCAGAAATATGTTAGTATGTGGAAATTACTCTATAACTAAATAGAATATTGAAAAAAGGAGCCTGTACCATAGGCGTAACCAGGGGGGGTTTTGGGGGTTATAACCCCCCCCCATTGGGATGTACTTTGAGCTCTATACGCTTAACAACATAGCCCTCAGAGACCTTGCAGTAGTTGTAACCCCCCCCCTGTCAGGTAGTTGTAACCCCCCCTTAGGATCATCCTGGTTACGCCTATGGCCTGTACCGCCATCAAGAAAGACAAAAAATACACTTTCTTCAAATACACTTTTTTATCCTGTGCCTAGATTTTGGGTCACATTGGAACTATTAAAAATCAATTTTTTTTATAACAAGAAATCGAACGTCACTGACTTGGCAAAATTTCGCGCCTATGTGTATAAAAATTATTGTTTTTGATAGTATAAACGTCACTGTCAGTGTCGAATTACCGACGCACTGTTGCCTCACTTTTGAAAGTTCGCAGAAATTTCGCAATCTTGGACCGCGTTTGTTGCTACCTGTTGATCGCTACTGTGTACTCTTAAATACATTTTTTGGTTTTCAACTACTTGTAACACACTTTGGTTGCTTTTTCATCTTTTGTGAGGGACAATAAAATGTCTCGCATCAATTTTACACTTCTCTCAGAAACATCATTAGCAAGTCTAATATTTTTTAAAAAGTTCATTGTTGTGATAGAAAAATGTGTTGTTTTTTTTAACGAGAATAATTTTCATAGTTAGATACTCAAGATATCTTGAAAAAGACTAATAAATATGAAAAGTGAGTAATTTATGATATTTTAATGCCCATAATCAACTTATCATGGCCAGTAATATTTTTTTCTGATTATACCTATATACAGGGTGTTCAGAAACTCTACCGACAAACGAAGACAGGAGATTCCTTAGATAATTTTAAGATAATTCAGCCCAATTCACCTAGTCCGAAAATGGGAATAAGGGAGCTAGAGCTCTTTGAAGATGGCGTCATGAAATTAGTTTTTCTTAAACACCTCTAGAACGCTTCTATTTAGAAAAACGAAAATTAGTATACATATTTACTTTTCAGAGATGAATCGATTCCATCCATTGCAAATTTCTACTACCGGTCATAGGCGTCCGTTTTGGGTAGAGCAACGGGTATTTTATCGCATAACTTTTTTGTCCTTAACTTTTATGCATTTCTGACACCGGATTATTAAATTGTGAGGTATTCTAGTACTAAAAGGTACTCTTGTTTTAAGTCGGTAGGACACACCGTTTTCTAGAAAAATCGATTTGAAAGTTTTTCGTTTTTGGAATTTGAAAAAAAATTGAAAGAACTTTTCAACAAAAAACGAAGTATTTTACCAACATAAAGTAAGAGTAACTTTTAGTACTCAAATACCTCATAATTTAATAATCTAGTGTCAAAAATGCTCAAAAATTCAAGACAAGAAAGGTATGCTATAAAATAACAGTTGACCTACCCAAAACGGACGCCTATGACCAGTACTAGAAATTCGCAATTAATGAAATCGATTTATCTCTGGAATATAAATAAATGTACCAGTTTTCGTCTCTCTAAACAGTCTTTTTTTGAATTTTTTTTTTTAATTCATAAAGCGAAAAATTTTCAAATCGATTTTTCTAGAAAACGGTGTGTCCTACCGATTTAAAACAAGAGTACCTTTTAGTACTAGAATACTTCAATATTTAATAATCCAGTATCAGAAATGCATAAAAGTTAAAGATAAAAAAGTTACGCGATAAAATAACCTTTGCCCTATAAAACGGACGCCTATGATCGGTACTAGAAATTTGCAATAGATGGATTAGATTTATATCTTGAAGATAAATACGCGTACCAATTTTTGTTTTTCTAAATAGAAGCATTATGGAGGTATTTAAGAAAAACTAATTACAAGACGCCATCTTCAAAGAGCTCTAGCTCCCTTAGGAAGCATTTTCGGACTTAGTGAATTGGGTTAAATTATCTTAAAATTATCTGAAGAATCTCCTGTCTTCGTTTGTCGGTAGAGTTTCTGGACACCCTGTATAAAATAACAGTTAAAACTGAGTTTACTTGTTTCATTATGGACAAGACGATCGTCAAAATGCAAATAGCCGTATATTAGCTCCCACTGGCCCAAGCGAAATTCCGTGGGGTGCGTCCACTGATCGGCATTCCGAATGATTCATCGGCACGCATCGCAAAAGTTGCCTCTTGAAGGCAAGCGTCCACAGGTCCGCATCGTACTCATCGGACCCATCGTACGCATCGGATTAATTTTTCATACTGCGTCCACTGTATCAGCAGCGATCGGATTGCCGATGCCACTACCTGCCAGGGTAGAAAAATTCCTAAGGTAGACTTTAAAATTTGTTTAGACTTTAAAATCCTACTATCCTAGTATGATAGTTTAATGTATCTGTTTAGGAATAAAAAATCCACTAAAACGTAAAATGTTGAACGAAATATCTACAAAACGAAACATACTAGGTACATACAACCTAATATTAAAAGAAAGCCTGTAACATTTACATACTACAAAATGCAATACTAATATACAATATACAGGGTGTACCATTTAAAACAATGAAAAAAAGTTTATTTGCAAATAGTGATCACATTGTATTTTATATTGATATACCTATGTCAAAGATATTAAATTATTTAAAAATGACACTATACTGATAAAACTCTCATATATCATTTTAAATATTTCAGCTTATACACCAATTCTCTCAGTAGATCGCAAGTTATAGCAGAAACACGACGGTAGACCGCATAGTATCACCCATTTTCTAACTAGTTATACATTTTGATATAAAGGAATACACAAAGCTGTTACAATTTGGTTTAAATGGAAAATAGTAACTACATCAGTAAAAGTTTCTTTGGAGATTAATAATTAAAGTTGCCTTTCTAAAATCGGTAAAATACCTTCTGTGTTTTTAAACAGTTTGGCCAAACTGTACTTGTAACACACTTTGAATGAGTAATAATTTTAAAATGAGTAATATTTATGATATTTTAATTCCCATAATCAACTTATCATGGGCTGTAATATCTTTACCTGAATATACCTAATATAAAATAAAAGTTAAAACTGAGTTTACTTGTTTTATTACGAAGAAGATCATTATCAAATGCAAATTAGCCGTAGATTAGCTCCCACTGGGCCAAGCTAAATTCCGAACAGAGTGCGTCCACTGGTCGGCATTTCGAATGATTCATCGGCACGCATCGCAAAAGTTGCCTCTCGAAGGAACCCTTCGGCATTACCGATGATGCGATCCGTACGATGCGGATCAGTGGACGCAGTTACATAAGTTTTTGTACAAGGCAAACTAAAATCCGTTGTGTACGATGCGTGCGATGCGTACGATGCGGGTCTGTGGACGCTTGCCTTGAAGCAACCCTTCGGCATTCCCGATGGTGCGATCCGTACGATGCGGGTCAGTGGACGCAGGTACATAAGTTCATAACTTATGTACATAAGGCAAACTAAAATCCGTTGCGTACGATGCGGGTCTGTGGACGCTTGCCAAAAATGAGGGCTCTTATTTAAGATTTTAAAGTAACTCCCCACTCCACCTCCGGGGTCGTGTTTGGTCTCATTCGATAGATTTTTTAAAAATATTGAGTAAGTGTATTTTGCAGTTTTTCGATCTGATGTTTATTTCACGAAATACCGCAGTGTTCCTATTTAAAATTTTAAATTTACCCCCACCCCTCTCCGTGGGGGATCGTGTTAGGTATCATTCGAATATATTTTTGAAAAATATTGAGCGCCTATTTTTTAGTTTTTCGATCTGACGTTTATTTCTCGAAATATTCGCTTTTTTCTTGTGAAACTTTGTAATTCACCTATTTCCTTGCGCCCCGTTCAAGCTGTCAGATTCTTGAACACTGTTCTGCATGTACTTAACTTACAATATCTTAATCTGACGATTTTGAGTTTTTCTAAGGATATAATTTTTTGGACCCCCTTAACGAACTCCCCTGTATTAACATCCAATATATGGTAGGGGTACATTTCCAGGGTACAAGGTTTCTCCCCATGTGACAATCTGACGCGCTCGAGTAACTGTAAAAATCTCTGCTTGGGCTCTCCTACCATTGAATGTATACTATTATATGAGTAGAATATAGCGTGGGCGTACTGGGAAAATCCAATAACTCCATTTTTTTCAATTTTGAAATTTTAATACCATTAAATCCACAAACATCCATAATAATATGTTAACAGGAAAAACGCCGTATATCTCCAAATTCATCATTCGTGTTTAAATCGGTAGTTTCAATGACAAAGAAAATCAACTAACTCCATCTTTTTCTAAGTTTTTATGAATAAAATAATGTTTTCCAAATATTTTTATGTACATGTATATGCACACCATATGTGGTTAACGTTCTTTAAAATCATATCCAGGTACCAAAACTTGAACAGCCAGTGTATCCGATTTTTAAGAAGTAAGCCATAAGGTATAAGAATGTCTAAATTCATTTTTCTCAAAACTTTACTTTGTGAGTTAGTGGATTTTCCCAGTAAGCCCACGATAGATAAGGTAAACGCTTTTTCTAATACGACAAAGCTACCTGACCAGATCACAGTATAAAGAGGGACAGTAGAACCACTCTCCGAAAAATTGGAAGTAAAATCTGTAGTCACGCATGGCGACCGCGCAATGTACTTAGTCGCTTTTGCCACACTCTCGCATTGCTAGTCGCATAGAAACGTACGGAATTTAACAGGGAAAACCCGCATCCACCACCAAGGGCGGTCATATATCTTAATTCAGGGGGGGGGGCATTTTGTACAATTAGATATTAGCTCTCAATTTCAATACAGACACAAAACGCAGAATGGGATGTTTTATATATTGAAAAGAGAAAATAACAATAACTCGAATGAAATGAAATTATAAACAAAAAACTAATACTCTACATGACGAACTCTATGTTTCGGCTCACTCCACTTTTAGCGAAACGTTCTATTATATTGTCTTCGTTAATAACAATGTCCTTGTGGACATACATTAGTGCAAGGCCAGTTAACCGTTCTTCACCCATATTGGCCCTCAGCCAACTCTTAAGTCTTCTCAGTCCTGAAAAACTCCTCTCTGCAGATGCAACACTTACTGGAAGAGTACACAATATTTTTAAAATTTTATTAATAATTGGATACATCATTTCATCACATTGTATGAGAGCATTTAGATCATCGCTCGGAATTTCGGATTCTTTGCTGTGTTTCCATCTCATTTTCCATAAATGTAGCTCTGCAATAAAAGTTGACTTCAGCACGTCTCTAACTGTCTCAAACAAACTTCCATATTTTGCAATCAAAATTTCTACGGCGGAATGGATGTCATCTTCATTTGAATGAATTAATATAGCAGGAACACATATTTGCAGATTAAATACATCCATGGTTTCTTGCTGGAAACGACACTCAATGTCGGAAATGATACTTTCAAGTAAAGGAATATATATCGTTATTCGAAAGTATTCTGTGGAGGAATGAATATCTGGATTAGGTCGATTTTTCATGAATTTATTCACTCTTGGAATACATAAATCTATATTCAAATTTTCTAGACATGCATTATTTCTTTAAGCAAAGCATTGAAATTTGTTTCTGCATTGTTGCGTTTGTCTTTCAAAACAAGCAGCGTATTTAGAACAGCATTCTGTGTAGAGCTTATAGCCAAATTTTTTGTTTGCAATAATTTGCTCAGAGGTAACGTTATTGCGAGTACTTCATTTAGACAAAACAAAGTGATAATAAAGCTGCAATTTGATGAGATCGCAAGTATATGCGTCCTAGCTTTACTGGAAGATTCTCTTTCGTTCCATTCGGAAATCAAATTCAAAGCTTGCAAAATTTTTTCAATCGATGCTTTAAACTGCAGAACGGAGTCGTGCCGTTCTACCCATCGCGTTTCACACAATCCAGAGAGCTGATCACCCAATGTTTGTTTGAGGACATAATTGCGTTTAGAAGAGGCTTTGAAAAAATATATTATTTCCTTCATTACCCCTACAGCATTTCTCACACATTGAACGTTTGATGATTTCGACAAACTCAAATTTAAAGCATGATTGAAACATGGACATCGTACAGCTATATTCATTTCTTTTTGAATTTCTTGGACGGCTCCTTGTTGTTTTGATGTCATTACGCTGCATCCGTCTGTACAAATTCCTACACAATTTTCCAATGGTAAACGAAATTTTTGAACTTGTTTTATCACTGATTTTCCTAAAATAGTACCATTCAAAACCGGTTCCAACGTATCGGGACTGAGCTCATAGTTCTCAGAATGACAATCTATGAATGACACAAAATCCTCCCGCACGTTGTTACCTTCTAAGTATCTAATAACAATCGACATTTGGGAAACATGTGCTATGTCAGTAGTTTCGTCAAACATAATGCTGTAATATTTAGCATCACTAATTTTTTTCACGATAACAGACAAAATTTCGTCTTTACAACATTCAAGCAACTCATTTTGCGTTCTTTTGCTAATATATGTGGCACATGACGACGTGTTTCTTAAATGCTCTTCTAAAGTTTTGTCTCCTGCTTCGATTCTGAATCGAAGAAGCTCTCGGAAGTTTCCCTCATTATTTGTCACATTGCTTTCTTCTAACAATGGCCCGTCATCTCTATGGCCACGGAAAGGTATACATTGTTTGGCTAAAAAAATTATAGATCGAATGATTGGTTTGAGCCGATTTCGATTATCCTCTATCTGCCTGGCTCGAGCACTATCTATCAAATTTCTTATATCTAAAGATCGGTTTTCGTAACATTTTATAAAATTATCGCTCGATAAAACCGCTTCAATGTGATATCGATTTGTATTATGTTTATCTAGCACACCATCCATTCCAAATAATTTTGCAAATTTTGTAACTGGTGTGGTAACCAAACTTTGCAAACTTGTTGCTTTATTTTTACCACCTGAATTTGCGAAGATAGCACAGTGCTTACAAAAAAGTCCTTTCTTCAAGTCCGAAAACGCAATCCAGTTATATTTTTGGAGATGATCGTATCTCAAGTACCGCTTAACTAACTTGTTATTTTTGTTATGTTCAGAAAATGGAAATGAGTAGTTTTTTTTCCGGAACCCACGTATTTTTCAAATAATTATATTTTTGAAAGTTTCCCAAACCACTCAAACCATCAACAACTCGACCAATGTCGTAGTTACTAACTTCATTGGACTTTTCTACAGCGACTTGCTTTAGAGTATTTTCATTATTAACTGATGTTTGTAATGTTGATACTGTTGTAAGTCGTTCTGGCACTACGAGATTCTGTTGAGAAGACGATGAGGAAGATGACCGGGATGACCCATTATCACCCACATCTTTAATTACTTTCTTCGGAACAACAGAAAAATACGAATTCAACGTATTCGTAATGTTTGCCCTCTTCATTTTCTGAAAAAAAAGAACATTTGTGATTCCGGCCAAACGAGAGATGGATATGCCCAGGTTTATTAATTTGAGCCTAATAATAATTTGCAGTCACTTTTCGTTCAAATCGGAATCTATTAACTTTTGTATTTCGAAATAGCATCCTATATAGCGAACATCTGCGCTGGACGAGAGAAAACTGCAGAGTATTATTTACTCATTGCTGATGTATTCGTTCCGTTAGCAAACAGAAAATTATTCCTAACCTATCTATGGATTTTTACTCACCTGTCACCCTGGAATAAAATGATGATTACAATCCGGCAATATATATAGTGCACTGCACCTATGTCACCTCTATAACTACGATACGATAGTGTATATCGGGTAGACGATAGATACTTCAGAACGTTCAAATTTCTACACAATACACAACGATATAACTTCCATAAAAAATATGTACATAGGCATTCTTATGTTTCTGTTTCTACACTGGACGTCGCCGGTGTCGGGATTCGCGCGGGAGGCGATGCACTTGCATTGGCGTAAGCAGAGTTGAAGAGACAGGCATTATGATTAATTATCATTATTACAGATTGCAGTATCTAGGTATTTCAAAATCCGTATGTGAATCCATTCAAAATAATTAATTTACAGAGTAAATAATTTAAAATATATTAACATAACATTATCCTGTGTTACTAGACAAGTTTATTTAAGGTGCATTGCCACCTTTGGGGGGGGCATGGCCCCCATGACCCCCCCTTATGACCGCCCTTGTCCACCACTGGTGAACTACCAATTGCGTACTGCCGGTATTACTTCTTGAGATCAAAGCGCCGACAGAGGAGTGCTTTTACTGTGGAACCTCTATATACTGTGACCAGATGATGTGCCCATCGAATTATTAAAACTCATTGATGAACATGACATTGATGTAATGGTTGAACTCTTTAATTATTTAATATATCAGACTGTCACAATCTGACCTTTGTAGCAACTTGACCAAGAGTCAAGTGCAACAACCTGCTCAGATCATAACAATAGCTTTAATGACACACACTTAAAACATTGTTGAAAATAATACCCAGCAGAATTTGTTAAAACTCTTGAATATGAAATTAGTGATGCACAATTTGGCTTTAGACATGGTGTGGGCACAGAAGATGATTTGTTCGGCTTGAATGTGCTCGCCCAAATATGCATGAACATGAATCAGGATATGTACTTATGTTTTGTAGACTTTGAAAAGGAATTTGATAGTGTTTGGTAATGTACCTACTTCTTTTTATATAGTTGTGACGTTGATCACAACTGCTTGCGCATTGCATGTTTTTTAGTAAAAAAAAGTATGCCCAATTATCTTTTAAAGGAGGCTGATGTGATAGCATCCATTGAAAGTTGCTAGAATCTTCTGACAATACATGATATCAAATAATATTAAATCATCATCATCAGTGGCATTACAGCTCATTATGAGCCACAGCCTTTTTCAGAACAATCTTCCTTCACTTCCGTCTCTGGCAACTCTTCTCCACAGAGGTGTAACCAGGATGATCCTAAGGAGGGGGTTACAACTACTTGATGGTCTCTGGGGGGTATGGAATAGTAGTGGTGTTAAACGTATGGAGCTCAAAGTACATCCAAATAACATCATCCAACAACATAAGTACATCCATTTGGGGGTTATAACCCCCAAAACCGCCCCTAGTTACGCCTAAGCTTCTCCATGGTCTAACTCAGATTTTAAATCATCCTCTCATCATCATCACGTAGCGCTACAACCCTGGGTGGGTCCTGGCTGACTGTACAACTTTCTTCCAATTTGTTCGGTCTTCCATCAACCTAGCGTCAAATGGGATGTTCATTTTTCGGAGATCTGCTTGGATGTTATCTCTCCATCGCATTCTGGGACGTCCGAGTGGTCTTTTGCCTGTAGGAATCTCCTCCCATACCAGTTTTACAAGTCTCTCGTTATGAAGTCTGTGCACGTGGCCTGCCCATCTTAGTCGCTGTAATTTAATTTCTTGGACAATATCGGTGTCATTGTAGAGTTCTTTTAATTCGAGGTTGGTTCTGATCCTATACTGATTTGTGTTAATGTCGTGGTGAGGTCCGAAAATTTTTCTAAGTATTTTTCGTTCAAAACGTCTGAGCTTTTCTTCGTTTGATTTGGTCATGGTCCACGTTTCGCAACCATATGTTAGTACAGGTCTGACGATGGATTTATAGATTTTGATCTTGGAACTTCTTGTAAGATTTTTTGATTTTATAAGCTTATCCAGTGCGAATAGACAGCAATTTGCTGATTGGATTCTGTCTTTTATTTCTTCAGTAACATCGTTGTCAGCTGTGATTACGGCCCCCAGATACTTAAAACGTTGTACTCTTTCGAAATTGTAGGTGTTGACCGTCACATTTTGTCCTATCCTGTCTCTTCGGGTCTTCTATTTATACACATATATTTCGTCTTTTCTTCATTAATCCTCAGCCCTACTTCGCTTGTTGCTCCTTCCACCTTGTTGAAAATGGCCTTTGTGGATAGGATGGAGTCTCCAATGAGATAAATGTCATCAGCGTATGCTAGTAATAACTTGGGACCTTGAACCGATATCAGTTCTGTTTTTATTTCGGCCGACCTCATGGCTTTCTCTAATACAAGGTTAAAAAGTAGTGGAGATAACGCATCACCCTGTTTGAGTCCACTGTTGATTTCGAAGCTGTCAGACAGTTTATTATTTACACGTACTTTTGATATTCCACCCTCCATACAGACTTTAGTCATCCGAATGAGTTTCTGTGGTATTGAGAACTCCGCCATGGCATTCCATACTTGGCTTCTTTCTACGCTGTCATATGCCTGTCGAAAGTCTATGAAGAGATTGTGTATGGGTCTGTTATACTCCCATCCTTTTTCTAGAAGCTGTCTCAGCGTGAATAGTTGATCTATTGTGGACCTGTTTGCCCTAAAACCGGCTTGATACTCTCCTAGGACTTCTTCAGCATAAGGGGTCAGTCTACTAAGAATGATGTTTGAGAGGATTTTATATGCCGTGTTTAAGAGTGAAATTCCTCTGTAATTCGCGCATTTTGTTTTGTCCCCTTTTTTGTGGATGGGCACTATGATGTTTTCCTTCCATCTTGCTGGTATCCTTTCTTCTAACCATATCTGTGTTATTAATTGGTGAATTTGGCGATGTAGTGTTTCTCCACCGTATTTCAGAAATTCTGCTGGTATCTCGTCCGTACCCGGCGCTTTGTGATTTTTCAGCTTATTTAAGGCCTTTCGGGTTTCTTCAAAAGAGGGATTTTCGACGGGCATGTCTGCTGTTATATAGATCTCTTCTTTGTGCTGTTCTTCCTGTATGATGTTTAGAAGGTCCCTGAAATACCCTTTCCATTCTTCTGTTAGTTCTTTAAAATCATCCTCTCGGTTGTTTTGATATTTAAGTCTCGGTCTTTCATGGCTTGTTGTCCCCTCGGCTCAGTGGCGGATCTAGACATTTGCATTGGGAGAGGAAATTTACCATATACCCAAAGACGTAAATAATAACTTATATGCATTAAGTGACCTTAATTTTCTAACTAGCGTGTTTATTGGGTTGAATATGTATATCTATGGTTTAAGTTTCATGTCAGATAATATATGTTTATATTTCAACAATTTTTTCTTTAACTCTGGTCCTTGTGTGGACAGAAATTTCCTCATTCTCCCTCTCTGTAGATCCGCCATTGCATCAGCCACATTCGGTCAAATCATTCTGGATTCTTACCATGTTCGCTGCTCCTTTGTAGTAAGTTTAATTAGTTGAACAACATAAACCGGTATTTGGAATTTTACCACAGCCAGCAGAATATCTATTAACTTCGTTGTCGAAGTGTAATATCTATTAACAGTCGTATGAGGCTTTAAAATCCACCAATATGTGGTGGGTGTCAACGCCGAAATGTAGAGTTTTTTCAATATTCTGTCTCACTGGAAAAATGTGTTCCGTGTTCCGTAGGAGCATTTTTTTCTAAAATACAATAGACAGTACTCTATATGCTATATTGAGTGATACGTTTATAATTATCATCACACATTCCTTTTTTATGGAGTGGTTACTTCTTCTTGTTCTTCATCTTCCTCTTTATAAGCAATTCTGCATGTTGATCGGTGGATTAATATCTCTGTGGAAGGTTGCCACTCCATATTTTGCACTGTCGACCGATACTTCTTCTACCAATTGGTGATTTATCTCTTACTATTATGATCACACGGGTCTCCAACATTCTGCTTATGTTATTCCATTTTTTTTTCGATTAATATCCATTTATACACGTGTATTTCGTTTACATCGTACATTACATTTTTTTCTAATGTCTTCACTGCTCTTTTGATCTATCAGCGTATTTTCTGTAATTCTTCTCAGTACTCTCGTTTCTGCCGCTTCCAGTAGTATTTGTGTTGTGACTGTATCGGGTCTTGTTTCTGATGCATATGTCATTATTGGTCTTACATAATATATTGGTGATCCGCAGGGCCCCCGCTACCATATGTACAAAGTGTACCATGCACACGGGCGCCATCCTTTAGGAGCGCCAAAACCCAGAGTAAAAAATTGCAAAAAATTTGAAAAAAAAAACAAACAAAAAAAACCAAAAATTAATTTTAAAATAAAAGTTGAGAAATTAAATAGGATTACGTATAAATAGAAGAAAAACATGAGAAAAACAGAATACTTCGGCCATATAATAATTAGAGGACCTATATTCCATCTACTTCGCCTTATAATACAAGAAAAAGTATAGGGAAAGAGATGGATTGGTTGAAATTAACTTTCATGGTTGTGAAATATTAGATAAAGGAGACGAAGGTGTAATAAATACACACAAAATTTTATTAGTAGGTATATCATCCAGTTACTGCCGATTCCTATATGCAAGACCATGTCGGAAGTCAGGCATTTTAATTTATTTTGTTATGATTTTATTATGTTTGTTTCATTTTGATATTTTAGTCTACAAATAATAGTCCATTTACTCACGGTTTTTTCTGTGAATTTTAAAGAACCGCTTGCATTGACATGAAATACACATTGGCATACACATAGCTAACAAGTCAAAGAAAAAAAGTGATATTCTGCCGATGTGTGCTTTTGCACTGGGGGTGGCTTCCACCCCTTCTCGGGGGTGAAAAACATACGTTCAAAATAAGCCTGGAATTGGATAAACTGAGTAATTCTAAGAAACTTTGTTTCTATAGAATTTTTTCACTACGTTAATACTTTTCGAGTTATTTGCGAGTGAATGTGTTAATTTTTTAACAAAAACCCTCTTTTTATCGTAAAAAAGTAAGTATTTTATCGAAAAAATGCTCTTATCAAAAAAATAACTTACAAGAAGTTTAAAAAATGGCTGGCATATGAAGTCTGTAAACCCAGTAGAAGCACAGTTGTAGTTAATGAAAAGTAGGTTCTTATTCTTCAAATTCCAAATCGAATATTTCAACGTGAAATAACCAAAAAATGAATTTCGGGGAAAGGTCATTAAAACTTCTTTGAAGTGTTTAAAACAAGCTTTATATTTGTTCTTTAAAAAAGTTTTTAGCATCAAAAGTAAGTAAGTTATGCTCAAAATAAAGTTGATCTCTTTTTTTGGTAAAAGAAATCTTTTGGACAAAATTTTTTATCTTAAAAATCTCAAGCAGTAAAAAATGTAGGTTTCTCTATTCTGAATATTTTGGATTTTTGTTTTCCTGTAAAACAAAAATTTGTTAAGATATGGCTGTTCAAAATTTGCATACACCTGTGATTAAGGACTCGTTCAAGCCCTTTTAACTAGAACAACCTTTTCAAAAAAAGCACTTTGAACCGATGAAACTTAAGATCAATATAAACAATACATAAGTAACTTGTAGTGAAGCGGTAACGATTAATTTCATTTGGGACGCTAATTACTGGGCGATTTTCACGATTTTGAAGTTAGAAACTTATTTATTTTTGGTAAAAACATTTTGTTTGATAAAATACTTACTGAACTTACTGAAAAAACTCTATAGAACAAAAGTTGCTTAAAATTAGTCATTTTATCCAATTCCTTTTTTGAACGTTTCTATGTTTTTTTACCACCGAGAAGGGGTGAAACTCACATCCAGAGCAAAAGCAGACATCCGCACAATATCACTTTTTTTATTTGACATGTTAGGTATGTGTATGCCAAATTCCATGTCAATTCTTTAAAATTCGGAGGTTTTGCAATGTTTTACCGTGAGTGACTGGACTATAAGTATGACTTCTAAAGTTCAGTTTTTTTGCTTTATTTCAAGAACCTACCTACCTACCTTCAAAAAATAAATAGAAAAACATGATCCAAAATGCCTTAAGTGGCTCCAAAATCCTTTTTTGCACACAGGCGCCAGTTACCCTTACGGGGGCCCTGGTGATCCGGATCGGAGTTGGTGGATGGGTAGCTACCGCTGTCGCACATAACTGCCGCTGGTCGGAGGACTGCTGGCTGCCACTGGTTGGGCTTCTTTTAGTTCATTACACTAAGTGGAACTGCCTTTACGATCCTCCGCTTTTTCTTAAATACATTCTCGGCTGCCCTACTGGGATGCCTCGGAGTAGAAGTAGAAGTCGAAATTAGTGGGGTTACGCTGGTATCGAAGCGTGTATACTGATCTCTGCTGTTAATCTGCTGAACGTCGGGCTGAAGGCACTGAAGGCATATCGAAGTTGGCATACTGACAAGCTAATCTATTGTGTAGAAAGATTTGCTACTATTTACAAAAACGTACATTTCGGAATTTAGCAACTATTTCATTTTAATTTCAATATTTTAGATATATTCATCATCTAATACCACATCCCAAACAGGCAGTAAGCCTCCGTGCAGCTCGTAGTGGTGGCAGACGTGGTAGTCAAGGCGACCTTTGCGATGAATACTCATGCTTTCCTCCACCTGTTTTTATGTTACTTATTTCCATACTCGAATTTGCTTTATTCATAACAGATGAACTAACACAGGAAGGATCTTCACTTACTGCAACCGGTGTTACCGGCCGATATCTTCTCTACGATCCAGACAAGAAAAAAGAAGTATGGAGGTTCGTGACGTACATGTTTGTACATATTGGGTACGTATACTTCACCATTGTATATTTAAATACACCCCCTCTGTGGCTCAGTGGTAAGAGCGCCTACCTTTGGATCGAAAGGTCCGAATGGTCGTGAGATCGAATCTCACCAGGGTCAGAAATTTTTCGATTATTATAAATTAATAAATGAAAATAGATTCGGTCCTTGTGGGATCGGTACTCACCGGAGGGACCGCAGACGTTCAGATACAATTAGCATCTCTTTGCAAAGACAATGACGTCGACTTTGCAAAGTAACAAGACACTCAACACACACACCACACATTACTCCCTTGAGTTAGTGATAAGTTATAGTCTAAAAAAATCATGAAATTGACTGGCCAGTTGGTTGTGAAAACCAGTGCCAATAAAACACAAAACACATATTTCCCACATAACAATGATGTTCGCATCATGTTCTAAGCATATACTACCAACATTCGTCGGAGTATATTCTTTTTAGTATATGCTTAGTACAAGCATAGCATGTATCTTAAAAAACATTCTAAATTTCATGTTCTTTGCATATACTTTAAAGTATATTCTCGTACCGAATATACTGAGTACATTCGTGTACGTAGTAACTCGGAATATTCGTAAAAGTTTATTCTTAGAATATACCTTTATCGAATATTCTTAGCACATACTTATAAGTACATTCTTAACACATACTTATAAGTAGATACTTTCAAGATATCTTAAAAATAATATGTATTTATAGGAAGTATAATTTAGCCTTATATTATAGATTATCAACTTCGATATATTATAGATTATCAACTTCGTTATATTTTAGAATAGAATAATTAATAAAATTTATGTATGTAGGTAGTATTGGACGAATTTCATTTCAAAATTGTTGTATGGTAAAAAAGTTTAAACATTAATTGTATTAACGTTTATTATTAAAAATTCGTTTTCATAATTGAAATAACTTTACCATTTCGAGTTTATCATGAGTATTTTTACATCGTTTGGAATTTGAATTTAGGTATATTCAATTCAATCCGGGCCATTCCAGAACCAAAGCATGCCAAAACCCACAACCAAAGGCTTTGGTGTTGCCAACCGTCGAGTAAGCTTTTTTCCGTCAACCTTAAAAATTCCCACATTTATAAAAAAATTCCCTTCTGTTTACAAAATCTGAGAAGATATGTTTAATTAGTTTCAAATATTTTGATTTTTTTTTTAATATTTTACAATTTGGACTGAAACAAAAATTCCCTTTTGAGTTAACTTTTCGCTTTATCACCTTTTATGTTGAAAATTCCCGCAAAAAGTGAAACTTCCCTCCGTTTGGCAACACTAACCACCGGTGCACCGATGTTGTTATTCCACAATAAATACATATCCCCCTATCCCCGTCTTGCCTTATTCTGACCATTTCTTACCTGAATGGATCAGGGTAGGAAACAACGGTAAAATATGAAATCGAAAATAGGCATTATTTGTATCTATGCAGTGTTACGGATGAAGACGAATGATAAAGTACTAGGACTAAAGAACATACATAATCTCTTTATTTTGTTTGCGGTGCTTCAAAATAGGTATAATCTATTTTGGTAACTCAATATTATTTAATAAATACATATAAGTAAGTACATATATGTATATAAATTTTAGTTTCTCATACATAGTTTAGTTTAGCTAAATATTATAATATAATAGTTTATATAGCTAAAATTTATAAATATGTACTTACTTTTTAAATATTGCAGAATGTAGGGTACTAACTACATTCTCATTTGCCATTAAAATATGTAAATTTAATAGGTATTTGGTAGAACCAGTAGAACCTAAGATGAGATTAGGTGATGCTGAAAACATACTTCTGAGCAATATAACACTTTCTTAGAATATCCTTAAAAATATATTCTTCTAATACAAAGATGTGCAGTAGTTCGTTCTAAGTATATAAATAGAATGTTTATAGCACTTCCTTGGAATGTTCTAAAAAGTACGTTCTTAGTATAAACTAAAAAGATGTGCGGTAGTACGTTCTAAATATATAAATAGAAGGTTTATAGCACGTCCTTGGAATGTTCTAAAAAGTATATTCTTAGTATATACTGAAAAGAAGTGCGGCAGTACATTCTAAGTATATACATAGAACGTTTAAGTACTGTAATGTAGTATATACTCAGTATGTGCTCTGCACATTCGCAATGGTAATTACGCATATTCTCAGTATATACTTTTTCTGAAAAGTATGTTCTATGAATGTACTAAGAACATGAAATTGTTATGTGGGAAATACCATGAATTATGTCAAAATTTCAGCCGAATCGAACTCGTAGTTTTGTTTTGACCGCGTGTGGAAGTGGGCGTGTCTGGGGATTTTAGTAAAATGGAAAAGAGCAAATTCGGTCGGTGATTCAATTCTTGTTTTTGAAAGGGAAATCGCGTAGCGAAATCAAAGGCGCTTGGATGCTGTGTACAGTGACTTCTCCTTCGAAGGATGACAGTCAATAATTGGTTTAACGAGTTTCAACGTGGTCGCACGTCGCAAGTCACGCCCAAGTGCCACTAAAAGGGCTAGAGTTAATGAATTTTGACAAGAGTTATGAGTCAAGCCGATGCAGTACACAAATTTACGTGTTATTTACAAGGTCCTAGCTATTGTCAAACTCCAGTACCTTTACCTCAGATGATAATGTGAAAAATATCCATGGACAGACCGTCGACTCGCGACCGTGAAGGTGCGCGAGATAGCTGAGACAGTGGGCATCTCAAAAGACCGCGTGGGTCATAAAATTTTGGGCATGAGAAAGATGTCGACATGATGGGTGCTGCGTTTGCCCACTCCGGACAACGAGCGCAATCGTGAGACCACTTCAGCGCAGTGTTTGAGGCTGCTTAAACATAATCGGAAGGAGTTTCTACGTTTTTTCATAACCGTTGACAAAACATGGATCCAGTGGTACACACCAGAGACCAAGAAACAATTGAAACAGTGGACATCACCCCGCGAACGAGCTCTGAAACAGGCGAAGACTGCCCTATCGGTCGGAAAGGTGATGGCCACCGTTTTCTGAGAGTCACTAGGTGTGATCTTCTTTCTGGAAAATGGCAGAACGATCGCAGAGCTCTACTATACCGAATTATTGGGCCGATTCGACGCCGAAGAAAGTACTCTTTCACCATGACAACGCACCGGCTCACACCTCCGCTGTCGCCATGGTCAATATTGGTCGAATTGGGCTACGAACTGCTGCCCCATCCACCGTACTTTCCAAATTTGGTCCTGTATGACTTCTTTTTGTTTCCACACTTGAACAAGTCACTCTGTATGCAGAAATTTATGTCGAATGAGAAGTTCCTCGTCGTCATGAAAGTCCACGTTGTAGACCTCGAGAAAACGTATTTTTCAGACGGGTTTAAAAAAGTTACAGCATCACTGGGTTAAGTAAATCGAGCTAAAAGGAGACAATTTTCAGAAATAAAACACCATTTTTTAAAAATTTTGGTTTTTATTTTATGTGAGTAACTCCGGTCTTTGGCAAGATAAAATTATTTGATTTTGAAATTGTTTCTTTTTTCTTTTTAGATACAATCATATAATAACGAATCTCGTTGTACAACTGGCACTTGGAATACCACTAGAAATGGTTAACAAATGGTGGAGGGTTTTGCTCGTATATTTTTTGGGAGGAATCGCCGGAAGCCTTGCACATTCTATAATCGACGGGAACATTCGTTTAGGAGGTGCCAGTGGAGGTGTATATGCACTTATGACAGCACATTTGGCCCAAGTGATAATGGTAAACTTATATTCCACACACATTAATTTATAATAACAACCCAAGTAGCACAATAAAAACATTTTAGTTTTATTTAAGGTTTATAGAGGTTTTATGTGGTAAATAAGAAGATAATGGTTTTAAAGTTACCTTGTAGAGATACTGCCAGTACTTTAAAACTGTTAAGCATTTGTCACTAGTTTTAAAGTATCTAATAAGGTTATCAAATAAGACTAATTAATCTTAATAGATAATTCGTCTTATTGTAGTTTTAAAATGGTTTATTCTCAGTTCATTTAAATCAAATCAGTTTTATGAAGACCTTCCGGACTGTTTGGTTTTATTAGATTCTAGTTTGTTACCTTTTAGTTTTATTGCAGTTGTAAAGATTTTCCTAGTATGACTAATAAAACCTATTATAAAAACTACTTGATCTCAAGACTATTATGTCAGTAAAACATATGCCTTAAAACTATTTTTTAGTTTTCTTTAAAGTTGCTTTCTTAACAGCAACTAGTAGGCTATATTAAAACCAAACGCTCTTAACTGAATCAATTTGGTTATCGTAAAGACTAAACTATGCTTCTTGTTAGAAACAACAAAACTATCACTCATCCCCTTTTCTTTCATGTCCACTGTCTCTCGTTTTACTCCGACGCCCCTGAGGGGCATAAGAATTTTCGAGAAAGAAGAAGAAGATTTCTCTCGTCCTGTATCTTCTCTGCTAGAGTAGAGTAGATATTTTTCTTTAAAATTAACTAGTTTTGCTGGAAAATAAGCCACAATTTTACTAAAAAAATGATTTTATTAACGTTTCGACGCCCAAATCGGGTGTCGTTGTCAAAATACAAAAAATATTAATGAATTAAACAAAAATGTTGTTGCCTAGTAAAAAAATTCTTCTAATAATTTATTTAATCTGACTCATTTATATCGGTAATTCAGACATGTATTCATTTTAAAGTAGAAGACTTTAAAATGATATTGCCAATATTTATGAGTTGCGTTCCTGGGACGACTTTATTGAAAGATAGTTCATTCGATTACATGAAATCAACCCCAACTCAAGAATATCCGTCACAAAAAAATAATAACATGTGATTAGTCTTTAAAAAGACAACCACATGCAATGGTGACAGTAAAATTCTCGTGCTAGAGATTCCATAGTAAAACACGAGGGAAAACCAGGAAAAACCTCGTGATACTATCCCGACATCGTAAGTATTAGGTCTTACTTTAGTTTACTCTCAAAAATAATAACAAATTCTGACCTTAATATGTACATATGTTATTTTAAATTATAAATAATATTAATAATACATACATATATAAACAATACTAAAATATAAAATATGTACCAACTCGATATGTTATTGATTTACTAATCCTGGTATTTTCTTTATATTGACTTCCTCTTTTAGTATGGGTAACCACATCCTGTATATATCAACTGTATATATCAGAGTTGTTTGAAGATGATAGGAATAATATTACCGAATTCTACCAAAACTGTACTGACGGCCCAGAAATTATGAAATGCGAAGTAGAACACGCTATAAATAGTGCTAAAATTAGAAAAGCCCAGATGATACACCAACTGAGTTGCTGAAACTAATAGAGGATGATAACATAAAAGTAGTAGTAAGACTTTTTAATTCAACATATAACACCGGAGTGATTCCCACAGATTGGCTCAAATCCATCTTTGTCGCAATACCTAAAAAACACAATGCGAGAAAATGCTCAGAATATCGATTAATTAGCCTAATGAGCCACACTATTAAGATTTTCCTAAGAATACTTCACAACAGAATTAGACGCAAATGCGAAGAAGATCTCGAAGATACCCAATTTGGTTTTAGAAATGCTATGGGTACCAGGGAGGCACTTTTTGCGCTTAACATCCTATTACAAAAATGCCGTGATCAAAGAAAAGATGTATTTGCATGTTTCGTGGACTTCGAAAAGGCATTCGATAAAGTACAGCATGTAAAATTAATGCAAATACTGAAAAATATCGGAATAGATGACAAAGATATTCGTGTCATTAAAAATTTTTACTGGAATCAAACTGCTACGGTCAAAATTGGAGATAACTACACCGATGAAATCTCCATACAACGAGGCGTCAGACAAGGTTGCATTTTGTCACCAACATTGTTTAATGTTTACTCGGACCAGTTATTTAAAAAGGCACTTGAGAGACAGCCATATGGAATAAAAATCAACGGAGAACTACTTAATGTGATAAGATATGCAGACGATACAGTAATTCTGTCAGATAATATTGAAGGTCTCCAAATTCTGCTTGATCGTATTCACGAAGTAAAGGTGGTTGATAGTTTACCCCAAGATAATTAGTGAATAAAATAGAATATAATATCATTATTCCTTTAGTTATTGATATATTTAAAAAAAATATTTTCTACGTATTTGTAAATCGGCTAATGTATTTTTGTTTTCCAATGTTTTAGAATTGGGACAGTTTACGATTTGCATCAGTACAACTTGTGGTTTTCGGACTAATAATATCGATCGATTTGGGCACAGCGTCTTATCAACGGTACTTCAAACAGGAATTAAATGGAATTGGTGTTACGTGTCATTTGGGCGGGGCTGTAGCAGGACTTTTAGTTGGAATTTATGTTTTAAGAAATATACACCAAACGACGTTTGAAAAGTACATCTGGTGGGCGGCTTTAGTTGTTTATATACTTCTAATGATAGGGGCACTTATTGCCACAATACTGATGTAGTTTGAGCCTTATACATATATTTGATATTTTATATTATACATCATTTTAGTACAAATCTTTGTTTTTTATCCTGTTTATAAATAATGTTACTGGGAAATATGATTAAAACTAAATTATTTATTTTTGTAATTGTATTATTGCTTCATAGAAGAATCTTGAAAATCTAGCAACAGCACTAGATATGGCGATTGTTAACACATTCTTTAAAAAGAGAGAAACTCGACATATTACGTACAAAAGTGGACAACATCAATCCCAAATAGACTATTTCATGATAAGGAAAGAAGACATACGTGAAAGCAAGGACTGCAAGGTAATAGTTAGTGAGACAGTAAGCCAACAACATAAGCTGCTTGTTCTGGACATCGAAGTAAAAAGTGAAACTAAACCAAAATATCGGAGAGGACCACAAAAAATCAAGTGGTGGATGCTAAAAGATGAGAAAGAAGGTCTATTCAGGGAAAGAATAGTAGAGAAAATATGGAATATGAAAGGAAGCCCTACTACAATTTGGATAAAAATGGCCAGTAGTATTAGAGAGACTGCTATTAAAATACTGGGGAAAACGTCAGGAAAAAAGTTTGAGGATTAACAGACTTGGTGGTGGTCAAACGAAGTTCAAGGAAAAATAAAAGAGAAGGTAAAATTATATAAAAAGTGGCAAGAAACAAGATTCAACACAGATCTTCAAAACTATATGGTTGCGAAAATGGAAGCGAAAGTAGCAGTAGCAAAAGCTAAAGCAGAAGCGTATTCAAACCTATACGATCAACTTGATACCAGGGAAGGCGAAACGAAGATATATAAAATAGCCAAACAGAGAGCAAAGAAAGCAAAAGATTTTAATCAGATTAGATGTATCCGAGATGAAAATAATAAAATACTAGTTCACGAAAAGGATGTCAAAAAGAGATGGAGAAAGTACTTTGACAGCTTATTAAATGAAGAATTTGACAGACAGCCTGTAGAGTCAACGGAGACAGTAGCAGCAATGGTCACCAAAATAACAAACGTGGAAGTGGCTCAAGCGCTTCAAAAAATAAAGAAAGGAAAAGCGGTAGGACCAGATGATATTCCTGGGGAAGTATGGAAAGCATTGGGAGAGACAGGAACAAGGTGTCTAGCAGGTTTATTTAATAGAATTATGGAAGTTGGACAAATGCCAGACGAATGGAGAAGCAGTATACTAGTACCTGTCTACAAAAACAAGGGAGATATACAGCAGTGTACAAACTAAAGGGCTATAAAACTGCTTAGCCACACCATGAAAATATGGGAGAGAGTAATTGATAGACGGATACGTGAAGAGACCGACATATCCGAGAATAAATTTGGCTTTATGCAGGGCAGATCAACAACAGACGCAATTTTCATTATAAGGCAGTTGATGGAAAAATACAGGAGTAAAGAAAAAAACGCTCATGTGGTATTCATTGATCTTGAGAAAGCATATGATAGAGTTCCTCGAGAGATTCTGTGGTGGGCACTCAATAAGAAAGGAGTCCCTGGTGCATATGTAAAGATTGTGAGGGATATGTATGCGGGAGTAACGACTAGTGTTAGGACAGATGTGGGAGAGACTGATAAATTTCATGTGAAAGTAGGATTGCACCAAGGCTCTGTGCTTAGTCCGTATTTATTCTCATTAGTTTTGGACCAGATAACAGCGAAACTACAGGGTAACATTCCATGCTGCTTAATGTATGCTGATGATGTCGTGTTAGTAGGAAATAGTGAAAGAGACTTAGAACAAAAACTGGAACAGTGGACATGAGCTCTGGAGGAAAAAGGTTTAAAAATTAGTAGGACAAAGACAGACTATTTGGAATGTTCATTTAAAGATGGAGTTACTACAAATAAAATGGTATCTTTGGATGGTGAACTGATTGTAAAAAGCAATAGTTTTAAGTACCTGGGATCGGTATTACAGAGTAATGGAGAAATAGATGCAGATGCATGCAGTAGAATTAGGGCTGGATGGATGAAGTGGAAGGAAGCGAGTAGTGTGTTCTGTGACAGAAAAGTTCCAATGAAGCTAAAAGGAAAATTCTATAAAACAGTCATAAAACCGGCTATGATGTACGGAACTGAATGCATGTGGCGGAGATGAGAATGCTTAGATGGATGAGTGGAGTGACAAGAAAGGATAAAATTAAAAATGGGTATATTAGGGGAAGTCTAGGTGTGGCACCAATTGATGCCAAAATGAGAGAGCATAGGTTGAGATGGTTTGGTCATGTTCAACGTCGAGACGTTAATCATCCAATACGAACAGTAGCTGAAGTGCAGATTCCTGGAAGGAGTAGGAGAGGAAGACCAAAGAAGACGTGGGGGGAGACGATTAGGCAGGACATGTTGGTAAAGGGGATTAATATTGATATGACCCAGGATAGAATTGTGTGGAGAAATGCAATTAGGGAAGCCGACCCCGCATAGGGATAAGCCAAAGAGGATGATGATGATGAGAAGAATCTTGAAAATACCTTGGACAACCCCCACCACCAACGACAATGTTCTGAGGAGAATAGGTACAGATAGGGAGATGCTAAAAATCATCAGTCAGAAAAGCTAACTACTTGGGACACATTATGAGAAACGAAAAGTACCGCCTAACGACAGAGACAGATTTGCCAGTGTAGTCGCTAACATCAATTAAAGGAGAAAGCACCACAAGAAGAAACATTGTATTATTAATTATATCATCTTCCAGTAAATATCGAGACAAACTGGCTAAAAAAAGACAAAAATAAATCATACTCAAAAATAAAACAAAAAGAATTATGATTGATGTAACGCTCTGAAGCATTCTAGGAGTACAGCTCCAGAAGGAGGGCTCACAGAGAGTGTAAACAACTCTATGTGGGAGCTTGTGCAGGACTGACCTTACTGTTACGACAGTTCCGTAGATTGATCCTACATAAAAAAGTCCCTTGACGTGAAAGAAGAAGTAGCCACGTACGAGAATGTTCTAGATGTCATGGAATAACCCAGAAATGTCTGGGACGCCTAGAACGTCAGAAAATCTATATAAACATATGTGTTTGACATTTTAAGGAACACGGGAACAGTTGTAATTGAGTATTTGAATTTAATTTGTGTCACTGTGTAAAAAGTTATTGTAATCCTGTTAAGTTAAATAAAGTCATTTAAAAGAAGTTTAACATTACCAAATATCCCTGCGGAATAGTTTATGCAGTTCAAAAAAAAAGGAGAACGACACATTTACTATTTTTACTACGAATAAGCCACAGTTTTACCTTAAAATAAGTTTATTTTGACGTTTCAATTTCCACTTCCGAAATCGTTCTCAAAATACAAAATGATCAAATTTTGTTTTTATTACATGGTGTGGAGAATGCACGAGCATTGTATCGGGAACAAGGATAATTTTTAAACAAATATTTTGCCATAAATAATATATGTTTATTTTCGTTATTTACAGACGCTCGACTCTCGATTACTAGACCATCAAATCTTATGACTACGCAGAAATAGTTTGTATAACAATGATCTACATAATAGATTATAAAATCGGATTATATGTGAGAATCAAGATCAATAGTTATAACTGCTGTGTGTATGTGTATCGGCCTACCCTAATTATTGTACATTTAATATAAAGGGTGATTCATTTAGAGGTACTTTTTTTGGTGAGGATTTGTTGGAAGATCGTGCATGAATGGTATCACCTAAAGTTCCTTTCTTATTCAGTATTGTTTGATATTTCATCCTAGAAAGACTTAACTAGGCACAACGTCTATAAATTATTTAGCTGTATTACGAAAATAGGCGTTCAATGAGGAATGTGTTTCGGGCGCTTAGACAAACAAAAAAAAAAAAGAATGTGTGTACTTTGTACTTGTCCGCACGTAAGAAGTTATTCTTCTATTACATAATTTCAACGAAGTAAATATACTTAACAGGTTATTTGTCTTTTATTTAAATATTAAACTAACTTTCTTATCTACCACTTTTAAATTTTTTTTATTAAAACAACCAAAAATTAAAAAAAAAATAGGAATCGTCCAGGATTGGAACATTTCGATTGTCATTTGTTTCGAGCTTCTGTCATATGTTGTATAATCTGTGTATAATATTAATATACACGGATTATACGACATATGATACAAGCTCGAAACAAATGACTGAATGAAAAGCCCTATATACGACATATGACAGAAGTTCGAAACAAATGAGAAGCGTTGAAAAGTACTATTACCAACTGTTATCATCGCTAGATGTGCACTATTCCGGCAATAGAAGAAGAAATTTCGACGTCAAATCCTGGACCATGCCTCTAAAAGATCTGCCAAATCATCGTTGGATTCAATAAGGGACACAAAAGAGAATTAACAAAGAGACATAAGAAAATATGTGACTATTTTTTTCTCTGTCTTATACATATACAGTTTAACAGTTAGGTACGAATTAAAATTTTAAGTTAAAAATGACTACAAAACTTTTTTTTCTTTTAAAAATCTAAAATATAGTCTATAAGTCATCTTTCGCAATTTCTTCGACATCTACGTAGATAATCCGTGTCGACTAAAATATCAATAATTTATCGTCGTGGTTTCATGCCATCTTCAACAAAAACCAACTTCGTCCGACCTTTCATCGATATTTCGGCCTGTAAGTTTAGCGCTCTTTCATGAATAAAACTTGAAAGTACATTCCAAAAATATTTCACCCATTTGCCTTCAAGCGAAGTTAAGATATTGACAAGCAAAGGCCAATATGTATTACCATCCGGTACCGTCTCGCAATTTTAGACCTTAGCTGTGCTTACCTCTTTGTTCTTTAATCCAGTGCTTACCCTTAAGGTGATACAGTAGCGATCAACAGGTAGCCAAAACGCGTTCCAAGATTGCGGCTGTAATTTTGAATATTTTTTCGAGATATTTTGCACACGTATTCGTAATATAATAAAGAATGGCGGTACAGAGCCCAATTTGAAAAATATATTAATATGTGGAAATTACTCTGTAATTAAATACAATATTAAAAAAACGAGCATGTACCGCCATTAAGAAGAACAAAAAAATACACTTTCTTCAAATAAACTTTTTCATCCGATGCCTAGATTTTGTGTCATTTTGGAACTACTAATGAAATAAAAAATTTTAGTAGTTCCAAAATGACACAAAATCTAGGCATCGGATAAAAAAGTTTATTTGAAGAAAGTTTATTTTTTTGTTCTTCTTAATGGCGGTACAGGCTCCTTTTTTAATACATATTGTATTTAATTACAGAGTGATTTCCACATATTAATATATTTTTCAAATTGGGCTCTGTACCGCCATTCTTTATTATATTACGAATACGTGTGTCAAATATCTCGAAAAATATTCAAAATTACAGCCGCAATCTTGGAACGCGTTTTCGCTACCTGTTGATCGCTACTGTTTCCTCTTAATCGATTTATTTGGGGGGACACTTATTTGAACATTGAGAATAGATTGAATAGTGTGAATTATTCTGGGATATTTTGCTTCTTCTTATCAGAAAAATTATCAAAATTTGTCTATTAATATAAAAAATATTTATAATCACTAACTATTTGTAGAGGATTGAAATCAAAATTTTGTAAAATGTAATAAATTTTATCAAAGTATTTGCCAAATTTAGGCCACACACAGTGCAAGAATGTGTATAAGGTTGCCTTCGGTCACAATGAAATTTTATATTAACAATATTTTGAACTGGCAGTATTTTTATTTTATCGTTTTTATTGTTTAAAAAACGATAAAGTCTAAAAGATGTCCTCAGTTGAGGAGAAAGTAGTAATAATAAAGATGTTTTATTCAGTCAATAGTTTGAGTACTGTCAGAAATAGTAACGTGTGGCCCTTACTTTTACGCACTTAGGTATGGCAAATGTATTCTATTTTTCAAAATTTTGGACTCTGTTTAAATCGTAGAACAATTCTAACTTTTGTTTTTAATACAGATTTTAATCCTCTACAAATAGTTTCTCATGACTTTTGATGTAAAATAATTAGGGAAGGAGGAATTCAACAATTTAGAATTTTACATTGAGTTTCCTATGGTCCGTTTTCCAATCCACACCCGGTATATACTATATATCGTTCATTTGGAAGAAGAGGGTTATAACTAAGAATTTTCACTTTTTCATTAGAAAGGTTTTAAGATTCATATTAGTTTATTTCATTTATTTTGTGCAGTGTTTATTGATATTATAGTATTTAATGATTGAGTATCCCTTTCAGCACGTAGCCACACGATTGTGTGGGTTTGTTTTGAAACGATATAAAACTGCTTAATCGTAAAATCTAGCGTTCATTACGAACGACGATGGTCGTGTAGGTTCAGTATTGTGCTTTGCGCTACCCGACGCGATTGTTAAGTTTATTTTGTTTCGACAGTCACAGCTTGTCTTGCAAAAATGGCGGGTCGTCATTTCCGTAAGAAATATAAGTAGGTTTTTGTTATTAAAAAATGTCAATAATAAAATGTAAATGCATGTAGACTACTAACACATGTCTGTAGAAAACACCTATACATACATATTTTAAAAAATGAATATTAATAACCTTAGAATATCCAATTACATTACTACTAACACGATTGTGTGGGTTGGGTGATCGTTATTGAATTTCTCTTTTTTTGAAGATTTTGACTTTAACAAACCAGAAGATGTCGAGGCATTAATGAACATTATAAATTATGATTCAGAACTAGAAGGCCTTAGTGATGACTCAGATTCTGATCTGACGTGGTGTAAGGAGCTAAATAGCCTTCCCAAAAGCCTCGGAGACAGTGATTTCTCGGATTCTGACCAAGAAGAAGATACTCGTGAGAATTCCCTAATTCCAAACAAAAACCCGCCTTTTCAAAATGACACTGAGGTTCCTGGTCCTTCCGGTATAAGTGCAGCTCCCGTATTAGATCAACCACAAACTACTGAAGACCTTAGTCAGCCTTAACTACCGCCAGATTTTGCAGAAGATCGGGTTGTAAAAGCAGAACCCGTGTTCGATGTCTTAAGTGCAATGTTTATCTATGTCTCACCAAAGACCAGAACTGTTTTTTGAAATTCCATACAAAATAATAATGTGTTGTAATATATTAGATTTTTATACCATTTGCTTAAAATAAAACCCAGCCTACACAATTGTGTGGGTATGTTATTTCTAGACACCCTGTATAAAGAATTATTTTATTATTTTTCCTGTATTACTTTACACATAAGAACATAGAGTACAAAGTTTCGAAATATTTGTTGAACATTTTTGTTGCCGTGCTGAAAGGGTCGATTTCTGATCTTTTTATCGCTCTGACAAGAATTTTCTTTTTTAAGATATCAGGTTTAGAAAAAAACTTAGATATAACCTTCTTTGATAAAGAAATATTATCAGTAGTAATTGCACAAGAGCACTAAAATTATCGAATTTTTCCCGAGTGACACTTTGACAGTTTTAATTTCACGACCCGAAGGAGAGTGAAATTATGTCAAAGTGTCACGAGGGCAAAAATTCGATAATAATTTTAGAGATCGAGTGCAATTTGATGCGATTATGTCATGAATAAAACTGTTCAAAACCAAAATTTTATTGTAATTTATTTATGTAGATAAGTACAAATTAGTACAATTACATACACAGTTGTTATAAATATTTGACGGTTGAAAGTCATCACTTTTATAATTTTTAATAAACGATTAATTGTCATTAATGTCATTGAATGTAATTTTTCGTAGCAACGAAGGGCATCTGACGTAATATACTTGACGACGGGATATTATCAAAAATTATCACTTTAATTTTTATTTCTGTAGCTTTCTATTGGTCAGAATCTCCTATGAATGAAATATTCTTTTTAATACCCTATGTTTGCTCATAAAGTTACATTTTTTAGGAATTTTATTAATAAAAATTATTAAAAATGCCATTATATCAATTATGATTTAATAAAACTTATTAATAAAACATTAAAAAACGTATTAAGAGGTTCGTATCCATTCTACAACACATAATGAAACATAAAGAAATAATAATAATAATAATTGTTTTTCTTTACAAATTTTTGTGAAAACTTAAATAGTATTCAGGAAAACATTGCTTTTCTCTATTAAAGACAACAGTCCTTATAATTTTTAAGAAAAATGGTTATATCTTTACTTATAACTCTATATCCCAAAAATAAATCACCCTTTTAATTAAATTAACTTATTTTTGCCTATTATATTCCAAGATATAACTGTGTTCTCTAAACCGAATAACGTTCTGTAGGGAAAGTTAGGGGGAAAACCAAAGAGTTACATCTGCCAACTCTCGGAGACTAGTGTATTTACACAATGTGTAAAATACACAATGTGTAAAAAATAGTTACATGTCATGTAACTATTTTTTCCATAGTAGAAGTCATTATTTGGAAGGTATTGATGTAATAAAAAAACTTTAACATTTTGAGATGTAACCCTCTTCTTCCAAATGAACGATATGGTAGAAAATGTCTGATATAATACATATATAGTTTAAATATAGAAAAATACGAAGAGATTTTAAGGTTGACAGCCGAAGTGAGACGTTACGACTGTCATATTGTTATTATCACCTTGTAAACAAAGGTTGAAAATCCAGGATTTCAAGCCTTTATTTTTATCTATAAAGTTTAAATTTTGCTTCCTCTGCTGCTTTTTGTGCTAAATTATAGTATTTTTAAGATAATACCACCATAATGCACTCTTCAATTTCTACGAAATATAGTTTGTTAGTGATATTCACCAAACAAAGGTTAGAACTTTTGTGAACCATTGTATTTTGTATAACAAAAATGGTAATGTGCTTTACCTCTGATTGTAAACAGTCTAGTCTGGTGAAAGAGGGACAGGTAGATTCTTTGTGTTTCCAAGCGATCTGGTTGAAAAGAAGGGGTGGATATCATCACTGAAGCTGAATACTGGAGCTGAATTTATTGCCCGTGGGGGACGGCTTACAAACTATGCCACCATGAAAAGCCCTGTCGACATGATATAACCCCTCCAAGTCAAACCTGCAGGCGGATATGGTCAAATATACCTTTGCAACAGAAAAAGTTGAGTGGAGTGACTGTAGATGGCAATAGGGAACTTGTATAAAATTTTAAATTCGAAAAAAATGGTATAAATCACAACAGAACATAATTTAGAACCTGTATCAAAGATAACAAAGTTTTGTTTGTCTTTCGTTTGGCCCCTAAAGACGACTAAAAATTCAACTTATACCAGCCACCCCAAAACGCGTCGTGACGTCACGGGGTTGTATGTTTACATTCTACACCAATTGTATACATAATTTTAAATTAGACATTATAAACGTCAGTAAAAAATACAGTTATGTGAAGTTAAAAGTGTTTTTGATCGTTTGAACTATTCATAGAAAATTTGTACTTTTACAAAATGGTTTTATTTCCAATAGTAAACCTTCTTTCCATTCCTTCAAAAACTGTATCAAACTCCAATCTCAACAAACTGGTATGTATTATTACAACGACATACGATAAATGTCATTAGATTATAAATATTTTTCTTTTATTCCCCGACGACGAGCTGGCCAAATACCCAAGTAGGTGGAGGCCAATAAACTAAAGAAGAAGAACAATATACGTAAATATAACCATAAACGGAACCACATAGTTAAACTCTGTGACGTCACGGGTCGTTTGAACTATTTTAAAATAAAGAAGACTTTAAATTTGTACTTCTAAGTTATTATGAGTTTTTGAAGCTTGAAATTTTGGAAATCTCATTTTGATACAAAACTGGACATTATTATGTAATAAAAAAATGTGCAAATTCCCCATTGATCGGATCTCTCGTCACACGACGACTGCCTAAATCATTAGTAGTTATACAATTCCATCCATCCAATGGCACTACAGCCCAAATCGAGCCTTGGCCTCCTTCAATAAGCTTCTCCAATCATTTCGATTTACCGCTGTTCTTTTCCATGAACGCGTTCCCAGAAAGTTCCTGGCATCCTCATCGACTTCGTCTTCCCATCTCTTTTTAGGTCTTCCAACAGGTCTTCTTCCCTGCATTCTTGCATTCAGCAATTTTCTGGGGATTCTACTCTCATGCATGCGGACCACGTGCTCTGCCCACCGTAATCTCTGCAGTTTAGTGTGTTGTGCTAGAGTTGGTTCGCTATATTGCTCGTATATTTCTCTATTATACCTAATTCGCCAGTTGTTATTTTCACTTATTGGGCCCAGTATCCTACGTAATACTTTTCTTTCAAACACATCTAATGCATTGGCAGATTTTTGTGTCACCACCCATGTTTCGCAGCCATAACTTACTATGGGCCTGATTATTGTTTTATATACCCGGAGTTTTGTTTTCCGGTGTACGTCTCGCGATTTGAATATGTGGCCCATCGCAAAATAGGCTTTATTCGCCAGCACAAGCCTTCTATTTATTTCCGGTTCTTCTTCATTGCTTGTAACCAGATCCATTCCTAGGTACGTGAATCTATTCACATGTTCTATATCGTCAATAAAGTGTTGTTGCGCCGGTCTATTTGATCTGGTTTGTATGAGTAGTTTTGTTTTATTTGTGTTTATTGCTAGCCCTACTGCTTCTGCACTCTGTTTCAACTCAACGTAGGTTTCTTCCGCTGCATTCATTGTTCTGCTCATTATGTTTATATCATCCGCGTATGCTGCTAATTGGGTAGATTTGTTTGTAAGTATGTTATTTCCGCTTACCGTCAACCGTCTAATTATATATTCAAGAAAGTTATACAATTAACAATTAAAATTCACTGCTTACTTTATTTCCATGAACTTGTGCCTTCTTGAACTTTTCTTTTTACAATACTTCTTTCTTCTTTAGGAGCTGTGTCCGTATTCAGACGTTGGCCGTCATCATGTTTACAATTTCCTGAAACCTTTCCCTATCGGTTGCTGCGCGAAATAATTCTTCTACTGTGGAACCACACCATTGTCTAATATCACGCAGCCATGAAAGTTTCTTTCGACCAATACGTACATCTCTTTTCCTCCACTTTTGCTTGTATTATAAGGCGAAGTAGATGGTATTTAGGTATTCTAATTATATGGCCGAAGTATTCTGTTTTTCTCCTATTTATGATGTTTATGAGCAGACGTTCTGAATTCATCATTTGAAGAACATATTCATTGGAAGTGTGCGAAACTCATGATATCTTTAGGATTCGTCGATAGCACCACAATTCGAATGCTTCCAATTTGTTTAGCATTGTGGGCTTTCACATCCATATCTCACAACCATACACTAGGATAGGCCATACACGACTAGTGTCCAGGTCATAAAAGCCTTACGTGATATTTCCATCCTGGTTATCTCTTTACAGTACATAAAGTAAAAAATAATTAAAAGTCAAAGATTTCAACCTAATAAAATATTTAAAAATATTTCAAATAATATCAAATTGAAAGCTTATTGGACCATTTTCCTGGTAACACCTCCACGGCTTCTAAAAATTGCAAGCCAGATGGATGCTGAAGCAAAGAAGACACGAGGGAATTCTAAAATTTGCAATTCACAACCCCGTCTGTCCAGCGTGGTAAATTCCAACTGAAAATGGACCTATGTTACTCAATAGAAGTAATAAAACTAATAGAAAATAAAAATGTATACCTACCATTTTTATTCAGTTGCAATGCGAAGCCAAAACTGTCTTAATTTTTGCTTAGTTCAGAGAGCGCAACCAGCACTCTAATCGACGATTTCGCCTCTTATTAAAATTTGAACTCTCTGAACTAAGTAAAAATTAAGATTAGTCCAGGGCGCATCTGTTTTGAGATGGACGTTGAGAGGTGACTCAAATTTTTTTGCAGAAATTGCTTGAAAATAAATCAAATAATAATATTTGAGTTATCCTCCCTCTCAAAAAGGTCCGGAACATTGTTTAAATCATCAAAATGTCAAAAATTGAAGGAAAAATTCGATTTTTTTCTTCGTTTTTTGATTATAACTTTAAAAGTATTCATTTCCGAGAAAAGTTGTACTGACATAAAAGTTGCGTAATTAAATTTCCTACAATATAAAATTAGTTAAAAATTTAAAAAATAGTCACCCTAGTTGCAAAATAGCAATATTTTCGAAAAAAACATACAAAAACAAGTATTCGCATTTTACGTTTTTTAACCATATATGCTATACTTAGGACCTTAATATTTCACCCAGAAAAATTTTATGATACAGGAAAACAATACTGTAAATTTCATTAAGATCGGTTCAATAGATTTTGCAAAATAAATTTTGCAATCCAGCTTTCGCAAAAAAAATTAATTTTTTCAAAATATTACAGGGGTGAAAATAAAGCAGATAGCAAGTTGAAATTTTTTTTGCTTATAGAAGTGTACTGTAGCTTTCATTTGCAATTTTCAAAACTAAAATCGATTATTTACCAAGGCGTCAGAAAATTTTTGAAATAAACAATCATTTTTGGTGCTACGCGAAGGACAGCGGTGTTCGATTCACACAAGTTGATTTCCACCAAACTTTCTTCCAATCCTTATCTAATATATTATTTTCTTACTCTATATTTTGTTGTATTTTAATATTTTAATTCCACAAAAATCAAACTAATTTTATTATTGTTTGTGAAATATTGTTTAAACAATTGCATATGTTTAAAAATAATAAACTTTTATTATTTAAGTTAAAATATATGAACAAAGAAAGTTTTTGCTAATAAAAGTGTTATTTCAAAGGATAGAGTATGTGTTTTTATTTTGCAATAAACAAATTTATTTATTTATATCGAAATGTAATAAAAATTAAAATGTATCAATCATTATCAAAGGTCATTGGAATGCCCAATCAAAGCAAACTATCCGCTGGCTGCGCGTAGCACCAATAATTAATGTTTATTTAAAAAATTCCTGACGCCGTGGTGTTAATCGATTTTAATTTTGTAAAATTGCAAATAAAAGGTACAGTACACTTCTATAAGCAAAAAAATTTTCAATATGCTACCTGCTTTATTTTCAGTCCTGTAACATTTTGAAAAAATGAATTTTTTTTACAAAAGCTGGATTGCAAAATTTATTTTGCAAAATCTATTCAACCGATCTTAATGAAATTTACAATATTGTTTTACTGTATCATAAAGTTTTTCAGGGTGAAATATAAAGGTCCTAAGTGTAGCATAAATGGTTGAAAAACGTAAAATGCGAATACTTGTTTTTGTATGTTTTTTTCACAATTATTGCTATTTTGCAACAAGGGTGACTATTTTTTAAATTTTTAACTAATTCTATATTGTAGGAAATTTAATTACACAACTTTTATCTCAGTACGACTTTTCTCTGAAATGAATACTTTTAAAGTTATAATCAAAAAACCAAGAAACAAATCGAATTTTTCCTTAATTTTTTGACATTTTGATTATTTAAACAATGTTCCGGACCTTTTTGAGAGGGAGGATAACTCAAATATTATTATTTGAGTTATTTTCAAGCAATTTCTGCAAAAAAAATTGAGTCACCTCTCAACGTCCAAATGTACTAATATTTTTACAGATGCGCCCTGGTCTAGATAGTTTTGGCTTCGCATTGCAACTGAATAAAAATGGTATACATTTTTATTCAAAAAATAATTACACAGGCCAACAAAAAAATATTTACAAAACTTTTCTTTCAAATTTATGTGAATCCTATGTATTTTTTGGCGCTAAAAAAGAGTCTGAAATTAGATTTTATGTATCACCCATAGTTTTCCCACAATATGACACTGGTTTATAAAAAGACAAAATACCGAAATTCATTAATAGACCAGGGCGCATCTGTAAAAATATTAGTACATTTGGACGTTGAGAGGTGACTCAAATTTTTTTGCAGAAATTGCTTGAAAATAAATCAAATAATAATATTTGAGTTATCCTTCCTCTCAAAAAGGTCCGGAACATTGTTTAAATAATCAAAATGTCAAAAAATTAAGGAAAAATTCGATTTTTTTCTTGGTTTTTTGATTATAACTTTAAAAGTATTCATTTCCGAGAAAAGTTGTACTGACATAAAAGTTGCGTAATTAAATTTACTACAATATAGAATTGGTTAAAAATTTAAAAAGTAGTTACCCTTGTTGCAAAATAGCAATAATTGCGAAAAAAACCATACAAAAACAAGTATTCGCATTTTACGTTTTTCAACCATTTATGGTATACTTTCGACCTTCATATTTGACCCAGAAAAACCTTATGACATAATAAAATAACACTGTAAATTTTATTAAGATCGGTTCACTAGATTTTGCAAAATAAATTTTGCAATCCAGCTTTCGTAAAAATATTCATTTTTTCAAAATGTTACAGGACTGAAAATAAAGCAGATAGCAAGTTGAAAATTTTTTTGCATATAGAAGTGTACTGTACCTTTCATTCGCAATTTTGCAAAATTAAAATCGATTAACACCACGGTGTCAGGAATTTCTTTAAATAAACATTAATTATTGGTGCTACGCGCAGGACAGCGGATAGTTTGCTCTGATTGGGCATTGCAATGACCTTTGATAATGATTGATACATTTTAATTTTTATTACATTTCGATATAAATAAATAAATTTGTTTATTGCAAAATAAAAACACATACTCTATCCTTTGAAATAACACTTTTATTAGCAAAAACTTTATTTGTTCATATATTTTAACTTAAATAATAAAAGTTTATTATTTTTAAACATATGCAATTGTTTAAACAATATTTCACAAACAATAATAAAATTAGTTTGATTTTTGTGGAATTAAAATATTAAAATACAACAAAATATAGAGTAAGAAAATAATATATTAGATAAAGATTGGAAGAAATTTTGGTGGAAATCAACTTCTGTGAATCGAACACCGCTGTCCTGCGCGTAGCACCAAAAATTATTGTTTATTTCAAAAATTTTCTGACGCCGTGGTAATTAATCGATTTTAATTTTGAAAATTGCGTATGAAAGGTACAGTATAGTTCTATAAGCAAAAAAAAATTAACTTGCTATCTACTTTATTTTTAGTCCTGTAACATTTTGAAAAAATGATTTTTTTTTGCGAAAGCTGGATTGCAAAATTTATTTTGCAAAATCTATTAAACCGACCTTAAAGAAATTTACAGTATTGTTTTACTGTATCATAAAGTTTTTCTGGGTGAAATATGAAGGTCCTAAGTGTAGCATAAATGGTTGAAAAACGTAAAATGCGAATACTTGTTTTTGTATGTTTTTTTTTCGCAATTATTGCTATTTTGCAACTAGGGTGACTATTTTTTAAAATTTTAACCAATTTTATATTGTAGGAAATTTAAATACGCAACTTTTATGTCAGTACAACTTTTCTCGGAAATGAATACTTTCAAAGTTATAATCAAAAAACGAAGAAAAAAATCGAATTTTTCCTTCAATTTTTGACATTTTGATTATTTAAACAATGTTCCGGACCTTTTTGAGAGGGAGGATAACTCAAATATTATTATTTGATTTATTTTCAAACAATTTCTGCAAAAAAATTTGAGTCACCTCTCAACGTCCATCTCAAAACAGATCCGCCCTGGACTATAAAATGATACATTATTAGAATAATACCTTTTATCTAATTCATATCTTGTAATAGTATAGGTCTGTACAACCATTTCAAGAGTCAATGCTTTTGTATTTGCTTCCTCTTTTTTATGTAAAACTTCTGAAGTAGCTTTTTGTCCTATGAAAGGCACGCTGTTGTTCTCGATTAAGTGACCAACAGTAATCACCCATCATCTTGGTGTTCCAACGTCCCTGGTCTCGTTTCTCTATCACCTTGGTATCCTAGTGGAATCGTTAGCCTTGTTCTTCACTGACATTACCCAGATTTTCAGGGAAAAAGTCAAGATGGTTATGCCAAAAGTCAATTTTTAGGCTCATTAGACATGCCAAATCTTAAATATTATCTAATATCTTAAAAAACTTATCTAATAAATTAGCTACTACAAGCTCGTAGTTAGGGTCTTTCACATTACCTAAAAACTTGGTTACAACTTTTTTGAATGCCATACAAGCTTCTTTTTCCTTAGTAGTCATCTTAGTTTCAAAGGAATTATGCAGTTTTAAATGTTAAATTGTGAAAGGATCGTGGGTGATACAGCATTTTTAATATGATTTTCGGACTCAGCACACTAAAATACATAAGATAGAGGTGATCCTATCAAAAAAGTTTTTTCATCGTTGGCCTGTGTTATTAAAGACCTGGTCATCATTAATACTTCTTTTTTAAAAGGATACAGTTTATTAATACCTCTTTTAAAACAAATTCTAATATAATATATTTCGGCTTTTTAAGATAATTATCACAGACGCGCTTAAGATTATATACAAGTATTCGTAGTAGTACCTCTAAAATTGAAATTTACTAGGATCCGTAAACCTTGCCGTTAAAATATAAAAAAGCGCTGGTAAAGGTATTAACAGAATCAACGATGCGTGTAGAGATGGATTTAACATTTGCGTTATTGATATTAGTCCATATGCGTGTAAGCACCAATGTCCAATAAGTATCACTAGGTTACGTGGTTCCACTAGTGTTGACACTATCAATGATTTTATACTTTGATCCAACTTGACGGCAAAATGGGCTGCACAAGATATTACTGAGAGTACCAGAACCAGATGCGGAAAACAGTAATCTAAAAACAAAATCAATATGAAGTGATTCTTGGTAGATTTGGTATATGTAATTGGATAATGCGCCAAGCAACAATAACATTATGGCTTGAACTAGTGTCAAAAAAAAACTGAAAATTGTATGTCGTATTTTATGAAGACAATTATATGCATGTTATTATAAATAGCAAAACTTAAAAAATATATGTTTATTTGTATACATTTTTACTATCAACTTTTTCGCGAAAAAAAGGACCAATATACATACAATATGATTTTTGAGGTGGATGTAAGAGGTGGCATTCCGATTTTTGCAGATAAAGTTAGGTGACAACTTCAATAATTATTATAATTGACTCACGCTCCTTCTTAAATATGACCGGAACATTAATAAAAAAATAAAATATTTAAAAATTTCGAAAAACATCGAATTTTTTCTACTTTCTTTGCTTATAAATTTAAAACGATTTATTTTGGAAAAAGTCGTATAGAAATAAAATAAAGATAATTAAATTTTGTATGATATACGACTGGTTAAAAATGTCTTAAATTATTACCATTTCTGCAAAATAGCAATAAATACAATATATACCTCGTCCAATTTACTTACCGTTTCACGTCATCCGCGCCATAGCCTGTGACACGATACCAACACGAAATATCTAGGCGGTAGGTGTGTTCCCCTTTAGAATCATTTTGATTCTAAAAAAGAACATACCCACCGCCTAAATATTTCGTGTTGGTATCGTGTCACAGGCTATGGCGCGGATGACGTGCAACGGTAAGTAAATTGGACGAGGTATATATATATATATATATATATATATATATATATATATATATATATATATATATATATATACATATAACCGGTTCTATAGCGTTCTACGCCTTCCGGTACCCAATCGCCAAGCCTGTCGATCTAGCCAGTCATTTTCTTGAAGATTTCTTTCTGACATGGCTTTTGTAATTCCTTGTTTCCAGGAGGTCGGTGGCCTTCCTCTTTTCCGTTTTTCTGGCGGTATCCATCTCATTGTAATTTTTGGTAATCTTTCATCTCCCATTCGTTGGACGTGTCCATACCAAGTAAGTTGGTTTCGTTGTACCTCGTCCACTATTGTTTTCTGCTTACCTACTTTTTCTCTGATCTGTTCATTTCGAACATGGTCCCATCTCGATATTCTGGCAGATCTTCTAAAAAAATCCATTTCAGTAGTAAGCAGCTTATTTTCGGATTTTTTTGTCATTTGCCACACTTCGGAGCCATACGTTAAAATTGGTTTCAGAATAGCGTCGTACATCCTCATTTTTGTATTTAAATGTATGTTATGTTGCCATAAGACAGGGTTTAGGGCTCTAGTAACCTTTCTAGCCTTCGTCACTCTATCATCTATACTGGGTTCCGTTCTTCCACTATTTGTTACTTTAATCCCTAGATATATATATATATACTCTGTACAACCCCTGATGTAGTCACTTCCGTCAAGATCTAGGTCCTCCTGTTGTATTTGGTTACCGATGTGTGGATATTGTGTTTTCCTTATGTTTACCTCTAAACCCCATTTCCTGTATTCTTCCATCAATTTTCTGGTCATATATTCTAAGTCTTCCTTATCTTGGGCAACTACCACCTGGTCGTCTGCGTAATTCAAAGTGTATAATGTTATGTCTCCGATTGGTATACCCATACCACTGCATTTCTGCTTCCAAAGTCTGAGAGCACCGTCGGTATATATATTGAAAAGAATGGGAGATAAGCAGCACCCTTGTTTAAGGCCTTTTGTTACTTGGAAGCTAGATGACAGATGGTTACCTCTCTTTACCCTTGACATAGAATCTTTATAGAGGCATTGTATGGCTTTGATGACAGTTGCAGATATGTGTGTATTGTCCAAAACCTCCCACAATTTTTTCATGGGCACTGTGTCATATGCTTTCGTTAGGTTGACAAAAAGTATATGTGTGTCTTGTCCACGTTCTAATCTTCTTTCCATAACCTGTGTTAGACAGAATATATTATCGATCGTAGATCGGCCGGCCCTGAAACCACACTGTTCTTCGGATTCATAGGGTTGATATTCTTCGCAAATAATGGTTTTCAGTATTCTGCCATATAAACGGCTCATTGTGCTTGTTACAGTTATTCCCCTATAATTGTTGACATCACTTTTACTTCCCTTTTTGTGTATTGAAGAGATCCAGCCCTCTTTCCAGCTTTTTGGAACTTGTTCTCCGTTAATAATTCTGTGAAGGAATTCTGTGATCATTTGGATTAATTTCTTTGAACCTGATTTTATTAGTTCTGCGGGAACATTATCAGGGCCAGGTGCCCGACCATTTTTTAATTGTGAGATAGCTTTCTGTACCATTTCTGTTGTTATTGTTATTTCTTCACCTTCTACTATTACTGGGCTTGATTCTTCTTGTATGTATTGTGGGCGGTCTTCAGTCAGCAAGGATTTATAATGCTGTTCCCATGTATTTGTTGTTATGCTGTCAAGCCTTACATTTTCTGTTGTATCTGATCTCAATGTTTTGATAAACCTCCACGATTCTCTACTTCTCCTACCACCTATATATGTTTCCAACTCATTACGTTTCTTTTCCCATGAATCATTTTTTATCTGCCATACGTCCTGTTTAAATTTTTTGAGGGCGTTTCTGTATTTTTCCTTGTCTTCTATCCGGCCAGTGTTTAACCATTTTTGGTATAGTTGTTGTTTTTCTTTTTGTGTTTGTAGATGTTCGTTCCACCAGCTATTACCTTTATGTATTCTATTTTCTTTTATACCTAGCGCCTCTTTGGCGGCTTGGTGTATACTTGAAATAATGTGTTGGTGTACGTTTTCTATGTTTTGTGTCAGTGTTCCTTCATCCAATATATTATCTAGTCGGCTTCTGTATAGCATTTTTGTACTGTGGTGTTCTAAACTTTCTAGATTATATCGAACCGCTTCAATTTTCTGTCCATTCCCTGAGTCTGAGACACCCTGTTTCTGTTGGGCCCATGAAGGCAGTATTATTTTGGATTTTATCAAGTAATGGTCACTTCCAGTTTCTGCTCCTCTGTATGCTCTAACATCAAGGATTCTCAGTTTAGTTTTTTGGTCCACAATTAGATAATCAATAATCGATTTCAAATTGCGTGTTGTTTGAATCCACGTGTAAGTATGTATATCTTTGTGTTTGAAGAATCCGTTCATGACTTTTAGTTCATTTCGCGTACAAAGTTCTATTAACCGCTCCCCATTATTATTTAGGATTTCTTCTCCATACCCAAAGGGGCAAAATAAGCCTGTTTTTGTTCAATGTTTTTCAACCACTTTGGTTGCGATTAGAACCTTCGTAATTCGCTTAAAAAATTCTTATAACAAACTTAAACCGTCCACCAAATTTTATTAAAATCAACCTAATAGATTTTGGATAATAATTTTGCAATCTAAATTTTTTTAAAAAAGTTTAAATTTTTTAAAAACTTTCTGAACAAAAAGTTGGCCATTTAAACGATTGCTAATTTTTTAACATATAAACAGGCGCGATTCTAATACACCTTACAGAATTAAAATCGGATTGTTAAGCAGCCTCACCAATGTTTCAAAGATATAAACAATTTTTTGACTTACAAACAAATTAGTTTTGTCACCAGGAGGGGGGGTGCAACGGCCTGCTTTATTTAGATGAACTTACCTAAGCCTTTTTTATGTATTTTGACCCGTAGAACACGAATTTTTAGGGTAACAGTGGATCCGGATGTCGATCAGATTGTTATAAACAAAGAACTTGAGGAATTACATAACAGCGATTTTTCGTAAAAACATTTTTTTTTGTATTTTTTGAGTAATTCTAAGCAAAAAATGTTCTTACAAGTTTTTCGTAGGATGCATAGTTTTCGAGATAAACGCGGTTAAACCTTCAAAAAATCGAAAAATTGCAATTTTTGAACCCGAATAAATTTTGATCAAAAAATTAAATAGAAATTCTGCTTACAGCATTTGAAAGTTTAAGTCAAATTATACCGGTTTTGATTATTTGCATTGGTAAAAATTAATTTTTTTATTGTTAAACTATTTGTTTATAAGCCAAAAACTGTTTATAATTTTAAGACATTGCTGAGGCCGCTTAAATAATCCGATTTTAATTCTGTAAAGTGTATTAGATAGGTAGAGCCTCTTTATATGTAAAAAAATTTGCCAACTTCTAAATGGTCTACTTTTTGTTCAGAAAGTTTCTAAAAAATTTGAACTTTAAAAAAAAATTGAGATTGCAAATTTATTATGCAAAATCTATTAGGTCGATTTTAAAGAAATTTGGTAGACGGCTTAAGTATGCTATAATAATTTTCTAAGCGAATCACTAAGGTTCTAAGTGCCACCGAAGTGGTTAAAAAACTTTGAATAACAACAGGCTTATTGTGCCCCCTTATTTTGCATTTATTGCTATATTGCAGAAAGGGTAATACTTTAAGACATTTTTAAGCAGTTGTAATCATACAAAATTCAGTTATATTTATTTTATTTCTGTACGACTTTGTTCCAAAACGAATCGTTTTAAAGTTATAAGCAAAGAAAGTAGAAAAAATCGATGTTTTTCGAAATTTTTAAATATTTTAATTTTTTTATTAACGCTCCTAGTACGTTCTTTAACGGTAAAATATTGCAAAACCTCTAAATTTTAACGAACCGCTTGGATTGACGTTAAATTTGGCATAAACATAGCTAACAAATCAAAGAAAAAAAGTGATATTGTGCCGATATGTGCTTTTGCCCCGGGGGTGGCTTTCAATATTCGTCCAAATAAGTCCGGAAATGGATAAACTGACTAATTTTAAGTAACTTTTGTTCTATAGAGTTTTTTTACTAAGTCAATACTTTTCGAGTTAGTTGCCAGTGAATATGTTCATTTTTTCAACAAAACAACCACGCTTTTTTTAGGTTTTTCGCAAATAACTCAAATAGTAAGTATTTTGTCGAAAAAACATTCTTAGCAAAAATATAGCCCGTAAAACATTTAAAAAAAATGGTGTATATACCACGTCTCTATACCTAGAAGCAGAGTTATAGCTAATTAAAAATAGGTTCATATTCGTCAAATTCCAAATGGAATATTTTAACGTGAAATAACCAAAAATGAAGCACATTTCGGGGAAAAATCATTACAACTTTAAAGTGTTTGAAAAAAAGCTTCATTTTAGGTTTTTAAAAAAAAATTGTAGCAACAAAAGTAAAGTTACGCTCAAAATAAAGTTAGTCCCTTTTTTTTTGGTAAAAAAATCTGGAAAATCACCCCCTAATTAGTATCTCAAATGAACTTAATCGTTATGCCTTCACAAGTTTTTTGACTCGTGTATGTATTGTTTATATAATCTGTAAGTTTCATAGGTTCAAAGTCCTTATTTTTGAAAGGGCTGTAGTTAAAAGGGGTTGAACGAGTCACTGATCACGAATGTATGCAAATTTAGAAACACTAAATCTTGTCTAACAGAAAAACAAAAAAATACATGATATTCAGAAAAGCAATGCTGACTTTTTTTGTTTTTCGAGATTTTTGGTATCTCTAACAATTTTTAAGTTATCTTGAAAAGAAACATATTTTTCAAAATTAAAATTTTTAAAAATTTTACTTTAAAACCAAATTTTTTCAAAAATAAGCACTTTGAATCGATGAAACTTACAGATCATATAAACACAACATAAGTAAAATAATTTGTGGAGCGGTAACGATTAATTTCATTTAAGTTGCTAATTAGGGGTGGTCTTCCCGATTTTCTTTATTTTGAGCGTAACTTGCTTAAATTTAATGATAGAAACTTTTTATAAAAACAGAAATAAAGCTTTTTTAAATACTTTAAAAAAGTTATAATGGGTTTTCCCCAAAAACTGTTTAATTTTTTGGATATTTTACTTCGAAATATTCTATTTGAAATTTGGTGAATATGAATCTCTTTTTCATTGGCTATAACTCTGGTTCTACGAGGTCCAGAGACCTAACACGTACACCATCTTTTTTACTTTTTTACAAGCTATATTTTTGCTAAGAACGTTTTTTTCGACAAAATACTTTTTGAGTTATTTGCGAAAAACCGTCTAAAAATGTAGTTCTTTTGTTGAAAAATGAACATATTCACTAGCAAATAACTCGAAAAGAGTTGACTTATCGAAAAAGCTCTATAGAACAAAAGTTACTTAAAATTAGTCAGTTTATCCATTTCCGGACTTATTTTGGACATATATTTTTTCACCACCTCTTGGGGGTGAAAGTCACCCCCAGGGCAAAAGCACACATCGGCACAATATCACTTTTTTTCTTTGACATGTAAGCTACGCGTATGCCAAATTTCATGTCAATCCAAGCGGTTCTTTAAAATTTAGTTGTCGCCTAATTTTATCTGCAAAAATCCGAATGCCACCTCCTACATCCAAAAATAGACGTTTTCTCACAGATCAGCCCTGGTCTAGATTCAGATATTTTGTTTTCAGCCATTTTACATTAAAATGTAAATGTTTGTTTGTATGTTTTTGTTTTCTTAGTGATTATCATGTATTTGGTCTTTTTTATATTCATCTTTAGTCCATATTCTTTACAGAAACTGTTTGTTTTGTTTAGTATGTAGTAATTGGAGTTGTTCAGCAGAGCTTGCCATAATCACGGTGTCATCTGCATATCTTATATTGTTAATAGATCTTCCGTTAATTATTATTCCTTCACTTTGAGATAGTAACGCTTCTTCAAAAATGGCTTCACTATATGCATTAAAGAGTAATGGAGACATAATATATCCCTGCCTAACTCCTCTCCTGATTTCAATTTCTGGACTGGATTTGTTATCTATTACAATTTGTGCTCTTTGATTCCAGTAAAGGTTTGTTATTATTCGTAAGTCCCTTTTGTCTATGTTTTTTGTCTTTAGAATTTGGACTAATTTTTCATGTCTTACTTTGTCAAATGCTTTCTCAAAATCAACGTAACAAATATGCACATCCATATATGAGAATTAGATGAGATTAATTTTAAAGAAAATTATTATACCTATTTCTGATTTTCTTTTAACGTTTTTATTTCCAAACCATAAAGTTTATTTAAAAAAAATAAATTATGAAATAAAAATTGTGAAAATTATCATTACCTATAAATTTTTATGATTAAATTATAAACATCAATCATAAACATTTATAGCTTAAAGATCATTTTCACAATTTTTATTTCATAATGTTTTTAAAATGATTTCCGGATTGGAAAGCGAAACTTCAAAAGGCAATAAAAAATATAGTTTTCATTAAAATTAATTGTGTAATCTCATCTAAAAAATACCTCTGTTTGGCAAATGAAATTGGCATACCAAAGATAATAGTTTCAGAACGATTTTATACAACATGATTATTTCCTTGAAATATGCAACGATAATGGCATTACTATGCGATGATAATAAGACAATGCGAAGTATTATCCTGTGGTATGTTTAATAATATCACATTGGATACATTAGTCACATTACATATCAGAGTCATTAGTCTAGAAGGCACTAGAAGGCAACAAAAAGTGATTTTATATATTTTTTATATTTATTCACGGGATGTTCCCATTTTTACAAAAATTTAACAAGAATAGAATAAAAAATGAATAACCATTTTCAATTTCGTTGCAACACGAAACTACAGCCGCATAATTATTCCAGTTCAATCAGAGAGTACAGCAAGCAGCTCTACCGGTTTCGAAACTTATTAGTCTCTCATCAAGAGGCACATATGATGCTCTCTCTGACCCAACTAGGACAAACCCTGGCGTGCAGTCACGGATCGCAACGAACGAAATGGCAGGGATGCCCTAGCGGCAACTGCTACCAAAAAACTAAGTTTTCACATAAAACAACATCCAAAAATGTTACTCTACATTCTACCAGATTGAAAACAATGGGAACCTTCTCTGGTAACACCTCCGAGGCTTCTACAATTTGCAAGCCATAAAGGATGCTGAGACTAAGGAAGATGAGGGAATTTTACAATTTATAATTCACGTCCCATCTGCTCAGCGCGGTAAAGATCCAACGAGAATGGTCCTCTTCGTACTCCAATCAGAGTAAACATGTAAATAAAACATGAATAACCATTTTCAATTTCGTTGCAACACAAACTACAGGCGCATCATTATTCCAGTTCAATCAGAAAGTGCAGCAAGCACCTCTACCAGTTTCGAAACTTATTAGTCTCTCATCAGGAGGCACATATGCTGCTCGCTCTGACCCAACTAGGACAAATCCCGGCGTACAGTCACGGATTGCAACGAACGAAATGACAGGAATGCCCTAGCGGCAACTGCTAGCAAAAAACTAAGTTTTCAATCTAATAGGACATAAAATAACATCCAAAAATGTTACTCTACATTCTACCAGATTGAAAACAATGGGAACCTTCCCTGGTAACCCCTCCGAGGCTTCTACAATTTGCAAGCCATAACGGATGCTGAGACTAAGGAAGATGAGGTAATTTTACAATTTATAGGGTTTTTAAGAATAGAATATCCTAACCATAACAAAAATACTACAAACTAAATAATTATTAAGTAATGTTAAACAAATGATTGAATTAAATAAATTAAATTATCCTGTGGTCCAGGCGGACCCCCAGGGATCCACGAGGGACTCAACGGGCGTCTACGTTGGCGTGGAATAAAAATGGGTGTTCACAAGTTGTAAGTGGGGATCCAAGGAAATTTTATAGTGATTTGGTATTTATTTAAACAAATTTGCATTTTTTTATCGTAAAATATCAATGGAAAAAATAATGTTTTAATAGTAGGAACTCAAAAATGTCATTATAACGCATTATACCAATACTCCTGTCGCCAGGGGGGGTACAACGGCCTCCTTAATTCAGATGGACTTACCCAAGTTTTTTTTATATATTTTGACCCGTAGAATACGAATTTTTTGGGTAACAGTTGATCCGGATGTCGATAAGATTGTTATAGACAAAGAACTTGAGGAATTACATAACAACGATTTCTCGCAAAACAAAACATCTTTTTGTATTTTTTGGGTCATTTTAAGCAAAAAATATTTCTACAAGTTTTTTCGTAGAATGCATAGTTTTCGAGATAACCGCGGTTGAACTTTCAAAAAATCGAAAAATTGCAATTTTTGAACCCAAATAACTTTTGATTAAAAAATAAAGTAGCAATTCTGCTTACCGCATTTGAAAGTTTAAGTCAAATTATATCGGTTTTGATTATTTTCATTGCTAAAAATTAATTTTTTTATTGTTAAAATAATCTATAAACACATAGTGTTTCGCGTGCCTAATACATGCGTTTTAACGTATGCTACGTAGAAATTGCCTCGCTTGCACTCGTAGCTACTCTACCTACTCGTTCGATTTTAAATGAGAAATCATTGAAAACATCACTCACATACTAGGTGTTTGTAGCTTTGTTTAACAATAAAATAATAAATTTCTAGCAATGAAAATAATCAAAACCGATATAATTTGACTTAAACTTTCAAATGCGGTAAGCAGAATTGCTACTTTATTTTTTAATCAAAAGTTATTCGGGTTTAAAAATTACAATTTTTCGATTTTTTGAAAGTTCAACCGCGGTTATCTCGTAAACTATGCATTCTACGAAAAAACTTGTAGGAATATTTTTTGCTTAAAATGACCCAAAAAATACAAAAAGATGTTTTGTTTTGCGAGAAATCGCTGTTATGTAATTCCTCAAGTTCTTTGTCTATAACAATCTTATCGACATCCGGATCAACTGTTACCCAAAAAATTCGTATTCTGCGGGTCAAAATATATAAAAAAAACTTGGGTAAGTCCATCTGAATTAAGGAGGCCGTTGTACCCCCCCTGGCGACAGGACTACAAGTTATTTTGATTAAAAACAAGTTTTGATAAAACGAAAACTTTTTGAGTTATTAGCAGAAAACTGATTAAAAACATTGATTTTTTCGACATAAAACTAACACTTTCGATAGCGAATAAATCGAAAAGTATTAATTTTATCAAAAAAATGTATAGAACATATAAATGTTTTTACCAACTTTTGTGGTCTAAATATATTTAAAAATTTTCACCCCCGAGATGGGGTGGCAACCACCTCCATGGTAAAAGCGCCTTTCGACATCATATAGATTTTGATCTTTGGACTATCCACTATTTATTCTCAAATTTTAAAGAAAATCGATCCATTCTGTAAAAATTGCGCGGTTTTGTTCTATTTAAGCTTCATTACTTGGACTATGAGATAAATAACTAATTAAAACCATGAATAGCATTACATAAATTGGTTCTGGAAAATTCAAGGTTTTACAAATTATATTTTCCTCCAAATCATAGAGTAATTCCTCTAAAGGTACGTCCAGAAATGCTTCGAATGCATTATCGAACCTCGTCGCGAACTTAAGAGTGGACGGCACCCTACAACAACGTACAGAACTTCGTCGCGATCAGGGTGCAACATTGTAGCGTTCTACTACTTACAGTACAACCTGCCATATCCGGACCTGTCATAATATCCGGACCTCCCCATATCCGGACGGTTCTGCGCCGTCCGAATCTACCGAAATCTACCGAGAAAGGCAGTCCTTCTGTTGGACAACGCACTAAAAGAAGAACTAAAAGATGGCGAAATAATGTATTATAGAATCTATAAAATGTGTCTATCGACGAAAGTTATTTACGGCGTTGATTACTGGAATGTATGAAGGAGAAGATGTCAGATGGTCAAGTGCTATGTTTGGTCCGTACTTTTGGGGTCTAGAACGTTTCATCGCCGCCAGTTCATCGCCGGCCAATTCATCGCCGGCCGATTCATTGCCGGCCGATTCATTGCCGGCCGATTCATCGCCGGCCAGTTCATCGCCAGTCAGTTAATCGTTAACTGATATATTTCCGAATTTTCGACCAATTTTCGACAATTACATTTATTATTTATTTTTAGTATTAATTAGGAATTCTGGGAAATGCGATATATGACCATTCCCGTTGCCATACTTAATCTTCTAATAGACTTTTAAACTTTTATAATATAAAATATAACTTAACACTACAAATTTAATACTATTTAGTATCAAATTTAGGGGAAGTAGAAATAGAACTTTAAATTAATATAATAATATTTTTTATCTTTTTATTTGTCATAAGTTTTGAACTGAATTTAACGTCGTGTCGTGTCATCTCCCATAATACAAAATCAGCTGACTAACTGGCGATGAAACGGCCGGCGATGAAATGGACGGCGATGAAATGGACTGGCGATGAACCGGCGGCATCGAAACGGCGGCGATGAACCGGCGGCGATGAAACGTCCCATTCCGCTTTAGATGGTGAAATGATTGTGAAAAGCAATAGTTTTAAGTACCTAGGATCGGTATTACAAAGTAATGGAGAAATAGATGGAGATGCATACAGTAGAATTAGGGCTGGATGGATGAAGTGGAAAGAAGCGAGTGGTGTGTTGTGTGACAGAAAAATTCCAATTAAGCTGAAGGGAAAATTCTATAAAACAGCCATAAGACCGGCTATGATGCACGGAACTGAATGTTGGGCAGTGAAAGTGTGGTCGCTAAAAGTATCGATTATGAACAGAATTGAAGGTTTGGAAATGTGGATTCATAGACGGATGCTGAAGATACCCTGGATAGCAAGAAAAACTAACGAAGAAGTACTAAGGAAGGTCAACAAAGATACAGAACTGCTAAAGACTGTTAAAGATCGAAAAATGTCTTATCTGGGACATACAATGAGGGGAAGTCGATATAAAATTTACAACTGATCCTTAAAGGCAAAATAGAGGGCCGTAGAGGTGTAGGAAGAAAAAGAGTTTCTTGGTTAAAAAACATTCGTGAATGGACTCAGATATCAAATGCAGGACAATTATTCCATATTGCAGAAGATCGAGAAGCCTGCGCAATGGTGATCGCTAACGTCGGATAATTCTGATATGGCACACGAAGAAGAAGAAGATGAAGGAGAAAACGTTTCAGAGACTGTAAAAGAAGTAGTGGTCTTGATATCCGGATCGGTCTGTCGCCACATTGATCCGGATATGGCAGGTTTGACTGTACTTACTTAGTAGACCCATTGATACCTTTCGGTGTTGGGCCTTCCACTAGCTGTCGGTAAATCCGTCCGCATCAAAGAAAATGGTCGTCGAAAGGTTCAGGACGAGGTTCGCCCTGAATTCACATCTGGACTAGTTTGCGAACCTTTCGGCCTTCCAGTCACTGTTATTTTGAAATTGAGTGCATCAAGATGGAATGGACGGATGAGAATTAATATTTGTTTGTCACTGTCTTCTTTGACGAGTATTTTTCTTTCTTTTATTAACTGAATAACGTATAAGTATAAAAGCTGGGTATACGGTTTTAAGGCAATTACTGATGGAACGTCCAAATGTTCGCTACGAAGTATGGAACGAGGTTCGGTTCGTTGCTTATTTTCAAGACCTGGTGCAACAACGTCACGAACCTCTGTTGGTCACTTCGATGTTCGCGACGAGGTTCGACACGCCCAGGGGCGTAACAGAGGCCCCCGCAGCATGAAGCTTGCGGGGGGGCCCCAATCGATTAGGGGCCCCATCTTGTCGTCTGATATTATGTAAAAATTTGTTATATATTATTTTACGTTGTGTGGTTAAATTTAAAAACGTAAATTTCTAAATAGGCGTATTCAGCAAGTGAATCATCTCATATCTAGAAACTTAATCCTTTCCGGTCTCTCGAACTTTTATGGTGACGACAATAAACTATAATACTTTGTACGTGACTATTGAAAGATTTGAGAATTGCAATTTGCCGAATTTTAGAACAATATTTCTGAATCTAAAAATTGGGCTTTCTCTTTCATCTTTACCTACGTTTAGTATTTCGATATAATTATCCAGAGGCGTAACAGAGGCCCCCGCAGCATGAAGCTTACGGGGGGCCCCAATATGTCAGGGGCCCCATCTTGTCATCTAATATATGTAAGAATGTGTTGTTATATTATTCGCATACCTACATACGTTTTTTAAGCAGTACAATATTGAAAATGAAGTTGCCCATCCGAATTAATAAAATTGTAGATATTATATTCGCTTATAGTAGTGCACGAAGAAAATTGTTCATCTCATAGAATAATACTAATGTAGTCATTTAGTAATTTTTGTTCTATTTTATTCTATATCAATAAGTAGGCCATTCTATACCAAGTAAATGACAGTTTTGGAGTGAAGTTCTCAGGTTCTAGTTACACTCCACTTCAAAGTTGGACTTATGCCGTTGGTTGCTTTTACTTCAGGGGGTGACATCCCTTCTTGGGGTGAAATCATACGTTTAAAATAAGTCAAGAAATGTGTAAATTGACTAATTATAAGCAACTTTTTTTCTATACAGTTTCTTTATCTATGTTAATACTTTTCAAGTCATTTGCAAGTGAGAATGTTTATTTTTCAACAAAAAAACAGGTTTTCAGAAGGGTTTTTCGAAAATAACTCTAAAGTAAGTATTTTATCGAATTAAATATTAGATATCGAAAAAGTATTTGTAGCAAAAAATTAGCTTAGAAGATACAAAAAAGGTGTACTTATTCATGAGGTTTATCGACACAGTAAAAGCACAGTTGAAGGTCATGAAAAATTATTCTTATTCGTCCAATTCGAAATCGAATATTTCAACCTTAAATAACCAAAATGAAGCACTTTTCGGGAATAACTCATTAAAACTTTGTTTAAATGTTAAAAAAAAAAAAGATTTATTTTTATAAAAGTTTATAGCGCCAGAACTATACGCTCAAAATAAAGTTAGCCCCTTTTTTGGTAAAAAAATCGTAAAAATCTCCCCCTATTTCGCATCTCAAATAAAATTTATCGTTAGAGCTTTACCATTTACTTTAAATATTTATTGTTTATATGATCTGTAAGTTTGACCGGTTCGAAGTTCTTATTTTTGAAAAAAATTGGTTTCATAGTAAAAAAAGTTTACTATTTTGGAAAAATGTCTTTTTTCAAAATAACATAAAAAGTTTTAGTGATACGAAAAATCTCAGAGTAACGAAATGTAGGTTTTGCTTTTATAAATATTTTGTCTTTATTTTGTTTTTCTGTAAGACAAAAATTGGTTATGGCTGTTTAAAATTTGCGTATATTCGTGATTAGTGACTCGTTCAAGCTCTTTCAACTAGAACCCTTTCAAAAATAAGCACTTTGAACCGGTGAAACTTACAAGTCATATAAAAAAGTTAAGAAATTTGTAAAGCGATAATGATTAGTTTCATTTCGGATGCTAAATAGTGGAGATTTTCACAATTTTTTTTACCTAAAAATGGTTTTAACTGTATTTTGAGCGTAACTGGCTTAGTTTTGACGCTAAAAACTTTTGTAAAAAATAAAAACAAAGCTTTTTTTAAACACTTTAAAAAAGTTCTAATGAGTTTTCCCCGAAAAGTATTTTATTTTTTGGTCATTTCACGTTGAAATATTCGATTTGAAATTTGACGAATAAGAAAAACTTTTCATGAGCTACAGTTTTTCTTTTACTGGATCGATAGACTTCATTTTTGTTTCATTTTTTTATGAGCTACATTTTTGCTAACAATGTTCTTTTCGATCGAATACTTACTCTTTGAACTATTTGCGAAAAATCGCCTAAAAATGTTGTTTTTTTGCTAAACAATAAACATTTTTACTCATAAATAACTCGAAAAGTCTTGAGTTGACCACTTCGGTGGTGACACTAGAAATTACACGGTATCGACATATTTTACGTTCATTTACTGGGCTGTAACACATATAGGTATTTGTTACACATGTCGCATTTAGTAATTTTTTAAAGGGGCCCCACTTCCAATTGTGTGGGGGGGCCCGACGGAGTTTGTTACGCCACTGGACACGCCATTCGGAGCATGTCTGGACTCACCTTAGTTATGGTTATGGCATGAGCCATTTCTTCTTCTTCTTTAGGTGCCGTGTCTGTATTCAGACGTTGGCCGTCATCATGTTTACAATTTCCTGAAATCTCTCTCTATCGGCTGCTGCGCGAAATAATTCTTCTACTGTGCAGCCACACCATTGTCTAATATTACGCAGCCATGAAAGTTTCTTTCGACCAATCCATCTCTTTCCCTCCACTTTTCCTTGTATTATAAGGCGAAGCAGATGGTATTGAGGTCCTCTAATTATATGGCCGAAGTATTCTGTTTTTCTCCTCTTTATGATGCTTATGAGCAGACGTTCCGAATTCATCATTTGAAGAACATCTTCATTGGAAGTGTGCGAAACCCACGATATCTTTAGGATTCGTCGATAGCACCACAATTCGAATGCTTCTATTTTGTTTAGCATTGTGGTTTTTAACGTCCATGTCTCACAACCATACAATAGGATAGACCACACATAACATTTCAGCACCTTCTTTCGAATATTCATCGACAGGTTTCTATTACATAAAACTGGTTTCCAGGTCATAAAAGCCTTCCGTGATATTTCGATCCTAGTTATTATCTCTTCATCAGAGTCACAATTTACATTTAACCAGCTGCCAAGGTACTTGAAATGATTTACCCGTTCTAACTCCTCTCCATCAAGAGAAAGCTGACCTTGATCTATATTAATCTTTCCAACTGCCATCCACTTTGTTTTTGAAATGTTGATTTTAAGGCCTCTCCGATAGCTTGCTTCACTGACTAGATTTAGTAGTGTCTGAAGATCTTGTAAATTTTCAGCAAGAATGGCTGTATCGTCAGCGTATCTAATATTGTTGATTACTTCTCCGCCTAGCCTTACTCCCTCTTGTCTGTCATCCAAAGCCTCCCTAAAGATTTCTTCAGAGTACAGATTAAAAAGGGTGGGTGATAAAACACAACCTTGTCGTACTCCACGTTTTATCGGCAGTTTTTCAGTACGACTGTCTCCAATTTGGATAGAGGCTACTTGATTGTAATATAAGTATTTCAGCAGTCTTATATCGTAGTGGTCCCTGCTGCCTGCAGGCAATCGAAAAGTGTATCATGTTGTACTCGATCGAATGCCTTCTCGAAGTCGATGAAACAAACATAAACGTTCTTTCGGAATTCACAACTTTTTGTAATAGAACGCTCATACAAAATAGTGCTTCTCTAGTTCCTAGACCATTTCTAAATCCAAATTGCTTATTACCCATTCTAGTTTCGCACAGAAGGAATACTCGGTTTTGTATAATACGTAAAAGTATCTTAAGTGTGTGACTCATCAAACTGATTAGTCTAAAATCGCTGCATTTGGTGGGCCTGCTTTTCTTTGGTAACGTTATAAACAGTGACTCCAACCAATCATCTGGTATTTTTCCTTCGTTGTAAATTTTGTTAAAGAAAGTAGTCAAGTAGGTAATGTTTTCCTCATCCAAAAGTTTAAGTAGCTCAACAGGGATTTGATCTGGTCCAGGTGCTTTATTGTTTTTGGCTTGTTGTATTGCTTTTATGACTTCTGACTTCAGTATACTGGGACCTCTGTCTAATTGGTTGTCACAGGTAGTATTTGGAGCATTTTCTCGAGAAGCATCGTCAAAAAGGTCACTGATGTGTCTCTCCCATTCTTTGCACTGTTGTTCGTGATCACAAATTTTTCCGTCTGCGGTTTTAAGTACGTGAGCATTTTTCTGTTTTCTAATTCCGGAGGTATATTTAAGTTTCTTGTCGAGGTTGAAACTGTCATGCTTTTTTTGGAGGTCTTCTATTTCTTTACATGAATTCTCGAGCCAGGATTCTTTGGCCTGTTTAATTTTTCTTTTTATGAGTTTGTTAATTTCACGGTATTTGATAATATTTCTATTATTGTATTTTCGTCGAACTTCCATCAAGTCTAGAATTTCTTGGTTCATCCAATCATTTTTTGCCAACATTGTAGGTGTTTTTAAAGATTCCCTTACGTCCTCTAAAATCGAGTTTTGAATATCGTACCAACATTCGTTAATAGTTCTGTTGTCGTTTGGTATATTTGATATTCTGTGCATTTTACTATTTATCTGCTGTGCTATGTGTTCGCGCGTTTGGGTGTTTTTAAGGGGGTCGAGATATATCTTACTAGGCTTAGTTGGCTTTGTTAGGTTCTTTAATTTAATTTGTATTTTGGAACAGAGTAAATTATGATTTGAGTTTATGTCGGCGCCGGGGTAAGTTCTTACATCTTTAATATTGTTCCGAAATCGATGATTTATTAGGATGTAGTCTATTTGATTCCGTACTATTTTACCTTGATGTCCATCTTGAGGGGATTTCCACGTGTAGAGACGCCTTTCTGGAAGTTGAAACCAGGTATTTGTAATGACGAAGTCATTTTCTTGGCAGAATTCTATTAGACGCTCACCTCTTTGATTTCTCTCTCCCAAGCCGAACTTTCCGGTGATGTTTTGTGTCATCTTTTGTCCAACTTTAGCGTTAAAGTCTCCCATAATTATTGTTGTTTCGTGTTTCTTTGTTGTTTTTAGCACTTCTTCTATTTGATGGTAGAATTCTTCCATTTTCTGCTCATCTGCATCTGTAGTGGGAGCATAAACTTGGATGATATTTACAGGTTTAGCATTCAGCTGTATTAAAATTACTCTGTCTGACATTGGGATGAAGTTAGTCACATATTTACTAATATGCTGTTTCATAATTATTGCTACTCCGTTTCGATGTATATGGTCTTGATTTCCAGAAAAATAAACGGCGTATCCGTGTGCTATGAAATTCCCTGTATTTGGCCATCTTGTTTCACATCCCCCCATGATAGTAATGTTTAGTCTGTCCATTTCAGAGAGTAGATTTCTCAGCTTACCGGCTTCATATAAAGTTGTTACATTCCATGTAGCTATTTTATACGGATTCTTCATTTTCATCTTATGTCTGGTGATGTTTTGCTCACAGCGACTTCGCTGGCTAGCGACCTGGGAAGCCCTGTGGTTTAATTTTGTATTCCTTCCCCTGCCGGATCTTGAGTTCCGCAGCCCATGATCAGTAATGTTATACGTTTCACTAATTGATTTCATGATAACTTTACTAGGGATTATAATGGGGTGGTTTCCCGTTGCCTTCCCCATCGCAGTGTTTTAGCCGTATCAATCTAATATAGTATTTGTCGCCTAAAAGTGTCCGTATTAAACTGTTCCGAAACTTTTTCTCCACCTTAACACAGTAATGAAAATGCTGCTTCCCATTTCCATGAGCCATTTAGTTTAACTAATTATATACTTCTCTTATCTATTTAGTAGATAGCCGAATTGACAATAAGTTTTTAGTACAGTTAACCTTCGAGCGGGCGCGCCCTATAATATAACATTTAACATGAGCGAATGAAAAATATTTTTATTTTTGTTTACAAGAAAACCAAACACTTTCCAAAATATAAAAAGGATCTGAGTTTGCGTAAGCGGCCTATGAGCCATAATACGATATATCTGGAACAAAAATGTACTTTTAGTTCCACAAACACAATATAATAAATGAGAAAATAAAGTTACGGGCATAAAATTCATACACTTACATGAAACGGCACTTGTCGAAAATTTTTTGGGTACGAAAATGTTGTCAATATTAAACACGTGTACGTACAACTGATACGTTGTTATAATGTAATGATATGATACCACAGCGGGCGATGGGCCGGTCGACCAGAGACGACCGTAGGAGTATCCGTGTTGGCGCATCCCCTCTTCATAACACCGCTGGGCGAAACTGAAGGAGAAGTGGCATCGAGAGCATATTTAAGACGAGCCAGGAAAATGATAAAATCAGTTGTTGCTAAAGTATTGAATTAGCAATAGCTCAATGGCAGAGATGCGGCGTTCTTTGAGCTGGTACTTTACCTTGGTAGGCGCCTCAGTATTGACGTGGCGTCTTACCGGGACCGTTACCGCAGTGGGCGGTAGTAACGATGAACGAGTAACTGCATGTTCAACCTTATCGCATTGAATTGAAATGCGATGTCTCCGGGTCTGAATGCATGGCTATGTTGATTCCATGTAGCGAGATTGTTATTGTATATATTGTGTTGTTTATCGTATCGTTTTAATATTACTATTATGTTTTGATGACAGTAATAAGTACGATGTTATTTTTCCTTTGCAGAAGATAGAGTTATATTTTATTTTATTTATTTTGAACTGTATATGATTATCTTAAATATATTTATTTTATTTTTAACCTGTGTTTTACTGAGTCTGTCGTCCTAAAAGAGCTACCCGTTACAATAATTGATATAGTTTAGGAACATACTAAATCTCACAAACCTAGAAACTCGACTGGCTAGACCTTGCGATATGAGCAGGGTCCAATAATGTGTTGTTGTCGTAATATTTACGACCACGCGCCCGCTCGAAGGTTAACAAAAAATATTCTTGGGGTACTTACACAATAGGCCTCCAACCAAAGCATGCATCAGTACAAGGATGGGTATGAAATATAAGGCAGCATAAATGGACATTTTACTTTGTCTGGGTAAGTATTTTTTGCACAACCAAGGTCTAAAGAGTATCATAAATATCAGGCACAATCCATAAAACAAGAACACTGTAGTATATCTGCAATAAAATTAGATCATTTGTAGTGAGGTCAAACTGGATTTTATTTATTAATAATTTTAGCAATATTTCAAACATTAAGCTTATAAATCTGAAGACATTAAGTAATTAGTCAATAATTAGAAATTAGTATTGGAATACTTTGTATACTTATTGTTTGTCAAAAGCCATTAATTTATCATTAAATGTATCCCCATTATGTGGATCAAATCAGGATAGAAATAGAATATAACCTAGAGAATTTACTAATTTTGGAGGGAATAAGCCACAATTTTAATTTATACCTAATTAAGTTTATTTGACGTTTTTGAAGTTATATTTCTTTAGGCGTGATTGGGAAAAATGTTGAGAGTGAATTTTTATGAAAACGACAGTATGAACTATGCGCACACAGACAGTATGAAGTTAGTTCCTAGATCTTTCAAGTTATGAAAAGTGTCAAAGTGTGAAAAAAATATATTTATATAATATGTTTATAGTAAATATATTTATTATAATTTGATAATAATTTTTAATAATTTTGAAATAAAATTATCAATAACAAAAAATAATAAGAAACATTTCAAATATAAATTTTATTAAATTTATGATTATGTTTATAATAGGGAAATTTTTTATAATACAGGTGCTTTTCGAATTTTCTGATTGGCAAAGATGTCTATAATTTCAGAAAAATCGCATGATTTTACCAAGTCATTATTAACTCACAAAGTTGTTAGGCCAATTAACCGATCCTATTTCATTGTAGATCTCATAGCATTTTTAATGCGAGAAAGACAACTAAAGGATTTTTCCTCCTCAGCGGGTTAAATTACGTAAACAATCTATGACAATATTAAATATTTCACAGTAAAATATTTCGTCGGGCTCAAAATTATCAGTCGTGTCACTACTAGGTAGGCTCAGGCAAATCAGCAAACAATCTGGCAAGCTTCTTGCGCCGTTTTTAGAATAAAACAATAAAATGTATTTCAAAATAGAGGTAAAGCTCATGTAAAATATAGCTGAGTGCTAATTAAACGCATTATGCACATAAAGTGAAGAGAAAAAAAAACGGGAAAAATTGCGTCTTTCGTCTGGCCGGGCCCCTTACATCACCGGGCCCGGGTAAAACGTACCGGCTGTCCCGCCCTCTCGGCGGACCTGATGGTAGGTACATAATATGTATGTATGTATGTACATGTACATATACAGTCCGGTGGAATAAGTGTTGCCCCCTCTGTTAACTTGTTTATTTTAACAATACAAGCAAAACGCTCGGACAGGTCGATTTTTAAACTAATCATAGTATATCATAGCATCAACGTTTCGAACTTTACGCGATCCCTCTTCAGGTGACAGGCATAACTTTGATTTTTTAAATGATAAAGTACATCATGTGACACCTCATTTAACAGCTTTGAAAATACTGATTTCAAAAATGTATAATACTTTAATCCTTTTTGAGATCGCAGGCCCAAAATTTTGGTCGAACTCTTTTTAAACGTGTAACGTTACAAACGTCACATCTTTGATATTTTATTTTTAAATAATTATTTTACCTTATTTCCTTTAATATTTCATTAATAATTATCTTATTCTATTTGGTTTACCTATTTCCCCCTTTAAAAATCGGTTGGCGCCCTCGTTTATTATCCTCTTTGATTATTCTCTTTGATTATCCTTTTTTAATACTCTCTTTTATTATACTCTTTTATTATCCTCTTTTATTATTCTCTTTGATTATCCTCTTTTATTATCATTTTATTATCCTTTTTTATTATCTTCTATTTAATATATCTCTTTCATTTAAATAATCATACTGAACATACCCCGTATACATTCTTACTCAGTAAGTATCTGTCTCAATACGGAACATGCCCGCCACCTATGTCGCACTGTCATGAAAGTGTCACTTCATCCGTCATCCCTACTCCATGACATAAACTGGAAGGGAAAAATTAATCCTTAAAAAGGCATGTAATTCGAAAAATAAATCATTTTGTTCCATCAAATCATCTTCCTCTTGGGGTGAGTTTACATAAAGTTTTTTTAAAAATTTCTTACAGTCATTATATTCCATCCATACCTAGTTTCTTATAACATTTTTTCTAATATTTTTTTATATCTAACCTTCAAATGTTCAACCATGTGTTTGGTTTCTATATTTCTTTTCTCATCTATTAATATGCACGTTTAGTAATCAAAATTTTAACTATTCTCCTCATCTAAATTCCATGTAATTTAACCATGCCATTTACTATTTCTGAATACTATTTGGCAAAAGGTACAATTTGGTTTTCTTCTTGATGATTGATATGTGTCTCTATTTTATAGTTTTTTGGATAAAATCACTTTTCTCCCTTCGGGAGCTTCAAGCCATCCACACAGGTGATGGAACTAGGGCTATACCACAACAATTGACCATGAAATCTAGGCTGCAACACTCAACATCTTTCGCTGCAGGGACCTAGGGCCGAAGATCCGCCCAGGCCTACGAGAAGTCTACAACAGCAGTACCATTCGACATCAAGAAGTTACCATCGAGCCGAATACCAAAAGCCATAAGTATAATCCAGAATTATTAGTTTTTGGCAAGAATTTGAATACATTTGTTAATGCAATTTACTAAGTCATATTTTTATTATATCTTTATGAACAATAAACATTTGGCGAATGGATTTAGTGTCCGTAGTCATATAAACCCAAATAAACAACAAACAATAATAAACATGATTAGTTAAAAGTGTTGTTTTGTTTGCTTCCATTCCAATTTTCATAGTTCATATCTAAGGTTAGGACAAGACGAACACACATCTGAGTGGCTGAGCTAAGCTAAGGGTGTAACGATGGCTATCTTGGTTGGTTGAGGTAATATTTTCGAATATTATTTCAATTAGCGGGGTAGTTCATCGCTAACTCGTTTCAAACGCATTTATTTTTTTTTCGAATTCTGAGAAAACTAATAAGTATTTTTGAAAAATTTAAACGCAGAATGAATGATTAGATTATTACCGAGGGCTGACAGTCCCTCAGAATAAACAAAAAGTTTCTTTTGAATGATATATTTGAAATTAAAAATCACACTAAATTTTCTCTTTTTTCCACCACTGTGACTTATTAAAATAAACATTATAGGAGTTCTCAGGGACTTTGGACCATCGAGAATACTGTAATATTTCATTCTGCGTTTAAATTTTTCAAAAATATTGATTAGTTTTTTCAGGATTCGAAAAAAATGATTGCATTTAGAAAGAATTCGACCGAAATTTTGCGCCTACGCTCTCAAACAGGATTAAAGTATTATACATTTTTGAAATTAGTATTTTAAGAGCTTTTAAATGAGGTGTCACATGATGTACTTTCTCATTTAAAAAAAAAATCAAAGTTATGGCTGTCACCTGAAGAGGGATCGCGTAAAGTTCGAAACGTTGATGCTATAATATACTTACTATGGTTAGTTTAAAAATCGACCTGTCCGAGCGTTTTGCTTATATTCTTAAAATAAACAAGTTAACAGGGGGGGGGGGCAACACTTATTCCACCGCACTGTATAAACAGTAAATGTTCGGATTATAAGTAGATGTTTGTGACAATGAAAAAACAACAAAGAAAATATTATAATGGAAGCCGATAGGAAGGCGAAAAAAGGAACGCCCAGAACGAGATGGTTGGATGACATGAAACACAACCTGAAAACCATTAACATAAGACGATGGAGAAGAAGGGCACAAGAGAGATCCGAATGGAAGGACATAACCAGATAGGCAACGACCTATCCAGGGTTATGATGCCCAAAGTACAAGAAATGTAGTACAAGAAAAGTAGAAGAAATGTTCGGATTATGCTTGCTTTTTAATTATCTGTGCCATGTCATGTTCCATGGAGCACCAATAATAGGGATTCTACTGTACTATACCGGTGTCCCAGAAACTCTACCAACAAACGAAGACAGAAGACCCTTCAGATAATTTTAAGACAATTTAACCCAATTCACTTAGTCCGAAAATGCTTCCTAAGGGAGCTAGAGTTCTTTGAAAATGGCGTTTTGTAATGAGTTTTTCTTAAATACTTCCAGAACGCTTCTGTTTAGAAAAACAAAAATTGGTACGCGTATTTATCTTCCAGAGATAAATCTATTCCATCCATTCCGAATGTTTAGTACCGATTATAGGCGTCCGTTTTGGGCAGGGCAACGGTTATTTTATCGCATAACTTTTTTGTCTTTAATTTTTAAGCATTTTTGACTCTGAATTATTAAATTGTGAGGTATTCTAGTACTAAAAGGTATTCTTGCTTTAAGTCGATAGGATACACCGTTTCTAAAAACATCGATTTAAAAATTTTTCGTTCGTTGAATTTAAAAAAAAATTCAAAAAAACCTCTTTAGAAAGACGAAAACTGGTACATTTATTTATATTCCTGAGATGAATCGATTTCATTAATTGCGAATTTCTAGTACCAGTCATAGCCGTTCGTTTTGGGTAGGTCAACAGTTATTTTATAGCATAACTTTTTTGTCTTTAATTTTTAAGCATTTTTGACACTAGATTATTAAATTATGAGGTATTCGAGTACTAAAAGTTACTCTTGCTTTAAGTTAGTAAAATACATCGTTTTTCTGAAAAAAATTTTCAATTTTTTTTTCAAATTCCAAAAACGAAAAACTTTCAAATCGATTTTTCTAGAAAACGGTGTATCCTACCGACTTAAAGCAATAGTACCTGTTAGTACTAGAATACCTCACAATTTAATAATCCAGTGTCAAAAATGCTTAAAAGTTAAAGACAAAAAAGTTATGCGATAAAATAACCGTTGCCCTACCCAAAACGGACGCCTATGGCCGATACTAAAAATTCACAACGGATAGAATCGATTCATTTCTGGAAAGTAAATATGCATACCAATTTTCGTTTTTCTAAATAGAAGCGTTCTGGAGGTATTTAAGAAAAACTAATTACATGACGCCATCTTCAAAGAGCTCTAGCTCCCTTAGGAAGCATTTTCGGACTCGGTGAATTGGGTTAAATTGTCTTAAAATTATCTGAGAAATCTCCTGTCTTCGTTTGTCGGTAGAGTTTCTGGACACCCTGTATAAATTAAAAAAACTGCGTGTGACAGTGTACCTACCTATGTGTGTAGTGACATTTCGAAGAAAGATATTGACAAGTTGTATCAACATTACAAACAACACTCTATAGCAGCGTTTCTCAATCTGTGGTACATGTACCACTGGTGGTACATATCAATATTTGAGGTGGTACACAAAACGCAAAAACAGCCAAAATCAGCACCACTATTATAGTTAAGGGAACATCCATAAACTACGTCGTTGAGAAGAGGGAGGGGGGCTTGCTTATTTCGACGAAATACGACAGGGGGTGGGGGGTACACAAAACGCAAAAACAGCCAAAATCAGCACCACTATTATAGTTGAGGGAACATCCATAAACTACGTCGTTGAGAAGAGGGAGGGGGGGCTTGCTTATTTCGACGAAATACGACAGGGGTGGGGGGGTATGAGTGCACATTCGACGTCGTTTATTGGTCTAATATATTGGTCTATTTAAATTTGTCGCTATTGTCTCTATAAATATAATTTTTTACTAGCTTTTACCAGCATTAAAGTATCAGATATTCATATAAAAACGTATAGTTTTTGAAATGAAATTTAAAATAAAACAAAACGTTTACGAATAAATACACCTTTGTTAAAATTAAAAAGAATTCTCTTATAGATACTTTTATCGCATACATTTCATTTTTATTAGTCACAGCCTTAAAATAATATTAGGTAGCACTTTTGTACAGGACAACAAACAATAAGATATTGTTCTTTGGGTTTAAACAAGCGCTTCTATATAATATACAGAACAACGTCTGGAAGCAAACAATATTAAATTTTTAATTCATTTATGTGCTGCATACTGTGTGTGAAAAAATAGTTCTGAAAGAATGAATGGAAATAAAATATTGTGTTCTATTTAGTTAGTAAGTCGTATTTATACTTAGAGAAGATCTGATGTTATTACTGTAAGTTCTAGTGCTCCACAGGGTGGGCATACGTCTCCCCTGTTTTTTGACTTATTTGTTAATGATATCGTTAATTGCTTCTTATATAGTAAATGTTTAATGTTGGCTGATGATGTAAAATTTTGGCGAGTTGTGAATGATATTGAGGATCAGAAACTTTTACAGGCTGATATGGATCGCTTATTTGATTGGTGCATTTGCAATAATCTTCAGTTATGTGTTGAGAAGTGTTGTTATATTAGTTTTTCCCGTAAGTTAAACAGAATTGATACTGCTTATCACATAGACAGTAAACCTCTTAGATATGTCTCGTCTATTAGAGATCTAGGTGTTATCATGGATGAAAAGCTCTCATTTGTCGAACATATCAATTCATTATCCGTAAAAGCTTCTAAATTACTTGGATTTGTTAAAAGAAACTCTAAATACTTCTCTGTTGATGCTGTTAGGTTGATCTATTGTTGTCTAGTCAGATCTGTATTAGAATATTGTTCGGTAGTTTGGTCTCCGTACCATCAAATTCATATTGACACTATTGAAAAAGTCCAACATAAGTTCCTAAAATACTGTGCTTATAAAACTCAGACTTATATTGAGAACCATGATTACACTGGGATTGAACAACGTTTATCATTAGTTCCCCTTAGTGTTAGGCGTGATATTTCGGGAGGTGTCTTTGTTTTCAAAATCATTAATGGACTTATTGATTGTCCCAGTTTGTTGGATAGTATAAGATTTAATGTTCCATATCCAGGTTTACGCTACAATGTTACCTTTAACACTGCCTTTCACAGAACATCCTACGGTAGTGTAGATATTTTACAATAAATCAAAATATTAATTTAAGTTTATATGTGTATATATCCATGCCCCACATATGAGCTCATATCGTTCGCCGCAAGATCAAGGCGCGAGACGGGAGACGAAAAAGGGAGTCGCATATTACCATCAGCAACAGTAAGACGTGTGTGTGCCTAGTAACAAAAGCTACCCTAGTTTTGTAAGTGTTATCAATAAACATATATTCACAAATTCACTATAAACGTATTACTTAAGACGACGACGTGTAGATCTAATAGAAGACGACGACGAATAAAGAAATATCGAAAAGACCTACAATTGGGGGCTCAAACCGAGATTATACGCCCTTAGTGAATTTATGATAGGACGACGAATGAATTTATTATTTTTAACCAGACGCAGACGACAAATAAAAATAACAATTCTATAATCCAGCCGATACCAAGACGAAAGATTAATAATACCTAGATAGCAGATGGTAAGACGATAAGAAACTTAAGGACATAACGAGGTATGGTGCATATTTAATTTTTTACTGTTAATGAATGCATGCCAAGAGCCAAATAGTCAAGGCCGCCAGACGCTTATGATTTTAATGGGTTCAGCATCCCAGTGAGTGACGTAAAAACAGAAACTAATTAAAATTAAGACATTATTGGTTCAGTTTATTGGTCGTTAATTTTGTGCTTTTTACATAAAATTTTATAATTTTATTGTTTGCTATAATTTGTACTGTTTCTGTTACAAGGCTTCAAACGGTCTTTACTTTTACAGGGTGATTTATACAGTATATTTTATTATTCAGATAGGTAATTTTTTAATGCAATTATTGCACTTTTATTTTTTTGTCGTTCTAATTTAATTTTAATATAAACATGGCGAGTTTAGCATCTTTTCCGAATATTCAGCAAAATTTAAAAACGGGAAATTTAACTGCGATTAAAATATTATATACCATTGCTTTTGGGGATAAGGGTGTTCCACGAAAACACAGAAAAACTTTAGGTAAGTTTAGTGGCTTCAATTTCAATAAAAATTCTGAGGAGTATTCGAATAAATTGAGTAGCATATCTGAGGTAGGGATATCAGATTTGATAGCAATTTGTAATATTCTTGATTTAAACTACACTGGCTCGAAAGACGAGGTGACCGAACGCGTTTGCGCATTTCTAAACGAACCAAAGATGGAAGAAAATGACGATAATTTAGAAAATGACGAAGATGATGACGTAACAGACGAAGAAGTTCAGGAGGATTTTCAGAACGACGAGAACGATGATTCAGACGACGTAAAAGAAATCATTGGTGAAAGACGAAGAGGAAAAAAGCCGGAATTATTTTCGTTGACATTCAGGGACGTCGAAGAAAGTATAAGAACTTTCGATGGCAAAGACGAGTATCCCGTACGTAAGTGGATCCAAGATTTTGAAGAAGTAGCTGAAATTATAGGGTGGAATGATTTACAGAAACTAATTTTTGGAAAGAAACTACTACGAGGATTAGCCAAACTATTTGTCCAGTCGGAGAGAGGAATAAAGACGTGGTCTGTGCTAAAGAAAAAGCTAATAGCAGAATTCGAAGAAAGTATTAGCAGCGCTGAAATTCACAAAATGTTGATGAATAGAAGACTTAAGAAAGATGAGTCCGTGCAAGAATATGTACTGCATATGAGGGAAATAGGTAGTAGAGCCTACATAGAGGAAGAAGTGATTATTCAGTATATTATTGATGGTATACAGGACGATACTAGCAACAAAATAGTACTGTATGGGGCAAAAAATTTCAGGCAGTTTAAAGAAAAGGTACAAATGTATGAAAAAATACGAGCAAGTATGAAAAGAACGATAACGAAAGAAAAGGTACCAGATACTAGAAGCCATAGAGATGAAACCGCCAAAGGAGATGCAAAGAAAGTAACCCACAAACCAAAAAATGAAAGAGCAGGATGTTGTTACAATTGTGGAGATAGAGGCCATATATCGAAGAACTGTCCTAATAAGAGCAGGGGACTCAAATGTTTTAGTTGCAATAAATTTGGACACACATCTAGCATGTGCACGCAAAGGCCAAGCACAAGCAGAGCCGCAGAAGAACCCAGCACGTCGACAAGTATCGCAACGATTGATGTAATACCCAGCAGTGCAGTTAAGCTCAACATTAACGGTGTAGAGCTGATAGCTTTATTTGACACTGGAAGCGAAATTACGGTTATCAGAAATGACGTGTATGAAAACCATTTTCAAGGCATTAAGTTGACCGCAGAAATTATAAACTTACGAGGAATTGGTACTAATAGAGTCTCGACATTGGGAACTTTTACGCAAATTGTACATGTTAACGATGAAGAAATGGAGTTGAAAATACATGTTATACCAACCGACGCATCTCGATTCACGGCAATCGTTGGAAATGATTTGACCAGAAAAGCCAATGTTGTTATAACGGATGGTGAAATAACAGTACGAAGAAAAGAAGACGAAAACTTTCTTATGAAAATATCACTAGACAGAAAAGACGAGGAATCTATTGAAGTAAGTCACATTGAAGACGACCAATGCAGAAAAGAAGTAGAAAGAATGATAAAGGAATATGAACCAAGAAAAATATTTTCAACGGAAATTGAAATGAAGATCATTTTAAAAGACGAGGAACCAGTATATCAAAGCCCACGGAGATTATCAATATCTGAGAAAGAAGACGTACGAGAACAGATACAAACCTGGCTAGATGAAGGAATAATACAAGAGAGCTGTTCAGATTTTGCAAGTCCGATTGTTTTAGTAAAGAAAAAGGACGGAAATACTAGAATTTGCTGTGACTATAGGAAATTAAACAAACGTGTTTTAAAAGATAGATTTCCTTTACCATTAATTGAAGATGTAACCGATAGCCTACAAGGAGCTAAATATTTCAGTACGATTGATCTTAAAAATGGATTTTTTCACGTAGCCGTCGAAGAAGGAAGCCGTAAGTATACATCTTTTGTGACGCCCGATGGACAATACGAATTTCTAAAATGCCCTTTTGGATTTTGCAACAGCCCAGCAGTTTTTCAAAGATTCGTCGCTCACATTTTTAGAGAACTCACTAGAAAGAAGATAGTAATGTATTACATGGACGACGTCATTATTTTGAGTGATACCGAACAAGAAGGACTAGAGAGACTTAAAATAGTTTTAGATAGAGCGAAAGACTATGGACTAGAAATCAAGAAGAAGAAATGTCAATTTTTGAAGAGAAGAATAGAATTTTTGGGTTTTATAATCATGGACAATAAAATTGAACCGTCGGAAGAAAAATCGTTAGCCATAAAAAGATATCCAACACCAACTACTGTAAGACAAGTACAATCATTTTTGGGACTAACTGGATATTTTAGGAAGTTCATACAATCTTACGCACTGATCGCTAAGCCGTTAAGCGATTTGCTTAAGAAAGACCAACCGTTTACATTTGAGGAACCTCATATAAAAGCTTTTAAACGATTAAAATATCTTTTGACTAGCGGACCAGTTCTGGAAATTTTCAAGTCGGGTTATGATTTAGAACTTCACACAGATGCAAGCAAATACGGATACGGAGCTTGTCTGATGCAAAAATCTTGTGTAGATAATAAATTTCATCCGATATATTATATGAGCAAAAAGACGACACCAGCTGAAGAAAAATACTCTAGTTACGAATTGGAAGTACTAGCTATCATCCAAGCGGTAAAGAAGTTTCGTACTTATTTATTAGGTACTAAATTCAAAATAGTAACAGATTGCCAAGCTTTTCAGAAGACGATGGACAAAAAAGATCTAACTACGAGAGTGGCAAGATGGGCTTTACTATTAGAGGAATACGAATATGAAATAGAACATCGAGCAGGCACCCGAATGTCTCATGTTGATGCTCTTAGCAGACATTGTGCTGTGTTGTCAGAGGACGAACAAATAGAATGTGGAATTATCAAAAGGCTAAAGATAGCTCAAGAAAAAGATGAATATATTCAATCAATAAAGAAGATATTGGAACGTGAAGACGAATATAATAATTATTTCCTAAAAAATGATATTTTATATAAATACGTAGACGGTAAAGAACTTATAGTTGTACCAGAGGCTATGCAAAATGATATTTTAAGACGCTCACACGAGATAGGACATTTTGCAGTGACGAAGACGAAAGAGGTACTTGAAAGAGAGTTCTATGTCAAAAAGGCAAAAGAGAAGATCAAAAATATCATCACAAATTGCGTAAAGTGCATTTTAGGAAATAAGAAAGACGGGAAAAAGGAAGGTTTTCTAAACCCTTTACCGAAAGAGGGACCACTTCTCACTTACCATGTTGATCACTTAGGACCCCTTTTGTCAACAAATAAAAATTATAAACATATTTTGGTTATAATTGACGACTTTTCGAAATTTGTGTGGTTGTATCCAACAAAGAGCACTACCACAAAAGAAGTTTTAGATTGTTTAGCTAGACAGCAACAAATTTTCGGGAATCCTAAACGAATAATAACGGATAAAGGAACGGGATTTACATCTAATGAATTCAAATTATATTGTCAGGAAGAAAATATTGAACATCTCACCATTACTGCAGGTGTACCAAGAGGAAACGGTCAAGTTGAGAGAATAAATCGGATAATAATTCCTGTATTAACGAAACTATCTATTGAAAACCCAACCAAATGGTATAAACACTTAAGTAGAGTGCAACAAGCTTTGAATTCGACGTACCAGAGAACAATAGACTGTACACCGTTTGACATATTATTTGGAAAGAAAATGAGAAGTAAGGAAGACATAAAGATTCAAGAATTAATAGACAAAGAAGTTGTCGAAGAATTCTCTGAGCAGAGAGAAGAGATGCGAATTCATGCTAAGAAGCGCATTGCAAAAATTCAAGTAGATAATAAAAGAGGTTATGACAGAAGAAGGAAAGAAGCTAGAATATACAAAGAAGGAGACCTAGTAGCTATAAAGAGGACACAGTTTGGACCTGGTCTGAAATTAGATAAAAAGTTTCTTGGCCCTTATGAAGTTATCAAGGTGAAGAGAAATGATAGATACGACGTTATCAAGGTAGGAGTTCATGATGGTCCGAACAATACGTCTACTTGCGCCGAGTATATGAAGCCATGGATCGATGGGGAATCGGAAGAATCCGAGACGGATTCTTGTCAGGAGGGCCGAGTGTAGATATTTTACAATAAATCAAAATATTAATTTAAGTTTATATGTGTATATATCCATGCCCCACATATGAGCTCATATCGTTCGCCGCAAGATCAAGGCGCGAGACGGGAGACGAAAAAGGGAGTCGCATATTACCATCAGCAACAGTAAGACGTGTGTGTGCCTAGTAACAAAAGCTACCCTAGTTTTGTAAGTGTTATCAATAAACATATATTCACAAATTCACTATAAACGTATTACTTAAGACGACGACGTGTAGATCTAATAGAAGACGACGACGAATAAAGAAATATCGAAAAGACCTACAGTAGTAACATGCCTTTAGATAGATATATGTATTTCCTTAACGGTTTTGATATGGATCTGTTTAATATAAGCCTGGGCCAACTGAGGAGATCTCTTGCCATGTTATAATTAGGTCTCATCTTGCAATGTTGTTGTATTTTATTATTGTATTTGTGCTTTGTATAATTTTATTAATTTGTTTCAGTTACATGTGTTTATATTTTATTTTTCTAACTGTTATGTTTAACTGAATATCTTGCCTGGTGATTTTTCAAGCTTTTGCTTTTCTTATTTTTACTTTTTATACTGTAATGAATGATTGTACCTCATATTTTTTTTATTGTATTATTGTATTTTTACTGTTAATGGGGTTTTCCCGTGGATAAATAAATAAATAAATAAATAAAGATTTATACGCAAAATCTTAGTCCAATGCTATTTAAATGCATTCATTTTTTTTCGAATACTCAGAAAAATAAATAAAAATTTTTGAAAAATTTAAACGCAGATTGAGAGATTACATTATTACCGACGGCCAAAAGTTTCTGAAAACATCTATAATGTTTATTTTAATAAGTTACAGGGATAAAAAAAGAGAATATTTAGTCTGATTTTTAAGTTCAAAAATTTCATTCAAAAGAAACCTTTTGTTTATTCTAAGGGACTTTCAGCCCTCGGTAATAATGTAATCTTTCATTCTGCGTTTATATTTTTTAAAAATATTTATTAGTTTTCTCAGGATTCGAAAAAAGAATGCATTTAAATAGCATTGGACCATTAATTGTTCTTGTTATGACACATTCGTAAATATAAAGTTTCAAGGTTGATTAAAAAAACAGAAATAACATTGATTTTTTTTAAATCACTGAAAGGGGGGTCGTGAACTGCAATGACGACGTCGACATGGGGGGGGGGGGGGGTTCGTCTGTAAACGACGAATTACGACGGAGGGGGGAGGGTATTAAAAAGTTACAATTTTTTACGACGTAGTTTATGGATGCCCCCTAATTAGATCACCTAGCTAGATAGGTATTTTAGTTAGTTAGGTGGTACCAAAAATAATAAAAAATATTTGGTGGTACCATAATTTCGGGTGACTTTGACTCACTTTCGAAGTTTAAATGTAGATTTCAGTATCCTCAATACATAAAAGTATATTTCTTAATTTATTTCTATTTGAGTTATTTGAGTCTTAAACTACTTCTTTACAAAAATTACACTAAAAAATAAAGAAGTGCTTACTTTATCATAAAAAAATAAAAATGTAGTGTGCAAAGTTGACACCAAAAGACACCCGCTCGTGTCGGGTGACTTTGTCTCAAGCTATATTTTACATTTAACTCTGTGAATATTATTGTTTGGGCTGAAGTCACCCTACGAGTTGAATCAGAAACGATCATTTTGTTAGGTATAAAAAATATTTATTTAATTTTCTAACAAAAAACCTAAAACTAACATGAAACTCTACATAGGACCATTTCTTAACAAAAAATGAACAATAAAAACGATTTGTAACCTTTGCTTTTAAATCTGGAAGTTCCATGACCATGTCAAATGGCTGTGTGAAATCGGTATTACCCAAGTGGTAGGATTTTCTTATGGCGACTTTGGGCCATTGCCATAAACTTCTTTCACCCAGTACTTGCACCATTACTTCTGATAGCTTTGTAATTGCTGTGTAATTTCCCTAACTCCTACTACTAGCAACACATTTGTAATTTGAGGGAGTCTAAAAAAGGTTACATTATGTCGTTAGTGCTATAATAAACTCTGCAGTTGTTACAAAGCTAAATTCAAATTTAAAATCAGCCTTTACTTACTTTAATTTAAATATAGATCCGTGTAAATATAGATCCGTATAGATAGAACGAATGACCAAAATCCGTTAATCAACAGACTGGGCCAAAGTCACCCGAAAACCGTTAAATTCTGTAGCACTTTGCAAATAAAACCCGACCTTTCTTATTGTCTATGTTTAGACTGAAATAATGATACAAGGCGGTTAAGAATTCGCAGATTTTCAATATGCAACTATGCAATTATTCTTACCCTTGGAAGTATTATTGGTTGTCAAACCAATTTTTACAGTCAAGAAATCTTATGTGAAATGGCTACATTTTAGAAATTCTTTTTTTTTTGTAATATAACAAATATTACTGTGTTTTATTAAAATTTTTCTAAAGTTCAATTGGTACTGATGGTGCGATATAATGAAATTTACTTGATAATATATTCTACAAATGCCGTAGTTACTAAAATATATTTCCCCCAAAATGAGCCAAAGTCACCCGAAATTACGGTACATGACCCAAAAAGACTGAGAACCGCTGATCTATAGCAAATTATGAAAAAATACAAAGATTGAACTGGGCAGGTCACCTTACAAGAATAGACAATAATAGAACACCTAGTAGAACACTTAGTGGAACCATGGTGGGACATCAGCCAGTAGGAAGACCAAGGAAGAGGTGGATACACGAAGTGAGAACCGATGCTAAAGAGATATTGAGGGTGCATAACTGTAGGAGAGCAACCAGGACAGAGATATTTGGAGGCGGACGCTGGTAGAGGCCAGGGGCCAACTTAGGCTGTAGTGCCATAGGCGAGGGTGTGATTGTGTAATCAACAGGGGAAAATGTGACAATATAAATATACAGCTGTTATTTTAAGAATTTCAAGAAATTTATTGGGTGATACCAAGGAATTCATGTAACTATACGCACGAGTTGTATGCATTTATAGTTAATCACCAATTAGACATAATACTGATTTCAGAAACACACTTCACGAAAAAAAGTTTCATAAAATTTCACAACTATAAAATATATCACACAACACATCCAGATGGAACTGCACATGGTGGGACAGCAATCATTATAAGAAACAACATCAAACATTACCAGACAACTCACTATCAAAAAGCACATATTCAGGCCACAAATGTAGTTGTAGAAGACTGGACAGGACCTATAACTTTTTCAGCTATATATTGTCCACCAAAACATTCAATTAAACAACCAGAATTTAAAACCTTTTTTGATAGACTTGGACCTAGGTTTATTTGTGGCGGAGACTACAATTCAAAACATCTAATGTGGAGATCTAGACTTATTAATACCAAAGGCCGTGAACTACAAAAAGAAATACTAATAGATAATCTGAACATAGTAACCACAAGGGAGCCAACATACTGGCCTACAGACCCTGCGAAAATTCCAGATCTCCTAGATTTTGCTATAGTGAGAGGAATAAATGAAAAATACTTTAAACCAAAGTCTTGTTACGATTTATCCTCTGACCATTCACCTGTTATCATAACTGTAAGCAAAAACATAACAAAAATAGAAAGGAGCTGTATATTACACAACAACAAAACAAATTGGAGTTATTTTAGATATCAAGTAAATAATCAAATCAATTTAGACATCCCACTAAAGACCGATAAACAAATCGAACAAGCAGTAGGACATTTTAACGCAGTTTTACAGGAAGAAGCATGGAACTCAACACCATTACCTACAAATCGACATATGAACAAACACTGTTCCAATACAATACATGAAAAAATAATTGAGAAAAGAAGACTCAGAAAACAATGGCAATAATCAGGATCACCTCAAAGTAAAACAAACCTCAATAAAGCACAAAAAGACCTAAAAAAATTGATAATAGCAGAAAAAAATGCAAGTTTTCAGGAATACCTAAAAAAACTAGATGCAACTCAAGCCACTGACTACTCTTTATGGAAGGCTACAAGGACTCTACGAAGGCAGAACTATACAGTCCCACCACTAAGAACACAAATAGGACAATGGGCGAGAAGTCCTCTAGAAAAGGCCGAAACATTTGCGACACACCTTAAAAAATTCTTTACACCAAATGATTCTTTACAAACTGAAGAAAAAATTATTTCGATACTCACAAAACCTTATCAACTAGAACTTCCTGAAAAAAGATTCACAAAAAATGAGGTAAAAAATATTATACAACACAACATCGATCCAAAAAAGGCTCCAGGATACGACCTGATTACAGGAAAAACCCTTCAGCAACTCCCAGTGAAAGGCTTCCAATTTCTGACACAGTTATTTAACTCTATAATGAGACTAGGTCATTTCCCATCACAATGGAAACTAGCACAAATAACAATGATACTAAAGCCAGGAAAAGAACCAGAAAGTGTACAGTCCTACCGTCCTATTAGTCTTCTTCCAGTGGTATCCAAAGTTTTTGAAAAGCTGACACTTACTAAGCTAATGCCTATACTAGAAAACAAAAAACTAATACCACCACACCAATTTGGGTTTATAAAACAACATTCAACAATACAACAGGTACATAGAATTGTAGAGAGAATCAACGAGGACTTTAAAAATAATAGGTACTGCTCGGCGGTATTTCTGGACGTAAGTCAGGCATTTGATAAAGTCTGGCATAAAGGCCTATTATGTAAACTAAAACAGAATTTACCTACAAATTACTATATACTCTTAAAGTCATATATCACCAACAGAAACTTCCAGGTAAAGTATGAGAATGAATACACAAACATACAACAAATTCTCGCTGGGGTGCCCCAAGGAAGTGTACTAGGACCTATATTATACCTTATATTCACTGCTGACTTACCGACAGATACACATATCACTACAGCCACATTTGCGGATGATACGGCAATACTATCATCGAACAAAAATCCCAAAATAGCCTCAGAAATCTTACAAAATAATCTAAATAAAATTCAACAATGGATGACAAAATGGAGAGTCAAAATTAATGAAAACAAATCGCTACACCTAACATTTACCACGCGTAGGGAAACATGTCCGGCTGTATACTTAAACGGTAAAGGAATCCCACAAGGGGATGAAGTCAAATATCTAGGTATGTACTTGGACAGAAGATTAAACTGGCGGAAGCATATATTTACTAAGCGAAAACAACTGGGTCATAAGTTAAGAACCATATATTGGCTGTTGGGCAAAAAATCAAAACTATCAACTGAAAATAAAATATTAATCTACAAATCCATCCTAAAACCAGTGTGGACTTATGAGATAGAATTATGGAGAACCGCTGCACATTCCAACATTGAAATCATACAAAGATTTCAGTCCAAAATATTGAGATCAATACTAGGAGTTCCATGGTTCATAACCAATGAAGCCATCCATTGGGACGCCGGACTACCATACGTCAAAGATGACATCAAAAAGTGTGCGAAAAAACATACAGATAAACTTAAAGTGCATCCAAACATGTTAGCAAAAAATTTAGTGAATAAACCACGCACTGTTCGTAGGTTAAAACGAAAAGTTCCGTTAGAGTTAAGTGAACAATAGGTACCAAATTAATGTGTATAAGTTTATGTCAGAAATAGTCAGTGTTATAGGCTAAGTTTTAAAAAAGGGGTGCATCACTGGATGCCTCCGTACATGTCATTCCTAATTATTGTCAGTCCTATTACTTATTGTCTGTTATCTACCTAAACATTTAGGTTTAGATTGTATAGCTAGATTGTAATAAATGTGGGGTTAATAAAAAAAAATGTAACTATACATTTATCCAGTTGTTGATCAAGCTATAATATGTTTGGTACTGTCTGACCAAATTCACTTTGTATTTGGGATTTGATGTGCACTAGTGTTGGCATTAAGTATACCAGAAGCTATCAGTTTCAGACTGAATGTTACAGAACAAACATAATAGGGATGTTCACAAAAAATTAAAAAGTCATTTCAAACATGTAAAACGATTAAGAAACACCCTAAGTCATTTCAAACATGTAAAACGATTAAGAAACACCCTAGGAATAATTGTCCAAAATTTCAACAAAATTGAAAAAGCCTTTCTATAAAAAATCTTTATTAGAAATCTAGCATTATTTTAAATTTCAAGAACGCTTCTCTATTGGCCTGACGTCACTAGTTGCATACCCCAAGCGCGCGCCATTCTCATAGTGTTACTGTTTACCTGTTTGACGTTTCAGGTCATTTTATTTCTCTTCTTGTTTTATCAGGGTTAAAGTGGAGTTTTATAGTGAATTTGTTTAGTTTAAAGTGGATAGACTGTTTGTAAGGACATATTTTGGGTTTTACAAAAATAAACAAATAAAATGGAAGAAGGTTTTCAGAAAGCCGATTCGTATAAACTACCGACTGTAGTGTAGATGTAACAATGGTGTATGATTTATTGGCATCTTGTAAAAAAATAAATCTACCACAGCTTTACTGAGTGTATATTCCATATAATTTTTCATGTCTTCTTTAAGCTAAAAAAATAAATGCTTAATACTCCACAAAAAAAAATAGAGAAAGTTGTATGTATGCATTGTACGCATGCATATTGTATACATACATTGGCTGGTTATTACTTTACCTTGGTTAGGTGTATTAAAAATATTTTTATTCTTCTTCATGTGCCTTGTCCGTTGTGGACGTTGGCTATCATCATGGCAATTTTAATTTCATTTGAGGCGTTTCTGAATAACTCAATCGATTTTTGTCCAAATCATTGGCGTAAGTTTTTAAGTCATGAGTGTCTTTTCTTCCGTGTCCGCATTTGCTCTCTATTTTACCTTGCGTTATCAGTTGGAGTATACGATATTTATCATGCCTCATGATATGACCGAGATATTTAAGATTTCGTTTCTTAGGTACTTGTAAAAGAGATTTCTTTTTGTTTTCCCATTCAACGCAATACCTGTACGTTGGTGTGGGTCACCCAGGATATTTTGAGGATACGTGGGTACACCCACATCTCGAATGCCTCTAGCTTTTTCATTAATGTTTCCATTATTGTCCAGGCCTCTGCGCCATATAGCAAGACCGGAAATAATAACATTTTAGCAGCCGCATTTTTAGTGGGAGAGATATTATGTCGCAATGGGTGAAAATATTTCTCATGCATGTTGTTAAATGTTGCTATGTCCTTTTCAACTCTAGATCTTATTTCGGTTGTTTCGTATTTCGAGTTGACAACTGTTCCAAGGTAAAAAATATTTTTGAACTTGGGTATTATACATTTTCATTTCAACCAATCTTTTCATTAAATTATTAATGATTTTAATATAATATAAAGTCATACCTACATCCACATGTAGTTATTTGAAGGTTTACTTTTACTGTATGTATTATTAGAATCCCGCTTTTAGGAATATCCCAGTTTAAGGAATACAAATTTGAGGTCCCGAAACTTTTTCATTTACTCTTTAAGGGGGTAGGTGCAAAATCTTGGTCCAATGCTATTTAAATTCATTCATTTTTTTCGAATCCTGAGAAAACTAATAAGTATTTTTGAAAAATGTAAATGCAGAAAGAACAATTACATTATTACCAAGGGCCGAAAGTATCTGGAAAACTTCTATAATGTTTATTTTATTAAGTTAGTTCTTTAAGTTAGTTATTTTTTAAGTTCTACCTGCAACAAACCATTTCTTTTTCTGTTTTAAATTGGCTGGAACGGTAATAAAAATCTTGTCAAAACTGTTTTTTGATGTACTTACACACCCAGGAACAAAACACCACTTATTTGACTTTATTTTTAATAATTAAATACGTAAAAAACTGCGCACATTCAAATACACTTCGTAAATAAGTATACAAAACTAGTCGTTGATCAAAGACGTTACGACTGCTGACGTCACAGACCGTAGCCTCGCTGCAGGGTACCGTTTTTCTAGCCTCCAAGAAAATCAACATTATGAACTCATTTATCTTAAAAAATATACATTTTTAAACAGTTTTATGATTGTTACGTTTTTATATACCTTGTAATCTATTGCATTTAACTATATCTAAAAATTAGTGAACATCCCTATTGATTCTAAACAGAAAGATCTGCACAGAGTGTACATTCGTTTCCTACCTTGCTTAAAAGTTCCACAGATCTACATGGAATGTACATACATTCGTTTCCTACTTCGCTTAAGAGTTCCACAATCTCCATTCTATTTGTGTGCATCATAGTGAATTTGGTCAGATAGTAAGTAATTAACTATCAGTGTTTTCAAATTTTTTATAATCTAATCGTTACTTGAACTGGAATTTAAACTTGCCCAAAAACTTACAATGGATAAACAGCTTCCTGTGTGCAATATACTTTCTTCTCGTAGTTTGGAATGGGATTATGAAGAAGTGTATACCAGTCCGCAATACTTCTGACTTTACAACTATGTATTGTTAATTTACCAATTGGGTGTGACAATATTAAGGAAATCACAGCTGCTACAGCGACTTCAATACAAGCAACTGAATGCAAAATAAGAATGTCTTTGTTGAAACTAAAAATAATATTTATTAGAAGACTAAGTTTTCACTCTAATGGCATATAACATATCCCACCAGAATGAAAACTATGAAAAATATTTATTAGTTTAAATTGTTGAATTGAAAGGCCATTGCATTACCTTCGTCTCATTGAAATCATATCGATAAAAAAACAGTGCAAAACGAGCATTAATAGAACAACAAATCCTAGATATAGCCAATCGTAGAAAAAAGGTTCATCTGTACATAATTCACAAATATAAGTAGTTTCATTTCTTCTAAATCCTCTAGGACATGGGCCACATTCGCTCAACTCGTAATTTGATAATTGTGTTCTTCCACAATATAAACCAGGACAAGACATGTTATTTAAAATTGAAATCATTTTGAATAAATATTATATTAATGTTTATTTTTATTTATATCTAAATCAAAGGTTGACACTGACACATTCACCTCTTTACTCTTTGACAGCTTTGACGTCTTTGGTATAGGTTAGGAACTAACTTCTACTTGTGAGTTGTCATCTCCATAGTACCTCTACTTGTGGTTTGTACAACCAAAGTGTTCATTTTTATTTATTTTTAAATTTTCTCATAAAACAGTAGATTTTTAGAGAGAAGTAGGGATGGCGGTTTTTGACAAAACACCGGCTTTCGGTTATACCGGTTTTTTGCTTACGGTTTAACCTGGCGGTTATAACCGGCCAAAAAAACCGGTTTTTTCCAAAAACCGGTTTCGGTTTTTCGGTTACAATGTTACATTTACAATGCACTTTAGTTTGAGATACTCCACAACTCCACTCGACTCGATACTCGATATCAGTATGATCAAAATTAGTACTATCGAAAGAACATCAATATCAATATAAATAAAACAGAATCTTCAATAAAACGATATTTTATTCTATTAATTATTATATGTATTTATTATTATATATTTATTGATTATTACTAAATATAATATAGCGTAAGATTAATATATACATATTGCAATAATATACAATTTAACCCACCCATTTCAACTTATAAAAAATTTCCCAGGCTCTTTTCAAATGGGATTTAAAAACCATAATATCAACATAATTAGTCCTGTCGCCAGGGGGGGTACAACGGCCTCCTTAATTCAGATGGACTTACCCAAGTTTTTTTTATATATTTTGACCCGCAGAATACGAATTTTTTGGGTAACAGTTGATCCGGATGTCGATAAGATTGTTATAGACAAAGAACTTGAGGAATTACATAACAGCGATTTCTCGCAAAACAAAACATCTTTTTGTATTTTTTGGGTCATTTTAAGCAAAAAATATTCCTACAAGTTTTTTCGTAGAATGCATAGTTTTCGAGATAACCGCGGTTAAACTTTCAAAAAATCGAAAAATTGTAAATTTTAAACCCGAATAACTTTTGATTAAAAAATAAAGTAGCAATTCTGCTTACCGCATTTGAAAGTTTAAGTCAAATTATATCGGTTTTGATTATTTGCATTGCTAAAAATTTATTATTTTATTGTTAAACAAAGCTGTAAACTGTAGTAAACACCTAGTATGTGAGTGATGTTTTCTATGATTTCTCATTTAAAATCGAACGAGTAGGTAGAGTAGCTACAAGTGCAAGCGAGGCAATTTCTACGTAGCATGCGGTAAAACGCATGTATTAGGCACGGGAAACCTATGTGTTTATAGATTAGTTTAACAATAAAAAAATTAATTTTTAGCAATGCAAATAATCAAAACCGATATAATTTGACTTAAACTTTCAAATGCGGTAAGCAGAATTGCTACTTTATTTTTTAATCAAAAGTTATTCGGGTTCAAAAATTGCAATTTTTCGATTTTTTGAAAGTTCAACCGCGATTATCTCGAAAACTATGCATTCTACGAAAAAACTTGTAGGAATATTTTTTGCTTAAAATGACCCAAAAAATACAAAAATATGTTTTGTTTTGCGAGAAATCACTGTTATGTAATTCCTCAAGTTCTTTGTCTATAACAATCTTATCGACATCCGGATCAACTGTTACCCAAAAAATTCGTATTCTACGGGTCAAAATATATAAAAAAAACTTGGGTAAGTCCATCTGAATTAAGGAGGCCGTTGTACCCCCCCTGGCGACAGGACTAAATTATTTTACTTAAAAATAAATTGGATAATGCAATTTATCTTTTATTTTTACTACGATCAAAAAATATTGATCATGTATTTCTTTTAACTCGTTTGTATATTTGTATAATAGGTACATTTTATCTCATACTTCCTGTACGGGTGTCTCGTTTTGAAAACGTAGGGAAATCCTTGGAGATACGTATTCGTAATCGGCAATTCGACATTCATAGTCGGAACATTATTTTGGTAATCAGAAAAAGTCATTCGCCCACTTTCAATGTCCAAGTGTGAAAAATAGATTATGTTTGCGTCTACTTCAACCAGATCACGTCTTATGTAAATATTATGATTACAAATACCTTTTCAACGAAATATTATAATAAAAGTTAATTGTTTCTGGCTGATGTGAGCTTGCACTTTCAGTTTGCTTCTGTATTTATAAAATAAAATTTGAATTATGGTTTTGTTTGGAATAATTACGTGAGAATAATAATTATGATTGGGATCCAAAATAATACCTAACCTAATCCTAATCACCGTAAAAACCTAATAACCGGTTTTTACTTTAAAAAGAAAAACCGGTTATAACCGGGACAAAAAACAACCGGTAAAACCGGTTATTGCGAAGTAAAAAAACCGGTTTTAGGTTAAAACCGGTAGGTTTTTCCCATCCCTAGAGAGAAGAAAAGAAATGAAATTTAAAACTATATTTTTCCACAACACAGTGAAACACTGGCCTAATAAAATCTCAGGGTCAATAATATTTGTTAGCGGTTTCAAAGAAGTCTTATTTATTCTTAGGTTTATTTTTCAAGAAATTTAAATACAGTCGGCTTTAAAACAGATTTTTATCATTAGATGAAACAAATAGGAATATGTTGGAATAAGCATGGAATAAACCGGTAGCGGTTTTCCCCGATTCGTAAAACATTTCGACTTGTATCACTACTAATATTTATTATTTTGATTGATGTTCTTATAAAAAAATAACGATTTTTAATCCCGCAGAAAGAAATAGTTTCCTGAAAAAATTATTATACTGTTCTAAACATATGGTTGTATATCCTTCCCAGTAGACAGGTACATTAAAATTGAAAATATGAAATCGCAGAACGCAGAACATTATAACCTAAATGTCAAGACAAGACACCAACAAAATAAATATAAAATCCTTCAACTTCAACGATATATTCTCAAAAAGCACCTTACAGTTGATTATTAATTAAAGAAGTATACACCTAAGTTATGCTTATAATTTATTATCAAAATTAAAAAGAGTTAAGAAAATCGTCCACACTAAATAATAAAAATGAATGAAGAATCAGATCCTATACATCATAGATCGAACTTTTCCAGTGTTGCAGAAACCAGAGGTAATAGAAGCTTAAATTTGATTAATAGCAAATCCACTGCAAAGAAGTTAATCATAAAAAATCTGAAAACCCGGCCAGTGCTGCCTCCTGACTACCAAGAACAAACATGGAAAAAATTGGAAAGTGCTATATTTGCAATCCAACAGGCTGTATCAAATCAATACTGTTTAGAGGAACTGTATCAAGCAATTGAAAACCTGTGCAATCATAAAATGGGTCCAATTTTGTATGATCGCTTATATAATTTGACTGAAGCCCATGTTTCCACTAACATTGAACAGTTTTTATCAGAATCCATGGACAGTTCTTTGTTTTTACAGAAAATGAATGAGCATTGGTTGGCTCATTGTAACCAGATGATGATGATTAGAAGTATATTTTTGTATTTAGATAGAACATATGTTCTCCAAAACCCCAATATCGTTCCAATTTGGGATATGGGCTTGAAGTTATTTAGTAAATACATTGTTTTAAATAGACTTATTCAAACTAGATTAGTAGAAGGTCTGCTGATGTTTATTAAGAAAGAAAGACAGGGTGATACAGGTAACAAAACATTACTCAAATCTCTCTTAAATATGTTAACTAATTTGCAAATTTATGACAATATCTTCGAACAAAAGTTTTTGCAATCAACTGAACATTTTTACGCAGCAGAAGGTCAAAAGTTGATACAAGACCTAGAAGTTTCAAATTACTTGACTTATGTTGATAAAAGAATTAAGGAAGAGAAAGAAAGAGTTATTAATTATTTGAATTCAAGTACTGAATTTGAACTAATTCACATAGTTCAAAAACAGTTGCTTGGTGAACATGTGATTATTATACTACAAAAAGGTCTTGATCAACTATTAAATGAAAACAAAATACACGATCTATCTTTGTTGTACCAGTTATTGGGCCATGTTAGTAATGGACACGTCGAGTTGTGCAACCATTTTAAGATTTACATTAAAAAGAAAGGAAATTCTATGGTTATTGACACTGAAAAAGACAAAACCATTGTACAAGAATTACTAGATTTTAAAGATTCCTTAGACAATGTAGTCATTGTATGCTTTGATAAAAGTGATAAGTTTATGAATGCCCTTAAGGAAGCCTTTGAATATTTTGTTAATCAGAGAACAAATAAACTAGCTGAACTTACTGCAAAATTTGTTGATTCGAAGCTACGTGCAGGGAACAAAGCTGCCACAGAAGAAGAATTGGACCATCTTTTAGACAAAACAATGGTTCTTTTCCGTTTTATTCATGGCAAAGATGTATTTGAAGCCTTCTACAAAAAAGATCTGGCTAAAAGACTTCTCGTAGGCAAATCAGCAAGTGTAGATGCCGAAAAGAGTATGCTTAGTAAATTAAAGCAGGAATGTGGTGGAGCGTTTACTTCAAAATTAGAAGGTATGTTTAAAGATATGGAACTTAGCAATGATATAAATTCTTCCTTTAAATTTTACCTTAAAAGCAGTGATCTACAGTTAGCTCCCATAGATATGACAGTGAATATTCTTACTATGGGCTTCTGGCCAACATATCTTACTATGGATGTTATCTTTCCAGAACAATTCACAAAATTTCAAGACACATTTAATAACTATTATTTGAGTAGATACAGTGGAAGAAAACTCCAATGGCAACCTGCCTTACATCACTGCATACTGAAAGCAACATTTAAGACTGGCAAAAAAGAATTAGTTGTATCGTTGTTCCAAACTTTGGTAATTTTGTTATTTAATGAGTATGAAGAAATTAGTTTTGGAGACATAAAAACGGCTACAAATATAGAAGATGGGGAGTTGAGAAGAACTTTACAATCTTTAGCTTGTGGAAAAGTGAGAATCTTAAATAAAATTCCAAAAGGAAGAAACATTGAAAATAGTGATAAGTTTAGATTGAATAATGAGTTTTATAATAAATTATTTAAAATAACTATAAATCAAGTTCAAATTAAAGAGACAGCAAAAGAACAAAAAGATACGGAAGAGCGAGTATTCCAAGATAGACAATATCAAATCGATGCTGCTATTGTTCGTATAATGAAAATGAGAAAAGCACTAAGTCATAATTTGCTAATTAGCGAACTGTATGCTCAACTTAAGTTTCCTGTAAAACCGGCTGATCTAAAGAAGTGTATAGAATCACTTATTGACAGAGAGTATATGGAACGTGACAAGAATAAACCAAATGAATATAACTATGTAGCTTAGGAAATTATGTTTTATTATATTTTGTTTGACTTCTATACTTGTAATTTTTGTGTTCTATTGTTAAAATTATTCAACATGAACTATTCAAAATACTAAATACATCCATTGAAATTTTAAGTGTTTCTTTATAAAAACTTGCTTCTGTTCAGCTATGTATCAATATATTCTGGGCAAATAAAAAATTGTAGAAAAGATTTTTGTCATTATGTTCTATTTTTTAGTTATTTAAATACAAATTTACAGTCTACTCCACACTAACACTTAGAGAAATAAGTAAATAGTTTATATTTTGAAGTATGTTTGTTATCATACAGGTACCCAAGTAGGTCTTCTGACCAGATTAGTTTCAATCTGCTATCTTCCAAGGGTTGATCGAATAGGTCTCTTATGAACATATTGTTATGATCTGATGTTCGTTTTTTGTATTTATTCAGGCTAGAGTGGCTAGACGAAATTACATCTTTTATTAATTAGATTTTTAGATCGCTGTGTAAGGTTAGATTTATTAAATACCAAGGTGCTCCAGATATAGTTAGTTCGCTAAACTCTGGCTGGTGATTTTAGTAGGTAATTTTTTTGTTTTTGGCCAATTTTGGCAAAATTACTAACTATTTAGTAATTATTTTTTGCCAATTTTACGAAATTGGCAAAATTACTTACTAAAATCACTAGCCAGTTGTGTCTGAGTTTAGCGAACAGAGTATATCATACAAAGTGTCTTGGACTGAAATGACTAGTATTTTGGTATTTGATGGCTTGGTACATCCCCAGAGAACAATCCCATATGTCCAAATTGGCATATTTATGGCCAGTTTGTTTTCAACTGATAGTTTGGACTTTCTATTGAGTAGCCATTACATATTTTTGATTTTTTAGATTAAGTTCTTTAGAATATAAGGCTTCTTTTTGCTTTATGTGTGTCTTTAATGACAGTTTTTCATCAAAGTGGAAAGATATTTTACCACAGTTTTTACGGGGATAGTGTTGTTATTTTTATGGTAACCTGGTGTGGTATGCTTCTTCTTATAGTAAATATTTGGACGGATTTATCTGTATTATCATCTGCAAATGTAGCTGTTCTAATATTGTCGGTTTAGCCAAGTATACTACCCTGAGGAACCTCCCGATTTTAGTTATTCTGAATTCCAAGATAAGGAGACATAAGTTATCTTTAAGGAAAGTTTATGTCATATTATTTTATTTAGCCATCTTATTGCTATTATTCCTCCATACAAAGAATGTATGTGTCCCTAGTGGAAGGATTTAGGCAACAATAGCTTATAGAGTTAGAGAAGTCCTTACAATAAGATTTCTGGTCTTTACAGAAAAATGTAAGTGGGTGTAGGGTAATGATGCATTTAGGTTGTGTTGGTGGTGTGTTAGCCAAATCTTGCAGGATATGGTTGATGACAATACATTCAAGCATCAAATGTGCGAAAATATTATCGAACCATAATAAAAAGTTCTGCAATATACATATAACAAGAATTAGGATGATGGCATCTCTTGAAGTAAAATGTTCCAGAAGCAAACTGAGCTATGCTTCTTTTCATGAGCATTTTTCAGTGCGTCACAAATGATAGAAAAAAAGGTAAGTCCGTGATAATATACATTTTAGTGACATGACATTTTAGTTAAATCTGACAGTTGTCACATTTTATTTGCAATGTGGCATAAAATCAAATCAATTGTGTTTATTGCATTTATAAAATGGTATTTTCTTTGATTTGTATAGTCTTATAAATTGTACAGATTATATTCGTAGATATATTATATAATTCGTAAATAATTTGTGGCGCCATCTATTGACAACTAGAATAAATGTTATAAATGTCACCGACGAAATGTAATCACCGACGTGCGTTTTTTTCTGTCACATGCAATTTAATGCGCTAGAAAGAAATCGAAAAACTGTGACGCACTGAAAGATCCTCATGAGAAAAAGCATACCATTCAGATTAATGGATTAGGACAAATAAGTAAGTTAGAAAAATCAGGATTGGGTCTTAAAACATTTTAAGTCATACAGGTAAGAGTATTAAGTTAATATCTTTGTTTAAAAGGAGAGTATAAGTTTCTTGCATTCAACAGAACAGATGGAAAGAACTAGGGGAAGTATAAAAATTGTGGTATATATGGAAAAGTAATGCTAGCAATACAATTGTTGATAAAGAAATAACAAAGAATATAGTAGAGGTTATAAGAACAAGTGATAGAATATTGCAGTGAATAGTTAACTCAAAGAGTCATTGGAGCACAGGTTCTCCGATGAGAGTAAGGTAAACCCGAAATATGTATATATGCACATAGTAGATGCCCTGTTTTGTAATCAATTCTGAATCATCTTTACTTTCATTGACAGTAAAATTTGTAAGTGAGATTAAGAAATATTGTATGTGCCTTGTCAGTGTGGTGAGGAAATAAAAGCAAATACTATAGACTGTAATACATACAACTCTTGACATTTTTACCCATACAGGACAATCTAACCTTACATTTATAAAATTGCTTTATTATTGTTTTTGTATAAGTGTTTGAACTATTTTTATTTTAATTTAATTTAGAAAGGTTAGCTCGTTATTCAAAAATTAATTTGAATGTTTACGTCAAATTTTACGTTGTCAAAACGTAGTTTCACCGCAAGCCGACAGTAGCGCTAGTGGCAACGTGCTTCCAGATTCCTTTGGGAGTTGGATGTATTACAGTCAATAGTATTTGATAAAAGCTTTCTGTGCTTTCTATGATTATATTATGGAGACCTACACAGAGGAGAGGAATCGAGATAGGACGACCTTGAAATTTTTGTACACAATTTTGCCTGTTTGCTTGGTTTCTCGCTAGGGCGGCGGTGGCGTAGAAATAGATGCTACTTTTGCATTGGAGTGAATGTGAAAATTTCGAAAATAATTAATTATTCGTAGTTAATATAAGATTATTGGTTTTGGTGGTTAATATTATTTAAATATGAGTGCCAAGAAAGCTTACACTAAAAGAACTTGCTTCGTACTGGGATTTATATCGAGTTATCGTTCCGATAAAAAATTCAAAAGGGAACTTAACGAAGTTAATAAAGACTTTTTATAAAGATTTGTCTTTATGTTATTTATAACGTTCGTGGATTAAACCTATTCGTTTGTATGTTATTTCCTTCGGTGTAAATAAAATTTGTGCCTATTATTGGTTTTTATTTTAACCTGAAAATTATAGTGATAATAGTAGGACGATCTTGAAAGTTTTTCTGTCGAAACAATGCATTTTTTGAGACAAAATATTTCACAAAAATTAACATTAATTTTATAAAAGTCAGACTATCGTCTGCGTAGTTTATAGACATATATTTTTATTAACTAAATTTAAACATCTGATAGGTAAGCTTTCAGAATATAGATAAATGAAGTATTAAAAAAAAGCAGTTTAAATTTTGATAAAAAGAATACCTAATTAAAAAAAATTGATCAATAAACTTCAAATTATTTAAATAACTTTTTAAACTTTTTAAAAACAATTACGTACAGTTAAGTCAATTTTTTCAACTAACAAACTTTTTAATATCAGTTACAAAGATATTAAAAAATTAATTTGCCGTTGAAATACCATTGGTATATAAATGTGGCAGTTAGATAATGTGACAAAATATTTCCGCTTCAAAATAAGCTGTCCTACATATTAAAGTAATGACAAATTTAAATTTGATGTCACATCTCCATCTACAATGGTATATAAAGAATACACTTTTTACCACACGTCGATATATATGTTATAAGGTTAAAATAATTTATTTTTGGCATAAAACATATTCAGCTACAATCCACCAATAAATTAATGTCTAATTACGCTAAAAACAAAAATAAAATGAGTTAAATATTAAATAAGTCCATAAGAGCTAATGTATTTGTAGCACCTATTCGAACACTTGCGCCTCTAGCGGCGATTGCTGAAAGTTGAATTAGAGGTTGAAAAGTTAGCCCACAAACGATGCATTGCGTTTCCACTCCTTCTTACAGGTCTCCATAGATTATATTTACGGAGACGGAGACATAGGGCTTTTCATTCACAGTCATTTGTTTCGAGCTTCTGTCATGTGTCACATAATATTAATATATCTACGTTATACGTTATTGATATATCCCAATGATACAAACCAAAGACGTATGGCGCAGATATATTAATATTATGTGACACATGACAGAAGCTCGAAACAAATGACAGTCGATGAAAAGCCCTATACAGGAGATATTGCTATTTTAGTTGACCAACACAAAAAATTTTGAAATCACCTTATTTTAAGTTAAATAATTTTGCAAGTACCATCTTATCTGTTTTATGCAAGTACATTGTTCGGCTACAATGTGCTTCCTTTCACGTACCAGTACCTATGTGGCCTGGGGTAAATTGGTTAAGACAACATAGCTGGGACGGGGGCCACATATTCCGGTTGCATTTTAGTTTTCATTTCGCCAAAATGACTAATTTTCTCAGTAACAATTTATATCTTTACGAAAGGTCCCGGGGGCCCCAGCTTAGCCCGGGCCTACTCTTCCAATGTCATTTTAGGTTTTATTACGCCAAAATAACTAATTTCTTAGGTAATAATTTAAATTTTTATGTTATGGTCTCGGGGACCCCAGCTTAGCCCTCTCAACTTTATGTTGAGGTCTAGGGTGCATCTGTAAGGTCTTCGGCTTTTAAAATACATATTTTTATTTTCCTCGTTAAAATCTATGCACGGCGAACCAAACGAAAGCTCCTGCGGGGACCTTTATGGCCGGGGGCCCCGGGGCATTGCCCCGGTTGCCCCAATGGTAGTTACGGCCCTGATATGCAAGCAAAATATCCGGTTTTACCCAATTTTGGGGTGTATCCGTAACATATACAAAATGAACATACAAGTTTTTTGTTGTTTAGTTGCTTTCATTTTCCATACATTTATTATTTATTCCAAAACTAAAATTAGGTCTGTTCCTTTGTTTTAAGTGTAACACTAGTTCTTGAAAAGTGTAAGAAAAGTGTAAAAGTGTTACACTTTCTTGTTTCTTTGTTTTTCTAGTGTTTACACTTTTTTTCACGATACACTCAACTTCTGTCGTAGAACGCGTACAACTCGTTTCTTTGAAATGTTGTAGGAAAAAAAGTGTAACACTTTTCTACACCTACCTCCGAGACGGTGGTGGATATTACACTCGTCCACTCGTCCTGCGCAGTATCATCCAACCGGAGCCAGCTGCAAGGTTGCCAGGTCTGGTGAAAATACACCAGATTTGGTGATTTTCTAACCCATTTGGTGATATGGTGAAAACTTTTTTAAAAAGCTTAATATCTGGTGATTTTTTGACCTTATCTATATTATATTTTTTTATTTAAAAAGTACGATTATATGTTTTTTATTCGTTATTAAGAATTGCCTAATATTCATATAATACAAAAAGTCTAATTTTGTAATATAAAATGATCCGCCTCTGTGGTGCTCAACTGGGGATCCACCGAAATTTACGCTACTCTTACAAGTGTTCATGCACTTCGAATAATTTATGTCTTGGTTTTATAAACAAACCAGTTCAGTTAATATCAACATATCAATTTTCAATTTATCAGTTTTATCTTTCTTGTGTCAGCTGTAGAGTTTTAAGTGATTACTGTTCTTCATATTTTGTAGTTTTGTCACGTTTTGTGTTGGTTTGGTCATCTAAACTAAAATCTCAAAGGTTCTTAGGAACTATTTTTTCAATTTTAATTTGTATTAAAAATTTATTAGCATGAGCAAAATTACTAGGTTTCCAACAAAACAATTTTGTATAACACCCCGCTCGACGAGGGTCGTCTGTCAGGCCAAGTTTAAGACATAAAACGTTAAGTTTTAAATAATCTACATTGTCGGGATTATCAGTACCTTTTATAAAAATGAACACCTACATTTTACATTATATTTTACAAAAAAAAAATCGTTTCATTTGTATTTTAATTATTGTTTTATTAGGTTTGTTCCAACCCTTCACATTACCGTTCTCGAATGGTTACGGGTATGCGCATGCGCAAAATTCTGCGCAGCAACACATTTTTCGTTACTGCGCATACTCATAACAATCTGGTGATTTTGAGCAAAATCTGGCAACTTTTTAAGCAATTGTCTGGTGATTTTTAGTTTTTTGACCTGGCAACTATGGCCAGCTGTTTAGCCGTTAAATGTGTTTGTTTACAAAAAAGATATATTTCTTTTTAGTTTAATTTAAACTAGATTTATAAATTGAAAAAACTAAAGTAGCTACAAGTTTTAATTTAATTTTGCTTAACCTCCGAGTGGCACTTTCCTGTAATTTTAAAATTATCACTTTTCAGTGATTTTTTTAATATGCTTTTATGTGCTTTAATATGCTTTTAAGTTCAACAAAGCATTTCCTTTAATTACAATTAAGCCAAAACATCGCAAATCCTGGGCCCTGGACTACTAAAGGTATCCGGTATCCGCATATCAGCCATGAATATGCTTTCACTACTCTACATCAAGAAATTTACTTTCCAATGGCTCTGTCACTGAATATATCAGCAAGTATAGGAAAACCTATTTAAAACTTATAAAATCAGCTACAAAATCGTACTATCAAAATTGTCTGAGAAGCTCTAAAAGTGTTGCAAAAGAAACTTAGTCCATAATAAAGGATCTTCGAAATAAAATTCACCCAGCTTAAACATTTTTCCTTTCAGACCCTGGAAATCTAAATGAATACTTTGTTAATGTGAGTAAAAATATAACATCAACAGCTTCGTGCAATTGTACTTGAGACACTGTGTGGTGAGGTGTTTGAAAATTTGAGTAACTTGATTCTGGGGTGTGAATTTCTAAAACTTTTAAGTGTGGTTTTTAACCGTTGAGAAAAATTATTTATTTAGTGTTGTGTTTATAATTTAATATATGTTTTAAAATGAGTTTTGTTTTATTTTTTGAGAAAAAATTAAAAATACAGCATACTTACAGTACTTTTTTTGAAATGCTATTTTCCAAAGTTTATAAAATTTCTTACGCTCGATTTTATATTAATAAAGTTAAAGTGGACTTTAAATTTAAAGTTTTCTTTAACTGTAACAATTGCTTTTTTTAAGGTAACACACACATTAACTTTATTATGAAATCGAGCGTTAGTCAAAATTCTAAATGCTCAGTAAATAATAACAACAATTAGGTACTTGTATTGAAAACAACATATTTTGTAATTTGAAAAAAAAACAACATATTTGCAACATAGATAACAAAACAACATGCTTTGTTACGTATTTTAAAAAACTCTCCATCATGCATGCTCCATGAGAAAAGAAAATATAAAACTAATTTCATCCTTATTATGTCTCAGATGGCGTAGCTACTTTTGCTATAACTACTCAATGCTTTGCTACTCTACCTACCTACATACAATTTGTATTGTTTTATCAAAAAACAAGCATTTACATACTCTGCAAATTGTATATTTTTTCTTTGCATTTTCATATGAAAAAACCGCGGTATTTATCTTGAACTTTTTTTGAACAAGGTGCAATACTTAGGTAATATTATTATTAATAAAACAAAGTATATTAAAATACAATGTTAAAAACTTTAATAATATTAGCAATATTTAAAAACTTCAATATATTATATTATAGTATACATATTATGAATCAGTAGAAACGATTATATTTAAATTTGGTAAATTATAACTCCAATCGACCAGAGCACGACCACACAACCCAAAACACAAGTACGCAAATATGGTTGTGTGAAGCGTGGCTCGAAGCCGTGCAATTTACGAGACTCGCTCGATCTGTAGATCCTTGTGTCCTCATCTCGCCAATTAATGATTCTTTTGAGAAAGGTAAATTTCCAGAGTACCTAAAGACAGCTATCATTATTCCTCTTCATAAGGGTGGTGAAAAATCTAATTCCTGCAAGTATATACCTATTGCATTACTACCGGTACTCCAAAATTATTGAGAGACTCATAAAAGCATGACTTATGTCCTTTCCTGTTGAAAACAACATTTTATTACAAAAGTTCGGCTTTTTAAATAATAAATGTACTGCTGATGCCATGTTTTCTGTACTACATGAGGTTTATCAAGCACTGAGCAATAATCTTCACACTGCCACTGTTTTTTGTGACTATGCCAAAGCTTTTGATTGTGTAAATCATGAAATTTTGATAAAAATAACTAAATTTATATGGAATTCGAAGAATTTCTTTGAATTGGTTTCAATCTTACTTGGATAGTTGGAAACAACTGGTTAGAGCAAATAATACAGACTTTAGTCTCCAAAATATTGTATGTGGGGTCCTCTACAAACCACAAGGTTCAGTATCAGGTCCTCTACTTTTCCTTACGTTTATTAATGACATCCCTAGTTTAAAAATTAATGGAAAAAATTTTCTTTTTGCTGATGATACCAGTATTACTTGGAGCAACTCAAATATTGCTACTATACCTTCTGATCTACTCACGATAAAAACCTGGTCCGATTCTAATTTACCTTTTTTTAACATAAAACAGTAGCATTATCCTATACAGGAGCTCGTCAATCTTTACCTCTTAACACATTCACAGACACAACTGCATATGAAGCCACTTACTCCATAAGATGTGTCTACATCTAAAGTGTGTCTGTGAATGTGTTAATAACAGCCAGATCAGTATCGTTGATTCTGTAAAGTTTCTTGGTATTTTTTTTAGATAGCAATCTTAAGGGTTAAAAGGGTCTAAAGGGATAAACATTCACTGAAAGCGATATTATCTTTAATACCCGTGGTGCCTTCAACATTTAATGTCTGACTAAATTATTCTTTATAGGCAAAAAAATTTAAGGAATTTTGAATTAATTAGTTTTTAAATAAGTACATTTACCAGCAACAGTTGTAACGTAATTGTGTCAACTCGACAGTATTTAACTAGTTATTTGAATTTAATACCCTAGCTAGGGCATTATTTTTCAAAATAAATATTGAAAAATAACGCCCTAAGGCATTATAATATAACTTACTTTGAAATCATGTACAGTGAAACCTTGATTATCCGTCTCTCCATTAACCATCACCTCTGTTAACCGTCAGGGTACATACAGAAGTTGTATTGAGTTATACATTAGCAATCATTTAAATGCAAAAAAATAAAAAAAAAGGTAATTTGATTTGTGATGAGGACACAAACGGCTATCCATTGCTGACAGATAAAGAACTCATTGAAATGGCAACAAAGGCGGACCAAACCTATTCGGAAGCTGACACAGTAGCTATATTGATGCTTGGACACAAGGAAGCTTGACTGTAGCTATATTGATGAACCTATTGTAACTGACAAAGATTTGCGTAAATAATCTAGAGAAGCTGCATCGCATATGCAATAATTCATCGGGTGGTATTCTCAACAAGAAGAAGCCAATAAAGTAGATTGCATGATCTTATGCCTTATGCCGATTAAGAAATTCAGCCGTCGCAAAATATGAAGCAGCAGTAAAACAAACACAAATTTCAGAATATTTTAAATTGATTCGATTGTATGAACACAAATCCCTCTTATATTGTCAAACAAACCATACAAATGAAATTTGAGAGTTGTACTATGAATTTTTATTTTTTTTTAATGTTCTGTTAACCGTCTTTTCGATTATCCGTCATACCCTTGGTCCGGTGCCCTGACAGATAATCGAGGTTCTACTGTAATAATATTAATGTCCGACTGGTATATTATTTGACAAATAATGACATGATTTTGAAGTCAGTTTGATAAATAATGACATGATTTCGAAGTCAGTTAAGTATGATATAATGCCCTAGGCTCTAGGGCATTATTTTGAAAAATTACGCCCTAGGGTATTAAATTTAAATAACTAGTTAAATACTGTCAAGTTGACAAATAACAACCCAAGTAAAACTATGGTTACCACAATTACGTACGACTATTGCTGGTAAATGTACTTATTTGAAAACTAATTAATTCAAAATTCCTTCAATTTTTTGCCTATAAAAAATAATTTAGTCGGACATTAAATGTTGAAGGCACCACGGGTATTAACGATAATATCGCTTTCAGTCAACTTATATCCCTCAGGCCAAAGGCCCTCAGTATATACACCATTGACCTCAAGTTTTATTATCCTTATAATACCCTTGGTACCTTAACTATAATCTCACAATCAGCCCATAGAAGGTGTCAAACAAATAAAATATTTGGGAATCATACTTGATAATTTATTAACAATTAAACGATTACTTTATTGATTACAGTTAATTTATTTAATGGAAATTAAGGTAATAATAATAATAATGTTTATTCAAAAATAATCAAATATAAAATCTTCCTGAGACTAAAAACATATTTAAGTGTATAATTAATAAGAATTAACATAGGAAGCCACAAGGAAATAAATCTGCACGTAGCTATAGCCCAAAGTAACTCCTGTTATTTATCCAAATCTTTACTAGTCAAACACATTTGTTTTGAAATTCCAGCAGTTTCTTCTTTTTATACCTTTTAAATATCTGGTGGTTGTTCCTAAAACAAAGACATAAATACAAATTCTACATTGTGTACCATAAAAAAATCATAAAAATGTGGAAAGTATCACAAGAATAAAGAAAAGTCCCAGATATAAAATTCACTATTAAAATAAAAATAGTAAATAATTATTTATATCTGACACTTTTCTTATTGGAACTTCTTTCTGGTAACATCCTTAATCTCTGACTTTTACAATTTATAAGACAAGAGATGATGAATAAAGAAAGGGAAAAGGACTCTGCAGTATACAGTTACATTCTGCTTTCATTAATCTAGAAAAAAGATCAGAAAGATAATTCAAAGTCCGAAATTGTAAAAGTCAAAAAGAGATTAAGGATGTACCAGAAAGGGGTTCCAATAAGAAAAGTTTCAGATTTAAATAATTATTTACTATTTTAATAGTGAATTTTGTATCTGGGACTTTTCTCTTTTCTTTAAGAGATATCGCTGAAGCATCCTAATAGTAGATAACTATTTTTGAAATTCCACTTAAATAGACAATTTGATTTCGTTTTGATTCAGAGGTGTGCAGGCAGCTCCACTGGGGACGCCGTAAGGCAGAAACAACTGTCTGAAGATTGTGTATCGCCTCTGGATCGAAAGGAAACATAAACTGTCTCTTCACTATCACAAGAGTATTTTAATATTTTTATTGAATAAAAGTAGTCAAAAAAAAAAGGACTAGTTGGTGGAGCGAAGAGATAAAAATAGCTGTGAAAGAAAAGAAAGTACCATGGAGAGCTTATCTAGAAAATAACAGTTAATAAGCAAGGAAGCTTGTGAAAGAAAAAGTTAAAAAAGCTAAATTGGAACAGTGGGAGAGATTTGGAGAAAAGATGGAGCAAGACAGTAGTAGGACAAACCAAAAATTGTTCTATTAAGGTCTGAAAAAATGAGAGGTAAATCAGGTAGTACTGTCGTGCAAATAAAAAAAAATAAAATGGAGAAACACTTACCCAACCACAAGATATAATTAATAGATGGAGTAAATATTCCAAAGAGTTGAGTAATGAAATAACAATGGAAGAATTAACGGAAGCCATTGCAAAAATGAAAAATGGTAGTGGCAGGAATAGATAATATCAAAACACGATTGTTGAAATATATGGGGGAATCTGCATTACACTACTTACACAAATTACTGATAACAATTTGGAAACAGAAACGCATCCCAGAAGATTGGGCAACAGCAGTAATGGCTCTTCTGGTAAAGAAGGGAGGTAAAAAAGTAATGTTCAAATTATCGAGGTATTTTCATGCTAAGTGTACTGGCTAAGATTTATGAATGAACACTGGAGATGAGACTGAGAAAGAAAGTGGAACATCAACTAGACGATGCACAAAAAGGTTTCTGACCGGGCACAGTGTCCAAGATCATATCTTTACTATAAGACAATGGAAAAAGCCTTTGACAAGGTACCCGGACATCACATTTGGAAAGGGCTTGAACTGTTCGATGTTGGAGGAGAACTAATTGATGCAAGTAAAATTTATGTACTGGAACATTGTGCGAGCATTAAACTGTGAATCAAACAAATTTGCTAATACACAAGGAGTAAGGCAAGGTGGAGTTTTAAGCTCACTGCTATTCATTATATTATATATATGAATGAACCAATAAAAAAAATGCAGTAGAGTCCCGAAAATTAGATTTAGGTTACCATTGATTAAAAAGTATAACTCTGAGTAAATGTGTATCTGCAGATGACATTGCATTGATACCAAGTTCAGAGAAATCTTTACAAAGCAACCTAAATTTATAGACGAGAGAACTTGCAGACAAAGGAATGAAAATAAAATTAGCAAAGACTAAAACTTTACTTATTTCCAAGACACTGAAAGAAATCCATATAAACCTAGACGGAAATTTAGTAGAACATATGAATGATTTTGAATATTTATAAACTATAATAGACAAAAAATGCAAAAAAAAATGAACAACAGAATTGCTAAAACATCACGATTATATCACTCCCTCACTACAGGTTTCATTAGCAAAAGAGAAATTAGTGAGAAGACAAAAGGGACAGTATATTATATACCTCCCTTCTCTGCTTCATGGAAGTGAAACATGGCTGGCTTTCCTAATAATTAAGCTTGAATATCACATCTTTATTATTATTGTAGACATTTAAAATCCTTATTAATTGAATTACATTAAACTTACCACTTATAAAATGTTTACTTTTCATATTTTAATTTTAGTTCCCTTATATCTGTTCTTCTTGTGGCTTTTATCCATTGTCCCCGGCTTTGTTTGGATAATTCATTTAAATGTATTGCATGGGGAGCCTTGGGAACAGTACAAAATAAGACTTTTCCCTGTCTGCCCTACTCCCACAATTTACAACAATACAAGTTACATGTATAAGCTTCCCAAGAAAGAAAAACTGATAACTGCTATGGACTAATTCAGTTCTGTAGGCGATAAACTACTTTATATTTGATTTGCTGCACACAATTTCGCTGCACAATCGACAATAAAAACAAACAGGATATTCTTTACAAATGTAAATATTAGGATTAGGTTATGTTATGTGCCCCCAGTTAGGCCATATTCGGAAGTTCCTTGTCCCTTTGCTTGATTGGCACACCGATAATTTTCGTTTAATACTGTCCGCTGTCATGAGCCGCTGTCACATCCGCTGTCATTTTACACTCAAATGTCCATAGAATTTCGTACACTTACACTCAAAAGTGTAACACTAAAAAACAAAGGAACAGACCTATTGTTCCACAGTCTGTTCCGAGTTCCGATATGGTTCCTATTTCCGATGAAGATAGCTACAAAAATGATAAATGATGTAATGATGACCACAGAACGAATTGTTTGCGTTTGGCAGTGTTGCCATGCCTGTTGTACACTTCTCAAAAGAGTGAAAGCTTTAAAAAAGTACATTTAAGGCTGTATGACACTATGCTATATTATTTTATAAATTTTGCTATATTTTTTAATTCGTATAAAATACGAACGAGTAATACTTATTTGTTTTGAAATTTACTGCAGTTATTTATCAGTGAAAATATGTAATAAAAACATCAATGTATCCTGGCCGCATAGCCTTGCAAATAAGACGAAGCAAAAGAACAGAAGACGAATCTATGTGTTATCTGTCAAATAAAAGAGAAACGTGGTCAAAAGTCAAAACAAAGGTCAAGTCACGTCAAGCGTCAAGTTCACTTCACAAAAATAAACATCGACATCGGGTATGTATAAATAAATGCCAGAATTCAAAGAGATTTTATTTTAAGAGGATTAAGCACAGCAATATAGTTAATACTGTGCTGTGATAGTGGTATGAAGCTAGTTTACTGATCAACGAGTGATAAAACAAAATCCAAAGTAACCAACAAGAATTAAGTTGTTATGAATAGTAGAACAGTGGAAATAACTGTATTGTTTTTTGCGAAAGCTAGGGAAATTGTAGGTAAACCATCTGTTTTACTACCTATAGAATCACCGGTAACACATAAACAACTATTAGAACAGATTGTAATTAAGTATTCTTTACAAGATATACAAAACCAAATCATTTTATCCGTTAATGAGCGTTTTTGGCAACCAAACGACATTATCAATTTAAATTCAGGGGATGAAATAGCAGTGATACCTCCATTGAGTGGTGGATAAACATAAAGATGAATTATCTAAAATTAACTTCTGAAAAATTGTCCCCAGAGGTAATAACTGACCTTGTAAGCTCAGGTTCATGTGGTGCTATTTCACTATTTATTGGAACAACAAGGGACAATTTTGAGGGAAAAACTGTAGAAACATTAGAATATGAAGCTTATGAGTCAATGGGAATCAAATGCATGGAGACAATATGTAGTAACATTCGAGAACAATGGTCTTCTGTAGTGAATATTGCAATCTATCACAGGTAAGAATTTTATACTTAACCCAGGAGCAGTCGCGCCGTTAGAAAAAATCCCTTTTCTTTTTCGTGATAACTTGATGAAAAATTTTGCAACATAACTTTCCACTTGTAAGTGCCTCGAGGAAGATTGTAGTAATGCATGGGAATTGTTTTTTTATTTTTGTGTGTGGAATTTATGGCTTTGGTGAGAGCCAATTAGCTTTAAAATTGTTAGGAATAGATATTTTTAACATAACAAGTAAATAAAAATATTATAAAATAGAAATTTGTTTTAAATTCGTATTGTTGGAGTTTTTCTCATCGCGTGACTGCTTATATGACAGAAGTGAGCGCGACTGCTCCCAGGTTAAATATTATATTTCAAGTATAATTTATATTAGCAGGCCACTATGGGACCTAAACTTTGTCAATTCATAATATAGTCTGTTCACTCAGCTTGGGCATATTGTGATAGTCATTGTTGAAAATATTGGGACCGTGCAAGTTCAGCAAAGCGACCCCTATTTCTACGCTCTGTACTTTTATTCGCACTTTTAATTATATTGGCCAATTATATTAGTCCTGGTTACTGGATAATTGTCAAGGCCATAGTCCAAAAAAATAAGAAGAAAAAATAAGATGCAGGTTATGATAAGCGAACGTAAACAATTGTATGTCGTAAATAAAATTAGTTATTAAAATGCAGTACTGCAAGCAAAATACAATTAATTAAATTTACCTTTATATAATAATTGCATATCATATCAATATTGTGGAGCAATATATAATTTTTCTGCTTCAATGACAGAAGGTATGAAATATACGTCAATTTGACAATTTCAATTGACAATATGAATTATTTAAGATAGTTGCAATATTTCTCCGTGACTCGTGCATAGTCGTTTCTCGTTTCCCTTCCAAGTACTTGCACACCGCGAATACCTACAACACAATAAGTTGTACCACACTTCTACAATATACTTCCTCTGATATGTCATTTTGTAATGCCACTCACATATTCGTTGTTAACCTGAGACTTTTCACATATCTCCATAGGATCGATATCTTCAAGCAAGCATTTATTTCATCAGCACGTGTTGATCTAGGAATGACTGGCAACATTTGGCAAAAGTCTCCAACCAGTATTATAATCATCACACATCTGAATTCTAATTACTACACAAATCTTTTAATGTTCAATCAACTGCCTCTAAAGCTCCTATGTCGCGCCATTATACTCATCCCAAATTATTAATCTACTGTAGCCCTTTCGCCATTGTTGATGGTTTGGTTATAGTAAGTAAGGTATGCTTTATTGTCATAAAATTTTACCAATTTGTGGACAAAGCTTATACAAAATAAAAAAATACAATAAAAAACAAAAAATAATAAAAAACTACAGACAAAACAAAAACAGAAACAGACACCAAGTAAATGGCGTGAGTTATACTACTTAATATAATTTTACAGTTATTAAGTACACATTAAAAAATTAAAAATTTTGCAAACAATATGTATACAACGTCAGAGCAAAAAGAAGGCGAACAAGGAAAAGGGAAAGGGAAAGTAAATCAAAAGTTCTATGCCGCTGCAAATATGTACAAAAGTACTCGAAAGTAATAATCCTGCAAGTCAATTTGCTGAATTCAAATCGTTTATAAAAAAGTCATTCACTGTATAAAAAGCTCTCTCTAGCAAATAAGCTTTCAAGGCCTTGCGAAAAGCGGGAAATGCTGTAATAGATTTGATGTTAGATGGCAGGTGATTGTGCATTTTTCTCGAATTGTATAGTATAGAGCACTTAACCAGCTCAGACCGTGGGGTTGGCAGATAAAGATTATGCTTAACGTTTCTAAGAGGATAGTTGTGAGTGGGTCTCTCTGGACCTTCTGATGCATGTTTGCGGATTAAACAAACGGATTCAAAAACAAACAAAGAAGGAAGAGTTAATATTTTAAATTTTTTAAAGAATTCTTGGCAATGAACTCTGCTATTGAGTCTCAGGGAGTAACGAAGAGGTCTCTTTTGTAGTTTAAAAATACGCTCAAATTGAGTCGCACAACACGTACCCCAGAATGGAAGGGCGTACCGAAGATGGAACTCAAAAAGGGCATAATAAACGGTCCTAGATGTTGACAAATTGATTTCCGTAGCAACTGATCTTAGCGCAAAACAAGCCGAACTTAATTTTTTGTGTAAGGCATCAATGTGCAAGTTCCATTTTAGAGACTTATCCACAATAAGCCCTAAGAACTTCACTGATTCAACTACCTCTAGACTGTTGTTATTAAGTACTAAAGGTTGCATCATACTGTTGTAAGGTAGGACTTTGGTTTTAGAAACGTTAAATAACAGGAGATTCGAATCGCACCACGATTTAATGGTGACTAGGTCTGTAGCTATGGTATTGCGAAGATCCATAATATCCGTGTTACTCCAAGTAATACTAGTATCATCTGCAAAGAGACATTTTACCTTTAATGTTCAGACTAGGGATATCATTTATGTATATCAGAAACAATATAGGGCCTAGAACTGAACCCTGAGGTACCCCACATTCTAATGGCATGCAAGAAGATGTCTTCGTGTCAACCCTTACAAACTGACTTCTTTTATTAAGATATGGTTTAAGCGATTTAAGAGCCTTTCCCCTAAATCCATAGTGCTGTAATTTGTCAGTCAAGATGTTATGGTTTACACAATCGAATGCTTTAGAGAAATCACAGAAAATTGTTGCTGTAGAGTGATGGTTGTTTAGACTGGAGTAAACATGATTGAAAAGGAAGAACATAGCATCATTCGTGCATTTGTCACTCAGGAATCCAAATTGATGTGGAGTAAGCAATTTGTATTTTAACAGAAAAGATAAGATTCTTTTTTTATTAGATTTTCAATTATCTTCGACAACGTGGGCAGGAGTGCAATAGGGCGATAATTCGAAGCAAGATCTTTATCGCCTCCTTTGTGTATAGGAATAATTATCACTGTCTTAAGGCAGCTTGGAAAACTCCAGTTTCGAATGACCTGTTTATTAAGGTAGTAAGATGGTTTAAAGTGCAATCAGGTAGAGCAGAAAACATTTTAAGAGTGAGGCTATCAGTCCCAGATGACGATTTATTTTTAATGTCATTTATTGTAAAGTGTAGTTCACCTAATACTATGGGTGTAAAAAAGAAACTATTTACATTCTTATGCGAAAGATATGAAATCGGATCCTGAGAAGGAGGTATAGTATTTGTTAAATTTTTTGCCACATTTACAAAGTAATTGTTCAGGGTCTCAGGAGAAGTCGGGATTGTGGTGGGAGAAGAAGTCTTATCTCTCAGTTCATTTACGATAGACCACGTTTCCTTAGCAACATTACCTGATTTAGCCAGCCTCGCATTATAATAAATTTCCTTGGCAGCCTTTATGGCTTTATGGTAAATTTTCCTGTAAAGCCTAACGTAATCATGGAAGGATATGTTGTCCGAGAATTTTTTTAGGTACGATAATGAGCGCATGTTCTTTGCAGATATACGTAGACCTCTACTTGACCAGGGTTTACGATGTTTAGTTTAGATGGGCCTAAGAGGAAAGGATTCGTATGCCAGACCAGACAAAGCTTTATGAATCTAGAAAACTCGATGTCGACATCAACAGAGCAGAAGTCCCAGTCAGTTGTTTGACATAGGTGTTTAAATGTTAGAAAATTTTGTTCTCCAAAGACACGGAACAATTTTCGTTGCGTGTTTTCACTATTATTTTTTTATTTTAACCAAAATGTAGTCGATACTGCTTCATGATCAGAGAAACCTGAGTTGAAAACAGTACAGTCAGTAGAATTTGGAGCCAAAGACGATACGACATAGTCAATGATACTAGAGCTAGTTTTAGTTATTCTGGTTGGAGAATTTACATGCATACCTATACCAAAGGAATCAAAGATAGAATGAAGAGATTCTTGAGCAGCACACACACTGGAGTAGTCAATATTTAGATCGCCACATAGAATTAATTTACTTTTTGAAGGAATAGATTCTAGCAAGCTAAGTAGTTGTTGTAAGAAAATCTGCACATCCGCATCGGGAGTTCTATAAATACAAATAATATAGAGGTCAGAAGATTTCTGATAAATTATGGAGAATTCAAATACTTTTTCAATTAATAAATTATCAAATTTGGTCACTGCTGAAAAGTCATTTTGCGTAGACATAATCAAAGTACCCCCATGAGATAATCTACTCCTGTTAAATCTGGATATATGTAATAGTGTAATTTTTAATAAACACAGGTTCATCAACATTTAACCAATGTTCAGTTATGGCAACAATCTCAGGAAAATTTAGCTCTTCTAGTAATAGAAGTAATTCATCAGTTTTGTGTCTTAAGGACTGAATGTTAATAAGAAATAAACTTAGCTTGCTATCGTCCAAATTGTCAGAAGGCGCTTGATCTTCTGTACGCGTCAATTTATTTATTTATATATTACATGTTGGTTCATCAATTGATTTTAAATTCAATGGCAGTTTCAGGGCATAGTGAGCTGTCTATCTACCTTCTAACAATTTAAGAATTTATCAGTTTTAGTCCTGTCGCCAGTGGGGGTACAACAGCCTCCTTAATTCAGATGGACTTACCCAAGTTTTTTTATGTATTTTGACCTGTAGAAAACGAATTTTTTGGGTAACAGTCGATCTGGATGTCGATAAGATTGTTATAAACAAAGAACTTGAGTAATCACATAACAGCGACTTTTCGCAAAACAAAACATTTTTTTGTATTTTTTGGGTCATTTGAAGCAAAAAATGTTTTTACAAGTTTTTTCGTAGGATGCATAATTTTCGACATAAACGCAGTTGAACTTTCAAAAAATCCAAAAATTGCAATTTTTGAACCCGAATAACTTTTGATTGAAAAATAAAATAGCAGTTCTGCTTACCACATTTGAAAGTTCAAGTCAAATTCTATCGGTTTTGATTACTTTCATTGCTAAAAATTAATTTTTTTATTCTTAAACAAAGCTATAAACACATAGTGATTGAATGATGTTTACAATGCATTTCTCATTTGAAATCGAACGAGTAGGCGTGCATACAGACAATTTGTACATAGATTACGTACATTAAAATGCATGCATTGGGCACGGGAAATACTATGTGTTTATGGCTTTGTTTAACAAATAAAATATTAATTTTTAGCAATGCAAATAATCAAAACCGATAGAATTTGACTTGAACTTTCAAATGCAGTAAGCAGAATTGCTATTTTATTTTTTAATCAAAAGTTATTCGGGTTCAAAAATTGCACTTTTTCGATTTTTTGAAAGTTCAACCGCGTTTATCTCGAAAACTATGCATCCTACGAAAAAACTTGTAAGACCATTTTGTGCTGAGAATCACCCAAAAAATACAAAAAAATGTTTTTGTTTTTCGAAAAATCGCTGTTATGTAGTTCCTCAATTTCTTTGTTTATAACAATCTTATCGACATTCGGATCAACTGTTACCCAAAAAATTCGTGTTCTACGGGTCAAAATACATAAAAAAACTTGAGTAAGTCCATCTGAATTAAGGAGGTCGTTGTACCCCCCCTGGCGACAGGACTATTTTGGCTGTTTCATTATTATTATTTTTAAGATTCTAGATTCAAGTTGAGCCTAGTAGGTCCATGGCTTGATTGACCATACTCCTCCATCCGTTCTTGTCCATTGATTTCATCCTCCAATTTGTTATGCTGAGTCTTTATAGATCATCTTCTACATCCATTTTCCACCTTGTTCTGGGTCCCCCCCTTCTCTGACATCTTGCTACGCATTTCGGTAGTTTACCCTCTGGCAACCTCTGTATGAGCCCTGGTCATCTTAGTCGTTGGATTCTTATATTACTCCCAGTATGCTGGGCTCCCCATATAACTCTCTCAGTTCTTCATTTGGTCTTCTAATCCAAATGCTGTTCTCCATTTTTTCTCCAAATATTTTACAGTCCTTTTCTTTCGCACATAGGTACCATTTCTTGTTGCTTTTTATTTAATGTCCATGTCTCCGATGCATAAGTTACTATAGGCCTAACATCCATTTTGTATATTCTTAATTTGGCACCTCTTGATATGCATTTATTTCCTAGTAACCTATTTAATGCATGTATTATTATTTATTTGTACTGTTAGGTAAATACTTTCCTCTTACATATTCTTAGTCTGTGCATTTTATGTATTTTATTTTTGTCATTATTATGTCGATGACTTAGTGTGAAAACCTCGTATCTCATTAAATTATAATTTTACAGGAGAGGCAAAAAGCTGATTTTCTGCATAATATAACCTAAAAACATAAATTATGTTACGTATTTTTAATTCGAGCACATTGAGAAAAATATCTGATATTGGCACAGAGCTAAAAGTGTTAAATGTTGCTATTAAATTGAAAATACAAATATTAACTATGAAAAACACGTAAATATCCTTGCAGTATATAGAGCCTTTGCCCAAGTAACTATGATAACCTCGTATATCTTGATATACATGTTTTTCATCTCCAGTGAGGTTGTGTTTGTTATTATTTACGAGGTTTTTATTTTTCATAGCTTATTGCACACCTCCAAATACTAGGTCGATACAATACAAATCTTTTGATTTAAGGTTCATAAAATGTTCCCATATGACGGACTACCTTTTGTTGTTCACAAAAAACATTTCTGCAAGTCGAATCTCTCAAACAAACACTCCAAATTAAGTACCAAATTCTTGGTTATAAATATACGTGGTATTCACACTAAATCAAGACAGCAATTGATACACGTGGTTTCTTTTTTCGGCTGTAGAAAATAGTCTAGTGTATTTGGAATTTTTCTTACTTACTTACTTAAGCCGTCCTCTTGTACCTTACGGTGTCGAGGTAAGTGGAGAAATCAGATGTCTCCATGCCTTTCGGTCAGTAGCTAGTCTTTCTGCTTCTCTCCACCCTTGGAATTTTTCTAACAGTTGTAAATCCTAAACGTTTTCAAACTAAAACCACCAAAATGTCATTTTCGAAAAAAAAAAAAAAATGAGATACGAGGTTTTCACACTAAGCCATCGATATAGTCTTTTTTATGGCTTTTTCTTCTAATTCCTTAGTTATCTGTATCACTTCCTGTTTGCTTCTTGCTACTATTGCTATGTGATCAGCGAACGCCAGGCAATGATACTTTTTATGATATATAATTTCTTTTCTATTGATATTGGCTTTCCGCAGCATGTTTTCCAGGAGGAGACTAAAGAGAATAGATGAAATTTGGTCACCTTGCCTTATTCCTTCATTTACTAGGAAACTGTCTGATATTTCATTATTTACTTTTACTTGATTTTCTGTTCTCCTTATTGTTAGTTGTACCATTTTAATAATTTTTCTGCCTATTTCTAGTTCTTCAAGTGATTTATACAGCTCCTTCCTTTTTACTTTATCAAGTGCTTGTTTAAAGTTTATAAATAATATCACGGTCAGTTTATGGTATTGATAGCTTTCCTCGCTTATCCCTTTCAGCAAGAAAATCTGTTCTCTTGTGCTTCTTCCTTGTCTAAAGCCCACCTCGTACTCACCAATTATATCTTACATTCTTTTTTTTTTCACTATACTCTTGCATTGGCAATATTTTTTATGTGACATATAGCGATGCTATGTCCATGTAATTTTTGCATTTGCTCTTATCTCCTTTTTTGTAAATGGGACATATTATTACTTTTGACCATACTTTTGGTAATTGTTCTTCATTCCATTTTTTTTTCGATTAATATCTGCATTTTTTCATGCATGCGATTTCCTCCATATTTGAACATCAAAGAACAAATGAAGAGTACAGGGGAAAACAAGGAATGTCACATTTTATACATATTGAGAAAAACACCAATAAAGGTTTAATTCTTATGATATCTAAAAACTCCTTAGGAGATTCTTAGCAGAATTCTAGCAATTATTGGTCTATAATCTTAATATAATATTAATCTACAAGGTGATTGATTAGTAGGGTAAAGCTCAATAGCTCCGCTATAGTAATAGATAGCAACAAAAGTTAATAACAAAAATTTTAGCCACCTTTGAGCTTCACATTACAAAATCAGTTAGAATGTTACAGGGTGTTCGATAACACAGTGGCAGACCTAACTTATGTTTTGTTAAATGGAACACCCTATATTTTATTTTATTCGAAATCCTGTTAACTTCTCCATCACAAAAATATAAAGGTTTGTAATGTTATACAGGGTATTTACAAAGTTATAACCAATTTTGTATGAAAATCGAAACTCCCTGTATAAATAAAAATAAGCACAACAGCAACGGTTTATTAATGCCATATTTTTTATTTATTGTCAAAATTTTTAAGAATTATTGATATTGCTAATTTTCTTTATATCAAATACAGGGTGAGTCAAAACGCAAGTACATTATTTTCTCAGTAATGTTAAATGGAACAACCTGTATTTTATATCATTATTGAAAAGTAACATTAACGTACTTTAATTTTTATATAACATTCCCTATGCCCAAATTTATTAGCTTTCTAGATATTTTCAGAGCAAATTATTTTAGGTGTTTAAATTTATCTAAATTTTAAGTAAGCCATGACTGAATTGACAATTGAAGATTACCGATTATCAATCCGGTAATCAATGTAACACTGTAGCAAATAAGAAATAAAAATAATTTATTAGTAATACATTTTACAAACAAAAACACAACCACTACATGCAACATTTTTGAAACAATTAAAAACTATCTTTTTATGTAAATGCAACAAATAAACAAAGAAAATTAGTAATAAATTTTACAAAAAAAAACACACAAACACAAAATACAATATTTTGTGAAGACACTTAAGCACTACTTTTGTATGTAAAAGTAACAATGTAACAAATAAAGAACGAAACATAATTTATCAGTAATACATTTTGCAAAAAAACATGTTTGAAAAAATTAGAACCTACTTTTAATAAAATATTTTTAATATTTAATTACATAAGGTGTTCAAAATTATCTCCTAACACATTTATGTACGCCTAAAAACGATCATTGAATGAGCTACTTACTCTACGGAGCATTTGTAAATTAACACATCGAAATACACTTTGTATTCTATTTTTCATCTCATCCCTTGTTGTTGGAGGTATTTTATAAACTTCATTATTAACGTAACCCCAAAAAAATCAGTCCAGTTTATTAAATTCTGGTGATTTGGGTGGCCACGCTACTGGTCCATTGAAAAATGAAAATATCTCGAAAACTAATAAATTCAGACATAGGGAATGTTATCTAAAAATTAAAGTACGGTAATGGTACTTTTCAATAGTGATATAAAATACAGGGTGTTCCATTTAAAATTACTGAGAAAATAATGTACTTGCGTTTTGACTCACTCTGTATTTGATATAAAGAAAATTAGCAATATTGACCATTCTTGAAAATTTTGACAATACTTTAAAAATATGGCATTAATAAACCATTGTTTTGTTTATTTTTATTTATACAGGGAGTTGAACTTTTTACGATTTTCATATAAAATTGGTTATAACTTTGTAAATACCCTGTATAACATAACAAACCTTTATATTTTTGTGATGGAGAAGTTAACAGGATTTCGAATTTAAAATAAAATATAGGGTGTTCCATTTAAAAAAACATAAGTTTGGTCTGCCACTGTGTTATCGAACACCCTGTAACATTCTAACTAATTTTGTAATGTGAAGCTCAAAGGTGGCTAAAATTTTTGTTATTAACTTTTATTGCTATCTATTACTATAGCAGAGCTATTGAGCTTTACCCTACTAATCAATCACCCTGTATATTAAGTTATTTAATATTGCACCAAAAAACAGCTAACATTCCTTATTTTTGTCCAGTGGCGTGCGGACAATCCTGGTCCTTCGCCTAGATAGAAATTCTTATAATACCATCTTATATATTATCAAAAATTTATATAGACTGATCTTTCTGGTTATTGTTCTGAATCGATAGTCTAGTCGATAGTACTCAGTTTTTGCTACCACATGGCGAGAAATGCCAAAATTTATGAAAAAGTGGCATTCCTTGTTTTTCTCCTGTATTGTTATTCAAATGTTAATTGGCTGTTTCCTAAACTTTTGTTATTTTTGAGGCTGTGTACAATATTTTTAATTTCTGCCCTAGTGCGAATTAAGATAGAATAGAAGAGAATAGAATTTATTTAATCAAATATACCAAATTTCTTTTGTTTTTGACAAGTCAAAAGAATACGTACCTACATTACAAAATTTTGACAAAATTTAAAAGTTAAATATTATAAACTATAGTAAGAGATATATACAAACAGGTACTAACAAATTAAAACAATTTAACACACTATGTAAAAACGTAAAGACATGAAGTAAACATAAAAATATGAAATATCGTCATAATCGGCAAAAAAACCCTGACCAAACTAGTACTATTATATAAAAGCGGTACCTAAGTACTCTGTCTTTGTGTAAAAACAATGTTTTAAAAAGTGTGATTTTATTTTATTTTTAAACGACTGTAAATGAAGACTTTTTACTTCATCTGGCAAAAAATTGTACAAACTAACATTAGTCGAGTTTTTTATACTTTTTGTCAACCTAAAACGTTGTGCTCTAATAGGGCTTTTCATTCAGAGTCATTTGTTTCGAGCTTCTGTCATGTGTCACATAATATTAATATATCTACGTCGTACGTTATTGGTATTACCAATGATACAAACCGAAGACGTATGACGTAGATATATTAATATTATGTGACACATGACAGAGGCTCGACACAAATGACAATCGATGAAAAGCCCTATAGCATCTCTTGATCTCGTATGGTGATCATGGAAGTTGGAGTTAATGTTAAACTTACTTTTGTTGGAATGAATTTCAATCAGCGTCTCATATATATAGAGTGAAGGTAATGACATAATACCTAACTTCTGAAATAAAGGTTTACAGTGTTCCCTATACTCTACTCTTGCAAGTAGGGGAGAGTTGGACAAAACCGGGTACCACTCCAAAAATCGTCTGTATCTTTTGCTATATGAGAGTAGCAAATGTTTGCTGCAGGTTGAAATATTCTCAAATGACTTAAGTTTGATATGCCAATGCCAATTTTTAAGAATATTCTTAGATTTTTAATTTTTTTTATTTTTATGAAAATATTGCAAAATACCCGGTTTTGTCCAACCGGTATGATACAACCGGGTAGTAACTTAATTACCATGTAAAAATACTAATGGGCAGAAAATAAAATATTTATTAAAAGTATGTGAACAAAAATCGAACAGAAGTCACAAATAAAAACTTAATTTACATCATCATAGGTACTACAGACGTCATAAGCCTATTTGGTGCAAGGCACACATTTTATCCAGCCGTCATTCGCATTATAATTTGAAAATAGTTAATTGTAATATAGACACGCATCAGCATTATTATCTTCTTTCTCCAAACTCTCCAAAATTTTGTTTTTGGTGCAGCCCGTTTTACCACGTTTTTTCTTTTTTGTCCAGTTCATTTAGTTTTAATTTTTTTACGACTGGAGATTTTTTAAATTTTTCCTACTAGCTTCTTCAACAGAAAAAGCCACACGTTGTAGTTAACTAAAAGCAAAAAAACCACTGCAGAAACTGGAAGTAACAAGAGGCCTGATAAAATCGGGTACCCGGTTTTGTCGATTTTCGGACTACCCGGTTTTGTCAAACTCGTAAACAAGACATTAAATGTTATTTAAATTTTTAAATTATGATATAATATTCAAAATTTTTGGCCAAATTAAAGGTAATATACTAGGTTACATGTATTAAATTTTGAAATGGCCATTAGTTATTCATTAGAGGAGAAAACAGCTATCAACTTTCCTTAAAAATCGAGTTTCCTGCATCAAAAAACAGGTGAGGTCTTACTGCTCCTTCACAGATTACTCAAATGAGGTAGAAATGAATACACACGACTGTTGGTGGTAAAGGGACACTAATTTTAACATTGTCTAATAGATAGCAGCAGACAGTTAGAAGAATTAAAGGGTACCCGGTTTTATCAACCTACCCGGTTTTGTCCAACTCTCCACTATCCTCACTACTTTCTTTTGTAATTTAAAAATTCTGTCTGCGTGACAAGAGCCACCCCAAACAGTTATTCCGTACTTTAAATGGCTATGGATATACAGTGATGAATAACGCAAAAGATGGAAAACATAATACATTGCGAAGTAAAGAGAGATGAAACTAGAAGAGGTGGAAATTATCGGTATAAATTAACATTACATAGTTTCCCACCTTTAGACGTCTGTGATAGGAGTATTTTATAAAATTCTCCTGTCTCAGTGACAGTATTCATTAGTCAGCACAGTAATTCAAGAAAGAGCCAACAGACATCACGAGAAATTGGAAGACCACCCCAACCAATTAATATTACCATTACTGCAGCCACTAAACAACAGAAGATTGCGAAGATTATGGCCCATAGATCTTCGCTGAAACTGAGGTGAAACCGCTGGGTGATGTACCTCATAACGCCATTTTAGTGTACAATAATACATTGATATATGTTATTGTACTTGTTATCAAATTAGCTTATTCGCCCTGAGCTTCGCTGGTGTCGCTCCTGGCGGATTACTAATTCAACTTTCACTGGTAATTTTTAAATTTATTATTTAATTGTTATCGCTTAATATTTACAACGCAAAAAAGTAATTAAATTGTAATCGATTTTTTAAAGATTTTGCTAATCATTTTGACGTTCTATTGATAAAATATAAATTTCTTACTTCGGATACTTTCACAATTATCGTGTAGATGGCGCAGATTAATTTATAATTACATATTACGGAACATTAAAAAAACTTAAATTCAGCATTTAAAACGTAAGTATATTTAAGGTAAAAATATATACCACAGCTTTAACCAACTAATATTTTTTATAATTAATGTTTTTAATTTTAATTTTAAATTAATCACTTTGACATTTATGTCAAATTTCCGGTAAACGTTTACAGACTTGCCACTACTGGCGCTCGCCAATTTGTAAATATCCCCTCTACGTACGAGCTCACAGCGTATAGAATATGTAATTCTGATTGCTAATAAATGCTTACAAAAAAAAAAAAAAAATATTCCTTCGATATGTCTAAAGGTGGGAAACTATGTAATGTAATGTTAATTTATACATTTATATCGATAATTTCCATCTCCATTAGTTCCATCTATCTTTACTTCGCAATGTACACTAAGCGTCAAAATTAACGCACCACCTTTTAATGTCTCATATTTCCTAAACCTGTTGATTTTAGTGATTTTTTTAATATGTTATATAATAGCTTTATTCTTCAAGAATATCGATGTAATAATATTGTTGCGATATATCGATGTTGGGAGGTAAGGGATCGGACTTAACAACAATACATCAATCGATCCAAAAGTCAACCTCACCTGCACGAGTGGTAGTCTAAAATTACCTGGTGCCTCCTGCTACATAACAGACGAGGCTCTGGCGACCGAGTATGAGCGGGATAACCATACAACAGTTACAGCGAGTCAAGGAAATGTGATCCCTACAACTCACCAACCCGCCTGGCCAGCGTGGTGTTTTATGGCTATTTTCCCCAAACTAGCAATGTCGAACTTACAACAAAGCGGAAATGGACCCCAGGTGGGTAGGAGAAATCCGGAGTCCCACATCGGGAAACCGATCAGCCTCATGGATTCTGGGGGAGGCAAAAGCTCGACAAGAACGAATCAGAGAAAACGGAAAAATATCAGATCCATGGCTCAAGATGAAAAGTTGTACGAACTCGAAGAGGAATTAACTAAAATCAAATGGGACATTGTAGGATTGTCAGAGGTCAAAAGAAGAGGAGAAATGTGTATAGACCTAGAATCAGGAAATCGCCTCTATTACAAAGGAAAGGAGGACGAAACATATGGAGGAATAGGATTTCTGATCAAAGAGAAAATTAAACAAAACGTAATCGAGTATAAGAGCATATCAGATAGAGTAGGATATATCATACTAGAAATTAACAGGAAGACAAGAATGAAACTAATACAAGTATATGCTCCAACAACAACACATGATGAGGAAGAAATTGATAACTTTTATGATGACATCACCACAGCAATGGAAAACAAAAATATAAAAACAACAATCGTTATGGGAGATTTTAACGCAAAAATCGGAAAGAAAATGGAAGACTCAGAAAACAAAATAGGAAACTACGGACTTGGATCAAGGAATATTAGGGGCGAAAGACTACTAGAATATTTGGAACAACAAAACCTTCATGCAATAAATACATACTTTAATAAGAAGCCAAACCGAAAATGGACATGGGTCTCCCCAAATGGGGTGACAAAAAATGAAATAGACTACTTCCTCTGCCAAAATAAACAAATCTTCGAAGACGTAACTGCACTTAATAAATTCTCAACTGGCAGCGACCACCGCATACTACGAGCCAAAATAAAAACAAGCAAACTAGCGACGCAGAAATCTAGAAGAAAACCAACGGCTATTGACCATAGCAGAATAAGACAAAACGCAGAAGAATATAGACAGACTTTAAGGGAAAACTATAATCAACAAGTAGCAAAGGAAGAGTCAGAAATTAATAAGATCAATGAAGAAATGAAAGAAAAACTCTTGGAAGCGGGAATGAAAACTGCCAAAAAACTAACAACAAAAGAAAATAGATTAAGTAGCGGGACAGTTAAATTAATGGAAAGTAGACGAAAACTAATAAGCGAAAACAAAAGAAACACAGTAGAATACGTAGAACTAAACAAACTTATTAGAAGAAAAACCAGAGAGGATCTAAGAAAACACACTGAAAATGAAATCGAGAAAGTAATTGAGAGAAATAAGGGCCTAAAATGCTTACGACCAAATTTAGGGAAACCACTACTCATTTCAATAAAGGATGAAACAGGACGGGAAGAGAGGAGAAAAGATAAGATATCAGAAGAAGTAGAAAGGTTTTATAAAGAACTATACACCTCAAAGAAAGACGCAAACTTCAACACTCAGGAATATATCAAGAAAACAATCACGAATGTAAACTCAGAAACACTACCAAAAATAGAAAATTATGAAATAGAAGCAGCACTATCACAATTAAAGAACAACAAAGCACCAGGACCAGATGGAATCCTTGCTGAAATGTTGAAAGAAGGGAAAGAAGAAATCTTACAAACATTAAGAAATCTGTTTAATCAGTGTCTACATAAAGGAGAAATACCCGACGAATGGAACGAAAGTCTTACAATCCTGCTATTTAAGAAAGGCGACAGAAAGGACATAAAACATTACAGACCCATCTCACTGCTGTCGCAAACGTATAAACTATTCATGAGGATTATCAACAACAGACTAACACACAAATTGGACTCGTATCAACCCGTAGAGCAGGCAGGATTCCGAAAGGGATATAGCACCACTGACCATCTTCTAACAATTAGGACACTAATAGAAAAAGCTAACGAATACCATATAGATCTGCACTTAGCGTTCGTTGACTACGAAAAAGCATTTGACAGCGTGGAAATGTGGGCAATAGAAAAAGCTATAAACAACTGTCGAATAGATTCCAGATACAGAATGCTAATACATAATATATATAAGAAAGCAACAATGACAGTACAATTGGAAGAAACCACAAAACCCATACCAGTTAACAGAGGAGTGCGACAGGGAGATGTTATTTCTCCTAAACTATTTACATTAGCACTGGAAGATGTTTTCAAAACAATGGAATGGACAAACATGGGAATAAACATAAATGGAAAGAAACTAAACCACCTAAGATATGCAGACGATGTAGTAGTCATAGCATCAAGTTTTGAAGAACTACAAACCATGCTAACCGAACTAGCAAATGAATCCGAACAAATAGGTCTAAAAATGAATTTTGCCAAAACAAAAACAATGACAAACACACAAGACAATAGAAACGTAATACTAAACGACACCACAATAGAAGCGGTTAATGATTATATATATTTGGGACAGATTATAAAAATAAATAAGGAAAACCAAACAGCGGAGGTAAAAAGAAGGGTCAGATTAGCCTGGGCAGGATTTGGAAAATTAAAATGGGTCCTAAAGAATAAAAAAATACAACAATACTTAAAAACAAGAGTGTTTGACCAGTGCATACTCCCAATTCTCACATACGCATGCCAAACATGGACCTTGACCAAGGCAAACATGGATAAAATAATAAAGACACAAAGAGCCATGGAGAGAGCAATGTTAGGAGTAAAATTGACAGACAAAAATCAAAACAACTGGGTCAGAAATAGAACAAAAGTCAAAGACGCAGGTCAACATATAACCAGGCTAAAATGGAGCTTCGCAGGTCATAACGCTAGACAAACGGACAATAGGTGGAATAGCACGATACAACAATGGAGACCATGGACAGGAAAGAGAGCAAGAGGACGACCCCAGATGAGATGGGGAGACGACATTAAAAAGATAGGAGGAACGCACTGGAAACAGAAAGCACTAAACAGAAGCGAATGGAGGAAACTGGGGGAAGCCTATGTTCAGAATTGGACGAATTAAAGGGCAAAAGAAGAAGAAGAATATTGTTGCTAAACAGATAAGTGTCATTGTATACCGGGTGTAACAATGATAGTGTGTTTTTTCCTCAAAGTTTGGAACACCCTGTGGAATATTCTAGCGTATATAAAATATTGAAATTAAAACTCAACTGTAACCTTAGGCTTTCTTAACATTTCGCTTTTTGATTTATTTGATTATGTTGGATAATAATAAAGTTAGATACTTAACAACTAGCAACATTTTTCATCAATACAGGGTGTTTCTAAATAAGTGCGACAAACTTTAAGGGGCAATTCTGCATGAAAAAATAATGACCGTTTACTTCATAAACATGTGTCCGCAAATACTTCGTTTCCGAGATACGGGATGTTAAATTTTTTCTTACAAACTGACGATTTATTTATCGTTCTAAAACCGGTTGAGATATCCAAATGAAATTTAGTAGGTTTTAAGAGGTAGTTATTGCGCATTTTTTGACGTACAACTAAGAATTTTATATTCACCATTGGCGTGCATACGGGTTATATTACCCGGTCATATTACCCGTATGCACGCCAATGGCGAATTCTCTTTTTGATTCGCCATTTTTCTTTTTGATTCATTCACTTATGTTGGATAATAAAAAAGTTAGGTACTAGCAACGTTTTTCATCAATACAGGGTGTTTCTAAATAAGTGCGACAAACTTTAAGGGGTAATTCTACATGAAAAAATAATGATCGTTTACTTGATAAAGCTATGTCCGCAAATGCTTCGTTTCCGAGATACGGGATGTTGAATTTTTTCTTACAAACTGACGATTTATTTATTGCTCTAAAACCGGTTGAGATATGCAAATGGAATTTGGTAGGTTTTAAGAGGTAGATATTGGGTATTTTTTGGCTTACAATTAAGAATTTTATATTCACCATTGGCGTGCATACGGGTAATATGACCGGGTAATATAACCCGTATGCACGCCAATGGTGAATATAAAATTCTTAGTTGTACGTCAAAAAATGCGCAATAACTACCTCTTAAAACCTACTAAATTTCATTTGCATATCCCAACCGGTTTTAGAACGATAAATAAATCGTCAGTTTGTAAGAAAAAAATTAACATCTTGTATGTCGGAAACGAAGTATTTGCGGACACATGTTTATGAAGTAAACGGTCATTATTTTTTCATGCAGAATTGCCCCTTAAAGTTTGTCGCACTTATTTAGAAACGCCCTGTATTGATGAAGAATGTTGCTAGTTGTTAAGTATCTAACTTTTTTATTATCCAACATAATCAAATAAATCAAATAGCGAAATGTTAAGAAAGCCTAAGGCTACAGTTGAGTTTTAATTTCAATATTTTATATACGCTAGAATATTCCACAGGGTGTTCCAAACTTTGAGGAAAAAACACACTATCATTGTTACACCCGGTATACAATGACACTTATCTGTTCAGCAACAATATTATTATATCGATATTCCTGAAGAATAAAGCTATAACATATTCAAAAAATCACTAAAATCGGACAACAGGTTTAGGAAATATGAGACATTAAAAATGTCCCATTTTTAAGGTGGTGCGTTAATTTTGACGCTTAGTGTATTATGTTTTCCACCTTTTGCGTTATTCTGCCGGTTATTAGTGCGCTCATCTCACTGTAGACAAAATTATGTATTGTACATAAAATATCATATTAGGGACATGATGGAGCAGCATTCTGTAGTACAATAAAACCGATTTATTTGCAACTGTGAAGAAAAGATTCAACGGACATTCGTTGACGCTATGTTGCCTAATCAAATCTTATTTTAGAAGTTGTCCATTAAACTGTAATAATAATACTCCATAATTACTGTAATGTCCATAATTACTAATATCAAAGTGAAAATGTTTGAGGTAATTAATAAAATATGTTATTTTGTGAAGTTATTAGTCATAATCGTTAAAATGAACCGAATGAATGAAAGTATATTAAATTAGACCGCTAAATTTCTTTCATACTGAGATTGCGATATTTAGTTATAATAAATTGTTTACAATTTCTTCGAAAACTTCTTAAATGAAAAGGAAAACCAAAATGGTACTATTTAAAATAATTTACTTACCTATCATTACATATATGGAGCAGAGAATTGGGTATTGAACGACAAACAAGAATAGGGATTGCAAGCCGCAGAAATCAGGTATTTAAGAAAAGTCGTGGGAGCTAGGAGAACTGATAAAAGACAAGATATTAGAAGAGAATTAAAAGTAAAAACCTAAAGGAATGAGTTTTTTTTAATGGCATGGACTTTATGTCATTCAGCCAGTCACAACATGAGTATTAGTGCCATGTGTAGTGTGTATGTTGAGTAAGTGTCTTGTTACTTTGCAAAGTCGACGGCATTGTCTTTGCAAAGAGACGCTAATTGTTTCCAAACGTCTGCGGTCCCTCCGGTGAGTACCGATCACACAAGGACAGAAACTATTTTCATCCATTAATTTATAATAAATGAAAAAATTCCTGACTGGTGAGATTCGAACTGGTGAAAAGGAATGAATTCATGAAAAGAAATTAAAATGGACTGGGCACTTATTTAGAATGAACGACAACAGACAAGTTAAAATGACATGGGAAGCGAGGCCTATAGGGGAAACAGGAGAGGCCGACCAAGGGAAAACTGGAATACAAGTGTGATGGAAATATTAAAGAATAGAGGAGAATCGTGGCAGGAAGCCAAAGAATTAGCTAGGAACCAAAAAAAGTGGTGTAAGTTCGCAGAGAATAATGCGTAAAAAAGAAACCTCGACACCTTCCAGTATAAGAGGAACATCGATTATGTATGTGTATGTAAATTGTTTACAACGGTTGTGGTAATAAGCTTATAAAAATAGATTTACCTGTTTTATTTTCAATATCATCAAGGTCGCTATTGGCCCCTCCCTTTACCAATGAGTGACCTTGAGGGTTGCAGTTAAATCTGTTGAGCTGTACTATATCTTCTATTAGAATCCTCCTTATCCCAGCATATACTAGGTAAAAACAATTTACTGCATAAATTGTGGACACCAAGCATACACATTATGTCCTAATACTGTTTAATCAGGGACAGGGTCGGCAAGGTTTTTGTCTTTTCAGATAGGTATACCATCTAATTAAAAGGCTTCAATCATCATAGAAGATTTTTGAATTTTGTTTTTTTTTATTTTTTTTTGTTTTTTTTATTTTTTTGTTTTGTTTTTATTTTTTTTTTGTTTTTATTTGTTTTTTTCACATAGATTTATAACCTAAACATGTTTATAAACTAACTTTAGTCTATGTTGTTTGGACGTAAGAAAATGGGTTATAACATCATCATAAAATTTATTAGTGTGTTGCAGAGATTTTAATAGTTTTTTTCTATTGACATTTGAGAAAAGCTTGGCATTCTCTTTTGTTTCATGGTGTTTCGACAATATGTTTTTACTCTTTTGAGACAAGAAAAATCCCGTTAATTTAAGGCAAAAGTTGGTAGCAATGAGAGAATTCATGATAATAATTTATTAATTGGGGGAACAGTTTGTTGCAATGAACTGCAGTATATATAAAATTATACATATTTTGTAACTTATCCCATCTTCCGAAAATATTTGGATCAACATATAAAACTTTTAATTCATTTCCTTATTTTATTTGATTAAAGAATGATGAATAATTTTAATACACTTGCCTAATAGATATTTTGAAAATTCTTTGCAAATTTTTGCAAATCTTCAAAATTTGAAAAAATGAGTATCTATTTGCATAAGTAATAATAGTATCAAAAATTTCAAAATATACTTGTTTTTGAGATCTGTGTCATACTTTTGTCTTTTTTGGAGGTGTTCGGAAATATCAAGCGAATCCAAAACGTCACTGCGTATATATTGAAAATTACTATCTCTGAGATTTTTACCAGCTTTGTTACTCTATTTTTGGAATAAATAATGTCAGTTGACTGATTTTGAACAACATTGAACATCACATCAATTTGGGTAAACACTGTCTTAAAAATATGTAAAGAAATATTAAAAGAATAACCATTTAATAAAGTTTTCAAACCGATTGCTTCACGGATCGAGATATCATCACTTGCAAAATTGTCGCCATTATTAATAAAATTACAAATTTCCAAAAGCTGTTTACAAAAATATGCTACAGTGAAAACTAAGCGAGATTTAAAATTCCAAAAGCTACTTATTTCATAATTAATTTCATCCCGAGCGCACTATAGCAGGGTACTTACGTGGCTTGCTACGTGCCTTGCTGGTGCCTGCCCACCACCGATCGGCAGATTGGTATCTGCCGGACTCTGCCATTCAAATACGGGTGAAATTGTGGTGAAATGTATAATTGGTTGCCTATCGGCTAATATTCCACAGCGCTTCTTACAAGTAAATCGTCGATCTAGGGACGGCTTGCCGTCCCTGCCGAAGCGGATCTTACAAAAAAGAATTCACACAATCGCAATCGGATGCATGGCTGGGAATATTAGTTTAAAAAGTTTCTTACCCGCAGGGATCACTTAACGTATCGGATTGATCGAATTATTTTAAAAACAATGAATAGAATTTAGTCTGTATTATCTCACAGATATTTTTTTTATTTTACAGAAACAAATATCATCAACTCTGATTAAATTAAATATTTAGAAAATCTACAATGTGTCCATAAATGTGTGGGTCGCCACTGCCGACCCTGACCGGCCGCCACTGATTTGTGTAACACACCTTAAGGTTACTTTTTTTTAATTTTACAAAATATACATGAAATCTGAAAATGGTCACTAACAGTAAGATTTTACAAACTATAATGCAATGTAAATATGTGTAAGAGTTCACCAATGTAGTTATGTCAATCCGAATTATCTATTTCACATTTCAGTTAATTTAGGTTTCTACAAATTATACAAAACATTTTTCTTTAGGTTGGGCTTAGTTCCTGTCAAAGAGGCCAGTATCATTATTGGAATATCTTCACCACATAGGGCAGATGCAATAAAGGCCACAGAATTCTGTATTGACAATGTGAAAAAATCTGTTCCGATTTGGAAAAAAGAACACTACAAAGATGATACGCCCCAATGGAAGGAAAACAAAGAATGTGCGTGGTCTTCTGTTAATATTCAAAGTTAAATAGGTTTATTCTGGTATATTTTCATTAAATATTTATAGTGTTTTTATATATATATTTATATATATATATATATATATATATATATATATATATATATATATATATATATATATATATTTATAGTTGTCAATAATTGACATCTTTTAATTTTAACACTATACAAATTTATGTTATAAAGAAATAATGTAAGCAGGGTTGAAATTAAGGTCTGTCTGAGATTAGTGTGTAGGTTACATTGTCTTTTAAATGTCTTTTAGTTTATTTCCTAGTTACTTTACTTGCTTGTGTCATTGCTCTTTGCATTGACTAATTTTTACTGTACAGGCATGTATCCTTTCTAGTATGTTCTCATTGCATTGGTAGTTTGGTCTTGTTGTGAGAGACAAGTCTATACCGGGTGGTGAATTGGAAAACGGGTAAAAATGTAAAACGGGTACCTCAATGTAAAATTCTCAATTGTTGAATTCCTGCTTCCCTAATTATTTTACATCAAAAGTCATGAGAAACTATTTGTAGAGGATTAAAATCTGTTTTAAAAACAAAAGTTAAAATTGTTCTACGATTTAAACAGAGTCCAAAATTTTGAAAAATAGAATACATTTGCCATACCTAAGTAAGTGCGTAAAAGTAAGGCCACACGTTACTATTTCTGACAGTACGCAAACTATTGACTGAATAAAACATCTTTATTATTACTACTTTCTCCTCAACTGAGGACATCTTTTCGACTTTATTGTTTTTTAAACAATAAAAACGATAAAATAAAGATCCTGACAGTTCAAAGTATTGTTAATATAATAATTCATTGTGACCGAAGGCAACCTTATACACATTCTTGCACTGTGTGTGGCCTAAATTTGGCAAATACTTTGATAACATTTATTATATTTTACAAAATTTTGGAATGTGTTTAATTCGTAGAACAATTTTAACAATTGTTTTCAATAAAGATTTCAATCCTCTACAAATAGTTTCTCATGTCTTTTGATGTAGAATAATTAGGGAAGCAGGAATTCAACAGTTTAGAATTTTACATTGAGTTTCTTATCACCACCCTGTATAAACTCGACCTTTTAAGTTTTATATGTACACACACATAACATGTAATCTTTTTGCTGTGGGTAAAGGGATTAAAGTGGCAACTAGGATATGAAAGAAGACCTTATGTTATTGAATGTTTAAATTCTTTAGTAATGTAGACTCCTTAACGGTTTTGCAGCCTTCAACTCTTCTGTTTTCCCATATTTCTAATGAACGTGACATGTGATAACTAATAGTAAAAATTAAAAAAAAAACGTATATGGCATTAATGTTAAAATGTTGTAATAAACAAGTCATATTGTGAAGAATTTAAGGCAACTTGGGAGAACAACAAAAATCAAAATCCAATGAATACCTGATTTGTAATATTAGTATGCAGATGACAACACATTACCTCTCGCCTGTCTACTGCATGTTCCCTAAAACTTCTATACAAGTCAAAACTATAACGCCTGCACCTCAAACCTTGCTCTTTTCCACTGTTTCCATTGTTTTCAATCTGGTAGGATGTAGAGTAACATCGTTTGGTGTTGTTTTATGTGCTATGCTATTATATTGAAAACTTAGTTTTTGCTAGCAGTTGCCACTAGGGCATCCCTGCCATTTCGTTCGTTGCAATCCGTGACTGCACGCCGGGGTTTGTCCTAGTTGGGTCAGAGAGAGCAGCATATGTGCCTCCTGATGAGAGACTAATACGTTTCGAAACCGGTAGAGGTGGTTGCTGCACTCTCTGATTGGACTTGAATAATGATGCGGCTTGAATGTCGTATTAGTTTTATTATAGATGGTCACTTTAATTTTTCTGGGTAGCTTTGAGGTCATCTGTTTCCTCAAGCCTTAGTAAACATATTAGCAAACACTATTATTCTTTTAATTTGTTTGCTGAAATTGTTAACTTAAGTTTATAATAGAAATATATATTATAGTTTTTTAAGTAATTTTTCTTAATTAAAGGAAAATAATACGTACTATACAATATATTTTGCAAATATGATAGAAAGAGACAAATTTATTATTATAAATATATAGGTAGAAAATATAAAACTATAAACTAAATTAATTCGGTGTCCGAATCTTGTACTTCTTCTTCAAACTCCTCATCTGAGTTTAAATGTTCATTCTGTTCTTCTTCGTCAGACTCCCCTCGAGACTCGGATTCCTCTTCTACATGATCTGTAAATAGTTATATGTATTTAGAATTAATTAATAATTAATAAGTGATTAATTAATTAAGTTGCTACGTATTCTCTGTCCTTTTATACGGAGTCGAAGCCTGGACAATTACGGGCGGATCTGAAGAAAGAGTTACCATTGTTGAGATGTGGTGTTATCGAATAATGTAAAAAATATCATGGACACAACACTTAACAAACACGGAAACATTAAGAAAGATCAAAAAGGCAAAAGAAATACTCAACACTATGAAGGAAATAAAAATAAGCTAAAATAAATATTCATTCTCTTCTCCTTCGTCAGACTCCCCTCGAGACTCAGATTCTTCTACCTGATCTGTAAATAGTTGTAATATGTATTTAGAATTAATGAAAAATGACCAATGCTTAATACTTTTCCTTATATAACCAGTCACATCACGTTTTTTATTTCTTAGTGTAGGTATGACCAAAGTAGCTCATGTTTCTTTTTTTCATAGTGTTGAGTATTTCTTTTGCCTTTTTCATCTTTATTAATGTTTCCGTGTTTGTTACGTGTGTCCATGATATATTCAACATTATTCGATAGCTCCACATCTCAACAACGTCAAGTCTTTCTTCAGATGAGCCCGTGATTGTCCAGGCTTCGACTCCGTATAAAAGGACGGAGAATACGTAGCAACTCAACTAGTTAATCACTAATTAATTTTTAATTAATTCTAAATACATATTACAACTATTTACAGATCATGTAGAAGAGGAATCTGAGTCTCGAAGGTAGTCTGACGAGGAAGAAGAGAATGAATATTTAAGCTCAGCTGAGGAGTTTGAAGAAGAAGTACAAGATTCGGACACAGAATTAATTTAGTTTATAGTTTTATACTTTTCTACCTATATATTTATAATAATAAATTTGTCTTTTTCTATCATATTTGCAAAATCTATTGTATAGTACGTATTATTTTTCTTTAATTAAGAAAAAGTTACTTAAAAAACTATAATATATTATAATAAAATACTCTAACGTTTCGAGGAACAACAACATGGATATTGCCAGGTCACGTGATTTTTCTCGAGCGAACGGACTCGCTGAGCTACAACAGAGGACGCAAACAGCTATCGGTATACGCTCTTTCTCACACTGCTGCTTACCTATAGCGCTTTTCATTTATATGCACTCGTAATTTGTTTGATCACCTGGCAGTTGGAAAATTTCACCAAAAAAACTGTCTTTTTTAGAATGTTTATTTTTAATATTAAAAAATACCCTGTCAAAATAATAATTGCACCTCCCTGTCCGGAAGGAATGTACATAGTGTATAGTTGTGTATTTTATACTCGTTAATAGTATGTACAGATTCAGATGAAATCTTCTGAAGTTCAGATGCATCCCCTGAAAATAATCCTGGGGCGCCCATGCAAGTATCTTACAGAGTTAATATCGCCCTCAAATCGCCTGGCCTGTTTATTTTCTTTATATTTGAATATTTAAATTTACTTTAAAGTCACGTCAATGATATTTTTTGTAATAACAATTTTTACCCTTTTGTTTAACTTTGGGGGGGATTTTTGGGGAAAATAACCGCTGCCCTCCAGCCAGACCGGCATTTTTGTATTAGGCTATCATGGAATAGTCACCTGAAAAATTTTCAGGTTGCCTAAAATACCTACTCAAAAATGTCTCACAGCTCTTCGACCATAGTTTGTGTTCAATCTATTTATATTTAGCCCTGTCGCTTGTTCTATGTCGCTCAATTTTCATGATGCAAACATGCTATTTATGTTTCACGTAGAGATGCTAAAATGTGGAATTATAAACTCTCAGTTAGAGATCGCTATAATATTCCTTTCTCTGCTAAAATTTCTTTTAGCTTTTTTCTGTTATTTCAACCGACTGTAGTTTTTCCTTCAATTATTCGATTCTAGCTTATCTATTGTAATATAATCAAGTAACTTTTTCTCTTTTTTTCTGTAAATTATTTTCTTATTTTTGTTTTTCATTTGCCTAAGAAGTATACAAAGCCAGATCAAAATACTTTTCTTTTATGACATTCGTTAGTGTTTTTGTGTTTTGCAATTTCAGGAATATAAATATATTAATTTCAAGTCAATAGTAATTGAAATATTACAGAAAGTATACCAGAACAAATTCAAAATTAAACAATAGAAAATAAAAATAAGATTTATGGTTTTTGGCATAAAATAGCGTTTTATTTTTTGTTAAAAGATGAGTTCACACTATTTAAAACGATATTTTATTTAACTGTGTTGTGTTATCTGTAATTATAGTTTTATCATAGTAATTTTATCTAATTGGATCTTTATACAAAAAAAGAGGCAATTTCAAAAAATCAAACAAAGGCAGCTATTATTAAGTGGGACAAGTAAATAGATATTGTGATTATCTTTCCATTGTTGTGTTCAATTTAGAGGACTAGATTCTGTTTATTAATAAATATAAAACTTTAGACCCGTTTAAATGTTCTAGATATAACTTTAGTGGGTTTTTGCAAGTAGAAATATACAGAAAGAAACTCATCAGAATAGTACTCTGTCATATATTAAAAAATATGTGAAATTTTCAAGAGGTATATAACAACGTTCTATAATTTTAAATCATTGGAGCTGTGTGAACCATTCATATTTATATTTGCTCTCTTTTCTACAGGTTGTGCTTTATCCTTTACGCATTCTTACCCAAGAGGTTGTTTCAATCGATTTTTTTTTAAATTAATCTCTGATCTGACCTTCTTTTGACGTACATATGTTTGGCTTTTTTTATCTACACTTTATTTGGTATTGAGAGAGCGTTATACAATCTAATATTTCATGCAAAACGTTTATAAAGTAAACAAAATATTTTAATAGGTTTCTATAATTAGGGCAGTCAATGAGAGCAAGAACAGGTTATTACCTCCGAATTCTATCCTACTGCATGGATTTTAATGAAATTTTAGGAATAGCCTGAAAATATCTCCGTATTCAAAGTTTACCCTATGCCGATGTGTGCTTTTGTCTTGGGGGCGGTTCCCACCCCTTCTCGGGGGTTGAAAATTTTTTGGTAAACAACTACGGAAGTTGCTAGAGAACCTAATTCTAAGCAAAAACTATAAATGTTTCTTTCGAAAACTCAATACTTTTTGAGTTATTCGTGGTTGAAAATTGGCCATTTTCCAAATTTTCCAAACCAAATGTCGGCGAGACCACAAGCTTCAATTTCAGGCACCAAATAGCCCCTTTTAAGGAAATATGGACCGATGATTCCTTCCACCTACCCATAAACCACACCAAACAGTTGTTTTTTCTGGATGTACTAGCAACTCTTGAACCTCTTCGAGTTGCTTATCACCCCAAATACGGACATTTTGTTTCTTCACGTACCCATTAAGCCACAAATGGGCATTCAAATGTTTTTTTTTGAAAACAGTGACGCCCATCGACTGAAACGGTGACGACTCAGAAAGTCGGTCGGCTTCAGATCTTACACTAATTAGATATTAAATTTTGTATGCCTTTAAGAGGATGGGTACGTATTTTCGGCTGCAATGCTATTCAAATGGGGATTCATTTTTTTCGAATCCTGAGAAAATTAATAAGTATTTTTGAAAAATTTAAACGCAGAATGAAAGATTACGTTATTGGCGAGGGCCGAAAGTCCCTGAGAACTTCCTATAACGTTTATTTTAATGAGTTACAGGGGTGAAAAACTAAGAGAAAATTTAGTGTGATACTTAATTTCAAATATCTCATTCAAAATAAACTTTTTATTTATTCTAAGGAACTTTCGGCCCTCGGTAATAATATAGTCTTTCATTCTGCGTTTAAATTTTTCAAAAATATTTATTGGTTTTTTCAGGATTCGAAAAAAATGAACACAATGTCCGTGGTAATATTTCCAAATCTATCTTTGTCATACAACGCACTCAGTCGAATAGAATATTGTCAGCATACTGTCAGTCAGACAGTGACAATCAGTAATAATTTTAAATATTTGACATGGCATCGGCAATATTTTGAGTTGTTAATTAAATAATATTGATATATAGTGTATTATATTATAGTCTGGGCAGATTATCGGAGAATAGGCCTTTTTTGGGAAAAGTTATTTACCAGCAATTTTATTACTGGAATCTAATCTTATGATTGTATATATTAATAATATAGGCATGCAAAGTCCACAGATAGTGTGCTACTTTTTTTATGAACCAAATGGCGCCCGAAAATCGTGTTTTTTTCAATTCTTGCTCTATAACTCCAAAGATTTTAACTCTACACCACAAACACACAAATAAAAATTCACCGTAATTAAATTCTGCATAGAGACGTGTTTTTCCCGATTTACTTCGATGAAAATTTTTTCCCGGAAAATGCGGGTTTTTCAAACAAAATCTTTAGATAAGTAATTGTTTATCAATAATTAAATAACTTGGTAATATAAAAGCTCTGTTCGTATAGATTATAATTCCAGAAGCCGATGGAAATTGAATGAACAGTTTAGCAACAATTGAATTGTTAATTAAAAATTTACGGTCGCTATAATAACCACAATAATTATGATACAAAAGAATAACTATGATTTTTGTATAAAACGACACTGTACCTATCTAATGTACTTTACATAATTAAAATTGGACTATTTAAGCGGCCTCAGGAATATTTTAAAATTATAAACAATTTTTTAGCTTATAAACAAATAGAATATCTCGGGAAATATTAAATTAAATCATGAAAACGGTATTGGAAAAAAGCGGCAAGACGCTTCTTTTAAAAGAAAAAACGTTTAATTGTGATGAGTGGTTCCTGAGATACAACCGGTCAAAGTTGATCGGAATTTACGGCAAAGATATACATAATAGGATCATAATTTTCGAACCGTCACCTTTTTATTTTGGCCCTCTTTCCCCACACCAATTTTCATATCTTTAAAATACTCATAACATATATTTTTATAATAAAAACTATCGATATTACGAGTGAAAATTGCCAAAAATAGCAAAATTCCAATCAAAAATTAGGTTGGAGAAAATGTAATCTCAAAGTTCAAAATCGGTATACGTTAAAAAAATGCATTTTCTCGGCTTTCCATGGAGCAATTTTCTTCATTCTTTTTTTGTTACCAAGTAACTCGAGTAGAGCCATGTAACTAACGCATTATTAAATGTCAAAGTTGCTTTTGTTTTGTTATAATAAATGTAATAAATTAATTTATTTATTATAACAAAAATTTTTAATTTGTTAAATAATTATACAGCTTCCAAATGAGAATATTTATGTTTTTAACGTTAAAAGGTACACTTGTAGTAAGTTTATCTAAAAAAAGTCTACAACTGGAAAAAATATGCAGTTTTCTTTTCTTATAAATAAATAAATATATTATAACAAAACAAAAGCAAGTTTTACATTTAATAATGCGTTAGTTACATGGCTCTACTCGAGTTACTTGGGAACAAAAAAAGAATGAAGAAAATTGCTCCATGAAAGCCGAGAAAATGCATTTTTTTAACGTATACCGATTTTGAACTTTGAGATTACATTTTCTCCAACCTAATTTTTGATTGGAATTTTGCTATTTTTGGCAATTGTCACTCGTAATATCGATAGTTTTTATTATAAAAATATATGTTATGAGTATTTTAAATATATGAAAATTGATGTGGAGAAAGAGGACTGAAATAAAAAGGTGACGGTTTGAAAATTATGATCCTATTATTTATATCTTTGCCGTAAATGCCGGTCAACTTTGACCGGTTGTATCTCAGGAACCACTCATCACAATTAAACGTTTTTTCTTTTAAAAGAAGCGTCTCGCCGCTTTTTTTCCAATACCGTTTTCATGAGTTAATTTAATTTAATATTTCCCGAGATATTCTATTTGTTTATAAGCCAAAAAATTGTTTATAATTTAAAAAAAATCCTGAGGCCGCTTAAATAGTCCAATTTCAATTATGTTAAGTACATTAGATAGGTACAGTGTCGCTTTATACAAAAATCATAGTTATTCTTTTGTATCATAATTATTGTGGTTATTATAGCGACCGTAAATTTTTAATTAACAAGTCAATTGTTGCTAAACTGTTTATTCAATTTCCATCGGCTTCCGGAATTATAATCTATACGAACAGAGCTTTTATATTATCGTTATTTAATTATTGATAAACAATTACTTATCTAAAATTTTAGTTGAAAATTAAAGATTTTGTTTGAAAAACCTGCATTTTCCGGGGAAAATTTTCGTCGAAGCAAATCGGTAAAAACACGTCTCTATGCAGAATTTAATTACGGTGAATTTTTATTTGGGTGTTTTTGGTGTAGAGTTAAAATCTTTGGAGTTATAGAGCAAAAATTGAAAAAAACACGATTTTCGGGTGCCATTTTGTTTACAAAAAAAGTAGCACACTATCTGCGCACTTTGCATACCTATATTATTAATATATACAATCATAAGATTCGATTCCAGCAATAAAATTGCTGGTAAATAACTTTCCTTGTATTTTGCTAATTAGCCCAGAGTATAAGCAATGTTGTCGATTTTAGCGCTTCCTTCAGTGGTTTACATCTAATCCAACACTAAACAGTCTGTATATCAAAACAACAAGTCTAGAATATTAGAATGGGTATTTGGTATGTAGATATTGCCAAAATATTTATACCATGATCGATATCTATGTGTAGCATCGATATTTGTAAATAAACAGATCCTCTTTAAAAAAAAATGTTAAAGTTTTTATACCTATTATGTTTGTTTGTTATCCTTTATTGAAACTTTATCATAGTTAATAAAATGTTATCTGACAATTGTCTTTCATTTTTAGCTCAAACGTTTCAGGTACATCAATCCGTTGAAGCTCCCCGCGTTCTTCCACATTTAATACAGATCAAGGCATCTAAGGCTGAAGTTGACAGTAGAATAAATAAACTTATGGAAAGAAAAAGGTACGAAATAGACTTAAACAATCTCCATGAGTTTTGTCCGAGCGATAGAACTTCCGAATTTACGTGTGCAAGAGTTGATGCAGTCGTTCACAAAAGGAAGGATGGCAAAAGTCACTTACAAGGTAATTCAAGATTAAGTAGATTCAGTAGAATAGCTACAGGGTGTTTCTATATTCGACCGATAATACCCGACCAAAGAGAGCTGTCGTTATTTGAAGAAGTTTGATATATTTATGAAGATGATATACAGTATGATGCAAACGTATGGAATAAATTAATTTAATCAGAAATAGACCACTTAAAAAAATCTTAAAGCAAGTTAATTTTGACATCGTGTCATCAGTGTTGGCGTAATGACGTAATTGACGATTTTTTTAAATACAAACCGAGGTCACGGAATACCTCATTTTAAAGGTGTTCTACCTCTTTGAGGTGAATACCTCTTTTGCAAAGATGCAATTATTTGTATGTTTATTTCTAAAAGTTAACCAAAAGTATCTACTTAGTTAAGTAAAATGGAATTATGGAAATGGAATGGTCTTCTGACATCTCTCAGAAGACCAAAACCACCAGAAGTACATGGCCTCCAAGTAAATTTTAAATTTTAGAAAGTGTGTTCGTCCAAATCTATGTAGTCAAATGTCTATATTATTCTAACAATAAAACACTGAAAACGTTTGTTTTCTATACTTCCACAAAATTTATTATAACTATGTGACTACAGCTGTTTCGGCAGAGTGCCTTTCTCAAGTGATTTAGTTTACTATGTGTTTGCCTTTTTAATGTCTTTAACTGAAGAGGTTGAGGAGTGAGGAGCTGTTTGTCTCGAGTTGGTCATTCTGAATTATATCTGTATTTTTTAATTTATTAATTTCCATAGATTCTAATAAAGCTAGCTTAAGGCCTTTATTTTGAATATGCAGAATTTTAAACTCTTCATTAAAATAATGATTATGTTCTAGAAGGTGAAGTGCGTATGTAGAAGTGTCTGTTTTTCTTTTGTTGAAAGCCCTTTTGTGTTCTGCTCTCCGTTTGTCAAAGGTTGTGCCAGTTTGACCGATGTAAGTTTTCGGACAGTCACCACAAGTTAGTTTGTAGACACCACTCTGTAGTTGTTTTCTCTTTCGGCTCTTATTGTTCTTAATATATTTGCTTAAGTTGTTGTTAGTTCTGAAAGCTGGTGTTATTCCTTTCTTTTTTATGTATCTGGCTATTTTTGTTGTTATCTTGCCAGTATATCGTCGGTTTACTGCCAAAACCAGATAAGTTACGTTTTGTTAGTTTTGTGAAAATCAAGTTTTAAAGTTTAAGCCTGCAATAAAACAACTACATGAAAAGCAACCTTTAATAACCGATAAAATAACATATATTGTGGTACTGTGAAGATAATTAACGCCAAAAATCAGAAAAAAAATTAGGAAATGTTAAAGAATTAAAAAAAAATGCAAAAAAAATCTGTACTTAACCTATTTTGCCTGAACTGATTGGCGTAATTTGAATCTTGTCTTAAGGAGGGGGTATGGTTTAAAATATTTAATTTTTTTTATTATTTCAAATAAAAGTGCATACTTTTAAGAATACTCTCTGAAAATTTCAAAATAATCGGAGTAAAATTACCAGAGATACAGGGTGTTGAATATCCCTACCTTCGACTCGCTTTGCCGCGGCTTCGCGCCAGCACGCTTGAGCGTAGTGAGAAACGTTAAAAAACTGTTCGCCTTCTCTTTTGTAGATTACTCCGCAATTCAAAAAACATATTCCAATGTTCATCACTTTACGACTTGGCAGACAAATAAGAAGATGAAGATGCACTTGTCAAAACTTTAAACGCATTTTTCTCAAAACTGCTTTTTCAAATGCGGTGGACATTGTAACTGAAAAACTACTTGACCGATCTACCTCAAATTTTGCATAGATTTTCTTTAGACATTTCGTGAGGTAACAACGTCGAGATATTTTTCGTTTTGTGTTTATTTTTTGTTCAACAATATTAAATCTGTTGGTTTTCACAAAATTTTTATCAAAAATTTCGTATTTTTGACTTCTGAGTGATACCAAAAATTCAAAAATCATTAAAAATAAAAAAAACTCGACGTTGTTACCTCGTGAAACTCATAAGCTAATTAAATCTTTTTGAATTTTTTGTTTCGTATGATCCAGTGATGAGTTCTGATGTCCACCGCAAAATCAATTTTTTTTTGAGCTGCCGGCCAAAATTTGTCGCCAATGGCTTATTTTTCAATAATTTGGATTGAATTTTTTCTTAAATATTCTTTGAATTGTACTTAATATGTTTATTTAATTTAAAAATAAAATAATTCTACCATAGCGTCGAAAAAAATTCACAAAAATGTGCTTGATATGTTGATTTCAAACCATACCCCCCCCCCTTAAAGTATCTTTAACTTAAATGTCAACTTCAGGATCACTATCTTCAAGTGCTGGTTCAAGAATATTGTCTTGAACGTCCTCGGAGGATGGTAAATTATAATAATATGAGTGAAATTTGCACAACTTCAATAAATCTTGTTTTTTTTTGGAACTTATAGGTCGCATCTTCGTATACGCGTCTTTTAGCGTTATTTCTTTTAAATTAGGTATTTTTCGACTTCTCCCAAAAACGTTTATCTCTTTGTATTCTGAGGTATGATCATACCTATACTCAAGGATTCCTGGTTTAGCCTTTTGGTATCGAAAACACTTAATTTTTAACCAGTTTACCTTTTCGTTTTTCATGTCTCTCGTTTTATTTTTAATAAGCTTAGAAAGGCCTTCTAAGTCAAGAAAATCATTATATTTGAGTTCCTGCACAACAAACGGTTTCTTTTTCGATGATGTTGTTATGGCCATGCGAAATATTGTTAGCCAATCATGCATTGTATACACAGGAACATACTTCTGGGCATACTGTCCACTTCCATGTAGCTGTGTCCACATTACAGAAACTTTTGCTCTATAATCATCAAGTTAAGATTTTTTTTAACCAAATAGAGTAACAAAGCGCTAACATTTTGGTTCCTGTTTTGTCCACTGCAAGTGTCAGAATACACTGATAATATAAGTAAAGAGGCAGGTGCCAATTTCTAAGCTACCCCTTTTCCCATGAAGCTCTGTCCAGCTATAACAAAACGCATTATTTGGCGGTGCTAGCTCATACACTGTCAAATTATAAGTGCAAATTTTTCGACTGTAGTACATTGGACTCACGTCGCTACTCGGTATTTGAAGCACACATTGCAAGTCAAATGTAGCACATAAAAAATTGGACTCTTTCATAGCTTTCTTCAAGTATAACACAATTCTTTTCAGGCACCGATATGCATGTAAAGTACACTAATATTTAAGGTTATGTTTACAATGTTTACAGAGCCCTCTGCGATGAAATAATATTGCAGCAAAAACAAGATAAGTGTCATTTTAATTTAGTTTGGAGGTGCAAGTTTTCGTCAGATAATTCACGTAAAAAAAAGTTAAATGACACTTATCTGGTTTTGCACACTTGGGCATGCTAAAGTAACGATAACATAAACTACAAAAACAAGATAATTGTAACTTTTTGAAATTTGTACTTTTCGTTAAATTTGCACTTAACTTGTTTCAGTTGTACAGTTTTGACCAAAATGAATAATTGCCAAAACAAGCCTACATAATTCACCTCTTTTCCATTGTCCGGCACTTATATGTTTTACGCAGTACATTTATATACGGATTTTGATTACGAAAATGCACTTAACTCAAACATGGTAAAAAATGCACTTATCTGGTTTTGGCAGTAAACCGACGATATGTGATAGAGCAGAAGGTACTGGATTCTTTCTGTGGTGGTGGATAGACTAATTTCAGGGCTTTCTTATGGAGTTTTTGGTTTAAAATGTTATTAATTGTTTGTTCGTTATAGCCATTGTTTACTGCTATTTGTTTAATGATGTTCAGTTCTGTCTCGAAGTTATTTTTTGACATAAGAATTTCTGTCAGTCTATGTATCATGCTATGGTAGGCTGCTAATTTGTGTTGTGTAGGATAGGATCATGAATTGTGTATAGTTGTGTCAGTATGGGTAGGTTTATGATACACGGAGAACTCATGTTTGTTGTGTAGTCTGGTAATTGTTACATCTAGAAAGTTTATGGACTTATTCTGTTCTGTTTCTATTGTAAACTCAATATTACTATGAAGTGAATTAATGTATGATAGAATTTGGTCAAGTTGCCTGTTGGTTCCTGTAAAGCATACTAGTATACCCCATTCCACGAATATACGACCCTCTTGGATTATCGCGACAACGAATATTTTACTGTGCAAAATATGAAGAACGAAAGTAAATTGCAAATTATATTGTTGTTTATTGGAGTAATTACTAGAGCAAAATACTTTCGTACTTCTTATGTTGCACACTAAAATATTCGTTGTCGCGATAATCCAAAACAGTCATATATTCGTGGAATACACCATATATCATCCACGTACCTCCACCAGTATAAGAACTGTTTAAATACGGGATGTTTAGAAATTGTTGTTTCAAGCTGGTTCATAAATATATCTGATAGCAATGGGTTCAGAGGATTACCCAAAATAAGTCCTGCACTGTTGTTTGTGTATATTTGATTATTGAATTCAAAATAGTCTTGATTTATGCAAATTTCAAGAAGGTGTAAAATTTCAGATGCAAGGATCGGATTTGTACTATTATGGTCTAAAAAATTTTTAACTAGAACAAAAGTTTCTGTAGGAGGAACACTAGAAAAAAGATTTTTTACGTCAAATAAAATTCAGTTCAATTTGCATTTAGTTGCCATTAAGTCATTGGAATGTAAACATCTCAATTTGCATCCTACGTGTTGGGGAATTCAATACCTTACCGAAGGGCATTATCCTTTTTGCCATGTATCCATCCTAAGGCATTTTATTTAAGTAAGCACCTTTAATGCATCCATATTATATTTAAAGGGTTTTTACCCGAATATTTCTTTGGTGACTCAGCTGGCATCCAATCTGTAAGTATACCTAACCAACTTGCTTTAACCTTAGTCAAAATTTAAATATCAACTTTACATTCAATAAAACGATTATACTTACTTTTAGGTCTAACACTGATGATGATTTTTTATAAAATCGAAAACGTTTTATTGTGATGAAGCCCTTTAAGGGATTTTTAATAATAAAAAAATATACCTTTTACAAAGGGTTTTTTTTCCAATTTTTTAATAAAAGAGTACCTATAATTTAGGATGTTGTGGGTTCATAATATTAAGGTATTTCTGTTCTGTTAGATTTAATATTGATATTGAATTTTCAATGGCTAGTTTAATTTGTTTTCGGTATTTTTCTGTGGGGTCTTTGTTTAGTGTTATACTATTTAGGTTATTTAAAAATTCTATTGTTTTGTTATTATAGGCATAAGGAGAAAGGCACTCTGCTGAAACGGCTGTAGTCACATAGTTATAATACATTTTGTGCAAGTATAGAAAACAAACGTTTTCAGTGTTTTATTGTTAGATAAAATGAACTTCCATCAAGTAACGGTCGAATCGATCAATTATTCTATATTATTCGTTTTTTACAAATTTTAACTATTTGGAACATTCTACCATATTACTGGATTCAATATTTAAAGTGACAGTCAGCTCTGTGATGGATGACCGAAGTTATCTTTAACGTAAAGTTATCCTGTAGTTAAGGTGATGTATCATATTTAACTTGCGTTATTTCTTGACAGTTCTTGAGTTATCTGACATATCAACTGTCACTTTATAACGCGACGTTAAACCTCAAGTTATGAGATAACTCTGTAGTTATGTTAAGGATTGTAAGGTTAGGTTTATGTTTTGATTTGTTTTTAGATAGAAATCAAGTGAATATTTAACGTAGAACGCTGCTTCAGATTGTCCCAGGACCTTGTGCGGCATTTTATTAATTTAATAAATCAAATTTAATATCGAATATAAAGCAGCACAAAATGATCAAAAACATAGACCTAAGATAACAATTAAAAACACGTAGGTAATAAAATTAAAACAATAATAAAAATGAAAAAGAAAGGTAATAATTTAAAAATAAAAGGGTAATGCAATTTTAAAAAATTAACCCGATCAAAGAACAATCTTACCCAAAAAAAAAATAAAGGAAGGATGAAAATTTGGGAATAGGTAGTTGAAATTGTCTATTATTATATAAGAAAAAGTTTACAATTCTACATCCCCTCTCGAAGATGAAAAAAATACATTCAAAATAAGACCGGAATTGGATAAAATGACTAATTCTAAACAACTTTTCTTCTATAGAGTTTTTTCACTAAGTCAATACTTTTCGAGTTATTTGCGAGTGAATATGTTCATGATTAACAAAATAAAACATGTTTTTCGACGGTTTTTCGGAGATAACTCAAAAAGAAAGTATTTTAGCGAAAAAAATATTCAAAAATATAGCCCATAAAAAATTGAAAAAAATGGTGTATACATGAGGTCTGTAGACCCAGTAGAAGCAGAGTTGCAGCTAATGAAAAGTAGGTTCTTCTTCGTCAAATTCCAAATCGAATATTTCAATGTGAAATAACCCAAAAACGGAGCACTTTTAGGGGAAAATTCATTTTAACTTTTTTAAAGTGTTTAAAGAAAGGTTTACTTTTGTTTTTTTAAAAAACTTGTAATATAGGTCTGGATCCCGCGTATGAAAAAAAAGTTGATTAATAGCAAGCTGAAAATTTGTTAATAGCTTAAGGGTGTCTAGTCGGATAAACTTTGATAAATGGGAACACTGGAACAGGGGCAGTTTTAATTGTGGAACATGTTAAAAATTTGGAACGGTCACACTACGAAAACGGCACATGTATTTTGTCCGACAGAACAGACTTAAACTCTCCGAACCGAGATTAAACTCTCATGCAAAAATCAGACTGCTATCTATCACCAAATGGGCGTTTTAATGAGTGGAACATGTAGAATATGTCAAATGACAGGAATTATGACAGGTTATAAATAGCAGTCTGATTTTTGCATGAGAGTTTAATCTCTGTTCGGAGAGTTTAAGTCTATTCTGTCGGACAAAATAAATGTGCCGTTTTCGTGGTCTGACCGTTCCAAATTTTTAACCTGTTCCATAATTAAAACTACCCCTGTTCCAGTTTTCCCATATATCAAAGTTTATTCGACTAGACACCCTTAAGCTACTAACAAATTTTCAGCTTGCTATTAATCAACTTTTTTTTCATACGCCGGATCCAGACCTAATATTAAAAGTAAGTGAATTACTCTCAAAATATTGTTGGTCCCTTTTATTTTTTGGTAAAAAAATCGGGAAATTCACCCCCTAATTAGCATCACATATATATTTTAAAATTACCACTTCACAAGCTACTTTGTCTATGTATTATTTATATGATCTGTAAGTTTCATCGGTTCAAAGTGCTTCGTTTTGAAAAAGCTGTAGTTAAAATGTCTTGACCGAGTAACTAATCATGAGTTTAGGCAAATTTTTAACAGCCATATCATAACCAATTTTTGTCTAACAAGAAAACAAAAAATCAAAAATATTCAGAAAAGCAAAACGTACATTTTATTACTCTTTGAGATTTTTGGTATTCCTAATTGTTTTTAAGTTAATTCCATAAACAATTACGATTTTTTTCAAAATTAATAAAAATGTTTTATTTTTCAAAATTTAGCACTTTGAACCAATGAAACTTATAGATAATATAAACAATACATAAGTAAAGTAACTTGTAAAGCGGTAACGATTAATTTTACGCTGTACTTAAACTGCCGTCAAACGGTCGTGTACTATAATGCCGTTAACAGCTATGACGTCAGTCTTATGATGCGTTTTACGGCATTTTCTTCGGCTGCCGTTCGCCTGGAGGCTGGCAATCTTAGTATCAATTATTTCTGATAAAGAATTTATTAATATTAGAAAATTTTCTTATAAACGAAAAAGAAAACGAAGTGAAGTATTAAAACGTATTTTAATTATGGGTAATGATAAATACATAATTAAATTAGTCTTTATTTATTGTAAAACCTGTTGTAAAGTAAGAAAAAAAAATAATTATAGAAATTTAATCCTTTCTTTGGAATGGAACCCTGGATTTATTTGAAAATGTTTTGGGGTTCCTTTTCTTTTTTTCTTTTTTGGTGGTACTATTGCTGTCAGTGCTTGTGCTGAGTTTGAATTGACGTTATTTCTAACGCATTTCCATCTAACCATGCCTTGAATCGTACATGTACTGGGCAATCTTCTTTGAATGTCCAAGACTGCCGAATGCTTTTCCCACCGCTCTCGAACTTCCTTCCACCATGATTGCAAGCATAAACAAGTTGATAATGGATTAAAGAGCGTCCTATCGGCCTCTTAATTTTACTGCTCGAAATAGTACGTGCATATTGTTTCCAAAACGTGGTAAATGTACTTTCTCCAAGTTCCAGGATGGCTTTTTTGCATCGGCAATAGAAAGAAAACTAAATTTATGGTGATCAGTAAAAAGAACATTCAACATATCGACCTGAATATTCAAGCCGAACGTATTGAAAGAGTACACTGATTTAAATATCTGGGATATACAGTAAATGATAAGTGGGACCCAGACGTAGAGATTAGGATCCGAATTGAAATAGCAAGATCCAAATTCATAAAAATGAGAAAGCTCTTAAGCAACCGCAACCTAAGCGTTAACCTCCGATGGTGCGCCACGAAATGCTACGTACTCTCTACGCTACTTTAAGGAGTAGAAGGGTGGACGTTCACAGCAGCAACTATAAAGAAGTTAGCGGCTCTAGAAATGTGGCTGTATCGACGCATACTGAGAATACCTTGGACAGACAGAGTGACCAACATAGAGGTATTGAGACGAGTGGGTAAAGAGGTGGAATTTTTAACAACTGTTAAAAGGGGGAAAGCGTCATACCTGGGCCATGTGTTCCGTAATGATAAGTACAGTCTGCTACAGCTTATCGTGGAAGGCAAGATTGAGGGTAGAAGAGGTTTGGACAGAAAGAAGAAATCCTGGCTGAGAAACTTGAGAGAATGGTTTCAAATACCAGAAGCTGCGAACATAATACATGCGGCACAAAACAGAGAAACCTATCGTTTGATGGTCACCAACCTTCGGTAGAAGACGGCACATAAAGAAGAAGAAATGAGGAAAATGTATCGTCAACTTTTAACATCATTGACATACCAATACTTAACCTAACTAAAAGTACCAATATTTAGAAAACGAACGGACGCCCAATAATGACACTTACCTAAGTCATTCAAGTTTTCCAAATTAAAACTTATTATTCCCACAATCATTAACAATTAGTTACAAATATAACGCTTGTAACTATATACTGAGACGGGCACTATAATAAAATAAGATAGAAGAATCGTCAACTTGTGCATTAACTCACCACGTGTATATAATATGCTGAACTGCAAGTGAAGCGAACGGCAGCCGAAGAAAATGTCGTCAAACGCATCATACGAATGACGGCATAGCTGTTAACGGCATTATAGTGCAAGACCGTTTAACGGCAGTTTAAGTACAGCGTTAATTTTATTTGAGAAGCTAATTAAGGGGTGATTTTCGCCATTTTTTGACCAAAAAATAAAAGAGACCAACAATATTTTGAGCGTAACTCACTTACTTTTAATGTTAAAAGTTTTTTTTTTAACAAAAATAAACACTTTAAAAAAGTTGTAATTAATTTTCCCCGAAAAATGCTCCGTTTTTTTGGTTATTTCACATAGAAATATTCGATTTGGAATTTGACGAAGAAGAACCTACATTTCATTAGCTGCAACTCTGCTTCTACTGGGTCTGCAGACGTCACGCATACACCATTGGTTCAATTTTTTATAAGCTATATTTTTACTCTAAATATTTTTTTCGCTAAAATACTTACTTTTGAGTTATCTCCGAAAAACCGTACAAAAACATTTTTTTTTAGTTAAAAATGAACACATTCACTCGCAAATAACTCGAAAAGTATTTACTTAGTAAAAAAACTCTATAGAACAAACGTTACTCAGAATTAGGCATTTTATCCAATTCCGGACTTATTTTGAACGTATATTTTTTCACCCCCGAAAAAAAAATTTCACCCCGTATTTTCCAATTTTTGTAAAATGGAGGGGATGTAGAATTGTAAACTTTTTCTTATATAATAATAGACAATTTCAACTACCTATTCCCAAATTTTCATCCTTCCTTTATTTTTTGGGACATCTTGGTTATTAAAGCACCCTAATATGTCGGTGTAGATTTTGGCGTTCGATCCGACCATCACTTGTGACATCGTTGCCGTATCCTCTATTTTTTCATATTATCACGTTACAATTTTTGTGATATTATACACGAGCGTGACACCCTCAAAAAAGCGCTTAGTTTTCGAGATACTGACCGCAGAGGGATGAATGGCTAATTTTATTCATACTTTGTATTTTCGAGGGTGCTGAAAACGAAAATGAAGTTTATTTTGAATTTTATGTGGGGGAACATTGTCAAAATCGCAATTTTAACCTAGAAATAAAAAAAAAGAAATCACGTTTTTTTGCGTTTACCTCGCTACAACTCTGTTCGATTTTAATATTTTTTTCTGAAATTTTTACACTATATAGCTGTAACATTTCTGAAGACAAAGGTATCTTCCTCAAGTTTTTATTCTTATCATGATAAAGGTTATGAAGTTTTCAAAGAAAAAGGTGCGGATTTGTGCATTGCAAAGTTTAATCGCAAAAGTTGTGTGACGAAGTTTAAAATTTAGCTTCTCAATTCCGTTTATTTTAAAGTAAAGAGTACAAAGAAGTTTTCTGGTAAGTTTTAGATCAAAATGTTTTATAGAAAGAAAAATAGTGCAACTCTTAATGTCAACATTAGAAATCCCCAATATACCGCTTATTTTTTGAGGGACAGACAATCTAGGTCTATAAGCTTTTATTTGACACCTTATTTGTCATTTTACCTAGTATAATGACGGAGAAGTAAACGTTATTATTCTATTATTCTTGTAGGTTCATTTAACATTGATTGAAATTATGAAAGAAATATATAGAAAACAGCATGGCAACACTGTGAAGCACAAACATAAAAATTCAGCCACATTCAGCTGTACGTTACATAGGGTGCTTTAATATCAAAGATGTCCTTTTTTTGGAGGTTTTCGTAAAATTTTGCGTTTCCTGATCGGACTAAATATACAAAAATAAAATCGAGAGATACAAGTGAAATTTTTATTTATAAATATCCAAAGGTTTTAAGTACTGTTCTTTGTTCATTCTATCTACTTTTACGATTCACCACCGAACGACACCGAACATCGAACAGCTGTTCCATCGGTAGCCGTGGGTAGGTATACCAACTTCTCGTGATTCTCTTTCTCGCTCAAACTTGTACCTACTGATTCTACATAAGGTTCTCTTTTTAGACAACTTAATATTTTCTTCCGTCTATAACGTCTAAGAAATAACTCATCTCATAATAGTCTAGGGCGCATCTGTTTTGAGATGGACGTTGAGAGGTGACTCAAATTTTTTTGCAGAAATTGCTTGAAAATATCTTAAATAATAATATTTGAGTTATCCTCCCACTCAAAATGGTCCGGAACATTGTTTAAATAATCAAAATGTCAAAATATGAAGGAAAAATTCGATTTTTTTATTGGTTTTTTGATTATAACTTTAAAACTATTCATTTCTGAGAAAAGTTGTACTGACATAAAAGTTGCGTAATTAAATTTGCTACTATATAGAATTGGTTAAAGATTTAAAAAATAGTCACCCTTGTTGCAAAATAGCAATAATTGCGAAAAAAACCATACAAATACAAGTATTCGCCTTTTACGTTTTTCGACCATTTATGCTACACTTAGTACCTTCATATTTTACCCCGAAAAACTTTATGATCTAGTAAAACAACACTGTAAATTTCATTAAGATCGGTTTAATAGATTTTGCAAAATAAATTTTGCAATCCAGCTTTCGCAAAAAAAATTCATTTTTTTTTAATGTTGCAGGATTGAAAATAAAGCAGATAGCAAGTTGAATTTTTTTTTGCTTATAGAAGTGTACTTTACCTTTCATCTGCAATTTTCAAAATTAAAATCGATTAATTACCACGGCGTCAGAATTTTTTTTAAATAAACAATAATTTTTGGTGCTACGCGCAAGACAGTGGTGTTCGATTCACACAAGTTGATTTCCACCAAAATTTCTTCCAATCTTTATCTAATATATTATTTTCTTACTCTATATTTTGTTGTATTTTAATATTTTAATTCCACAAAAATCAAACTAATTTTATTATTGTTTATGAAATATTGTTCAAACAATTGCATATGTTTAAAAATAATAAACTTTTATTCTCTAAGTTAAAATATATGAACAAAGAAACTTTTTGCTAAAAAAAGTGTTATTTCAAAGGATAGAGTATGTGTTTTTATTTTGCAATAAACAAATTTATTTATTTATATCGAAATGTAATAAAAATTAAAATGTATCAATCATTATCAAAGGTCATTGGAATGCCCAATCAGAGCAAACTATCCGCTGTCCTGCGCGTAGCACCAATAATTAATGTTTATTTAAAAAAATTCCTGACGCCGTGGTAGTTAATCGATTTTAGTTTTGCGAATTACAAATGAAAGGTACAGTATACTTCTATAAGTAAAAAAAAATTCAACTTGCTATCTGCTTTATTTTAAGTCCTGTAACATTTTGAAAAAATTAATTTTTTTTGCGAAAGCTGGATTGCAAAATTTATTTTGCAAAATCTGTTGAACCCATCTTAATTAAATTTACAGTATTGTTTTACTGTACCATAAAGTTTTTCTGGATGAAATATGAAGGTCCTAAGTGTAGCATAAATGGTTGAAAACCGTAAAATGCGAATACTTGTTTTTGTATGGTCTTTTCGCAATTATTGCTATTTTACAACAAAGGTCACTATTTTTTAAATTTTTAACCACTTCTATATTGTAGGAAATTTAATTATGCAACTTTTATGTCAGTACAACTTTTCTCGGAAATGAATACTTTTAAAGTTATAATAAAAAAACGAAGAAAAAAATCGAATTTTTCCTTCATTTTTTGACATTTTGATTATTTAAACAATGTTCCGCACCCTTTTGAGAGGGAGGATAACTCAAATATTATTATTTGAGTTATTTTCAAGCAATTTATACAAAAGAATTTGAGTCACCTCTCAACGTCCAAATGTACTAATATTTTTACAGATGCGCCCTGGTCTATAACGGTGGATGATCCATCACACCGAATTTACGTTTTATAGTTATGGAGATAGTTATATGTTACAGTTATGTTAACTTTAAGGCAAACGTTAAAAATAACTTCGGTAATTCATCACACGGCCGAATAACATACTAAAGTAAAACCGGCCACTCACGATACTGCGGTGTCGTTCGACAAAATCGTCGATGATATCAATTCTGCAGTATAGAAACCAGTTTCTCTGTGGTAAAATTGTAACGATTTTATTGGATGCACGGTCACACACGATTAAAATTCCTCACATACCACGTGTACTACCCAGTTCCATTCCATTTCATAGCGTTCGATGGCCTTCTGTGTAATTCTTAATCCCTTGGCTGATAACTGTGTGCCATGGTCTCCATTCCATATGTCATAACGTAGAATACAACTGTTGAATACAGATATCTTAGATCAGAGAATCCTTTTCTTTAGATTTATTGGTATCTTTTTGTTTTTCAACACAACAAGTCTTCCTACTGCTGCCCAAGTCATTCGGATTCTTCTAGTTATCCCTGCCGTTTGATTCTGTTCGCCTGGTTTAATCATGTGATCAAGGTACAGTTCACCAAAAATAGCTGAAAGTCTGAAATTCTAACTGCCTGCGCGAACAATGAAGTGAGAACGCATTCGGAAGGAATAAGAGCCTGTACGCGCTGGTGACCTCTTAAATATAGGTCACAATCAAATTTACACAAACAACAGTGCAGGACTTATTATGGGTAATCCTCTAAGCCCATTACTATCAGATATATTTATGAACCAACTTGAAACAACAATTTCTAAATACCCCGTATTTAGACAGTTCTTATATTGGTGGAGATACGTGGATGACATACTAGTCTGCTTAACAGGAACTAACAGACAACTTGACCAATTTCTATCATACATTAATTCACTTCATAGTAATATTGAGTTCACAATAGAAACAGAACAGAATAATTCCATAAACTTTCTAGATGTAACGATTACCAGACTACACAACAAACATGAGTTCTCCGTATATCATATCCGCTTGTGTTGCTATAAATTATGGCATTATAAACCAAAAATTATATTTTTATATTGACCATTTATACTTTATATTACCATTATATTGACCAAAAGGTTTCGGAGAAAAATGGCGTAAGCAGTAGGGTAATAAAGTAGTAATAAAATCGTCTAATGCCATACTAATAGAAATTAGATGTTCGGTTCCGGTGAAGCATAAATATGGTGTCTTTGTATCAGTACCTTTTGTTAAAAGCGGCCTTTATCTTTGAATATTTACCCAAAGTATGAAAAAAGTGTAAACTATGAGAACAGGTCAATTTACAGAGAACTGTGTACATATTTAAAAATACGAAAATAGAATGGTAAAAAATGAGATATTTATAATATAACCTTTCTCGTTAGAACCTTGTTTGAACTATCAGACCAGCTCTTTTGGTAGGTATGAGATGAATGGACGTATGTTTCATCCATGTATATAATTGGGCGATTTGCGTTCCTGTAACGTTTCATACTACGTAAGAAATTCAGTCTAAGATGTTGAATATTGGGCTTTTCCATTAATAATTTTCTATTAGTTCTGGTTTTTCGCCAACGAAATCCCATCTTTCTAATTACTGTTCGTAGGCTTTCTATGGAACCTGAGTAGTTGTATTCCTCTGTAAATGTTCTGTGTATGCGTCTCACAGTTGGCACTTGTTTTTGTGTTATACAAAAATCCATTATATTATAACGTCGAAGACGCCCTATATCAAAATCGTCCAAGCACGTTTTTGAAGCGCTTTTTTTCCTCTTTTGTTTGGAGTTACAAATGAGGAACATTCGCCGTCTTCAATTAATTGCATTTTCCGAGCAACTTTTTGAACGCTGCTTAAACTAACACCTGTTGCCAATACCACACGCTCCTGCAGTTTTTTCAAATATCTACACGGTTCATTGTTTTTGGCTTCATTTCTCATAAAATGAATCACATTTGCTATCACTTCCCGTGTCTGATTATTTAAAACTTTTCCCTTCAGATTCGATTGAAACTCCATGTTTAATATAGGTACACAACACAGATTTGCAAATTTGGAATTGACTCTCCTTTGCGGTTCGTACTTTTAAAACATGTTTCGCAGACTGTACCGACTTGTTCACGTCACAAACGGTAGATATTAAGTGGACGCTCAGTGCGAGATCCGTCGGATGACGAATGCGCATCATGGGCGTGGTTATTTTCAGACTTTCAGCTATATTTGGTGAACGTATATATTATACTCTTCGACACTTTCGATCTCACTTCCATCTAAGTCGATTGTGTTATTTTTTGATTTGTCATCACTTTTATTTTATTTAGACTCATTTTTAAACCGATTTTCGCAGATTCTTAAGCTCCTGTAGCATGCAGATTAGTTACTCTATATTGTTGTTTATGACTAGGTACTATATCATCGGCAAATCAAATGATAAACTTGATGGCAGATCTTTAAGAAGATACGATATTTGTGAAATAGCCTAAGGCCTAAACGATATACCTACGCGGACAAATCCACCGCGTTAAATGGATTAAAAGAAAAGAAGAATATTGGGTAACCTATACTGTACCTATACAACAACCGAAATGCTACTAGATGCACGGGAACAATGAGCTAATACACTCCTGGACAATTCACTGTTTACTTTTATGTCTAGTGACGTGTAGAACGTCAGAAAATGTATAGAAGGCGAATATTAACATAGAAAGTTGACAGTTAATAGAACAGCTGTATTTGACGTTTATAATTGTCATTGTGTTAAAGTTGTACAGTATTGTAAAATTCTTGTTGTTTGAATAAAGTTATTTTAAAGTAGAATAACAATACTATCAATTAATGCATTTTTTGTATGGAATAACAACTATTTTGAATAGTTTCTTAACAGTAACATGACATACATGAAAGTCACATCTGAGAACGGACCGGATTAGCCCAAAAGCATAGCAATTAGGTACCTATCCATGTATCTAGTAGCGTGGCGCTTACTGTATACAAAAGAGCCTGTCTGTTCAATGTTTTTTATTCAGTGACATTCTTTTCTGTTACTACTTTTCCTATACAGTCAAACCCGCTTATTAGAATACCTACCTCTTAAAGGAATATCCCGATTTAAGGAATAGAAATTTGAGGACCCAAAACGTTTCTACTATCGACTAATGATCGGTTATTAGAATATCCCGGTTATAGGAATACTTCTGATTAGCCCTAAGGCTATTACGATAAGCGGGTTCGACTGTACCATCTACCTACTATTGTTCCACGTTCCTACAATTCGATGTTAAAAAAATGATTAATATTAAGAAAGCTACAATGTTTACCCATATCATTTTCTTTTAGTAAATCGAGTAATAAACTCGTATCAATGGCGTGACCAAATCAGTTCTAATTATTTAACCAAACATATTCCGCCGAATGGCATAGAAGAAAGACTGCAGAACCTAGAGGAACAACTAACATTGAGCACACCTGTTCCTAAAAATGTTTACCAACGCCTTCAAAATTTAGAAGATCGATTGATATATTTAGAATCTATTTCACCTGAATATGTCCAATTTTGGGTAAGTGCCTATTTGATAACTGAGTATGTATAGATTTGGCTTTTTGTAAATTTCTTGTTTTTTTCTTTCTTTTTTGGGTTACACTGGCTGTTGAAAATACTAGAATTTAAACCGAATATTTCGCTATTGCTATAGAGAACTACCGCATTTATTATATTTGGTAGTAATTGTGCATTGCTTGCTCTTAAGACGGTATCATCAGCATACCCGATGATGGCCCTCTTCTAATGCTTCTCTGAATATTATTAGACCTTCCGAATAGATATTAAATAATATCGGTGGCAAAACACAACCCTGTCGCACTTCTTTTCGGATGTGGTATGCTATACACTGCGCGTGTATAGCACACACAAAATGAGTCATTTTTGATGTCGAATTTCTTAATGTAATAGTGATTTTTTTATATGTTATAGCCTTATTCTTTAACAATATCGTTGTAATATTATTGTTGCTAGACAGGTAAATTGTGATTGTACACCGGGTGTACCAATCTATCTGTTTTTTTCTCTAAGTTCACCACACTCTGTGGAATATTCTAGCATTTATAAAATACTAAAATTAAAACCAACTATAGCCTCAGCCATATAGCCGTATACAGTGATGAGCGCGCTAATAACCGGCAAAATAACGCAAACGATGGAAAACATAATACATTGCGAAACAAAAAGAGATGAAACTAGTGGAGGTGGAAATTATCATTATCAACGTATAAATAATTAACATTACATTACAGTTTCCCACCTTTAGACCTGCGTGACAGGAGTATTTTATAAAATTCTACTGTCACAGTGACAGTTGTCACACTTATCTGATACGTCTAAAGGTGGGAAACTATGTAATGTAATGTTAATTTATACGTTTATAACGATAATTTCCACCTCTACTAATTTCATCTCTTTTTGTTTCGCAATGTATTATGTTTTCTATCTTTTGCGTTATGTTGCGGTTTTGTCGGTAATATCCGTATACACGCCAATGGTTAATATAAAATTCTTAATTGTATGGCAAAAAATGCGCAATAACTACCTCTTAAAACCTACCAAATTTCATTTGCATATCTTAACCGGTTTTAGAGCAATAAATAAATCGTCAATTTGTAAGAAAAAAAATCAACATCCCGTATCTCGGAAACGAAGCATTTGTGGACATGTTTATAAAGCAAACGGTCATTATTTTTTCATGCAGAATTACCCCTTAAAGTTTGTCGCTCTTATTTAGAAATACCCTGTATTTATGAAGAACACGGCTAGTTGTTAAAGTACCTAACCTTTTTATTATCCAACATAACCGAATGAAGCAAAAAACAGAATTTTAGAAAATCTGAGGCCATAGTTGCGGATTGGTACACCCGGTATACAATGACAATTTACCTGTCTAGCAACAATATTATTACAGAGATATTGTTAAAGAGTGTGACATAATTTTGTCACCCGATTGTTTTCAGCTCCTGGCCTATTTATTATAATTTAACAGGCCCTTTTTTACTGAATTTGATTTATGTGTTTGTGAATTCATTTAAAAGGGGGACCTTTTTAACAGGTACACACCTCGATATTTCTTTTTCATTCTAGAAAATGATTATTTGATATTGATGTAAATAACCCTTCGATTGTTATTCTAGAATAAGACGAATTCTTCCGTAATAATCTTTCTTATTCTGGAACATTGTAATAATGTATAAATAGGGGTTTTTGGAATTAGTAGGTCAGTTGTGAATTTGAAACCGTCAGTGTACTTTGATATGTAACGGGCGCGGTATTTTTGAATTTGTAATTAGATAAATTAGTAGATTTGGTGTAATAAATAAATTAGATATCGTAGTTTGTAAAATAAAAGATATAAATTCAGTGTTTTTCATTTGTTTAGAAGTAAGTTATTAAAAATAAATAAAAACTAAAACTAAACAACGGGTAGCGAGTAGGAACTCTTTAGATTATTGAAGATAGTCCTATCAGGGAAAATGAATCAATCCCTGCCTTTCGCAGATTCCGGGGGTTTCCTGACCGGGGAAACTAGTACCTGTTTAGGGTCCCTTGTCCAGGGTTACGGATGAAGTCCACAACGGCAGACATGGCGGAGAAGCGGAGCTTCGGTACGGTGTGGATGGCGGAAGTGGCAACCCTCGATTATAGGGGTAATATAGAATCAAAACCGTAGCGTCTGATCCAGAATGGACGGCTACGAACAGCGTCTGACCCAGAGTGGGCGGCTGATATAAAACTCACCAACCCGTCTAGCCAGCGTGGTGTTTTAGGGCTACTCACCCTTCCAACTACATAGAAATGGCGAATACTAAAACGAACGGATATGGTCCCCAGGTGGGTACGGTATGTTATGCCAAGTCCCACACCCAGAAAAGGGTCTGCCTCGTGGAATCTGGGGGAGGCAAGAATTCGCTTAGTACACACAAAATGCACATCGGAACATATAACATCAGAACGATGAGGACAGAAGATAACCTAGAAGAGTTGCAAGAAGAGCTTAAGACCATAAAATGGGACGTAGTAGGCTTGTGCGAGACAAGGCTTAAAGGCGAAGAAACGACTCTTCTAAAATCAGGCACACTTTGTACCAATACAATTCAGGAAATAACCAAGGTATAGGAGGCGTAGGCTTTTTGGTACATAAAAGAATTGAAAACTTGGTAACTAAATTCCAAGCGATTTCTAATAGAGTTATCTATCTGGTGATAAAACTAAATTGTAGATATAGTATTCAAATAATCCATTGTTATGCGCCAACTTCTTCTGCAGATGATGAAGAGGTAGAACAACTTTATGAAGACATTACAAGAGCCAGAAACCTAGAGAAAACATATTACGTAATAATTACGGGAGATTTCAACGCTAAAATAGGAAAGAACGAAAATAACAACGACAACGAATATATTGGAAATTTTGGACTGGGAAGTAGAAATCACAGGGGAGATATGCTCGCAAATTTCCTCTGCAAAGAAAAGCTATTCTGCTTAAACACATTCTACAAGAAAAAGATGCAGAGAAAATGGACGTGGCACAGCCCAGACGGCAAAGTAAAAAATGAAATTGACTTTATACTCTCTAACTTCAAAAACATTGCTAAAGATGTTACTGTACTAAATTCTGTCGACACTGGTAGTGACCATCGGTTAGTTAGGGTGCGAATAGAAGTAAATACGAAATTCGATAGAAGAAAATTATTAACACAGGATAAATTACCAAACATAGAAGCCCTCGAAATGAATCAAGAGGAATATCAAAGTGAACTAAAAAAGAAACTAGGACCTTTACCAGTATTCAACACGAAAGATATAAATGAAATAACAGAAAAATTAACGAATGACATAACATCAACTATAAAAAAGATCTGTGGTAAAAATAAAAATCCGAGAAAAACGAAACTTAAACAAACAACACTGGATTTAATGGAAGAAAGAAGAAGAACATCTAAAGAATTACCAGAATATAAGGCTATCAACAATAAAGTTAAAAAGAGCATAAGGTCAGACTTGCGGGCTTATAAAACAAAACAAATATTGCAAACCATCGAAGACAATAGAAACATGAGAGTATTGAAATCAAATTTAACTAAAGGAAAATCGAAGTTAACTAAAATCAAAAACCAACAGGGGAATACGCTGACGGAAAAAACTCAAATAATCAAGGAAATACAAACGTTCTACAAGAATCTTTATACATCCACTATACAGAACCCCGGAACAGACCATAGAACAATTCTAAACGTCGGCTCGGAAACTCTCCCTAAAATAACTTCTTCGGAAATTAGACATGCCTTACAGCAAATGAAGAATAAAAAAGCTCCTGGCGAGGATCATATAACGTCTGAAATGTTAAAAATGGGTGGCAACACCGTTGTAGAGGTTGTGGAAGTCTTGCTGAATAGGTGTCTAATAGAGAAAAGAATACCCAATCTGTGGGAAAACGCCGAAATAATACTTTTACACAAGAAAGGAGACACTACTAATATTGAAAACTACAGGCCTATAAGTTTGTTGTCACATTTATACAAATTGCTAACAAGAATAATAACCAACCGCGTAACACAAACACTTGATTTATATCAACCGGTTGAACAGGCGGGATTTCGAAAAGGGTTTGGTACTAACGATCACTTACAAACCATCAGAACGCTGGTAGAAAAAACCACAGAATATAATGTACCCTTACATATGGCATTTATTGACTTTCACAAGGCTTTCGATAGTATTGAAACCTGGTCCTTTTTGTCAGCCCTCAGGGATGCTCGAATAGACTCACGGTACACTACACTCATTAAAAACATTTATGAACAGGCCACATTCCACATCAAAATCAATGAAGACCAAAAAACCGAAAAAATACGCCTTGGTAAAGGTATTAGACAAGGTGATACTATTTCACCAAAACTTTTTACCTTAGCATTGGAAAATGTATTCAAACAGCTCGACTGGGAGGAAAAAGGTCTAAACATTGATGGTGTACGTTTGAGTCATTTGAGGTTTGCGGACGACATAGTATTATTCAGTACAGATATCAAGGAACTGGAGCAAATGATGAAGGAACTAAACCAGCAGTCAAATAAAATAGGTCTCAAAATGAATCTTCAGAAAACAAAAATAATGAGTAATGTACAAACTAATCTTGTTATTGACAACGTCAGTCTTGAAAATGTAGACCACTATATATATCTTGGACATACCATCAAAATCGGCAAAGAAAACCAAATAGCCGAAATAAAAAGACGCATACAATTGTCTTGGGTAGCTTTCGGCAAGTTAAGCTTTATATTGAAGAATAGAGATATACCAATGTGTCTAAAACGTAGAGTTTATGACAAATGTATCTTGCCTGTAACTACATATGGACTGGAGACCATGGCCTTTACAAAGAAAACCTTAGAGCAGCTCAGTACAACTCAAAGAGCGATGGAGAGGGCCATGCTAGGGATTAGTTTGAGAGACAAAATTCGAAATATCGACATTCGTGAAAGAACAAAGATTACTGATGTCGCAGAACGTATAGCAAGGCTCAAGTGGCAATGGGTCGGACATGTTGCCCGAGATAATCCCGAAAAATGGACACAGACTAACAAACTGGAGACCAAGAGAGAACAGGCGAGGAGTAGGCAGACCGCAGAAGAGGTGGGCAGATGATATCAAACAAGTCGCGGGCAAACAGTGGAGGAGAATTGCCAAGAGTAGAAATCGATGGAAGCAAATGGAAGAGGCCTATGTCCAGCAGTGGACGAACAAAGGCTGAAGAAGAAGAAGAAGACTAAACATTAGTGCCTAAAAGATCATAGAAAAGACAGTTTTGTAACATTGGTGATCAGAAGTGGATAATAATAAAGAAAATAAACTCAGTTTAAATACAGTTTAAATACATTTAATAATAACTAAATATAAATCGTAATAAATAAAGTGTGTAACCATGTCTTAAATTAGTAGATTTGGTGTAATAAATAAATCAGATATCGTAGTTTGTAAAATAAAAGATATAAATTCAGTGTTTTTCATTTGTTTAGAAGTGAGTTATTAAACATAAATAAAGTCAACGAAAATTAAACATTAGTGCCTAAAAGATCATAGAAAAGACAGTTTTGTAACAAGAGTAAGGCTATAACATCGGACAAGTTTAGGAAATTCGAGACATCAAAAATAATCCATTTTGTGGGTGGCCCGTTTTCTCTGACGCGCAGTTTATTTCAGTTATTGCCCTATGGCGCCAATATAGTTCTGAGATAATTCGCAGACAAATGCTTTTTGATACCCAATAAAATATACATTTACATTCTTGTCTCTGCATCGGTGTGTAACACATTTAAGGCAAACAGAGCTTCTCGTATTCTCAATCCGTTTCGAAATCCGAATTGAGTGTCACTCATCGTCATCTGAAATTCACATTTCTTGTAAATTCGTGGATGATTCTGAGAAAAGTTTTAAGGATATGAGACATCAAGCTTAATATCCAATAGTCATGGCGTTGTGAAGAATTTGTTTTTTTTTTGTTACGAATGTTGATTTTAGCCAGTCTGTTGGTATTTTACCTATATCGTACTTGCGGTGTATAGAGAAAATATTATATTTTCAACGAAAACTTTTCGTTTATAAATTCGCAACGGCTGTGTGTTATTGCGTTGCCGTTCCTGCAATACTTGGAGAAGATTTATCGATGGATTCCTATGTAGTTTTGTCTTCTGAATCCAAATCTGAAAACGGCATTTTGACATCTCTAACCGTCTTCGAGATAATCGACCTCAAAGTCTAAAATGTGACGTCACAATCCTTTTATTTTCTGCCGACACACTAAACGTCAGCTGAAATCGTTGCTAGTAAGTAGGCTAGTTTTTTAATTTGAATTTGTTAAGCAAAGCATAGGTTATTTACATTATTTGAGTTTGACACTTCGTGAATGTCAAACTAAATTTTAAATTAAGTATTAATAAAATATAAATGACACTAAATGTTTTGATTACATTACAAATTAAAAATTTTGATAGTGAATTTAATTGTAAATACGATGTCCAAAAAGGTTTATACGAGTATACGGCCTCCCATTTAATGGGAGTACCTAATGATAAATGGACTGTTCCATTTGTTATGAAATGAAAATTGTTATTATAGTCGGTTCGCTAAACTCAGACACAACTGGCTAGTGATTTTAGTAAGTATTTTTTTTTTGTTTTTTGCCAATTTTGCCAAAATTGGCAAGATTACTAATTATTTAGTAATTATTAACTATTTAGTAATTATTTGTTTTTTGCCAAATTGGTAAGATTACTGACTAAAATCACTAGCCAGTTGTGTCTGAGTTTAGCGAACCGACTATATGAAATGTTGTTTGGGATAAAAAATTATGTTCTGATATGTGCAATTACCTCCTTCTAATGGAAAAAAATATTTGAAGATTTTTCTCAAATTATGGATACCAAAAACATTTTCATTTATAACTCTTTTATTTTTAATTTGACGAAGAAAAGTTATTCTTCATAAAAAGCTCTTCATGGTATAAGATTTATGATGCAACCATCATATATCAAATTTTATTAATTTTATACGAGGTATATAAAAAATATGAATTTCGATCAAGAGTAAAGTACCTTTATAGTTCAACATTTAAATTAGAATGATATAATTGCACATTAAAACATAATTTTTAATTCTAAACAACTTTTCATAATAGCAATTTTCTATATTTTGAATTAAAATACGTAAATAAACAAAGTTTTCGTTATGATAATGCTCGCCTTTTCAGCTTGTTTAAATTTAAATTTAATTTATTTAAATTTTATAAAAGATACAATACTAACACATGCCTTTGTATTTTAGAATAAAATTGTAGTCCCAAATGGAAGTTCAGCAAAGAAGAAAGTATTTACAATTAGTGAAATTGATGCTTTAATTGCTGAAGTACAAAGAGTATAATGTAACCTTAGTTTGTAATTAAAAAAATAAATTTGTTAATCAAATGTTTACCCGATGTGTGTTTTGTTTTTGTGATATTCATTTATAACTTTACTTTATTCCTTCCGTTATAGGGCTTTTCATTCACAGTCATTTGTTTCGAGCTTCTGTCATGTGTCACGTAATATTAATATATCTGCGTCATACGTTATTGGTATATATCAATGATACAAACCAAAGACGTATGACGTAGATATATTATTATTATGTGACACATGACAGGAGCTCGAAACAAATGACAATCGATGAAAAGCCCTATACAATAGTTACATAAATTACTATCCGTTGGAGAGTTGACACGAATGGGATATGTCATTTCGACAGAGCTTCTCATGGTGGCATAATTTGTAAGCTATCTATCACAGGTGATAAATTCATTTCTTTTTCTTCACTATATTTTCTTACTTTAGTAATGACATCTTTTTTAACCAGATTCTGGAAAACAAAGAATCTACATATCCCTCTCTTACTATAGTGTTTACAATCCAGGGCAAAGCACATTACCATTTTTATCATATAAAATACAACGGTTCACAAAAGTTCCTAAACTTTGCTTGTGGAATATCACTAAAAAATTATATTTCATAGAAATTTAAGACCGAATTATGGTAGTATTATCTTAAAAAACACTATACTTAAGCAGAAATAGCAACAGAAGAAGCAAAATTTCAACTTTATAGCAATTAAAAAGGCTGAGATTGGGCAAATCCTGGCTTTTCAACATTTGTTTACAAAGTGATAATAACAATATGACAGTCATGACGTCACACTTCGGCTATCAGCCTTAAAATCTCCGTATTTTTGTACATTTAAACTATATTTATGTATTATATCAGACATTTTCTACCATATAGAGGATTTATAGCAAATTTTTAATTAATAGTAATACTGTAAAAATTAATTAGTCCTGTCGCCAGGGGGGGTACAACGGCCTCCTTAATTCAGATGGACTTACCCAAGTTTTTTTTATATATTTTGACCCGTAGAATACGAATTTTTTGGGTAACAGTTGATCCGGATGTCGATAAGATTGTTATAGACAAAGAACTTGAGGAATTACATAACAGCGATTTCTCGCAAAACAAAACATCTTTTTGTATTTTTTGGGTCATTTTAAGCAAAAAATATTCCTACAAGTTTTTTCGTAGAATGCATAGTTTTCGAGATAACCGCGGTTGAACTTTCAAAAAATCGAAAAATTGCAATTTTTGAACCCGAATAACTTTTGATTAAAAAATAAAGTAGCAATTCTGCTAACCGCATTTGAAAGTTTAAGTCAAGTTATATCGGTTTTGATTATTTTCATTGCTAAAAATTAATTTTTTTATTGTTAAACTAATCTATAAACACATAGTGTTTCCCGTGACTAATACATGCGTTTTAACGCATGCTACGTAGAAAATGCCTCGCTTGCACTTGTAGCTACTCTACCTACTCGTTCGATTTTAAATGAGAAATCATAGAAAACATCACTCACATACTAGGTGTTTATAGCTTTGTTTAACAATAAAGTAATAAATTTTTAGCAATGCAAATAATCAAAACCGATATAATTTGACTTAAACTTTCAAATGCGGTAAGCAGAATTGCTACTTTATTTTTTAATCAAAAGTTATTCGGGTTCAAAAATTAGAATTTTTCGATTTTTTGAAAGTTCAACCGCGGTTATCTCGAAAACTATGCATTCTACGAAAAAACTTGTAGGAATATTTTTTGCTTAAAATGACCCAAAAAATTCAAAAAGATGTTTTGTTTTGCGAGAAATTGCTGTTATGTAATTCCTCAAGTTCTTTGTCTATAACAATCTTATCGACATCCGGATCAACTGTTACCCAAAAAATTCGTATTCTGCGGGTCAAAATATATAAAAAAAACTTAGGTAAGTCCATCTGAATTAAGGAGGCCGTTGTACCCCCCCTGGCGACAGGACTAAATAGTAAAATCGTAAATAATCTCTTGTTTTTCTAAATCACACATAAAACATACACATAAGATCGTCTCCTGCATCGACAGAGTGTACCACGTGACCTATAATCATAGTTAACGCTCCCAGAGCATATCGACGTACCGTTGAAAACTGTACCTGGTTTCCATGTGGAATCGCTCCACTGCCAGTGGCGGATCTACCGGGAGGGAAAAAGGGGAAATTTCCCCCTTAGTAAGGTCCAAAATTAAAGAAAAAAATTGTTGAAACATAAAAATATATTAGCTGCCATGCAACTTAAACCACAGACAAATTCAACCTAATAAACACGCTAGTTAGGAAAATTAATGCATACAAGTTATTATTTATGTTTTTTATGTAGTTTGGGTTTATCTTTTTTATGTCTTTTGGTTGGAGTTTAAATTGGAAGTTCCCCCCTAAGGCAAATTTCCCCTCCCAAGACAAATGTCTAGATCCGCCACAGGATGACACACCGGTCTGTTATTTTATTCGGTTAAGAGGATCGGTACGTATTTTCGGCTGCAATGCTATTCAAATGGAGATTCATTTTTTTCGAATCCTGAGAAAACTAATAAGTATTTTTGAAAAATTTTAACGCAGAATGATATATTACGTTATTAGCGAGGGCCGAAAGTCCCTGAGAACTTCTATAATGTTTATTTTAATAAGTTACAGGGGTGAAAAACTAAGAGAAAATGTAGTGTGATTTTTAATTTCAAATATCTCATTCGAAAGAAACTTCTTGTATATTCTAAGGGACTTTCGGCCCTCGATAATAATTTAGTCTTTCATTTTGTGTTTAAATTTTTTTAAAATATTTATTAGTTTTTTCAGGATTCGAAAAAAATGGACACCATGTCCGTGGAAATCGAACATTCGCTATCTTTGTCATACAACGCACTCATTCGAATATAATGTTATGACAAGATTCAAGACAGTGACAAGTAGAGATGTGTCCGACCCGCTATTTTGATATAGCAGTTCATTCTGCTACTGCTTTTTAACGCTTTTACGATGATAATAAAATCAATCAAAGAGTTGTTTATTAAATAGTATTGATAGTGTATTTGAAAAATAATAATTTATTTAAGGCGTACAATTAATAAAAAGTTATTTATTGTTTATATATTATTTATGGAAAATCCAAGTATTTCAAGTCATTAAAGTTCAAATAAAAGTATTATTTTATAAGAGTTCCGATAACCGTAAATAGGTACGAGTTTAGTTATATAGTAAAGTGTCCATGGTGGCATAAAATGTAGTAAATGCTAATGCTTCAAGTACGAACTACATTTTTGAAGATTTCACTACACTTAAAAAGCATTTGCTTTTCTCCGTAGTATTTGCTACTATTTACCAGCCTACAGAGAAGAATGTACTACGCTTTTGAAGTATGTGCTTGTTTAGTAGTATTTTGCTTCAGTTTAAGTGAAGTTGGTGGGTGGACGTCTTCGGCGTAGGTATTTTTTTGTTACAATATGGCAGCATTTATGAATGTGTGTCATAGAAAAATTTACAAACTAAGAAGAAGATTCTTAATTTTTGGGGTCATTCTTTTATCAAATAAAATTTAATAATTGTGAAGAAGATTAACAAATAACAATTGTTCATTTTTATCCTCGCGTAACTCTTGTCGCTTCGGATCCGAGTCACTCATTTTTACTCATGTACAATTCTAATAATTTGGTACGTAAAAATGTGAATTCACAAATCACAAGCACATGGAAAACTAATTCCATCACGATTGGTGTAATGCAGACACGGCTGGCGCTACGCTTTGTAGTAGATACTTCTGGTCAGTAGTAGGTACTTCTGTTGTGTAGTAAGTTCTTAACAAAAGCACCTACTTTTGTGTAAAAGAAAATGCTACAAAGTAGTGACTATTTGCTGAAGCAATAGCATCTACTATGTTTTATGCATTCCGCCCATTTTCTTGAGTGAATTATTAAATGTTGACTTAATATTTTAATAAAGATGATTTTAAGATTTTATAATAAAAGGCTTTGCTTTTTACGGAGAGTTTGAACGCTTTTTTTTCTCGAAGAAAAATAATAAAATGATATTCTCGGCTCCTTTTCCTAAGTGACTTCTCTATTGAGGTTGGCGGTCAATATGGCAAATTTCTCTCTATTCTGGGCTTAATGAACTAAGTCATTTCCTGTTGTGTGAGTCCAATCTCTGATGTTTCGGAGCCAAGATTTTTTTTTTCTTCTTTAACCCCTTTTACCTTGGATCTTGCCATCTAATATTACCTGGAGCTGCTCAAATTCCCTATGGCGCATTGTGTGCTAGATATGACGTCTATCTAATTTTGATAGTATTGACCTTATCTAGGCTTTCCATGGTAACACAGGACATTATTAAAATAACTTTACAACTTTTTTTCTTTTTCGACTTATATAAATAATGGTAACCACTGAATACATAATTAGTGAAAAAATAATCCTATCATTTATACAAGTAAAGGTTATCCAAGAACATTCAAAAACTGAACGAAACCGAAATAGCCATCTCTACCTTTCTAATGACAATGTCACTGTCAACCTAATGTTTACATCTGCAGTTTCCATACCAGTGAGAATTTTACTACACGTAATTTGCCGTGTAAAGACAGAAAAAGTAGGGATAGCCGTAAAATAATTGCGAATTATGTACCCATAGCCTTAATTAATTGCTGTTCATCGTTTTTGATCCATTTTTTTTAACATACTTAAAAACTTGGTTAAAATCGATACTTTTTGACTTACGACCTTTTTACTAATCAGTACAGAATTTATTTAACAAGTGAACTCACAATATTTTCCTAATACAGTTGATCACCTTTGAAACCTTTTGAATCAGTAATATGCTCATAGAGTAAACTTAATAAAGGTGGAAGAATAAAAACAAAAAGAATCTTTTTTAAAAATGTACTTCTCAAATAACAAATTAACAACAAAACGAATACATAGTTTTTTATCAAAATAAGTAACTGTGCAAAAGTGCTTAATTCTAAATATAATAAGGTACATAATATATTAAACATACATCAAGGAGACATATTTAGCTGAAGATTATTGATGATGAACTTTTTGTATCAGTAGGTCGTAGAAATGAGCAAACATTTTCTAAAAACTTAAATTAAACATTAAATATTATGTTTATCTGGGATTAATCCACAATTTATTTTAACGAAAATTCATTTGTTATTTGACGTTTCGATTCCCATTCAGGGAAGCGCGGCTCAGAAATTTCAACTCGCTTCGGAAGCCACGCATCAAATAAATTCAATATTCAGTAGCGTTGTAATTGCGACTTGTGTTCAAATATTTGAGTAATTTTATTTTCAAAGAATTTTGTGGAGAATAGGCGGAGACCAACGTAGTATAAAAAGAGCAGAGATACTGAATAATATTGAACGTGTATAATTATTGTACAAAAATATGAAAAGTGAAATGGACACTATGCTAATGATAAAAACTTGGTTATTATCAAGCTTTGACAAGCTTGACTTAACCTCTTTTAAATCTAGGATAGTCCAGAAATTGGCTAATTTAAATCACGTCATAATGGAGATCTTTCACATCATAATGGACAATTCCTTTTTCAGCCAGATACATTAATCCATTCGCTGCCGATTACGTGCCAGCGCGTGATATGGTTATGTCAGTCAGGTGCCGTTCACGCGCTGGTGAGTGATATGGTTACTTCAGTTAGGTGCCGTTCAACAAAATGGCTCCTAACCGAGTTCCATCCTCTTAGGCAGCGAATGGTTTAAAGCGAGATATACATCTTGAGTGCAATCCCAGTAAACGTATTCCGGTACGTCCCTAGTGTTTCTCACAAAGTCCGTCAGACTCGTCTGGGAAACTTTCATCATCATGTCACAATTTAGGGGTGACCACAAAGGAAAGAAACTAAGTAATTCATTTAATATTGTTTTTTAATCTTTGTGTACCCAATAAAGTACGTGCCTCCTAGAGTCGAGATACGCGTAACAATAGATTGGCTAAAGGGCTTGATGAAGCAGCAGGACAATATATAGGATAAGAACTAACAAAATGCTCGAAGTACTTTACCCAGCCGCCAACATAATAAAAGAAATAGAGTCTAGAAGACTCCAATGGGCTGGACACCTCAGAAGACATTCTGACCAAAGAACAGAGACCTGAAAGCTATGGGCGTGGAAAATTGGATAGAGGTTGCTCAAGACAGAAGAGTAGGGGCATGTTATTGAATCGGCTAAACCCATGAAGGGTTGTAACGCCATGGAGTAAGTACGTAAGTAGACTATAACATATACATTTTTCTTAGGATTTTTCTTAAACATCTCCTCATAAAGCATCCTGAAAGGGGAGAACATTAGCAAATCTCATTGTTTCTCCAAAAATTAGAAATGTCATTGTTTCTCCAAAAATTTCATAATTTTATCATTGCATACTAATGTATCACGCACAACTGTCAATCTGACTTTGTTGCACCAAGAGAGCAAGTAAAAACGTAAATTCAACAACGACATACACGTCATTGTTGTCAATTCTGACTTTATTTCCCCACACAAATACGAGTATTGGTAATATAATACGTAATGTAATAATAATAATAATGTAGATGATGTAAATATATAAATGGTATATACTTATTATAAAATTTAAATTAACCAAAGGATTAACAATTCCAGAACGTTTTCGGTCTTACCAGACCATCATGAATGAAAACATCTTAAAACTAATCGAAACTAGCAACATAGCAAAGTGTACTAACCTATTATCTTCTGAAAATCTTAGATTTTAAAAAAGATATCAGTGTTCACTTCAAGGAAACATACAGATCTCTGCTCGAAAAAAAGACAAAACAGTCCTATGAGTGATACCAGTCAAAATTTGATTAGTATTGAGTATTATTAAGTATTTTTAGCAGAATCAAATTTTAGTTTTTAGCAATGTAATAAAATATGATGTACTATGTTGAATATTTTTAACTTCTTTTTTAAAACATAAAGATCGTAAGACTATGTTCTAAATTACAAAATTCATCAGCTAACTAGTTTCCCCGAAATACATGGCAGTGTGTATCACTTACTCAATTCTTGCATTTTTTGCTTCATATATAAATCTAACTGTGAGTAATCCAGTAAGGTATTTTGAACAAAGTTGTGTAGTATATTCGGCCATTGTTCGTCCAATATCACTAACTTATTCATCGCATTGGCCATATCGTCGAGTACATGAGAAATTTGTTGTTTTGCCTTATATCTAATAGTATTTTCTTCCTATAAAATTTAAATTCAATTAGATATGTCAAAAAAATTAACACTAAAGATCAATCCCATTTTTTAAAACAGAATGATGCTTTCGCACATGTGAAACAAATCTCTCTAAAAACAGAGATTTCAACTGGTTTTAGGTATGCTGGTCAACTTCATCTCAAAGACTCATATGAAGTATAAGTTTGGTGACTGACTAACCTTATCATATATGAGACAACTATTTGTTAAACCTTTAGGACCCAATATCTCCTAAAAAAACGAGAGCGCCGAAAGTAAAATACTATACAGAGTGGGCCAAATAAAAGTATCCACCTCGATATTTGGCAGTATTTATTAGATTTTAAGAGAATGACGAAACAGGTCGATTTTTGATCTAAGGGGGACACATTTTTACAGTATATACATCTGTCATTTGTCAACCCCCTCCCTTCCACGTCCCTCACCCCTTATTTTAGATAGCGAATAGGGGTTGTGTGCTAGCTCATTTGAAAGGTTATTCAATTCTCTATTCAATAATATAAACATTAACATAATTTTTTATACAGGGTGTCCAAGAAAATTTTTTTTAAATTAAATTAATTGACACAAAAAGATATATGTAATTTATTTAATTCAAAATACATTCTACTGCTGTCACAAAACAGAAAAACATGTTTTTTGATTTACAAACAAATAAACATTGCTTTTTGCTTAATTTCAATGTTCAAGCTGCCACCTATCTGCCTCTTGGTAGGTTGAATATTGAATTTAAGCAACAAACAATATTTATTTATAAAATAAACATTTTTTTCTGTTTTCTGTCAGCAGTAGAATGTATTTTGAGTTAAATAAATTACATACATTCTTCTTTTGTCAATTAATTTAATTTAAAATAATTTTTCTTGGACAAATACAAATAATTATGCCAATGTTAATATTACTGAATAGAGAATTGAATATCCTTTCAAATGAGCTAGCACACGACCCCTATTCCCTATTTAAAAATAAGGGGTGGGGGATGTCGAAGGGAGGGGGTTGACAAACGACAGATGTATGTACCGTAAAAATGTGTCCCCTTAGATCAAAAATTGACCTGTTTCGTCATTTTCTTATAATCTAATAAATACTGCCAAATATCGAGATCGATACTTTTATTTGGCCCACTCTGTATATTAAATTCTTAAACCCTTACTGAAATTAAAGTTTGTTATAATATAGTATACTATATCAGTTAGTTTTGTGGACTATGTATATAGTTTCAATGCATAAATTCTATTTGCATGTTTATACAGTGATGGGTGCGCTAATAACCGGCAAAATAACGGAAAAGACGGAAAACTTAATAAGTTGTGATATCAAAAGAGATAAAAGTGTAGAGGCAGAAAATTATTAATAGAAACCTATAAATTTACATTACATTGATAGTTTCCCACCTTTAGACGCATCGGAGTCAAACTGTCACAGGAAAATTTTTATAAAATTCTCCTCTCACCGTGGCAGTTGTCAAACTCCTCCGATATGTCTAAAGGTGGGAAACTATCAATATAATGTAAATTTTATAGGATTCTATTATTTTCCCACCTCTACTACTATCATCTCTTTTTATTTCGCAACGCATTATTTTTTCCGTCTTTTGCGTTATTTTGCCGGTTATTAGCGCACTCATCACTGTTACTATATTGTATACATGTCATTATTTTTCATGTAAAATTACCCCTTAAAGTTTGTCACACTTATATAGAAACACCCCGTATAATAATTTGAAAACACTTAAAAAATTTGAATTTCGCGCCAAAAATTTTGTAAAAAACAAAATTTCTAGGCAATAAAAACCTGCAAATTAAAAGAAAAAAGAAGTTTATACGATGATTAGAACCAAAGATATCGCCAAAAAAGGGAAAATACGTTTCGATTTTTTTGGAGGTTATGTTCAGGTCTAGGAGTCTAAAAATGTATTTTTGATCTTTTTTGGGTTGTATTTGAAGGAAAATAAGGCAGGTAAATTTTTAGAAAAAAGGCAGTTTTAAAATTGAAGCAGAGTCAAAACGGTTAAAGAAATATTCCGAAAAATGATTTTTCTTTGTTTTGACCATGATGCCCACACTATGAAAATCTGAAAAAAAATCATGGAGATAATTTGACATCCAATAAATAATATATTTTTTATGGCATTTTGTTCGGCCTAATTTTTTTAAACCAGGTTTAAAATTTTCAAAAGAAAAAAAAATCTGAATTTTGCGCCAAAAATTTTGAAAAAAATACTGTGTTAAAGAATACAAAAAAGCCTAAAAATTGAAAGCAAAAAGAAGTTTCTACAATGATTATAACCCAAGAAATCGCCAAAAAAACTAAAAAACACGTTTTAATTTATTGGGAGTTACGGGTGGGGTCTAACTTTTTTTATTGTTGGAATGCTTTTTCATTTAGGACAACCTGGTACTTATGTATTTTTATTTTTGGAATATCGCTGGGGACATTTTTCACTATCATAACTGGCTAGGCTAGATCCTTTAAATTGAATGAATGAATGAATGAACTTTATTCAACAAAAAAATTACAGCTTTGTATACATATATAAATAAAATATTTGAATAAAGTAGTACATATACCGATAAGTGTCTACACACTTGTTTCGGTTACATAATAATATAAATAGGTATAATTTATAATCTATAAAACTATGTATAAAAATTTGAAATTAAAATAATATAGATTATTTAATTCGAGGGAAATATAAATTCAAAAATATGTACAATATAAAATTTATAAAAATCAATTTAAGTTAAAAATATTAATGTCTTATAATATAATAAAAGGTAACAAAAACATTTAAATCTAACAATTCAATCTACCAATGGATCATTATAATATATCAAAGTAGTTGTGTATAATTGATCTGTCTGTATTCAAAAGAAATATTTTCAATTGGTGTTTAAAACTATATAAATTAACAATGTACCTAATATAGTCCGGAATAGTATTATATAGTTTGGGAGCCATGTAGGTATACGATTTTTGTGTACTAGTTTTATTCATAAGAGGAACAATAAAATGGTCTCTTTGACGAGTATTATATTGATGTGTTGGTAGTGCATCTAAACTTTTATTTGAATAATACCTGATGCCAGAACACAGATAGTATAACTGCCTTACATCCAAAATTTTCATTTCAGTATATAGACTATCAGATGCATACACTGTACTTCTGGACAAGATTAATTTAAGAAATTTTCTTTGCATAATTTCTAGGGAGGTGATATGTGTTTTATAAGTTGAACCCCATACTAAAATTCCATATCGCAGATGAGTTTCAACCAATGCAAAATATAAAGTTTTCAAGTGATTGGTAGGTACCAGTTGTTTTAGTTTTCTAAATTTGTACAGTATTACTCTTAATTTATTTATTAAATACTTTTAATGTAGATCCCATTTCATGTGGGGGTCTATAATAATCCCTAAATATTTCATTTTCTTTTCAGGTGCAATGGACATTGATTGTGTAATACATAAGTGGTTAAATTGAGGAGCACCCGAAGAATAGCAACTAAATGGTAGATAATTGGTTTTACTTAGGTTGACTGTTAATAATTTATAGTCCAACCATTTTTTAATTTTTAGAAAGTCAATTTCAGCTGTATGTTTTAGTTCTTCCCAATTGGTAGCATTATAGAATATTACGGTGTCATCTGCAAAGCCGATAATGCTTCCAGTAGATTCCAATGAAAATAAACCATTTATATATATATATTAAACAGGATAGGTCCAAGTATTGAACCTTGTGGAACTCCATAATCAATAATACGTGGACTACTCTCTACATCGCTTATTTTTACAGTTTGTTGTCTGTTAGTTAGATAACTATCAAACAGTTTTAGTGATTTATTTCGTATACCAATATCTTCCATAGCTTGCAAAAGTAAATGATGACTAACTGTGTCAAAAGCTTTTGATAGATCTATAAATATGCACAAACACGGCTTACTTTCATTAAGAGATTTATTTATTTTTGAGGTTAGTGAAAGAATGGCGTCTTGTGTGGATGTATTTTCCCTAAAACCAAATTGTTTTTCTGAAAGTATTTTGTACTTTCCTAGGTAAGATACTAATCTAGTTTTGATTACATTTTCAAATATTTTTGAAATGTGGGTAATGAGAGATATAGGTCGATAGTTATTCATATCAGTCGAGTTTCCTTTTTTATATACTGGAGTCACAATAGCATGCTTAAAAGCTGAAGGATAAATAGAACTGTCCACACATTTATTCAGTATGTATGTCAAAGGTTCAGTGATATAATCAGAAATACTTTTAATTGTTTCTGCTTTTATATTGTCAATACCGACTGCTTTACCATTTTTTAATCCGAATATTATTTTTTTTATTTCATCACTTGTAATCGGTGCAAATACAAAAGAATTAGAGACAGTACGTCTGTTAGAAATGTATTCATGATCTTGATGTATTTTAGTTGCCAGTTTTTTACCGATTTCACTAAAATGTTTATTGAATTCATTAGTAATATCCAACTTTTCGCTTAATAATTTGTTTGTGTTTGCTTGCTTTATACTGTCAATTCCTTCATCTCGTTTTTTCGTCTTGGTAATTTGTTGTACCACTTTCCATAGACTTTGACAGTTGCCTTCGTTGCTCTCAATTTGCTGTTGGTAATATCGAAATTTTGCTTTTTGTATTAGCGAAGTTAATTTATTTCTGTATATTTTGTATCTGTTTTTTAGAATAATGTTATTTGGGTCGTTATGAAGTTCAGTATACATTTTATTTTTTTTATTTACAGAAATTAGCAGTGCGCTTGTTATCCAAGGAGCGATTTTATCACGTTTCCTTCTTAGCTGTTTTTTCTCACTACACGCTTCCAGGTTATGTTTCAAGATTCTCGTAAATGTATTCGTCGCAACTTCTGGGTCCTGTAAAGAATATATTGAATCCCATTTAGTATTTTGAAATGTATAAGTTAACTTTGTTGTATTAATAATATTTCTGAATTTTCGAGCGTTTTTTTGTATGCTTCCACCAGTTACTAATTGTAGAATTGTTATATAATGATCAGTAACTGAAGATTTCAAGACTAGTGGCAAAACATTACTCCTTCTATTTTAAAATTTTATATAATTTTACAATTACTCCTTCTATTTTAAAAACGAAGTATAGTACTTAGAAAAGTTCGTTAAATAACTAACCTGTGAGAGTGAAGGCTTTTTCCACTGAAGCGCTTCCTTACTGATAACACTTTTTAAGTCTGGATCTGCATTAAGTAACCATTTCTTCGCATCTTGATCGAAAGCGTTGTTGCTTATGTCAATTCTCATCCGCACTAAGAGCGGTTGTAAAAGACTGTCGGGAAGAGACCAAAGAACTAAATCGCTTAGACCTTGATATTCTTCGTTAGCTGCTTTAACGTCGGTTTCCGTTATCTAAATATAAAATATATGGTTTTATCTAATTGAACAAAGCTATCGCAGATCAATAGAGCATTTAAGCACGTTTTAACCCTTATCCGGGCAAGGTGGGTCCAACGGGCCCGAGACGCAAATTCTTTTATCATAAACTGATAAAAAAAATTTAATTGAATTTAATGCATCACTGAATTTGTTTAGAAGTATGTTTCCTTCAACATAGTCATGATCTATTCAAAATATTAATTATCATTTTTGAAATTATTGCGTCGAAAGAATTTTGTCACGTAAAGGGGTAACACGGGCCCGTCGGACCCTATTTGTATTTATACCTAAAGTCTAAATCTTTGTTACAGAAGTTAATCTGACAGTCAGGTACTTAATGTTTTTGTGGATTATCTAAACGACTTTTATCATTCCGGAAATCCAATAATAAAGTCTAAACGTGTAACAAACAATGTAAACATCTCTTTGATGTGAACATCAAAGAGATGCTTACAATAGGTGATATATCTATTTTAAATGAATTTTAAAAACTGATAATCATTGTTGAAATGCAATAATATTGTTAGGTAGGTACATATACATATTTTGAAATAAATAATGCATCTGCTATCAGTCGTTTGATATCGATGTTAGTGGAAACAACTAAGCTCCTAAAATTATATTGAATTATAGCGAAAGTATATTGCAATAAAGAAAAATAAATGACTAATCTATGGTTTTTTTATTTTTATTGTTTTTTTAACCTAATACTTAATAACAATTTAATCTGTCATATCAATTTGCTATTCTGGTTGGGAATAAGATAATCTTGTGGCATAGTCCCAACTAAAATAGTAAATTGATATGACAAAGTATTAATTTGTAAAAGTAAAATAATAATATTCTTCTGACTTATGCGCTTTGTTCATTTGGTAAAGATTGTTTTTGTCGGTACTTTATACATGAGCTGCCAATGGCAGCTAATCTGGAAAGCTCAACGTAGGTGGCGCTCGTGTATTTGGAGGTCATGTCAACTTACGTCAATACTTCAAATCAATCTATTTCCAAGTAAATATTGCATATTTGTTTCGCTGTGTGAATTAAACTTGAGAAAATAAAATCCCTGAATGTTGTGCTGTGCATTTGTGCTCATCGAGAACATCAGGACACAGGTTTCCCAAAGATATTCTGATAAGAAAAAAGTGGATTGTAGCAATAAGAAGGGATAAATATGTGCCGAGAATAAATGCACGTATCTGCAATAAACATTTTGTTGAAACAGATTAAGTATTGCCCCCAGATTCGACTGTAAAAAATAGAATACTTCACTATAAAATTCAGATCAAAATTTATTATAAACGCACGGATTAAGATATGCAATTTTATATAGATTCACACTGTTGCCACATCTACAATCGCTTTTTATGGACTGAACATGTAAAAAAATTTATATTTGAAGTAATAATATAGAAAAATGTGAAATACTAATTTTAAATATTTCGCAAGTTTTCAATATTTTTTAGTGACTAAAACATAACCTGAGCAAACCTAACCTAGCGTCATCGAAAATAATATAAAAAAGTTAATAACTGAACATTTTAGTGATATATTATCTTTAAAATATTCTTTAAAATGACTAAAACATAACCTGAGCAAACCTAACCTAATCGAAAATAATATAAATAAGTTAATAACTGAAAATTAAAGTGACCTAGTACCATTCAAATATTCTTTAGTGACTAACACATAACCTGATCAAACCTAACCCTAATTTTTTCTAATTTCACCTTAAATTTAAGGCCGCCTTTCACGTAGACAAACACCGAAATAATTATACTTAATTAAATTAACACATTCTATATTTCCATAAGGAGTTATAATTTTTTTGCTTAATGCTTAATGCTTAAACCCAATTTACACCAAATGCGCAACTGTCATGGCAGCCATATTTTGAAAATATCACATTTTTAAATAATATAAACACAAAAATTAATGCTGAGCGCACTTAATTGTGAATTTTAAATTAATAAAAAAAGTAAGGCAGATCGCACATATCATATTATACACAGTTGTCAGACTCGTGTGGGGAGTTAATCAATACCAGATAAATACCCTCTGAGCTATAGAAATAAAACATTGAGACGATGATTAATATAGTTTATCATTCGATAAGTGTTTCCTTTTTCCAGTAACTCTCGCATCCCTTCTCAATTCGTTTTTCAACGCACAAACAGTCTCCAAGATCCGTATATTTCGGCCATAATTTATTATTTATTAAATCGTAATTAAAAACACCATATACAAACTTCACGAATAGTTAAAACTTTGACCTCCAACTACACTAGCGCCGCCAGGCGGGAGCAACGGCGTACATAGGTGCCATTACCATAATCTTTCCTCAGAAGGGTTTTCACACAATAATGAAAGGCAACAACACCGTAATCTTTTAAAATGGCCTGGTAGATTTACAAAAGTTTTTATTTATTTATTAATTAAGTCTTTATTTGGCTCCAAATGTTTATTACTTGTGAATATATATTTTTTCTACAAAAGTTTTCTTGCATTTCATTATTTTTTGCAAATATTTCAGGTAGAACGCACCCTCGAGGTAGACCGCATACTATGGTAGCACCTTTTTTTTAATCTAGACAATTTAAATTTAACTTTAATAAAAAATCAAAAAAGAATATTAGACATATATGGGTAAATATGAATAGTACATTCAAGAACAGTGGTGGGCCCAACGGACCCGAGTTGCCCGGTTACGTAAGTAAAATGTGTTGCCCGGATAAGGGTTAAACAGGTAAGATAATCAAGTTCGAAATCTAAATCCGAAATCAGAAAATCGATAAAGAATATAGCAATCAAGAGCAACCTTGTTGAAGATGAGGAAATTTCTGAGTAATCAAAGACTCAATCTGCAAATCCGATATCGGATGGTAAAATGTTATATCCACTCTGTTCTTCTTTATGAAGTAGAAGATTGCACTGTTAATGTTGATTTAATGTGGAAACTGGAAGCTTTCGAGATGTGGCTTTGTAATTGAGAATTTTGAAAATATCATATTACGACCGATCATATTACGAAATAAATGGTGTTGCATAGAATGGAAAGAGACACAGAACTTTTGACCATCATTAAAAGGAGAAACACAGCATATTTGGAGCACACACTTAGAAATTATAAGTGCGCGTTGTTGCAGCTGATAATGAAGGGTAAAATCGAAGGAAAAAGAGGCCATTTCTCGAAAACCATTCGCAACTGGACCGGGTTAAACACACAGACACTTTTAAGAACAGCAGAAAATAGAAGAGAAGAATTTGCAATGGTTATAGCCAACCTTCATCAGTGGAGTCGGCACTAGAAGTGGTAAGTTTGAAGACACATACGTTGATCCGTCTGGATCCGAGGTAGGGTATACTGAAACATGTAAGATCCTATTGGTACCGATTCATATACAGAGGGTTTAACGAATTGTGCTATTACGCCATTTATTTGGTTTTTAATTGCATCACAGTTTCAACCTCCACAAGAAACTATACCTCCGGAATTAGAAAACAGAAAAATGCTCACGTACTTAAAACCGCAGACGGAAAAATTTGTGATCACGAACAACAGTACAAAGAATGGGAGAGACCCATCAGTGACCTTTTTGACGATGCTTCTCGAGAAAATACTACCTGTGACAACCAATTAGACAGAGGTCCCAGTATACTAAAGTCAGAAGTCATAAAAGCAATACAACAAGCCAAAAACAATAAAGCACCTGGACCAGATCAAATCCCTGTTGAGCTACTTAAACTTTTAGATGTGGAAAACATTACCTACTTGACTACTTTCTTTAACAAAATTGACAACGAAGGAAAAATACCAGATGATTGGTTGGAGTCACTGTTTATAACATTACAAAAGAAAAGCAGGCCCACCAAATGCAGCGATTTTAGACTAATCAGTTTGATAAGTCACACACTTAAGATACTTTTACGCATTATACAAAACCGAGTATTCCTTCTGTGCGAAACTAGAATGGAATAATAAGCAATTTGGATTTAGAAATGGTCTAGGAACTAAAGAAGCACTATTTTGTATGCGCGTTTTATTACAAAAAAGGTTGTGAATTCCGAAAGAACGTTTATGTTTATTTCATCGACTTTGAGAAGGCATTCGACAGAGTACAACATGATACACTTTTCGATTACCTTCAGGCAGCAGGACTTGACCACTACGATATAAGACTGCTGAAATACTTATATTACAATCAAGTAGCCTCTATCCAAATTGGAGACAGTCGTACTGAAAAACTGCGGATAAAACGTGGAGTGCGACAAGGTTGTGTTTTATCACCCACCCGTTTTAATCTGTACTCTGAAGAAATCTTTAGGGAGGCTTTGGATGACAGACAAGAGGGAGTAAGGCTAGGCGGAGAAGTAATCAACAATATTAGATACACGCTGATGATACAGCCATTCTTGCTGAAAATTTACAAGATCTTCAGACACTACTAAATCTAGTCAGTGAAGCAAGTTATCCGAGAGGCCTTAAAATCAACATTTCAAAAACAAAGTGGATGGCAGTTGGAAAGATTAATATATATCAAGGTCAGCTTTCCCTTGATGGAGAGGAGTTAGAACAGGTAAATCATTTCAAGTACCTTGGCAGCTGGTTAAATGTAAATTGTGATTGATGAAAAGATAATAACTAGGATCGAAATATTACGGAAGGTTTTTATGACCTGGAAACCAGTTTTATGTAAGAGAAACCTGTCGATAAATATTCGAAAGAAGGTGCTGAAATGTTATTTGTGGTCTATCCTATTGTATGGTTGTGAGACGTGGACGTTAAAAACCACAATGCTAAACAAAATAGAAGCATTCGAGTTGTGGTGCTATCGACGAATCCTAAAGATATCGTGGGTTTCGCACACTTCCAATGAAGATGTTCTTCAAATGGTGAATTCGGAACGTCTGCTCATAAGCATCATAAAGAGGAGAAAAACAGAATACTTCGGCCTTATAATTAGAGGACCTAAATAATATCTGCTTCGCCTTATAATACAAGGAAAAGTGGAGGGAAAGAGATGGATTGGTGGAAAGAAACTTTCATGGCTGCGTAATATTAGACAATGGTGTGGCTGCACAGTAGAAGAGAGATTTCAGGAAATTGTAAACATGATGACGGCCAACGTCTGAATACAGACACGGCACCTAAAGAAGAATTGCATCAAAAGCGTTGGCAAGGCTTATGCGGAAGTCCTTTATTAACGCACATTTCATACAGCAGGAAAGGTAGAAACTGAGTCGTGTTTCGTTGATGGCCATCAGATTCAGTGGCACCGTGGTCGCTACTTACTAGAAGTGGGAAGTTAGAAGACACATTCGTCAATCCGTGGCTTATTTGTAATTCTCAAAACAGGTAATAGCGCTTCTTGCTGGTGCTTAAAGTAAACTAAAAGTTTACATAAAGAACAATGCAATACAGAATGTAGTGAGATGGGGAAGGCAAAGACAAAGAGAATGGTACAATCATGTTAAAAGGATGGGGGAGCACAGATTACCAAGAATTACGCAAGAAGGAATACCAGCTGGCATGCGGTCATTAAAGAGATGAATCAACAGATCATCACATCTCAATTACAAACAGAAGAAAAGAGAAGGATATTAAACGTAGATATTGTAGTAAAATTCTAACAGACCTCATCAGACAAAAACTCACTCAGTTCACAGAAAAAAATTGGGGACTACAAGCAAGGATTCAGAAAAGGCAGATCCACTACACATGCGATCCACATAATTACACAAACAATCGAAAAATGCCACGAACACAACATATAACTTCACATCCTCTTCGTAGACTTCAGACAAGCCTTTGACTGTATTGGAAGGAATAAATTATTTATTGAAATGAAAAATCAAGATATACCAGCAAAGTTAATCAGATTAACAAAAATGACTATGGATCGATCTCGAGCTAAAGTAATGACAGAGGAAGGTAGCAAGCACAAAATCAATTGCAATAGAAATAGTCCAGTCGGGTTAGACGAATAACAGGCCTAACCTTGCATTAGGAGCTGCTCCAAATTTTAGTTTTCTAATCTTTAGGGGGTCAATAGTAGTGTAAATTTAAAATCTCCACTGAATTGCGCTGTTGCGTTAGCCGCCATCTTGATTTTAAACGACAACCGTTTTTGCTCAATATCTCCGCCATTTTTAACTTTTCGACAAAAAGTATAACAATCTGATTTTTCATCATTTCTATTCTTACAATTTTTTCGTGCCGTCGATATTTTCCGAGTTATGGCGGAAAATAGTGACAGTTAGAGCATACTTATTGAATTATCTCGTTTATTATTAGTTTTACGACAAAAATGTCCCTATACAAAAATAGAGAGAATTAAATTCTATACAATTTTAATATCTTTCATTTTTTGCTAAAGTTAATATTTAAGGTAGTACGTATACGATAATGGCGCGAGCGTAAGACCCAATTGATTTTGTAGCAATTGTTTTTGTTCAATATCTACGCCATTTTCAACTAAAATTGTCCCAAATATGATTTCATACAATTTCTTTTTAACAATTTTTTTCATGCGGTTGATATTTTCCGAGTTAAGTTGGAAAATAGTAAAAAGTGGTAAGGGGAGCATAATTACTAAATTGAATATTGTTTCTGAGCTGCCCCAAATTTTATAATTCTATCCTTTAGGGGAGATCAATAGCAGTGTAAATTTAAAATCTCGACTGAATTCCGCCGTTGCATTAGCGGCCATATTGATTTTAATAGAGAACCGTATCCGCCATTTTCAACTTTTCGACAAAAATGATAGGAACTAAAATTGTTAGAGACGCAGTTTCTTATAATTTCTTTTTCACAATTTTTTTATGCGATCAATATTCTCCGAGTTAAGGGGGAAAATAGTGGAAGCCGGAGGAGAAGCATAATTATTGAATTGTCTCATTTATTATTAACTTACCGACATAATTGTACATAAACAAAAATAAAGAGATTTATATTTTATACAATTTTTGAAACTTACAATGAAACACCAATCAAACTAAGTACAGCTGGTTCCTAAAAAAACTGATACGACTCTTAGTAAGATTTGATCATTTTGAGCAGTGTATTTGATTGGTTTGACATTTATTATATTTATTATGACAGACAAATCATAAAATAAACAAACAAACAACTGATTATAGATGTTAATAATTAAATGAATTATTCATAAATTGTAATAATTATTCAGGATATTTTTTTGAATTCCTGCATTTTATAAAGAGGTTTAGTTCTTGCAGTTTTCGCATCTTCAGAAGGATTTTCTTCTAATCTCTCCAAAAGCGTACGATCTTCATGAGCGGTAGATATTTTTGGTCTTCCAGAACCTTGCTTTCTTTCGAGAGTTTCTTGTTCTCTCCGTCTTTTATTAATGTAAAGAAAAACTATTGTTTATTTTTCTTTAATAGCTTTTCTTTTAATATTTATTTATATTCTCATTTTGTTACGCCACTGTCAAAACATTAAGTTCTTCTTTTTATTTTTATGTTGACTTATGACGTGTGAGGTGTTTTGACAGTGACAATTAATTAATTTCGATGATTGAAATATTTGTTACCTGCTGAGTATTATAAACTAAAATCTAGAATATAAGCTTTAAATGTTGTTTCTTTTTCTTACAGGTAACGTTTTTGTAAATCGTTAATATTGTACATAAAATAATAAAGTTCCTTTTTCTTACAGAGAGAAACACAATTGAGTTTTTTATTCACCAAAAGTTTGATGGTTAAAAACATTATTACAAAACAACATTTTTGCTGATAGAAATATAATAATTTTCCATTATAAAATGGCAAAACTGAGATTTGAATTTACCGTTAAATCATTGCAGACTGATACAAAAACAAATATCATCAGGATCACCTCAATTGAGACAGGAAAATGAAATTTTTTCAATACCTAATGATATGCAAAATATTTCCTATCATAAAAAAATCCAGACGACAGCAGCTTTTGAGAAAGTAAAACGGGTTCTAACAAAACGGGGCACTACAAGAAAAGTTTGGATCGCAGATGAAGATATTTTGAAAGTTTATATGGACGAATATGGGAATATACAATTCAATGATTTTCTCTTAGAACAACAAAGCATTCAAGGGAGAGAATCTTTAACATCCACACCTGGTATCTCACTAGATACGTTAGAACAGATCTTAGAGAGAGTATCAAAGTCAAATGAAACACAATGTATTGAATCCTTTAAGGCCGGCCATTGGTAATGTTATAAGTATAGCCGATCCCATCACCTTTATAAAGTACACCACTCATAATCTAGAGCATATATGTATACCGAAAAATGCTTAACCTACTAACAATATATGTCGCTAGTTCCAGCCATATTTTTGTTATCCTACCTGTTGTGTATTGTTTATAAAAAAATGTGAAAGTTTTGCTTTTTTCTCAATAAATATAAGAGCGTTTATATCTAAATTACTTAAGTATTTAAATGAATTTCATGATAAAATTCCGTTTAGCACTACAGTAGAAGTAATGGAAGGATATAACGTTAAAAAAATGTGAATTAATAAAGTACTTTTTGCGTGGTGTACTTTTAAAATAAATTTCTGAAATTAATAGAAATTGGCATGTGAAACGTAAATATTCGACATATAATACGAATACAGTATAGGAATCTGTAAGAATCTAAGCTCTGTTAATGTAGCCATTATGTATAAGATGGCGCTACGAAAAATATTATATACATGTGCAAAATTCAGGAGCGGTATGGCCCGTTTGAAACTTTCCTTTGGAAATTTCGGTACTGTATAGAGAGTAATACCGTTTTGAGGGATGCGGGTGGTTCATTATTGCGTACTTGGAATAATATCAGGGCCCCGTAACCGGGCGTGCAACGCGTGCGGTGCACGCGTGCGTAACCCCAATGGGGCGCCAAACCGAAGGATTGGTAAATAAGAAATATTTATTTTAAATGAGATAATCATTTTTTATATACAATTTTATTTATTTCATGAACAGCTAGAGAAATCTCAAAAATCAAATATTGTGTTATTACTGAAAAAATGATTATTATTCCCGTCCTGAAATGTTGAACGTACTCCGTCTAAAATATATTACATTTTATTGTCCCTTCCTAATTTTTTTCTTTGAAGTATGTAGATAGATTGAATTACGCTTGCCATATGAAAATCAAACATCAAATCACACTCCTTGACGACTAGAAACATAAATTAGTACCCATAACGCAACTTAGCAGTTTTACTCCTATAAAGTGAATCTTTTACTCTAATGATAATTACCCTTAAGTAAACACATACTCTATGAATTATGATTATGTATTTAACTTGGGTATTACCTTTTCCCGTAAAATTAATAATGTATTAATAATAATTAAAATTAATAATTAATAAAATTAATATGAAACCATATGGTTGCTAGTTATGCAGACACCCTATATAAAATTTGTTTGAAAACTTTGATATAACAAAATATTATTGTTTATTTACTTGAATGTATATTTTTAATTTAATACACAGGGTGCTTCATTCATGTTGCAAAAAAATTTAAGGGGAAAGACGCAAAATGTCGCCTCTCAAAATTTTCCTGTGTTTTAAATGTGTTCATTTTTTTCGAATACTGAGAAAACTAATAAGTATTTTTAAAAAAATTAAACGCAGAATGAAAGAAAACGTTATTGCCGAGGGCCGACAGTCCCTTAGAATAAATAAAAAGTTTCTTTTGAATTAAATATTTGCAATTCACTAAATTTTCTCTGTTTTCACTAAGTTTTCAGGAGAAGTTTTTTCAGGAGAAGAATAGGAGAAGTTTTAATTGTAGAACAGTTTAAAAATTTGGAACGTCAGATTACGAAAACGCTCCATGTATTTTTTCGAACAGAACTTCCAATTGATTTGTTACTGTTTCATTAATCTCTCATGCAAAAATCATATTGCTATTTATCAAAAATATAATTCCTGCCATTTGACATGTTCTTCGTGTTAAACTTATTAAAATGCCCAGTTAATACCAGTCTGATTTTTGCATAAGAGTTTAATGAAATCGTAACAAATCAGTTGGAAGTTCTGTCAGACAAAATACATGGAACGTTTTCGTAGTCTGATGTTCCAAATTTTTAACCTGTTCCACAATTAAAGCTTCGCCTGTTTCAGTGTTCCCGTACATCAAAGTTTGTCCGACTAGACACAGTTAAGTTAAAAATTTTCAGCTTGTTATTAATCAACTTCTTTTTTGTACGCGAGATCCAAGCCTATAATTCAAATTTAACTTATAAATAAGTGATTTTTACTCAGGTCAGCCGTTATGATGAAACATTTTATTTTAGGGAAAATAGTATGGTATAGTTAGACCCATACCCAGACATCCAAAGTATCCTCCAACACCAAATTGTTCTATATGGTCCACATAATGTTCAGAAAAAAGTCACACCATTTTGAGCGTCGGGTTTGGGGGGGAGAGGGGGGAGAAATCGGTAAATTCGTAGTTTTTTACGTTTTTCGTCAATATTTCTAAAACTATGCGATTTAGCATGAACAACCTTCTATACAAAATTGTTCTACATTAAATTTGAAACAAAAAAGGTCCTATGCATAACCCTTCTAAAATGAACGGTTCCAAAGTTACGGAGGTAGTATGTTATAATTGGTCCAAAAAAGGCCTAACCCAGACATCCGAAGTAAAAGTTTTCCTGCAACACCAAATTGTTCTATATGGTCCACATATGAGTGATCGCGTCTAACCTTAATTTATACCGTTTTTTTTTTAGTTGTTATATGCATGTTTATCCGATTTTTTTGCCGGTACGGCGAGATCTATTTCAAAAATCTTCTAGTTTCCTCCAAATAATATTTTTTCTAGATTTGTTGTGATATTCTAAATAAAATAAGTTTCTTGACATTTTTCTCCAAAGTTAATGGTTTTAAAGTTATAAGCGATTTAAATCCGAAAAATGCCAAAACGCATTTTTGGATTTTAAATCGCTTATAACTTTAAAACTGTTAACTTTTGAGAAAAATGTCAAGAAACTTATTTTATTTAAAATGTCCCAAAAAATCTAGAAAAAATATTTTTTGGAGGAAAACTGGAGATTTTTGAAATAGAGCGCGCCGCACCGACAAAAAAATCGGATGGACATGTATATTTAACAATTAAAACACGACGGTTTAAATTAGGGTTAGACACAATCACTCTTTAGAATCTTCAAGCTGAATGTTTAAACTTCAATTTAAGAATCTGGCAACCTCAAAAGTTCTAATTTAAATATGAGTTTTTAGGCCTCGTAAATGAGCATTTTCGCACTTTTCAGATTTTAAATCGCCTATAACTCGAAAACTATCAATTTTTGAAAAAAATTACAAGATACCTTTCTTGTTTAGAATGACCCACTAAACTTAAAAATATATGTTCCGGGGCAAAAAAACGTGATCTTTTCTATTTGTTTATAAAAATTGTTTAAACAGTTTCTGCCCAAAAATTCCGCCCGGCACCCTTCAGATTTGTTTAGAGGGGACATGTTTGAATAGGAATCCACAAAGAAACCGAATCAGAAATTTTCCCAGACGGGAGCGGTCTCACCACATGGACTAAAATAGATTTCTCCAATACTTTTGGTTTAGATTTTACCACGAGATACGAGCACAGTATTTATCCAAGTAAAATTTTCAGCGAGACCCCGTCCTTAAACCGCCTACTAAAAAATTAAAAGTTCGCACCTGATATATAAAACGATTTCGAGTCATCTTAGCGAGGCCGCACCTGCATACTCTCTGTACTTAATTAAACTATCGACTCACTAAAAATTCTGCCGTTTGCGGCCTCGCTTAGATATCTATTGCGTTATTTCTCCGATAGAGGCAGCATCTCTCGGGAAAGAATCTTTTCTCTCTGTTGCGCCGGCATTTGGGGACCTCTCTTTCATACAACGGCCGGCCTTAATAAAAAAAAAGTATCAGAACAATTTGTGATAGAAAAATTTACAGGAAAAAATGTGAATGTTTTACAATGGATGGAAACATTTGAAAATGAGTGCACAAGATTGCAAATAGATAAAAATACTGAAAAAATTGAAATTCTAAGACTATTTTTAGAAGGATCATGTGTGGATTGGTACAGGTCAATGCTTATAAAATATTCAATAAATTCTGATTGGGATGAATGGAAAAACAAATTTTGTGATACCTATGCAGACAAAGGGTGGACTCCAGTGAGGTATGCGTTTGAGTTCAAATACATGAATGGTTCTTTATTAGAATATGCTCTTAAAAAGGAAAGACTCTTACTACAAATAAACAAGTCATTGAATAAAAAAATTATGATTGATTTGATAGCTATTGGACTCCCAAATTATATTGCTGATAGAATTGATAGAGACACTTTGAAAGAAACGGAAGATCTCTTCAATGAAAGTAGAGGTCTAGAACACTTGATAAAAATGAAGACTTCAGAAAAAAAGAAATACCATACTTTAAGAAAAAACAAGCCTGCAAAATTTGTGAAAAAGAAGGAAAAGGTTTACGTTATCATCTGGAATCAAGTTGCTGGTACAAAAGCAAAAGTGAAGTCCCGAAAAATCAAGAGGTAAGAACTGTCAACAACCATAAACTAGAATTAGAATTAAACGAAACAAATCCAAAAAACTGTTAATTCCACCACTAATTAGAATCAAGTTACTATTAAATGACACTTTAGAGATCTATGGAGTATATGACTCAGGATCAAATATATCATTGATTAATGCAAACTTATTACAGATAAAGGCACATAATAGAGGTGACCTTCAAATAGTAAACTTGAGGACAATTAATGGTGTGAAAAAAACAAATGGTATAGTAACACTTAAGATAAAAATCTATGACATTGAAAAAAAAATGGATGTATTTATTGTAGATGATGAAAATTTCAATTATGATTTTTTAATTGGGTTAGATTGTATTAAAAGTTTTAGATTAATTCAAAATGAGGATCTAAGGATCACACAATGCAACAGCTCTAAAGAAATTGAAAATGTGTCAACTATTGATAAAGTAAGCATTCCTGACTTTCCAGGTAACATATATTTAAATGCAACTAAAGAAAAGATTAATGATATATTCAAATATGAAATAAATTTTAATGAGAGTATAAATACTGACAATTTTGAAATAGCAATTAATCATTTAGATTTAAATCAGCAATCAGAAATTGAACAATTGATTAATAAATATAAATCAGCATTTGCTAAAGACAAATATGATGTAGGTACTATAAGAGAGTATGAAGCTCATATTGACTTAGTTGTAGATAAATACTGCTCCAAACGTCCATATAGATGTACCATTGAAGATAGAAAAGAGATAGAAAGTCAGATAGCAGAACTTTTGAAGAATAATTTAATTGAAGAGTCATATAGTCCATTTGCGGCTCCAGTGACACTAGCATTCAAAAAAGGAGAGGACAGAAAGACCAGACTCTGCATAGATTTTAGGGAACTAAATAAAATCGTTGTTCCCCAATCGCAACCTTTTCCATTGATCGAGGACTTAATGGTAAAAACTAGCAATTGTAAGTACTTTTCTACTTTAGACATAAATTCAGCATTCTGGTCAATTCCAATGAGAGTACAAGATAAAGAAAAAACAGCATTTGTGACACAAGAAGGCCATTTCCAGTGGACTTGCCTCCCATTTGGTTTGAAAACGGCTCCAGCAATTTTTCAACGTATTTTAAGCAGCATTATAAGAAAATATAAACTTTCAGATTTCACAGTCAATTATATAGATGATATCCTAATTTTTTCAAAAACCTTTGACGAACATATATTACACTTGTCCAAGTTATTTGATGCAATATTAAATGAAGGTTTTAGACTAAAATTTTCGAAATGTACCTTTGCAGAAAAATCAGTAAAATACTTAGGACACATAATAGAAAATAATTCCATAAGACCTGTAAAAGACTACTTGATTGCTGTGAAAAATTTCCCTGTTCCACAAACTAGAAAGAATGTACGTCAATTTTTGGGAAAAATCAATTATTATCATAAGTTTGTCCAAGATATTGCAATCATTTTAGACCCGCTGCACAACTTATTGAGAAAAGATGTTGACTTTATTTGGTCTAAGGAATGTCAAGAATCTTTCGATAGAATAAAGTCATTACTTTGTTCGGAACCAATATTAAGTATTTTCAACCCTGATTTGCCAATTAATATATATACAGATGCCAGCATAAAAGGAGTAGGAGCTGTATTAAAACAAATTGATAAAAACGGATGTAGCAAGCCTGTGGCATATTTTTCCAAAAAATTAATGGAAAGTCAAAAGAAAAAGAAGACAATATATTTAGAATGTCTAGCGATAAAGGAACCTATAAAATATTGGCAACATCTGCTCATTGGAAAAGAGTTTATAGTATATTCAGATCACAAACCTTTAGAAAATTTAAACATAAAAGCTAGAACAGATGAAGAATTGGGAGACTTGACATTTTACTTATCTCAATATAATTTTAAAGTAAAGTATAATCCAGGAAAATATAACCAAGAAGCAGACAGTTTAAGCAGAAATCCAGTTTTAGAATCTCAAGAAAATACAGATGAAGTATTAAAAGTAGTAAACTTGATTAATCTGGAAGATATAAAAATTGACCAACTCTCAAATATTGATCTACAAAATAATAAGACTAAATACAGTTTCAAGAATGATATTTATTATAAAAAGTCAAACAGAAAAGACAAAATTATTTTATCTGAAGATTTAAGTAAAACATTGATAAAAAGTGTACACAATACTTACTGTCATTTAGGAACAAACCAGATGTTAAATAAAATATCACCATTTTATACAGCCAACAATATGACTACTAACATTAAGAAAATATGTGAGAACTGTGATATCTGCATTAAAAATAAATCAAGAAGGAAACCTGACTATGGTTTAATGTCACAATTAGGACCAGCGACATATCCATTTGAAATTGTCTCGATTGACACGATTGGTGGTTTTGGAGGATCTCGTTCAACAAAAAAATATCTTCATCTCCTAGTAGACCATTTCTCAAGATATGCCTATTGTTTGACATCAAAAACACAAAACTCTGATGACTTCATAAAGTTAATTAAAAAGGTAACAGAAGATCACAAAATTAAAACTGTGATGACTGATCAATATCCTGGCATCAACTCAAAAGAATTCAAAAATTTCCTAAAGGTCAATAACATAAAAATGATATTTACTGCCGTTGATGCACCATTTTCAAATGGTATCAATGAAAGGTTAAACCAAACATTGGTTAATAAAATCAGATGCAAAATAAATGAAGGTGACAGGAAAACAGCATGGACAACAATTGCTCAAAAATGTATAGAAAAATATAATGAAACTGAACATACCATCACAAAATTTTCACCAAAATATTTAGTAGAAGGAGAAAGTGTAAGCATCCTACCAAACGAACTAAAACCTAAAGTCACAGATGCAGATCTCGAAATAGATAGAACAGTTGCCTTGAAAAATACAAAAAAATCACATGATTATAATAAAAAGCAGTTTGATCGACATAGGAAGGAAATTGATTTGAACATTGGGGATTTAGTATATGTGGAGAACGGTAACCGTCTAAATAGAAAAAAGTTGGACGAATTAAGGATTGGACCATACAAAATACTAAAGAAGATTTCCAATTCAATTTACGAAGTTGATACTGGGCATAAGAAAACAGAATCAAACCTCTTCCATATAACTAAACTTACTCCAGTATTGAAAGAAAATATTTAGTGAAAGTTCAATTTTTGTTTTGAAACTCTCCAAGGGGGGGAGATGTAAAGAAAAACTATTGTTTATTTTTCTTTAATAGCTTTTCTTTTAATATTTATTTATATTCTCATTTTGTTACGCCACTGTCAAAACATTAAGTTCTTCTTTTTATTTTTATGTTGACTTATGACGTGTGAGGTGTTTTGACAGTGACAATTAATTAATTTCGATGATTGAAATATTTGTTACCTGCTGAGCATTATAAACTAAAATCTAGAATATAAGCTTTAAATGTTGTTTCTTTTTCTTACAGGTAACGTTTTTGTAAATCGTTAATATTGTACATAAAATAATAAAGTTCCTTTTTCTTACAGAGAGAAACACAATTGAGTTTTTTATTCACCAAAAGTTTGATGGTTAAAAACATTATTAAAAACTGTTGCTCTGCTTACGTTAAAATGGTTCGCTACGGCAGATAGTCACCAACCATCTTCTAAATTCGTTACAATCCTTGCTTTTAATTCTTTGCTAGCATGTGGAGCGATTTTTTGAGGTTGAACAGAATAATATATCTGACAAATTTTAAGATTCGGCAGTGACAGTGACAGTATGTAAATAATAAGTATTTATCCGTCAAAATACACTGCTCAATTTTCTACAAAATACGCTTCAAGAGTCGTATCAGTTTTTTTACGAACCAGCTGTACATAAAAGACATAAATAATAACTTATATGCATTAAGTTCACTGAGTTTTATTAACTAGCCGGTTTGATTGGTTGAATTTGTCTGTCGATAATTAAGTTTCATGTCAGTTAACATATTTTAATATTTCAACAATTTTTTTAAAATTTTGGACCCTGTTGGGGGGAATTTTTCCATCCCCCCCTCGTAGACCCGCCACTGGCGGTTTAGAGAAATAAATTAGAAAGATTAGAAAAATAAAATTTGGGGCAGCGTGTAATGCAAGGTCAAATGCTATCCCGACTGGGCTAAAACAGGAGTGCGATAAGGCGATTCCCTGTCAACCACATTATTCAACATAGCAGTAGAAGGACAGTCAAGGCCAGCAAAATTAAAGGAACTATAGCCCATTCCTCAACACAAGTAGTTGCATATGTGCAGATGATACAGTTCTTATGGGAAGAGACAAGGAAAGATTAAAAAAGCAGTAACAATCCTGGCAAAGGAAGCACGCAAAAGAGGTCTAAAAATAACGAAGAAAAAACAAAATCTATGTTCTGCTCTAGAAGAGAAGATAACAGAACGAGAGAAGTCAAGATAGAAAACTACACTTTTGAAGGAGTTCAACAATTTAAATATTTGAGAGTAATAGTGAATGGCTAAAATTAAAGAAGTGAAGAAGTAACGGAGCGAATACTAGGAGGCAATAAAACATATTGGAGATATCATAGGCTAATGGAGGACAAGACTGAAAGTATATAGTTGCAATCAGACCAGTAGTCACGTACGCTAGGGTAGAACGAAATGATAGGAAAAACAATTTTTTTTCACAGAACTTTCTAATAGCACTCAAAAGTTGCCTTTTCATCTCTACAATAAAACTACAAAATATTTTTGTTCTAGGTTTACATCTTGAGGTGCCGCAAGAGCATTGAAAAAAAAAGGTTTTTAACAAAAAAAAAATACAGAAATTTTCAAATATTTTATACATTTAACCTGGTGTCATAGTCAAATTTCATTTCTTAGTCAAATATTGTTTATAATAACAGTTAACATTAATGTCATTGCTATATGTGCAGATTGCTACAAGATTTCTTTAGTTACAATATTCCTCTTGGTACTTGAATAAATTGTTTTTTGTCTCAAACTTGGGCATAATCTTTTGGGAAGCAATGTTTGCCCTAGCAAAGCCATTTCTTGCTTCTAGACCACAGATACTAAGAGATGACTCAGTCACAAGCTTTATAACTCTTTCCTCTGCCTGTGTATAACAGTGAAAACACTGAAAATCCACACACTGCACCTGACCACTAGGGTCTCTTGCTTCACTTATATACCTCACCTTCACTTATATATAGTCCTCGTCAGTTATATGTTTTGTCATGGAAGGCTCAGTAATTTCTTCTTCCGTCCAGTTAATTATATCAATGTAATCATTGGCTTTAAAGTTAAGCTTCGGGACAACAAAGTTCCTTACACCATTTATGAGTTCCGATCTTGCCTTCAAAAGTCGCCATAGACCTAGCTCTCTTATGTGTTTTCTCTTGTCACATAACATGCAGAGAAGCACATTTTCTGGGTGAGAGAAGTAATCATTCCTTTGAATTACTGGATCAGTTATTTGGAGATGCTCTTCACAAAGATAACGTGAAAATTTGATGAGTCCCCCTAGATGTTCTGATCCATTTACACAAGATGGTTTCAGTTTAATATGAGACCAGACTGGGGCATACACCTTCATCACATACATAGTTAAAGTTTTCAGATTATCTGAAGGATTCTCTGTTGCAACATACAACAAAAGAATGCCATTGGCCAACGTAAGCCATCGTGAATGAGCTAATTTCCCAGGGATTTTTAAATAAAGATCAGAAGGACATACACCACTGGAGATTGCTTTGCACATTTCAAGTAAATATTTTTGATCTGTGCTTAGATCATCCGTAATCTCTAGAATAGGGAGGTTGCTTTGTATGGGAATCTGGTTACAGATGTTGTTCTGAAGCTATTTCCTTGTGGCATTTTTTATAATCAACTATTTTTAATGGGAATAAGCCACAATTTTACCAAAAAAATGATTTTATTAACGTTTCGAAGCCCAAATCGGGCTATCAAAATACAAAATACTACAGTAGTATTTTGTATTTTGACAACGAAACCTGATTTGGGCTTCGAAACGTTAATAAAATCATTTTTTTGGTAAAATTGTGGCTTATTCCCATTAAAAATAGTTGATTATGGTTACAGATTGCAAGTTCTTTGCCTAAAGCCCCTCCAAATTCATTAGGGTCTTTAGTTCTCCATCCAATGCACAAAACAAATGACGCAAAGGCAATTCATTGGTATGGAACAAACAAATCAGCCACTGCAGTGGCTAATTTAGGTTTTTTTTCTATTAAAGTAATTACACCATTGTTAACACTGTTGATAGTGGCAGTTCCATCGCATCCGACAGCTGTCATATTGGAAATGTTCAAAGAAATATCACCTTGAAAATGCTCTACTATGCTATCTTTTATAGCCACCTATTCCGGAAGCAGGAGTTATATGCCTTAGGAAGGTTGGTCCAGGTTCCTCTACTATTGAAATGTGATCTTCTATTCTTGTTCTCATGATCATTTTTCAGTGCGTCACAGTTTTTCGATTTCTCTCTAATGCATTAAGTTAGATGAGATGGAAAAAGCGGTAGCTCCGTGATTAAACACAAAAATAATGCAGCATTAAAATGGTTACATACATAAGATGTCTATTCCTAACCTACGTTTGATTCGTTGATATTTAGAATGCGCGTTTTTTCTAGCCAATCAAATACACGTATTACGAACATTTGACGAAAACTTCGTCCATTTTGGCCATTTTTTAGAAGTGTCAAAGAGTCAAGTGACGGTTATTATTCAGGTCAGTATTTTGTGTACCTGTCATTTTGAAATTTCGAATTCGACTTCACTTGTGTTTCACAACGTCTTTGTGCATTATTTTGTGTTTTGGTTTAGAATTTAATTCGTTAAAAGTTAGTCATTGGCGTGAGGAGACTAGAGACATTCGAGATGTACCGAAGAGTGCTAAATATCTCATGAGTAGATAGAATAGCCAACGTGGAGGTAATGAGACTTACGCATAAGGAACGAGAACTAACAAATAAGAAGAAAACTGAGATATATGGGACATGTGATGAGAGATGTATATCTAATACTCCAGGTCATTATGCAAGAAAAAGATCCATAGTAAGGAGACGTAACTCATGGCTGAAGAACCTTAGGAACTGGTTTGGATGTAATAACAATGAATTATTTAGAGCCGCGGTTTCAGAAATAAAGATCCCTCTGATGATTACCGACTTTTGAAGCGGAGACAGCACCTAGAGAAGAAGATAAAAACACAGTTTATGGATAGTTTTGTGTCATTTTTTAATGTTTCCATATTTATAAATTTAATTAACAATATTGTTTACTTTTTAATTTTATTCCCCTTTATAAAAAATACCTAGATGTTAACATATTGTGTAAAAATCAAATTTAATAAATTACTAATTAGTTTAATTCCACAAGCTTTTCACCTATGGCTAAGTACGATTGTGGCATCTGTCAGGTTCGTCAATAATTACATGAAATAAGTCTCGACATACCCCATACAGTACATGACGTCATAATTAATGACGCACTGAAAAATGATCATGAGAACAAGAATACTACAATCTTTTTGTAAAATTTGTTTCCTCGTTTTTCTTGCTTAATTGTTTTTTCTTTTCTTCCATCAAAGAATAACCCCGAGTTTTTTCCAATTTGAGTGAAGCTAATTTCTGTGGATTTTGTACGATTTTTCAACCGTGCTCGACGTACTTTCATTCTGTCAATTACCTTACTTTTATTATCTTCCACAATAATGTCAAAATCTTGTACAGCACTGGTGATTGCTGCTGCTACTCTTTCAGAGACACCAGTCCTGTCACAGATAGAGGCTACTGTTGACAGCTCTACTCGCATTTGCTTAGTTATACTTAAAGAACTTGAGTGCTTTTTGGAATGATAAATAAATTCTTGCTCGGAACTTTGATCATGATCATTAGCATGTAACACATATAATATTCACAGTTCTATTCCCATCAGCTACTGATTATTGTCTGTCATCCAAATGCTGCTGTACTAGTTTTTGCCTCCTTTCCTCCCTCGTTGCCATAACCTTTGAAACTACCTTGTCAACTCTACCAATACACATTTTCCTCACGTCTTGGCTTTCATATGCTACTAAGAATTTTAAATTATATTAAGAAATGAAATAAATGTTTACTGCTAAATATTTCTTTAAATGCTGAATTATAGTTCAAACTTTGTCAGTTTTAGTAAAAATAAATATTGGATTGCTGTAAGTTAAAATTAAAATTATCTTCAAAGGAGTAGTTTTAGAGCGTGTATTTATCAATCAAAATAGGAGTTAAGACATTACAATAGCTATTCTTGACCAAAACAAAATCATCAAAATTCGCAAAATTTAACTACAAATTCTAATTTTCAACCCTTTTGCGGCAGCTCTAAAAATATTTTGTTTTAAAAAATATTTTATTTGTGGCCTAACAATGGCTATATGCAACTTTCTATCACTATTACACATTGTAATTATAAAAACATTTTTTTCGTTCCACCCTAACGTACGCAGCTGAGACAATGTGTCTCACGGAAAAAGATGAAGAAAAATTGAGAATATTCGAAAGGAAAATCCTCAGACGGATTATGGGCCGGATAAGAATGGACAACGGGGAAATGAGAAGAAGAATGAACCATGAACTAAGAGACATAATGAAGGGAGAAGAAGTTAAGATTTATTAAAGCGCATAGACTGAGATAGATGAGACACACAGAGAGAAGAAAAAACGACCCACTGATTAAGAAGATCACCAGATGGAAACCAGAAACTGAAAGACCAAGGGGAAGAACCAGAGAGAGCTAGAAGGACCAGGTCATGAAAGATATCAAAATTCTGAAAGTGAGAAACTGGAGGGAATTCTGCACATATCGAAATTAGTGGAAGAAAATTGTAACAAAAGCAAAGTCATACAACAAACTTTGACAACACACAAGTGGAATGCGGAGTGATTTACCGCAATAAGCGAATCATAGAGCTCTAAGTAAGAGCGGCATACATTCCGTCCGGAATGAAAAGCCTTGATGATGATGGTGATTGTTGTAAATATAAAACTAAATTTATCAGCAGTCTACTTCCACTTCATTTATTTTAAACTTAAAACAGTGTCTTGTACCTCTTTTTATTACCTGGAATACAAAATGTATTTACCTCTTTATCATTTATGTTCTTTAATCCCCAATGCGCCAATCGAAAAATTGCATAACTTTCCCATTTCTTCTCACAAATTGGATTTCCTTCTGGGTCAATATACAATGAAGTTAGACCTTGGGTTTCAGCCAAGGCATTTAATTGCCCCAAGCAAGTGATATTAGTTTCTTTGAACACGAAATGTCCGACATTAGGGAATCTATGTTTAATTTTGCTCAGTACTCCATTAACGCTGTTGAAGTTAACGTAGTTAAATTTTATTGTTGTCACATCTTGAGCCTTACTGACGTTCCAAATTTTGTCTATAAACCTTAACGCGCCTTGTCCGTAAACATTTAAATGTCTGCCACAGATCTCTATAAGGTAATCACCACCTGAAAAATAATTCAATGGTCAGATTAATGATAACACATGGAGCGGACAGCCCGAGACCCAAAAAACAGCGTATACTTTTCCGAAAATTTTTGGTGCGCTGAATACGAATCTGAACGTCAAATTGCCGAATTGGCTCTGGTGTCTGAGATATTCTAACCTTCTTCTTTAAGAGCGTAGACGCAAATATTTTACGGCTATCCCTACTTTTTCTTTTTTTACACGGCAAATTACGTGTGGTAAAATTCTCACTGGTATGGAGATGTAAAAATTATTTGACAATGACATTGACATCATTAACTTAGAGATGGCTTTTGAATGTTCTTGGATAACTGTTACTTGTATAATCGCTTAAATTATTAATTCAGTTAATTAACATGATTATTTTTTCACTAGCTATGTATTCAGTGATTACAATAATTTATACAGGGTGTTTCATTAATAATTGTCCATATAGTAACTGGAGAAAGCTTAGCACAAAATGCGAAGATTTAACCTAAAACACTTAAATAAAATGTGGTTCCTTACTGAGTTACAGGGTGTTTTTTCTAAAAATTTAAAAACTATTTTTGCTCAGCATTTTAAAACTATTCGACGTATACTTTTTATACTTGGTAGGAAGTATAGGTATTGTACAAACTACTAAATTATGTTAAACAAACGTTTCTATCTATTACCAGAGGCGTACGACGGGGGAAAGTGAATGGCTGACCCGTTCCAATTCTACGCCACTGGCGGAATTGCTATTTTAGTTCAATTTTTGGATTCTCCAATACTTTCTATGAAAATAATATACTCTTCATTCGTAACGATTAAGTCATTAGTTTTCGAGATCTTTGAAGTTAAAAATGAAACGATACGGTTATTTTGATTAATGTAGTGTCGCTTCATTTTTAATTTCAAATCTCTCGAAAACTAATCATTTTATCATTACGAATGAAGAGTATTTTATTTACATAAATAGTATTGAAAAATCAAAAGATTACACTAAAATAGCAATTTCGTCAGTGGCGTAGAATTTGGGAAGGGTCAACCAGACACTATCCCCTGGCGTACGCCTCTGGTAGTAGCTAGAAACGTTTATTTATCTTAATTTAGTAGGGTGTACAGTACTTACACTTTCTACCACGTATGATAAGGACACGCCAAATAGTTATAAAGTACTGGGTACAAATAATTTTTAAATTTTAATCATATGAATCATATCATAAATTAATCAAAATAACTGTGCCGTTTCATATTAAACTTCAAATATCTCGAAAACTAATGATCGTTACCAATGATAAGTATATTATTTACGTAGAAAGTATTGGAGAATCTAAAAATGGCACTAAAATAGTAATTCCTCCAGTGGCGTAGAATTTGAGAAGGGCCAACCATTTACTATCCCCTATCGTACGCCTCTGGTAAAAGCCAGAGACGTTGGTTTATCATAATTTAGTAGGGAGTATAGTAGTTGCACTTTCCGCCAAGTATGAAAAGAATACGTCGAATAGTTTTAACATGCTAAGCAAAAATAGTTTTTAAATTTTTAGATAAAACGCCCTGTAACTCAGTAAGAAACCACATTTCATTTAAGTGTTTTAGGTTAAATCTTCGTATTTTGTGCTAAGCTTTCTCCAGTTACTATATGGACAATTATTAATGAAACACCCTGTATACTATACAATAAAAACCAATATCTAATCGAGAAAAGAGGAAAAGTGATAAAGTGATTTTTTAAATAATATATTGCTACTATGGAACGCTTAGATAAATTTTGAACAACTTTAACAACAAAATACTTGTATCACAGAATATATCCTGGTGTATTCTCTGCTTGGATCTTCTATAAATAATAAACAATAAATAACGCTTTATTAATTTCACGTCTTAGATCAATTATTTATCAAATACACTATCAATATTATTTAATAAACAACTCTCAAATATTCCTGAAGCCGTGTCAAATATTTAGTAGCCTTGTTTGTCACTGTCTTGTCAGCACATTCTGTTCGGCCGAGTGCGTTGTATGACAGAGATAGCGAATGTTCGATTTGGAAAATATCACCACGGACATAGTGTTAATTTTTTTCGAATCCTGAAAAAACTATTAAATATTTTTGAAAAAAATTAAACGCAGAATGAAAGACTAAATTATCATTGAGGGCCGAAAGTCCCTTAGAATAAATAAAAAGTTTCCTTTGAATAAGATATTTAAAATTAAAAATTACACTAAATTTTCTCTTTTTTTTTCACCCCTGTAACTTATTAAAATAAACATTATAGAAGTTTTCAGGGACTTTCGGCCTTCGGTAATAACGTAAGCTTTCATTGTGCGTTTAAATTTTTCAAAAATACTTATTAGTTTTCTCATGATTCGAAAATAATAAATGAATATAAATAGCATTGGAGCCGAAAGTTTGCGCCTATCCCCTTAAGTGCCCTCGCGCAATCAGAGGTTGGATATCATGATCACTATCTTTACTCTATCGTTGCACTGAATAGTTCTATGGAACTGCATTTAAACCAGTCCCTTAAATTTTTCAACCAAGACAGTCTCCTTCTTCCTCTTATCTTTCCCTGTATTATCAGTCTTAGCATTTCATGTCACTGCTCCCTCATTACGTGTCCCAGATATTGTTTTTTCTTATTTTACTGTGTTTATTATTTAGTATTCTTTTCCCTATTCTCGCAATATTTCCTTGTTCGTTTTCTTGTGTGTGCATTCTAGGCTAAGCATCATTCTGTAACACTACATTTCATGTGTACATGTAGCTACAGCTACATTCAAATGAATGTAGCTTATTTATGTGTTCTTGCTTCAATGTCTAGCTTTTAAGTCTACATTGCAGTATCGAAAACACGTAGCACCTCAGAGCTGTTACTCTCAGTTCTAATCCAAGGTCCTTATAGCAGATAATGGTTTTCATGTTTACAAACGCATTTCTTGCTATTTCTATCCCTGCCCTTATTTCTGTTGTTAATCATTATTTTCTGAAATCCAGATTTCCAGGTATTTGTATTTTATCAACCCTTTCTATCAATACATTTCCCAAATGTATGTTTGATTGTATATTTGTATATTGTATATTTTTCACAGAAACTGTTTTGTTTTGTTTAGTAGTAGTTGAAGTTGTTCTCTTAAATTTCTTTCCGACATCGCCTTGGAGATGACCTTTATCCGTGTGGTTGCTGGTCTTCTGCGTTTACGTTTTTCTGTAGGGGTCCATTCTAACAATTTTTGTCTAATTTCGTCGTTTCTTATGTGTTCTAGTCTAGATCTACTTGCCCCCTTCTAGTAATTTAGTTTTGTACTTTTTGATTAATTGCCAGACCTCCATAAGTTGATATTGTCTTAATATTGTGTTGTAAACTCGTTTTTTATTTTCTGTTCTTATATTTTTTTGCCACACTACCGAATTGAGGGCTAGTATCACGTGCCTTCCCTTTACTATCCTTTCTTTAATATTTTTTTCGTTTCGTCCTGTACTCAAACACAATTACTGAATGTGATTTTATTTTGATATGATACAATAAGCACTTAATCTTAGGGATTCCAAGATTAGGTGGGTTTGCCTGCTTGTGGACTGAAAAATATGGTTTCTATGGGTTGGTTTTTTTAGGATGTGTAGCTTTGAGGTTGTTAAAATAAAGTTTTATGAGTTTGAGATTTCTAAATTAAGATTTTTTGTTATAGTATCATATAGCTTGTAGATTTTTTAAAAATTGGAATTTTTAAAATGCGATTTCTCAGCGAAAAACGAAGGATTGAGACTTGAACTTTAAGAGGGTTATATTAGTTTCTGGGAAAGTAATTATATTAAGACGCTACATAACCTCAAAAACGACCAAAACCGATATTTTATACACGTTTCGGTTAGGATATCTTAGAAACCAGAGCTCAAACCTCAAAAACCTTATGACAAGTACATTTCGATCTCTGTGACCGAATATTGATCAAATTTTGTCCGCCTGTGTAATACAGAAATAAAGCACGTTTCAACTTACCTTGTTCTCTATCTTTTGGCAAAGCGGGAGAGCTCTGTTTCTTAGTCTTGGCAGTAACTGCTCTAGAAAGACATTTAGTAGGTATTGTTTTACTGTGCACAGCACTTCTAATATTTCTTGTAAAAGTCTTGCTCAGATTCTCTCCACTAGAATTACTCGGGTTCGAAATATTTGAGAGAGTTGTTACTCCAGATAGAACGCTTGAAGTATCGGCGGATCCACAATTTTTTATTCTACATTCTTCAACGTCAGTAGATTTTACTAAAGAATCACTAAAAACAGATGATAAAAAGATTTTGTTGAGATGCAGCGGCAGAATATAAAATTATATAGGATAACCAGACATTGTTCTAACTCTGGTTTTATTTGTAGCATTTAGTGTCTTGTAACCGTTGACCTGATGATGATCTGCAACCTATAGAGAGCGAAACCGGTCGTCGGAAGTACACAATTAAATGATTGAGAGTACGTCTGTCTTTTTCTTCATTTCTTCACTTATATAGGATGGTTCTTAAGTACTTGTACCGGGTGTCCCAATAAGAATGGCTCTCGGCCATATCTCAGGAACCGTTTATAGTACAACTTTGGGAAAAAAAAATTGTATAACAAAAGTTGCCTCGAGAAAAGCCTGGAAATTATTTTCATAATTGTAAGTCCACCGCTAGAGGGCGTAATTGAATATCAAAAATTAAAAAATCGAAATTTTACAAAATTTGCCTAATGAAAGGGCACTGGAAATACGATCATCGTATTCTTCATAAAATTCTGCTCATATTTTATTTCACAAATTAAAGTCTACCTGTGCAAATAAGAGGTGGGGGTGAGCGGGAACCTTGTTATGAAAAAATCGCTGTAAGTCCGGTTCTGCGATTCGATTTTTGCAAACTTGGTCTTGTTGAAAACAGCTCTTTTTCGTTAATGTAATAGTTATAATTTGGAAACAGTCTATTACGTAATATGCCAGCTAGGAGGCGCTGTTTATTTTTTTTAGAAATCTAGTTTTCTTTGGAAAATATTAAATACAAGTATGTATTTTTTTCGTGTATTACAAAATTAGACCAAATTAGCAACAGAATACCGAAAACCGCATGTCGATACCTTTTTTCTATCTCGAGATATCTTAAGAAACGTGTAAATTTTAAACAACTGTTGCTGTCGTAAAGTAGAAATATATAGAAGCAAGTGGTGTGCTATGGAAAAAACAAAGAAACATTTTCCAGATGTCACCGTATATAATAAATCAACACAAAATAAGACAAATAACACTATAAAATATAACAAAAAAAAAGTGTGTGTACTTTATACAAAACAAAATTTATACATCTATTATTATGATTTTAACGAAATATATTTTAAACAGTTTAATTGTATTTTTTTTAATATTAAACTAATTTTAACACTTAAAATAATACCAAAAATTAAAAATAACGTTAATACGTAGAATCGTAGAAAATGTGTAACTTCTAACGTGTACACACAAATTCTATTTTTCTATATTAATAAGTACAAAAATATATATAAAAACTATTTAAAAAGTCAGTACAACTATAAACCCACTTTTGTCTCTGTTAACAATAAAGACAACTACTTAGTGACGACCTAAATGTTCAAATTGCTGCCCATCATTTTCGATGCAAGCATTTACTCTTTCAAGAGTAGATTGAATAACTGTCTCAATTTCTGCTCTCGAAATACTTTGAATGGCGTTACGTATTCTCTCGATCATGTTTTCTCGAGTAGTGGGCCTAGTTGCAAAAACAATGTCTTTAATCCGTCCCCATAAATAAAAGTCTTTAACAGTTAAATCTGGTGATCTGGCTGGCCAAAAAATAGGCTTCCACGTCCTATCCATCTATCAGCGAATGCCTCATCTAAAAAATCTCTAACCGCTCTGGAGAAATGCGCCGGACAACCATCGTGCTGAAACAACATGGACCTACGAACTTCTAGCGGTACATCTTCCAGAAGAAGAGGCAATTCATTCCTTAAGAAATTTAGATAGCCTTTACCAGTAACAGCATAATCGAAAATAAAGGGTCCAATTATCTGACCATCTAATATACCACACCATACATTTATCGACCACCGACCTCGATATTGTACCTCTTCCATCCAACGTGGATTATTCTGTGACCAGTAATGCGCATTATGACGGTTTATCGTACCATCACTTCTAAATGAAGCTTCATCTGACCACAAAATACGCGACAGCAACTGAGGATCCTCAGATACCATACCTAGCAACCAGTTGCAATAATCCAACCTTCTATCGTGATCATTCTCATTCAAACTTTGATGCAGTATTATAAGATATGGATGAAATCTAAAAAATATAACATAGTATAATAAATAGGTACGACTATCTATACCTTTAATGATTTTACCTGGCTTCTCTCAAAATACGTTGAACGGTGGTTCTGCATATTCCTAAGTCTCTAGCTATTGCTCTAATATTTCAATGGGGATTAAATTGCACATATGCTAAAACATTTATGGCATTTTCCTCCGAGCGACCTCTGCCGCCGACCAATAAACAGGAGGATTTACATTTCCCGTCGTTCTTAAACGGTGAATGAGCCGATGAAAAACTCTACTACTGGGGTGACGGATATTTCATTGCATATATTCTAGCCGCAACAGTTTGTTTCTTCGTTTGTAAGAATCATCTTGAATTTCACTCCGTATAAATTTTATATAAAATTTAATAGAAACAAACCGTATCAATGAACAAATTTTCATGTTTTACTGATTTGACACATGATGACTTTTTGAAGTTAATCCTTCTAATCGTTCTATTTTTTCCATACCACACTACCTGTTTCCACTTTGACTTCCTTAACTGAGTTTACCGGTGACAATAACAGTTATGTATTTATCTTAGTTGGGAATAGGATAATTAGTATTAAAATATAATGAAATAAAAATTAATTTGTGTAGAAAATCTGACGTTTTTACATTTTCTACGATTTATCGAGAGAAAAGCAAATGCGCGGAGGCGACAATTCATAAAAATTTACATATTAACGCTATTTTTTAGTATTGCTATTATTTTAAGTATTAAAATTAGTGTAATATTTAAATAAAAATAAAATTAAACTGTTTAAAATATATTTATTTCGTTAAAATCATAATAATAGAAGTATAACTTCTTACGCGCGTACAAAGTATACACACTCTTTTTTGTTATATTTTATAGTGTTATTTGTCTTATTGTTGTTTTGATTCATTATATACGGTGACATCTGGATAATGTTCCTTTGTTTTTTCCATAGCACACTACTTGCTTCTATATATTTCCACTTATATGACAGCAACAATTATGTTTCAAATTTACACGTTTCTTAAGATATCTCGAGATAGAAAAAAGGTATGGACATGCGGTTTTCGGTATTCTGTTGCTAATTTAGTCTAATTTTGTAATACATGAAAAAAATACATACTTGTATTTATTATTTTCCAAAGAAAACTAGATTTCTAACAAAAATAAAGAGCGCCTCCTAGCCGGCATATTACGTAATAGGCTGTTTCCAAATTATAACTATTACATTGACGAAAAAGAGCTGTTTTCAACAAGACCAAGTTTGCAAAAATCGATTAAGCAGAACCGGACTTATCAGATTTCCAGTGCCCTTTCATTAGGCAAATTTTGTAAAATTTCGATTTTTTAATTTTTGATATTCAATTACGCCCTCTAGCGGTGGACTTACAATTATGAAAGTAATTTCCAGGCTTTTCTCGATGCAACTTTTGTTATAAAATTTTTTTCCCAAAGCTGTACTATAAACGGTTCCTGAAATATGGCCGAGAGCCATTCTTATTGGGACATCCGGTACAAAGAGAAAAGTAACGCTTTAAAATATTACGATGTAAGCCAATACAATGTTGATTAAGAAAAATACAGGGCGCTAACATTTAAAACGTCATTTTTCGCTATAACTTCCATTTTTGTGAGCATTTATGTATAAAATCTTTTAACTGGGGACTTTTGAGTATGAGGAATTATAATTTCATGCCTACTTTGATGTAGCTAATAGGATGCCACATATGTGGTATTTTGCGTTTACATTTTTTGCTTTTGCACCGACGGCTGACTTGGAAGAAGTATATATTCACCCAAAGAAAACATCTAGGCCTTAAATTTAGCAAATTATATTGGTTGGTTGGATGCAAATCTAAATTATAATCGGACAACAAAATACTGTTGTATAAGGCCATTCTCACACCTGTGTGGACCTATGGTATACAACTTTGGGGAACCGCCAGTAACTCTAACATTGATATCCTTCCAAGATTTCAAACAAAAGTGCTGTGCACCATCGTTGATGCACCATTATACATCTCCAATACACCAATGGAATACACCAAGGAAGTCATTTACTAGTTCAGTGTTCGTTACAGTGAAATAGTGTCAGTGCACCCTAACATGTTGGTCAACCGTCTAAATGTTCCCGGTGACAACGAAGTGCGTAGACTTGGACGCATGCCGCCAGACGACCTGTCTAGAGGACTCGGATAAGTTTTAGCTTCTAAGGAAATATAAACATTAATAAGTAACATTGTCAAAAAGACACCAAATTTAAATTTAGCTAGTTTTTTAAAGGAGATCGCTCACTGGAGTGATACTCTACATGCCAGTCTCGCATTTGTCAAAGCAAACGCTTATTGCCCTTCCGACAGATTGCATAATCTGTCGGAATTGCAGAAAACTTTTTGCTCTTTAAGTTAGCGCTATTTTGTGTCAAAAAATATTAAAGATACATTATTTCAATAAAAAGATACACCTATTTATAAAGCTCAACAGGCCTTGAAGGCTTGGGGCTGAAAAGTTTAATTTTTTATTACAACTACTATATATGAAGTCAAATAATATGTTCCTTAAGGGCGTAGGCGCAAAATTTCGCGAAACTGTGTTTTAAATGCATTCATTTTTTCGAATCCTGAGAAAACTAATCAGTATTTTTGAAAAATTTAAACGCAGAATGAAAGATTGCATTATTACCGAGGGTTGAAAGACCCTGAAAACTTCTATAATGTTTATGTTAATAAATTACAATGGTGAAAAAAAGAGAAAATCTAGTGTGGTTTTTAATTTCAAATATCTCATTCAAAATAAACTTTTTGTTTATTCTAACAGAGTTTTGGCCCTCGGTAATAATGTAATCTTTCATACTGCGTTTAAATTTTTCAAAAATATTTATCAGTTTTTTCATGATTCGAAAAAAATGAACGCATTAAAAAAAGCATCGGCTCGAACTTTTGTGCTTACGCTCGTAAGAAAGTCATTTTTACAGTGAATATTATACCATACTTTTTTATAATCCTAAACATTTACTACAGTACGCCAAACATAGCTGAAAGTGTGAAATTCCCATTGCCTGCGCCAATAATGAAGTGAGAACGTTAGATATTATTCAGCCCTATTCTGTAACTTTTAACAAATCGAATAGAAATGACCAAGTCGAATCGTAATTACCCAAAATCGGAATGTTTGATATCTATCGCGTCATTTTCGTGTTTGCATTGGCATTCTGTAACTCACATCGAAATAAAGGTAAATCGAAATCGGCAATTTCTATTTCACGTGGTCAGGAGGGGGTGGCAACCTCGCATTGTCAAGCGAAATTAGTGTTCTGTAGCCTGCTTGTTACTGGTTCTAAATTTGAAATACGACACCGTTGCCATATCTTCAATTTTTCATTCTATCACATTACATACAGTTGCATTTGCAATCTACACAAAAAGCTCAAAAGATGATAAACGGTTTTAAATCAAAGTTAATTAAAATTGTTATAAAAAAGAAGATCAACTGATAAATAAAAAAGATAAATGAAGATAACATGTATGATGTAAAATATTACTAATAATATACAATCTTAAGATTTGATTCCAGCTAAAATAACTGATAAACAACTTTTCTCAAAAATGGCGTCTTTTCTACAATTATTTTCTTTTTATAAGCGTTGATTGATAAAAATACAAGTAAACTGGTATAATATAACTTTAAACGGTCTTGTACAATTACTATGCCATTGATTGAAATTGTACAAGAAATATACAAAAAAAGTATGGCAACACTGTGAACTGTGACTGGCAAACACTCAGATTCAGCATTCAGATGTCAGGCCAAAGAAAATGGGGTTAGGTTCAATGCATACTCGTATATGACTAAATTAAATATACAATTTCCTAAGTAAATAACACCACAGACTAAAAAATTAAGCAGATACAAAAGGTAAAAATACTGTAAATAATTGTAAATACGTAATAATAAACTATTTTTAGTAGATATAAAATATAAACGTCAAAACAAAATACAATGCGCTTGCGTCAAGCACAATTCCGATTATCGAAATCTAATTTCGACAGAGTAAATGTTGTCGAAGCCATTTCTATTCACTATTCCGATTGTAGAGATTCCGAGGGAGTTAGGGAATACCGATTTTGACTATTTCTATTCGACTTGGCCACTTCTATTCGATTTTCCTTACTTCTATCATCGAAATAAGTTACAGAATAGGCATGCAACTGAACGGTCAGTGCGAGGCCCGTCGTATTTTTTCTTTCACACTTTCAGCTATTTTTGGCGGGCTTTACTTACTCTCGCGGAATTTTCTTCATTAGTTCTTCTGCCATAATATCAACATCACATTCTGATTCATTATCTGAATCAGATTCTTTAGAAATACATGAACATGTTGTTTCAGCAGCATCAACTTCACTACTACTAGCCACTGAACTGACAGAGCTGTCTATATTGGGGCCAACACTGGTAAGGCTACCTGGTTTTCCTTGATCTGAAGATTTTTCTTCCATTTTGTTTATGATAGGTACTAATATAGGAGGTAATTTAAAATATTCGTTTGATGATGAAGTATTCTGAGAATTTTCAGTTTCTTGAGAAGAGGTTCTTAATAGATTAAATTTTTTATCAGGTAAAACAGGAACTTTCGTACAGGATTTTGATTTAACAGGTCTAATGGGAGTAGTTGTAGATTTACGTAAAGGGGTCATAATAAAATCTAAATCTGGCTTGAGGTTTTTCAAACTTTTTTCAACAACATTGCCATTGTTTGTTAAACATTTTGTTTGCGATCTTAAGAATTCCCAATTTGTTCTAGCATTAGAGATCACTTCTTCTCGTCGACATGTCAACGAGACGTCGTTAGTGAGATCCATAAATGTGGAATTGGAGGCCTCTTTATTTCTTCTCCACGCCATGGCAGCTTTTCGCACTTGTTCAGTTATTTGCATTGAATTGAGTTTATTTAGTAGAGGTAAATAAGATACCAAAAAAGATATACAGTCTCCTCCCAATAATACTGGATTATTGTCTATTGATATTTCTTTAATATTTGAAGATTTGGCTAAACTGCTTATGTCTTCTACACTGTAAAATAAAAGTATAAAAGATTATTAACAAAAGTTACAATATGTTACAATCAGAAAGATATTGATGGGAGAATTCTTATTAGTCCAGAAAGCCACTGCGCATCCGCTAGGAAAAATATTCCGATTCGGATTTTTTGCACAGTCTTACTCAAAAAGGACCCCCTTTAACAAATTTGCAAGTTGCCAGGACCAAAAATGGGTCAAAAACGTTTTTTTTTTTGTTTTTTTCCTAAACTTATTTTTTTTGCAAGTTTTTTTTAGGTTTTTTGGATCATTCCAAACAGAAAGGGTCTTTAGTGACTTTTCTATAAAGTTGATAGTTTTTGACATATAAGCGATTAAAATTGAAAAATTGCGAAATCGGCCATTTTTAACCCTCAAAAACTATGTGAAAAACTGAAAATTTGAATGTTGCCAAGGTAGGCAGATATTCTTTAAACATCGATTGATGAAATCCCGAAGAGTTTTTGCAATACAATATTCAAAACTACTTTGTTTTTTAATTGCTAATCAAGCGTGCGCGACACTATTTTCCACCGTTGCATGTGTACCTATACATTATGGTGCAAATGAAAGGAATAAATTCGTTATTTCGTAAACCGGCGACTTTAAGGAAAAATCCCGAAACAGGTCGATTTTTATTTTTAAGTTATGATATTGTGGCATATATGGTATACTAGTGACGTCATCCATCTGGGCGTCATGACGTAATCGATAATTTTTTTAAATGAGAATAGGGGTCGTGTGCTAGCTCATTTGAAAGGTTCTTCAATTATCTATTCAGTAATATATACATTTACATAATTATTTATACAGGGTGTCCAAAAAAAGTTTTTAATTAAATTATTTGAAAAAAAAAAGAAGAATGTATGTAATTTATTTAATTCAAAATACATTTTACTGTTACCCGAAAACTAAAAAATTATTATTTCACAAATAAACATTGTTTTTCGATTAAATTCAATGTTCAAGCCAGTTCCCGCCAGCCACCTGCCTCTTGGAAGTTTGAACATTTAATTTAAGCGAAAAGCAATGTTTATTTGTGAAATAAACTTTGTGTTCTGATTTGTGAAAGCAGTAAAATGTATTTTGAATTAAATAAATTACATACATTCTTCTTTTTTGTCAAATAATTTAATTTATTAAAAAATTTTTGGACACCTTGTATAAATAATTAGGTAAATGTTTATATTACTGAATAGAGAATTGAAGAACCTTTTAAATGAGCTAGCACACGATCCCTATTCTCATTTAAAAAATCATCGATTACGTCATCATGCCCAGATGGATGACGTCACTAGTATACCATATATGCCACAATATCATAACTTAAAAATAAAAATCGACCTGTTTTGAGATTTTTTCTTAAAGTCACCGGTTTACGAAATAACTAATTTATTCCTTTCATTTGCACCATACTATATACACATGCAACGGTGGAAAATAGTGTCGCGCACGCTTGATTATCAATTAAAAAACAAAGGAGTTTTGAATATTGTATTGCAAAAAACTCTTTGGGATTTTATCAACCCATGTTTACAGAATATCTTCCTACCTTGGCAACATTCAAATTTTCAGGTTTTCAGATAGTTTTTGAGAGTTAAAAATGGCCGATTTTGCAATTTTTCAATTTTTAATCGCTTATATGTCAATAACTATTAACTGTAGAGAAAAGTCACTAAAGACCTTTTCTGTTTGGAATGATCCAAAAAACCTGAAAACCATGAACATAAGACAATATGGAGAAGAAGGGCACAAGAAAGATCTAAACGGAAGGACATAATCAGACAGGCAAAGACCCATCCAGTGTTATGATGCCAAAAGAAGAAGAAGAATATACCCATGATGAAATTTAGTTTAAACATGATGAAATTTTGATATGTATATTCTTCATCAAAAGGTAAAACATTTTTACATGTTTTACAGGTTTTTGTTTACACCGATTCATTTATGGTTGCTGAGTAAAACTGATTAGTTTTGACATTTTAAATACATACCATTGCAAATCATTATTGCTAAGAAATAATTTAACTAAATTAGGGACTTCGGCAAATCCAAGCAATTTCTTTAGCCTATTTCTTCTCAAATTTAATTCTTGTAAAGATTGCAGGCCTTCTATATCCTTAACGCCAATAATTCGAATTTGGTTGCCTGCCAAATTGAGCACTTTTAAACTTGTTAAACTTGATAAACCGCCAACTTGGGATATTTGGTTGCCATGAAGATCAAGAACTTCTACATTTGTAAGATTATCTAGTCCTTCTATTTTTTTAATTCTAAAAAATATATAAATAATCAATGGTATGAAAAATTTTATTGAGAGAACTGTCAATAATTTCAGCTCTGAATAAAGTGTTTTTTGTTGAAGTTTTTTTCTAACCAGAAAGAAAAACAAATTTGCACTGAAAATTCTACGAACTTTGGGAAGATGGATAAACTGGATTTAGCTACTACTTCACAAAATACACCGACTTGGTCACATACATATATCTTACTCCCATGCATTAAACAGTTTTAAACATCCTTCAAAAGACCAAGGATCATACTTCATACTTTCAACCATATGGAATAACAGTTTTCGAATATGTAAAGGGTGTTGGATTAATCTCTCTCCTATCTCAAGTATCTCTGTCTCTGGCTGCTCTCCTCCAGTTGTCCACCCTCAATATCTCTTTAGCATCTGTTCTCACTTCGAAGTTGGATTAATAGTGTAGGAAACAGAGGTTGAACCTTGCAAAATGGACACAAGTCCGGTTTTATTTTTTTTCTGGTATATCAAGGGGTGCTTATTATGAGACTAACTTTTTCTTAAAAAGTTTCGCCCCGGAATCCCTTTTTCGCCCCGGAACCCCCTATTTTCACCCCTTTAAAGGGCGTAATTTGTGGTTTTGCGGAACGTAGTCCTTCCTGTACCTTTTTACAAAAAATTTCTTTTATAGAAATATGAAGAGGACTATATTTTCTACGATTTATTTCCAACAGCATATGTCCAACAGCTATGTATCACCCACCGTTTAGTAGGGGTGGGGCCCCAAAGTGGACAAGTTTTTAAAAAAGATGTTTTTAAAAAAATTAATTTTCCCTAACTGTAATGGAAATCAAGAATAAATCCTACGGCAATTATTCACAAATAAGTGACTGATTTTTTGGTATAGGTTTCACTTAAGGGTAATTGTCCTTTTTTAATTACAGGGTGTTACATTTTAAAAATCCCCTTTTTATACCATCTGAACCGTTTATGATAGAGTAAAAAGACTTTCAGCGATTACCCATATACTGGTGCTATTTACAAATTTGTATAATGCACCCCCATTTTCCCCGGAACCACCCCAAATAACGAAGAATTAATAAAGAAAGTGATTTTCTTGGAATCCTTTCATGTTATTATTACCCATGCATGGACACCAAAAACGATTTCCTAGTGCAACGCCTGTAGCCAAAAAATATAAATAAAATGGGGGGTTGAAAAGAAAATTTTTTTGTTTGCTTTTTGCTCCATATGGGCATATGCTTCACAATAGTGTTTTTCAAAAATATATATGGTTATTGCAACATCCCTGCGGAAACCACCTCTATCCTTGAAAATATACTGCAGAAACTACCCCTATCCCTTGGCGAGCATGTTTTTACGATTTTCTCATTACCTATGCATTATTTTTAAACAAAACTTATACCAGGTTAAAGACCACTATTTACTCTAAAAATTAGGTCCTATTAATTTTTTTCGTATAAGCAACCGTTACCGCACAGTGGCGCCGTAAACCTCAGATATGCTTTGGCAGGCTCCAGTTTTTTGGTTTTTTTTCGTCACCTGTTCGTTTTATTGATAAAGTACTTATGTAAAATAAAACAACACAGTGTAACCTACAAATTATGACCTATGCACATTTTACATTCTTTGCTCCCCAAAGCCACAGTGGTGGCCCAAAATAAATTTTTGCATATTTTCGCCACCTACACGCATTTTATTGCACTAATGCTACCTTAATAACACAATATTCACCCTTAAGTGGTCGTTAAGCAGTGGCGGGTCCAGGGAGGGGTGATGGGGGCGATCACCCCCCTCTCAAACCAAGTGATATTATATTTAAAGATTATGAAAATATTCATTTATATTTATAAAAATTTAGTCAATTGGCACCCCCCTCTTAACGATGCTGGATCCGCCACTGTCGCTAAAGCATAAAAAGTACGTCATTCTTATAAAAATAATAATATAATCTAAGTATTTCTATAAAAATAAATGAATATTTTTATAATCTTTAAATATAATATCACTTGGTTTGAGGGGGGAGGGTGATCGCCCCCATCACCCCTCCCTGGATCCGCCACTGCTAAGCAACCACTTAAGGGTGAATATTGTGCTATTAAGGTAGCATTAATGCAATAAGATGCATGTAGGTGGTGAAAATATGGAAAAATTGATTTTGGGCCACCACTGTGGCTTTGGGGCGCAAAGAATGTAAAATGTGCATAGGTCATAATTTGTAGGTTACACTGTGTTGTTTTATTTTACATAAGTACTTTATTAATAAAACGAACAGGTGACGAAAAAAAAACAAAAATTCGAGCCCGCCAAAGCATATCTGAGGTTTACGCGGTAACGGTTGCTTATACGAAAAAAATGAATAGGACCTAATTTTTAGAGTAAATAGTGGTCTTTAACCTTTTATAAGTTTTGTTTAAAAAGAATGCATAGGTAATGAGAAAATCGTAAAAACATGCTCGCCAAGGGATAGGGGTAGTTTCTGCAGTATATTTTCAAGGATAGGGGTGGTTTCCGCAGGGATGTTGCAATAACCATATATACTTTTGAAAAACAATATTGATGAAGCATATGCCCATATGGATCAAAAAGCAAATAAAAATTTTTTTTCAACCCCTCATTTTATTTATTTTTTTTGACTACAGGGGTTGAACTAGGAAATCGTTTTTGGTGTCAATGCATGGGTAATAATAACGTGCACAAAATGATATATGAAGTATATTAATAAAGGGCATTGTGTGTGAAAGATTCCAAGAAAATCACTTTCTTTAATAATTCTTCTTTTTTTTGGGGTGGTTCCGGGAAAAAATGGGGGTGCATTATACAAATTTGTAAATAGCAGCAGTACATGGGTAATCGCTGAAAGTCTTTTTACTCTATCATAAACGGTTCAGATGGTATAAAATGGGTTTTTTAAATAAAACCCTGTGATTAAAAAAAGGGCAATTACCCTTAAGTGAAACCTATACCAAAAAATCAGTCACTTATTTGTGAATAATTGCCGTAGGATTTCTTCTTAATTTACATTACATTTAGGGAAAATTAATTTTTTTTAAAAACATCTTTTTTAAAAACTTGTCAACTTTGGGGCCCCACCCCCACTAAACGGTGGGTGATAGACATATGCTGTTGGAAATAAATCGTAGAAAATATAGTCCTCTTCATATTTCTACAAAAGAAATTTTTTGTAAAAGGTACAGGAAGGGCTACGTTCCGTAAAAACCACAAATTACCCCCTTTAAACGGATAAAAAGGGGGTTCCGGGGCAAAATTTTTTTAAGAAAAAGTTAGTCTCATAATAAGCACCCCTTGATATACCAGAAAAAAAAATAAAACCGGACTTATGTCCATTTTGCAAGGTTCAACCTCTGTTTCCTACACTATAACAGTAAAGCCCAAAAATGTTCCAGAATCACAAACAACAGCGTCGGCATCTACCTCTCGTCTAAATATGTAGTCAATCAAGTTCTTAGCTCCCACGAATATATGAATATTGATAGTGACCAGATTGAAGTAAGAAGACTAATAACTCCTGCGCAGAGATTAATCTACTGTCCTACTATAGGTACCTAATAGCATAAGAGCACTTAAAAACAATTGGTACAGTCGAACCCGCTTATTAGAGTACCGGATAGAGTATAGGAATATCCCGGTTTAAGGAATACAAATTCGAGGTCCCGAAACGTTTTCATTTACTCCTTAATAAAATCCGCTTATAGGAATGCGTTTTAGTAAAATAGTACCGCTTATTAGAACATTTTTCAAGTAAACCAAAACTTTTTATGTATAATTTTCTACAAATTTTAATGATATCTGGTTTATAGGGTCTGTCAGGTAATAAATATTTTTATTACTTGGTTATGGGCACAAATTCTACCCTCCGCCAAACATTTACTGATCATAAAGTAAGTACTTTTTCATTTGTGTAAATATTTTTATTACTCACCCACGTCGTTGCCTGTTTAGATTTTTAGAAACAGTTAATTTAGAAATCGTAACCGCTTGTTATAATGTATTATAAGAAGTTTTCTGGATGGCGAATCCAATGTCAATTTTTTAGTTATTATATTTTAGAACAACAAGTGACTAATATTTTATGTAACAAAAAAAAATTAGTCTGAGATTACCGATTATTTTTCCAGAAAAAAAGTAAGACTGTTGTATGTTAATAAGAAAATATGTATAGGGTGAGGCAGATAACTGGCCTATTAGAAATATCTCGAGAACTAAAGGCAACAGAATCATGAAAATTGGAATAAAGGGGGTTTGAAGGATGATCTATTAAATGAAAATATTTTCATCTCTTTGCAACTTCCGGTTATACCGGAAGTTGCTTATAACTTCGTTTTTTTAAATGGGACACCCTGTATATTTTTACATTTTTGGATTCTCTTCGATGTCTTCTTTCTTAAAATATGAGGTTTTGTAATATTATACAGGGTATTTTAAAAGATAATTACGTTTTTTTATTAATTTCGTAGCAACATTCACACCCTGTAGAATTGTAGTAGTTTGACATCTAAAACTCTACTTACGTTCAAATGATTTTTAATATTGTTAAGAATCATTAGCATAGCTAAATTTTTAATTTTAGTATACAGGGTTGGTCGAAACTCGGAATGAGTATTTTCTGAGTTTTCTTAAATGGAACACCCTGTATTTTTGTATTGTAGTGAAATGATATTTTATAGTACTTTTTTATTTCCTAAGCACTCCCTATACCTAACTTCTTTAATTTGTGAGTTATTGGTGATTCAAGCTAAAGATTATTTGCAACAAAAAATACGTAAAATTTTATTAGGTTGGCCGTGAAAATACTCAATCCCAAATAATTTTTTAGAAATAAATACATATTAATCCACACTGGTCCTTAAAATTACCAATAATGGTTTAGCTATCAAAATACCTACGTAGTTAAGATTGTTGGTGCGATTAACAATTAAGCACAAATTAAAGCAGTTAGGTATAGGGAATGCTTAAGAAATAAAAAAGAACCATAAAATATCATTTCATTACAATACTAAAATATAGGGTGTTCCATTTAAGAAAACTCAGAACATACTCATTCCGAGTTTCGACCAACCCTGTATACTAAAATTAAAAATTTAGCTATACTAATGATTCTTAACAATAGTAGAGCATATTAAAAATCATTTGAACGTAAGTAGATTTTTAGATGTCAAACTACTACAATTCTACAAGGTGTTAATTTTGCTACGAAATTAATAAAAAAACGTAATTATCTTTTAAAATACCCTGTATAATATTACAAAACCTCATATTTTAAGAAAGAAGACATCGAAGAGAATCCAAAAATGTAAAAATATACAGGGTGTCCCGTTAAAAAAACGAAGTTATAAGCAACTTCCGGTATAACCGGAAGTAGCAAATCGATGAAAATATTTTCATTTAATAGATCATCCTTCAAAACCCCGTTATTCCAATTTTCATGATTCTGTTGCTTTTAGTTCTCGAGATATTTGTAATAGGTTCTTTATTTGCCTCACCCTGTATATATGTATCTACATAGGCTATGGCATGCATTTCATACTTATTAGTAAATTGGTTTGGTTTTTTAATAAAATAAGTAATAGTTACACTACTGTATTATTGACATAAAAAGAAATAAAACCATATGTGTACATATACGTATGTATGTACATGTCACATGTACATTAGGGTGGAACGAAAGGATAGGAAAAACATTTTTCTTTTCAAAGAACTTTCTAATAGCACTCGAAAGTTGCCTTTTCAGGTCTACAATAAACTGCAAAATATTTTTGTTCTAGGTTTACATCTTGAGGTGCCGCAAGAGCTTTGAAAATGTAGATTTAACAAAAAAATACAGCAAATTTAAAATATTTTATATATTTACCCTGGTGCCATAGCTAACATTTCTTAGTCAAATGTTGTTTTTAATAACAGTTAACATTGCTATCATTGCTATATGTACACATTGCTAAAGACTTCTTTAGTTACTTACAATATTCCTCTTGATACTTAAAAAAATTGTTTATTCCTCTCAAACTTGGGCATAATCTTTTGGGAAGTTATTTCTTGCTTCAAGACCACAGACACTAAGAGATGACTCAGTCACGAGCTTTATGACTTTTTCCACTGCCTGTGTATGACAGGGAAAACACGGAAAATCCACACACTGCACCTGACAACTAGGGTCTTTTGCATCACTTATATACTTTTTTCAGTCCTCGTCAGTTACATGTTTTGTTATAGGAGGTCCAGTAATTTTTGAAGTTATACTTCTTTACGGGCGTAATGACGGTGAAATTTTATATGGTAAAACCTAGCGACCGGGCGCATGCGCATTATAACTTTGTTCTGATTGGATGTTCAAATGACATGACAAAAATTATCCAATATGGCAGCTGTGGCACAGCTGTGGGACTGTGGTTTGGTTATAATGTATGCTTGTTGCGTTTTAAAATTTGTAGGAAGAGAAACAACAAACAAAAAGTTAGTTAATGGTTATACTGCCTTTTTAAATACTTTTCATATTATATTTTTGGACTTATTTACATAGAAGAGATGATTGTTGCATGCCAATGTGAAAGCTCATCAAACTGTGACTAGTATGAGTGCCGCAGATCTCGCTTATTCAAAGCTAAAGAATCTTTCACTGGTAAGTGTTTTATAAATAGTTGATCAAATTTTGTTATGATATTTGAACATAGCTACTTTGCACGACGCAAGTGATTGCAAAATTTATTAGTCGTTATACGGGCTCCGATACCTACCTTGAACCTACCAAAATACATAAGTAGTATGTAATACTTTTATTTACATAATTTGATTACCATTAAAATTTCTATCAATATTCACCTAATATATTGTTTTCTTACTCTATGTTTTGTTGTATTTTTTCAATTCTAAATCATTTCAATTCAAAATCAAAATAATTTGATTTACATAAGTTCAAAATGTCAAAAGGTTAATCTGTTTAGTAAGACGATCTTCGCACATAATGACAAGCTGTCCCTGTGGCGAACTTTTAATGCGAGTGAATCCCAATACAATGCAAATACCAGCCGCGTGGTAAGTTGGTTCGAATCCCAATAGAAACTTTTATTTTTTTTATACATTTTATGATTGTAAGTATATTTATTATATAATTTTATTTTCAGAAAATACGTATTTAGTTAAAAATTTTTCCGACAATTAATGTTCAGAAATCATTTGTGGCATTTTTAATGTGTTTGTGTGTGTTTTATTTTTTTATTATTTTAATTTTTGGCACTGTTTTAATAAAAATGTTTGAGAAGTAGTAAGAATAAATTAATTTAATATTTAAATAAACTATAAATAAAAAGTATATTAATTTCGTTTATAATCATATAATCATATAATAGAAGTATAACTTCTTACGTGCGTACAAAGTACACACACATTCTTTTTTTCTTCCGTCCAGTTAATTATGTCAATGTAGTCACTGGCATTAAAGTTAAGCTTTGGGACAACAAACTTCCTTACACCATTTATGAGTTCCGATCTTGCCTTCAAAAGTCGCCGCAGGCCTAGCTCTCTTATGTGTTTTCTGTTGTCGCATAACATGGAGAGAAGCACATTTTCTGGGTGAGAGAAGCAACCATTGCTTTGAATTACTGGATCAATTATTTGGAGATGTTCCTCACATGTTCCTTTAGAGTCTCCATCGATGTTTTGATCCATTTACACAAGATGGTTTCAGTTTGATATGAAACCAGACTGGGGCATACACCTTCATTACATACATAGTTAAAGTTTTCAGATTAGCTGAAGGATTCTCTGTTGCAACATATAACCAAAGAATGCGATTGGCCAACGTAATCGTACCATACGGGTAATATGAGCCGTCATATTACCTGTATGCACGCCAATGGTGAGTATTAAATTCTTAATTGTATGTCAAAAAATTTGCAATAACTACGTCTTAAAACCCACCAAAGTTCATTTGCGCATCTCAACCGGTTTTAAAGCAATAAATAAATTGTCAGTTTGTAAGAAAAATTTCAACACCCCCTATCTCGGAAACGAAGCATTTGCGACATACCGTTTATGAAGCATTATTTTTTCATGCAGAATTACCCCTTAAAGTTTGCCATACTTATTTAAAAACACCCTACATTGTTGAAAAACATGGCTAGTTGTTAAAGTACCTAACTTTTTTATGGTCCAACATAAGCGAATGAATTCAAAAAACAAAATGTTGATAAAACATGAGGCTATAGTTGGATTTTAATTTCAGTATTTTATAAATACTAGAATATTCCACAGGGTGATGCGAACTTTGAGAAAAAACACAGTTTGATTGGTACACCCGGTATACAATGAAAATTTAACTGTTTAGCAACAATACTATTACAGCGATATTGTTGAAGAATAAGGCTATAGTATATTAAAAAAATCACTTAAATGGGACAACAGGTTTAAAAAATTCGACACATCAAATATGGACCATTTTTAAGGTGTCCGGTTAATTTTGCACCCTAGTGTATATACCAGATTGTAAAATATTTTTATGTAATACAGTAAAACCTCCTTTAACCGAAGCCTTTTTAACCGAAACATCGTTTAACCGAAACGGCAGACAGTTTAAATAATTTCGTCCTTAACAAGTAAATTTTTAAATTCGATGTTAATTTGTCAACATCGTCAACATTACTTTCATACAACTAAAGAACGCAATTAAATATAATATACAACACAAGAAGAATACAACATACAATGTTATTTTTAACCGAAATTATTGTTATCCGAAACTGCCTTCCCCGTAATTATTTCGGTTAACGGAGGTTTTACTGTAATATGTATCTTACTGTTTGTGCATGTCCCCCCGCTAATAACACTTAGTGGTTGAAGAGCCTATATTTGTGTAAATAAAAAAAAATCAATGATATAAAGTAATAGAATTAATTTATTTTAGTTACCTGTTTTTTCCCATTAACAAAACCCTCAAATTTGTCAACTCATCTAAGTACTGGATCTGCTCTAATTGGTTGTCATAAATATCTAAAAAAACTAAGGTAGGAAACGACTGTTTTGCAATCATCTCTAAAGTAGTAACTAAATTATGTTGCATAGATAACAGGCGGAGCTTGGGCTCTCCATCAATAATTGGAATTGAGTTCAGTCCACGTCTATCTAAACTAATCCTATCAGGATGGGTTTCTTTTTCTTCTTGTACTCGTGATACGTGTAACAACCCATCAGAATGTGTACGTAAAGTAACTGCTTCACAAAAGACTGGAGTATCATGTATTTTTGTAATAGCAGATGCATTTAAAGTACTATGTGATCTAACATAAAAATTGCGTTTGGTTTTGCCTGGCAAAGCAGGGCCTATCTTTAAAAGATTCTTTTCAGCCTGTCGCTCATTATGATCAATGCTTTTTACTGGATTTTGTAATTTAAATGCTTTCTTCTTTTCCTGAAAATATAGAATTAGTAAAATGCATGACAGTATTGAATAATGTAACATACAACAGTAGCCGCGCTACTACTAATTGGCATTTATATCCCATATGTGAATTATTTTACTATCAATTTTGGATACATAATTTTAGTTGCTAAGCTTTGTTGTAAAGTTTGTTTATTGTGGTTATGTAATACTAACCTATTTTTATTACCTATCACTGTCACTGTCAATCTGACTGCAAATCACGTGATCGAATCCTAGATATCACGTAGATTAGTCAAGGTCCGAAAAATGTCAAAAATAGGGCTTTTCTTCGATTGTCATTTGTTTCGAGCTTTTCTTCGATTGTCATATGGTGTAAAATCTTTTGGTCCAAGAGCTGTGAGACATTTTTGAGTAGGTATTTTAGGCAAGCTGAAAATTTTTCAGGTGACTCTTCCATAATAGCCTAATACAAAAATGCCGGTCTGGCTGGAGGGTAGCGGTTATTTTCCCCAAAAATCCCCCCCAAAGTTAAAAAAAGGGTAAAAATTGTTATTACAAAAAATATCATTGACGTGACTTTAAAGTAAATTTAAATATTCAAATATTAGGAAAATAAACAAGCCAGGCGATTTGAGGGCGATTTTAGCTCTGCAAGATACTTGCATGGGCGTCCCAGGATTATTTTCAGGGGATGCATATTAACTTCAGAAGATTTTATCTGAATCTGTACATACTATTAACATGTATAAAATATACAACTATACATGCATAGCTATGTATATTCCTTCTGGACAGGGAGGTACAATTGTTATTTTGACAGGGTATTTTTTAATATTAAAAATAAATATTCTAAAAAAGGCAGCTTTTTGGTGAAATTTTCCAACTGCCATGTGATCAAACAAATTACGGGTTCATATAAATGAAAAGCGCTATAGGTAAGCAGCAGTGTGAGAAAGAGCGTATACCGATAGCTGTTTGCGTCCTCTGTTCTAGCGAAGTGAGTCCGTTCGCTCGAGAAAAATCACGTGACCTGGTGATACCCATGTTGTTGTGCCTCGAAACGTTAGAGTAATTGTTATATATTATAGTTTTTTAAGTAACTTTTCCTTAATTAAAGGAAAATAATACGTACTATACAATAGATTTTGCAAATATGATAGGAAATGACAAATTTATTATTATAAATATATAGGTAGAAAATTATAAAACTATAAACTAAATAAATTCTGTGTCCGAATCTTGTACTTCTTCTTCAAACTCCTCATCTGAGCTTAAATATTCATTCTTTTCTTCTTCGTCAGACTCCCCTCGAGACTCAGATTATTCTTCTACATGAACTGTAGATAGTTGTAATATGCATTTAGAATTTATTAAAAATTAATTACTGATTAATTAATTGATTTGCTACGTATTCTCTGTCATTTTGTACGGAGTCGAAGCCTGCACAACCACGGGCGCATCTGAAGAAAGACTTGCCATTGTTGAGATGTGGTGTTATCGAATAATGTAAAAAAATAATGTACACAACACGTAACAAACGCGGAAACATTAAGAAAGATGAAAATTAGACAAGAAATACTCAACACTATGAAGGAAAAAAATGAGCTACTTTGGTCATATACTAAGAAATAAAAAACCTGATGTGATTGGTTATATAAGGAAAAGTATTAAGTATTGGTTTTAAAAGAAAGAATACGTAGCAACTCAATTAATTAATCACTAATAATCTTTTAATTAACTCTAAATACATATTATAACTATTTACAGATTAGGTAGAAGACGAATCTGAGTCTTGAGGGGAGTCTAACAAAGAAAAAGAGAATGAATATTTAAGCTCAGATGAGGAGTTTGAAGAAGAAGTACAAGACACAGAATTAATTTAGTCTATAGTTTAATACTTTTCTACCTATATATTTATAATAATACATTTGTTTTTTTTTCTATCATATTTGCAAAATCTACAGTGATGAGCGCGCTAATAACCGGCAAAACAGCTCAAAAGATGGAAAACATAATACATCTCGAAACAAAAAGAGATGAAACTCTTTTTGTTTCGCAATGTGTTATGTTTTCAACCTTTTGAGCTATTCTGCCGGTTATTAGCTTGCTTATCACTGTATTGTATAGTACGTATTATTTTCCTTTAATTAAGAAAAAGTTACAACAACATGGTTATCGCTAGGTCACGTGATTTTTCTCGAGCGAACGGACTCGCTCAGTTAGAACAGAGGACGCAAACAGCTATCGGTATACGCTCTTTCTCACACTGGTGCTTACCTATAGCGCTTTTCATTTATATGCACCCGTAATTTGTTTGATCACATGGCAGTTGGAAAATTTCACCAAAAAAAACCTGTCTTTTTTAGAATATTTATTTTTAATATTAAAAAATACCCTGTCAAAATAACAATTGCACCTCCCTGCCCGGAAGGAGTGTACATAGCTATGCATGTATAGTTGTATATTTTATACTCGTTAATAGTATGTACAGATTCAGATGAAATCTTCTGATGCATCCCCTGAAAATAATCCTGGGACGCCCATGCAAGTATCTTGCAGAGTTAAAATCGCCCTCAAATCGCCTGGTCTGTTTATTTTCTTTATATTTGAATATTTAAATTTACTTTAAAGTCACGTCAATGGTATTTTTTGTAATATCAATTTTTGCCCTTTTTTTAACTTTGGGGTGGATTTTTGGGGAAAATAACCGCTACCCTCCAGCCAGACCGGCATTTTTGTATTAGGCTATCATAGAAAAGTCACCTGAAAAATTTTCAGGTTGCCTAAAATACCTACTCAAAAATGTCTCACAGCTCTTATACTATTTGTATATTAACATACACGGATTATACGACATAAAGACGGTATATGACAGCAGCTCGAAAGAAATGACTGTGAATGAAAGGCGTAACGCTAAAGGCTGTATGACACTATGCATTTTCTTGTATCATTTCTAATATCGTTTCTTGTATACATTTTCTTGTATCATTTCTTGTACGTACATTTGTGCCCTGTATGACACTATGCAAGTTCTTGTATCGAAAATTGTATGAAATTCGGCACGTGATTGGTCGAAATTTTGTTTGTCACCCTGTGTCACGTTATGGTAGTACTGCATCTACAGACACAGCTGATTTTAAATATTTTATAAAATTTATAAACTTTTATATAATTAACATTTTAATGTTAACCAGAATTTTACGTTGACTGAGGTTGATTATTTGTGTTTTTATTTTGTTTTGATATTTGTGCTAAAATATTTGCATTAGAATTATCTTCAGTTTGATCCAAATTAGGAACTATTGTATTTTCGTCTATTAAAAAATTATGCACCATGAAACCTAAATTTATATTTTGAACTTTACTAGGAGCTAAATATATGGTTATTAGTAGAACAGTAGTCCATACCAAACGGTATATTAAGTATCAATAAAATATTTATAAATAATACCTACAAAAACACAAATAAATTCATCAATACATTATCCCATTTTCATTTCTGCCGCCATTATGAGTAAGTAATTTTGACTTTTTAGATGTTTTACCAGCAGGTTTTACGTTTTTGCTCTTTGCGCAGAAATTGGCGCAGTTCTTGTACAATAATCTGTGCCTGACACAAATTCTTGTATCGTTTCTGATATCGTTTCTTGTATCTGTGTATGACACTATGCATTTTTTTGACATATCAGAAACGATATTAGAAATGATACAAGAAAATGTATTGGCCATGAGCCGATTGGCAGAGGGGATTTGACAGCTTTCGCCAGCGCTGTTAGTGGCAGTTTTGTGCATTTATCTGATAAGTTTAAATGGCGCGCCATGGGTAGAGGAGAGGGGATTTGACGGTTTTCGCCACAGCTGTTAGTGCAGCGTTGCCACATTTAGTAGATTTCTACTTTTTTGGTAGATTTTTGATATTTTTTTAAAAAATTCTAGTAGGCAATATTTTTTTAGTAGATTTTTGGTATATTTCAACATTTTCTTATGACTAAAATAAAATTTACTTTTTAATAATATTTGCCCCATTTCTAAATTAATTTTTAGACATTTTGTTACAATTTCCCAATGTCATTACCGAAAATAAGATTCACGGGTGGGATTCTGTGTACAATCGCTAACACCGCCGACCGCTTTCTATCAATGTCAATATATTTGAATTTTTAGTTTTAATTCAAATATTTTCTTGCTTTACAAGTGTCACTTCAGCATCAACTAGCAAAACTAGAAAATAATTCAATTTAAAGCTAAAAATTCAAATATTTTCACGACAATTGACATAGATAGAAAGCGAAGTGTAGATATCTACAGTGCACGGAATCTAGCCCCAGGACGTAGATGATGAATATTAAACAGAAATGAAACTGGATTCTAGTGTAACAAACTTGCAGATTTCAAGTAGCAGTGCAATTAGTACCTATTTCAGGTGTTAGAGAGTTCTGGTATTCGGTGAGCCTGTTAGAAGCTAACGATTGAAAACTAAAATATCTAAATATGTAACTTTGCAAAACAACAAATGTTGTGTTTGCGTGTTTCTAATGTAAAATGCGAAATAATTGTTTGAAGAATGTGATCCAGATATGCAGATGTTAAAATCAGTGGATGACAAAATATTATATACAAATATTAAATATGAAACTGATAAAAATTAATTATAGTTGGTCATTTTGTTCCCCAGTTAAAATATAAAAAAGTTTGGTTTTTGTTTACAAACAGTCATATTAATTTCTAGTTAAACTCCCTCTGTGGCTCAGTGGTAAGAGCGCCTACCTTTGGATCGAAATATCGAAAGGTCCGAATGGTCGTGAGTTTGAATCTCACCAGGGTAGAGAATTTTTCGTTTATTATAAATTAATAAATGAAAATAATTTCTATCCTTGTGGGATCGGTACCCACCGGAGGGACCGCAGACGTTCGGATACAATTAGCGTCTCTGCAAAGACAATGACATCGACTTTGCAAAGTAACAAGACACTTACTCAACACACACACTACACATAAAGTCGACTTTACACTACATGATTTATCACGTGATTTATCATATGATTTTGCCCATGACGAGCCGCATGACAATGCTTATGATAAAACACAATGCTTATGGCAAAATCATATGACGAATCACACAGTGTAAACATGTAAATTTTATTCCATGACCAAATCATATAACAAATCACATGATAAATCATGTAATGTAAAGTCGACTTAACACTAGCTACCTAATTGGTAAAATCCACTGTACCATCACCATGCCAATGCCCATTAGTTGTCGAGGCATTAACTAAATAAAAAAAAATTCTAGTTAGTCAGCTGTTATTTTTATTATAAAAAGTCATAAATTATATACAAATATATTAATAAAGTTTTATAGTATATTTTAGTTTTTGATAAGTAGATTTTAGTAAGCTAAACTTTTACAGTAGATTTTCTAAATAAAATGTGGCAACGCTGTGTTAGTGGCAGTTGGCAGTTTTGTTTTGTGCATTTGATAAACTTCACAAACTGAAATGGCGGGTAATATGGATTTTTCAAAAAAGAAATCAAGATATTGCAGCTGTTGTATTGATTCATGTAAAACTATTGAATATAACAGTACTGGATGCAGTTATTATATTCGGAAACATTGCGGACATGTCCTGTATCAACTAAATCCTTTCCTTTTTTGGTGTTGCTGATTGAAATTGGATATCATGGGAAATAAGACTGAATCCAGTATAATGTTTAATATCCATTTTGATAGAATTCAAACAAATTACAATTCATTCAAATTACAAATTTTGGTGCCGTGGCCGTTAGTAGTCATCCGATATGAGAGAAATTTTTTGGAAAATACGAAAATATACATTATTTTTCATAAGCAAAGCAGTAAGCATACAAAAATAAACGGAGGTAAACTTTAAAATGTTAAATAATTCATATAAAACTTATTCTTTTTCTCAATGGTCTCTTGCGTAAGCAGTCATCCAGTCTCACGAACTTATATATTAAATATTAAAATTATAATGAATAAAATAAAAAAACATAATTAATTTTACTATTAATTCTGTGTATTCGTTTAGTAATCAGGTTACAATAATATTTCAGTTCATAATTTGTGTCTTTCTAGATAAGTATCTATTTTTCTCGTTTTGTATATTTCACATACATAAATTTTATCAGAAAAGTATAAGTATCAAACCGCGAGATAGCGCTACCGTCGAAACTCACAGCCAATAGTGTCATACAGCCTTAAGCAGTTCGGGTCGGTGGTCTATCTATCGCTGTCTACCGGCGCTTAGCTTTCTCTCTCTAGCATATGATGGGCGCTGCCACAGATCACCTACCTCCTCTAAGAGAGTTAAGTGATCTGTGGGCGCTGCCTCTGTGTCGTTCCATCACTCCCACCGTATACAGTACGTAAATCGTTCAGACGGACATAGGGAATATACATTGTACACATTTAGATAAATAAATACATACATTGTATTATATTGAGACAATTGTGGCAACTCTCGATGACAATATGGATGTTAGCATTAAGCAGATTTATATTAGCATAGAGGGAGTGACATTCAGAGCGAAGTGACGACACCATCTTATTTATTTTAATTAGTGCTGTTTCACTCTTACGCATAATAAAGCTGCGACAGTTGTCCTTTCCTTCCGTGCCTATACTCACACTGAATGTCATCTTAGTTTCTCGATGTGTAAAGGCCGCGTCTCACCATCAAATAATTTGATCAAACAGTCGTTTGAGCAAACTCCGGAAGTACGTCAAAGTGACGTCACAATTGCAGTTTTTTTGAAATTCTAAAAATCTGTGCTCTCACTGTCAGTCTAGTTTGATCAAATTTTTTGTATCGAGTTGTCTAACTTGTTTGTACTTTATTTAAAATTAATTTTTCATTAATTATCCACAATGAACACTCAGGATGTGACGTCACTAACTGTCACTTTCAGTTTGCTCAAACCAGTTTGATCAAATTATTTGATGGTGGGACGCGGCCTTTAGAAAGAGATGCCGCAAACCAGTTCATGAGATCTTGTCGTCAGGAAGCGCGGAAGGTAGGCTCACTCTATATATACCACTATGGCATTAACCTCAAAATTGACAACTCTGACACAAATAAACGTCAAAATATGGCAATGCAGTAGCTAAATATTTTTGGCCTAAGGGAATTGAAAAACTGTTTACTTTTGAAATTAGTTTTTAAAAATAAATATTTTAAAAATTATTAACTCAATAATCATAAACTTTGTTTTCGATTTATTTATGGACAGCCTTGCTTCAAAATTCACTCATTCTATTCGTTCTAACGGCTCTATTGCACCAAAAACTCGTACTCGAACAGAAGCTTCAACTAACACAAGTTACCGCAGTTGCCACAATTCTCTCAATGTATAATCCCTATGTCCAGCCGAACGATTTACGTACTGTATACCAGCAGTGTTCTCAGACCTCCTGAAATTTCAGGAGACCTACTGATGGCGACCCTCGCCTACTGATCTACTGATGGCGTCATTAAACCTCCTGATGAAGTGATGAAATTCTGAAAATCATCTGGTTTTGTTCCAACTCGATACAAAACCCTTCTTGAATGATTACGAGGATGCGCAGTAACGAAAAATGTGTTACTGCGCAGCATTATTCGTCATTGCGCATGCGCGTAACGATTCAAGAACGGTTTTGTATGGAGTTTGAATTTTTCAGAATTTTATCCTATTTAATTTTTTTTTATTTTTATGCTTTAGCCGCCATTTAGCGTTGCCACAGCCGTCTCTTACAGATTTTATAAAGTTGCATGCCTACCTATAAACGTAAAAATACTCCACCAACTGATTCTACTGATTTTTCGTGGCGACATCTAGTTGCCAATCTATAAACGTAAAGACTGAAACTACAGAATTCTACCAATTTTTGAGGCGAGCTTAGAGTATGGAAAATTTTTTACCCTAAAATTTTCCATACTCTAAGGAGGCGAGCGAGTCTCCTGATCGTTCGTGGCGACACCTCCTGATCCTCAAAAAAGTCATCTGGGAACACTGTATACCAGTGATGTGGGAGGGAGGGGATGCGGCATACGGTAAAGTAGATGGGCTCGGTTTCACTCGCAAACAGTGACGGTTTAAGACATCATGGGGCCCTAGGCGGCCATAAGAAGTAGGCCCCTTTATAGCGACCATTTACTTAAAACAAATTTACAGATATTTATCTTATTACGACAATGTAAAAAGATCATTTTTTTATTTTTACATTTCGCAACAACTTCTCATTAATAGTTCCTATAGCTAATATATGCCAAAGAAAAAAAAGGGATATTGTGTCGATATGTGATTTTGCCCTGGGCATGAGTGCCACCCCTTCGGGGGTGAAAAAATATACATTCAAAATAAGTGCGGAACCCGACAATCTGATTAATTTTAAGTAACTTTTGTTCTATCGAGTTTTTTCACTAAATCAATACTTTTTGAGTTATTTGCGAGTGAATATGTTCAAACATGGTGTATGTATGAACTATGTAGACCCAGTATAAGCAGAACTGGAGCTAATGAAAAGTAGATTCTTATTCGACAAATTCCAAATCAAATATTTCAACGTAAATAACCAAAAAATGAAGCATTTTTCGGTGAAAAATCATCACAACTTTTTTAAAGTGTTAAAAAAGTTTTATTTTTGTTTTTTTTTTAACAAATTTCAAGTATCAAAATTAAGCAAGTAAAGCTTAAAATAATGTTGATTCCTTTTTTTAGCAACAAAAATCTTGAACATTTATGAAAATCTTGAAAAAAACTTATAAGTATATTATTTATATGATCTGTAAGTTTCACCGGTTCACAGTGCTTATATTTCAAAACATTGGGATTTAAGTAAAAAAAATTTTTTGAAATTTTGAAAAAAAAAAGTCTTTTTTCAAAATAACTTAAAAATTATTAGTGGTACCCAAAAACTTAAACAGTAAAAAATGTAGGTTTTGCTTTTCTGAATATTTCAGATTTTTGCTTTTTTGGAAGATAAAAATTGGTTAAGATATCTGTAAGATAAAGATATCGGTAAACTGTTCAAAATTTGCATACCCTGGATAGAGAATTTTTCATTTATTAAAAATTAATAAATGAAAATAGTTTCTATCCTTGTGGGATCGGTACTCACCGGAGGGACCGCAGACGTTCGGATACAATTAGTGTCTCTTTGCAAAAACAATGACGACTTTGCTAAGTAACAAAACATTTACTCAACACACACACACTACCCATTAAACTAGGAACCTGATTGGAAAAATCCACTGTACCATGCCAATGGCCATTAGTTGTTGTCGAGGCATTAAGCCAAATAAAAAAAAATTGCATATACTCGTGATTAGTGACTTGTTCAAGCCTTTTCTTCTATAGCCCTTTTATAAATGAACACTTTATACCGATAAAACTCACAGAGCATATAAACAATACATAAGTAAAGTAGCTTGTGAAGCGGTAAGGATTAATTTCATTTGGGATGCTAATTAGGGGGTTATTTTCACCAGTTTCTTTTACCCAAAAAAATGGGATCAACTTTATTCTGAGCGTATCTTGCTTACTTTTTATGCTAGATTTTTTTTAAATAAAGAATAATGCTTTTTTAAACATTTAAACAAGTTATGATGAGTTTTCCATGCCAAGTGCTTCATTTTTTGATTATTTCACGTTGAAATATTCGATTTGGAATAGAACAGAATAAACTCCGAATATTCAGCAAGAATACTTATTTCTGAAATCACACATGCGCTGAAAGAAATGAAATCAGGTAAAGCACCTGGGTTTGATGGTATCCTTCCTGAGTTCTTGATACATAGTGGTGCATACACGAAACAGTGGCTGGCAATGTTCTTTGATGATATACTTCAGTCAGGTAACATTCCTTTCTCACTTAAGCGAACAAAGATAATTGCAATTCCGAAACCGGGCAAATCAAATGATAAGCCAGAAAACTACCGCCCCATAGCTCTACTCAGCATGGTATATAAACTATTAGAAAAGCTTCTCCTCAACAGAATTAGTCACAGGATTCTAGAAAACGTCCCCATTGAACAAGCTAGCTTCCGCCCTCATCGAAGCTGTACGGACCAAGTGCTGTCATTAACAACTTTTATAGAAGCTAGTTTTCAAAAGAAACAAAAGACAGCAACAGTATTCATAGATCTAACAGCAGCATATGATACTGTTTGGAGACAGGGATTAATATATAAACTGGCGGCCCGTATTATCCCCTGCAGAAAGATAATTAACCTCATTGACAACATGCTGACAAACAGAGCCTTCCAGGTTATAACGGGAAAGGAGACGAGTAGATAGATGAAACTAAACAATGGCCTTCCACAGGGTTCTGTCCTTGCCCCCTTACTTTTCAGTCTCTATATTGCTGACATGCCTGAAACCGAATATCGGAAGTTTGGATATGCTGACGACTGGACCCTTGCAACAAGCCACCGATCTTTAGAAACTGCAGAAATCACTCTCACGAATGACTTATCCGTCCTCGGCGAATACCTTAAGCAATGGAGACTACAACCAAGTACTACAAAAACTGAAGTATCAGCTTTTCATCTCAACAACAAGCTGGCAAACAGAGAATTGCGAGTGTATTTTAATAACAAGCTGTTGAAACACAATAAATACCCGAAATACCTTGGAGTTACTCTAGATAGAACGCTCACATTCAGAGAACACCTGACGAAAACAGCAGCAAAATTGAAAACACGCAACAATATAATACAGAAACTCTGCGGCACTGGGGGTCCACATCATCCACTTTAAGATCCTCTGCTCTTAGCCTGATGTATCCGGTGGCAGAATACTGTGCACCAGTGTGGCCAAATAGCAAGCATATACACCTGGTCGACACTCAACTGAACCATACTATGCGTATGATAACGGGCACAATTAAGCCCACCCCTACAATGTGGCTACCCACCCTTAGTAATATAGCACCACCCAACCTACGCCGCGAACATGCATTGGTTAAAGAATACAACAAAATAATGGAGAGTCGCCAGCTTCTAGTCCACAACGACATCCCCGATATTCTTGGAAACCGACTCCGATTCAGGTTACTCCCTCTACAATCTGCTCAAGCGCTGCAGCAATCCAACTTTGAATTAAATACCCGATGGAGAGAAGATTGGGAAAGTAAGACAGATCCGCATTACCATAGCCTACCGGACTTCATAGAAAAACCTAGCGAATTTGAGCGTCCCCGTAAGATTTGGATAGCCCTTAATCGAATTCGAACAAACTGTGAAGATGCGCCGCCTCCCTCTACAGATGGGATAAACTTCCCTCGCCTTCTTGTGACTGCGGCGCTACAAGACAGACGATCAGACACATTGTTCAGGACTGCCCACGCAGAGCATACACAGGCGACCCTATAGACTTTGTAATGGCAACCGAAGGGTCAATCGAATATATAAAAAAACTGGACATCTGTTTGTGATGCATTGTATAATGTATAAATCTAAATAATATTCTGTGATGTACTTAAGCCATACGCTAAATAAATAAATTCGATTTGGAATTTGACGAATAAGAACCTACTTTTCATTAGCTACAACTCTGCTTCTACTGGGTCTACAGACTGCACACATACACCATTTGTTCAATTTTTTAAAATCTATATTTTTGCTTAGAATATTTTTTCGATAAAATACTTACTTTTTGAGTTATTTGCGAAAAACCGTCTAAAAACGTGTTATTTTTTGTTGAAAAATGAAGATATTCACTTGCAAATAACTCAAAATGTATCGACTTGATGAAAAACTCTATTGAACAAAAGTTGCTTAGAATTAGTCGGTTTATCCACTTCCGGACGTATTTTGACGGTATATTTTTTCATCCCCGAGAAGAGGTGGACTCAACCGTAGGCAAAAACACACATTGGCACAATATCACTTTTCTCTTTGACATTTTAGCTATGCTTATACCAAATTTCATGTCAATCCAAGCTCTTGTTTCAAATCCAAAGGTTCTTTAAAATCCGGAGGTTTTGCAATATTTTACCATGAGTGAATGGACTATAAGGCCAATCGGTGGGTAGAAATTGAAAAAAAAAACGTACCATACCAAAATAATTACCAGCTTTTAAGCAAAATTTGTTTGCCAAATTGACTACCAAATTGAGGGAATGATTAGAACATGGAATATAAAAATACTGAGTTTGATTGGAAATCACACTTTTTTATCTCAATTAGCCCTATTTGATTTTTTTAACATTTTAATTTTTTTTTAAATTAGACACTGCTTAAATAATTTAATATTAATTAATATATTTGTGTGGGATGCGGGCCTCATCAAATTCCCGGGCCCTAGTCGGCCGCCTAATGGTTATCCGGCACTGCTCGCAAAAACGCTCCATCCAATATGGCGGAACAACTCTTTGGTAATAGTAGGTATATTCTGGTCTATATAAAATATTATATAAAATTATATTATATTAATAATTAATAATTTTTATAACTAATTAATAACATATTCCATATATAACGTATAAAAACCTGCCCGTCGCCATATTGGATGTAGCACAAAAGTGTCAAATCAAGTGGTCCCATCTAGTAAATACAAAATCATCCCTTATGTCGTATCCCCTCTCTCCTACATCACTGGTATATACCAATAACGTACGACGTAGAGTACCTACGAGCTCATAGCGTATACGATATGAGCGTATACGCTATGAGCTCGGGATAGAGGGGATAATTAAAAATTCGCGAGCGCCAGTAGTGACAAGTCTGTAAGCTTTTACTGCGAATTTGACAAATTGAGTGAGCTATCGACAATTAAAACTTGTAATAACATGCAAAAACCACCTTTACCAACCCTTTGAAAGTCACCTCTTTTTGCGACTGAGAATTTTAACAAGAATTAATATTAATATTAATGGCCTTGTAGACCTTATAAAAACCTACAAAATTCTTTTTTTACCAAACTTCTAGGATCAAAATTTAAAATGTTAGGGTTAAAAAATCAATATATTCTTTTGAAAAAAAAAAAAGGAGAAATCCAATTGGAAGCATAATAATGTAAGTTAGCGGTGTTTTTAGTCATTGGCCTTATTCATTCTTATTTATTTATGTATAGATTCTAGATGTTTGACTGGCTTAGAATGATTAGTTTTTAAAAACAGGAGTTAAAAGCGAATAACGAATTTTTGTAGCTTGGTAGAAAATGCCATTGTCTTCAAAATATAAAGATTAGCATCAGAGATACGAAAAATGAATAGAATAGAATAGAATTTATTGAATCAAATATACAAAATTTCTTTTGTTTTTGACAAGTCAAAAGAGAACGTACATTATAAAACCTTGACAAAATTTAAAAGATAAATATTATAAATTATAATGAAAAGATATACAAACAGGTACTAACAAATTTAAACAATTTAACACACTATGTAAAAACGTAAAAACATTAAATAAACATAAAAGCATGAAATTAATATCGTCATAATCGGCAAAAAAAAACCCTGACCAAACTAGTACTATTATATTATATAAGCGGTACCTAAGTACTCTGTCTTTGTGTAAAAACAATGTTTTAAAAAATGTGATTTTATTTTATTTTTAAACGACTGTAAATGAAGACTTTTTACTTCATCTGGCAAAAAATTGTACACACTAACATCAGTCGAGTTTTTTATACTTTTCGTCAACCTAAAACGTTGTGCTCTAATAGCATCTCTCGATCTTGTATGATGATCATGGAAGTTGGAGTTTATGTTAAACTTACTTTTGTTGGAATGAATTTCAATCAGCGTCTCATATATATAGAGTGAAGGCAGTGACATAATACCTAACTCCTGAAATAATGTTCCAATATAAAATTGTAGGTTATTTAATTCTCACGAACTTAGTTTGAAAAAATTTTTTCTACGGCAAAAATTGAGTGAATCGTAAATGAGTATACCTATCAAATCAAAACATTGATTTTTTCGATATAAAACTAACATTTTCGATGGCAAATCAATCGAAAACTGTAATTTTATCAAAAAAATGTATAGAACATTTTTTCCTTAGAATGAATTTTTTTATCAACTTTGCGGTCAAAATATAATAAAAAATTTCCACCCCTGAGATGGGGTGACAACCACCCCATGGTAAAAGCGCCTTTCCGCATCATATAGATTTTGATCCTTGGTCTATCTACTACTTATTTTCAAATTTTCAAGCGAATCTATTCATTCTGTAAAAATTGCGAGGTGAAAAGCTTCGCTTCCTGGCCTAACTTTTACACACGACATATTGTACCTACTGTGCAAATGTATTATATTTTTCAAAATTTTGGAACACGTTTAAATCGTAGAACAATTTTAACTTTTTATTTTAATACAGATTTCAATCCTCTACAAATATTCTCTCATGCCTTTTGATGTAAAATAATTAGGGAAGCAGAAGGTGACAGGCAACTCTTACAACACCTGTTGTAACATAATGACCTAATTGTTACCTATTGACCCACTTACCTCGTGTGGGAGTCATATGTTGCCCTAGGGCCGTAGCCCAAGGAATTTTATCCATCCTTTGGATTTTTCTATATTTGCATCTACGTAAGACTTTCAGTCTGTTACAGAGCGAAAACGTTTTGTTTCTATGTTTGTAGCCCTATATAGGGGCTTTTAAACTAATATATCTTTTACCAAGCCAAAATTTTTTATTAAATTTTACTTGTAATTAATGGTATACAGCCAGCTACAAGAAATTCTCCCTTGTGGATTAATCTAAAAATAGTAGATAAATTACAATATAAAGCAATTAGAATTTACCTTGGGTGCAATGGCATCATCACCATGCAGTGCAATTCTTGCTGAAGCACAAGAACCTCCTTTATTTTTACGAAGGCAATTCCTAGCTAATAAATTAATTATAAAATATAAAGCATATAATACATTTTTAAACCACTCTATTTCCAAATTAAGTAATTAAGATTTAATCAGTCCTTACTGGTATAAGAAAAAATCCCCATTGCTGGCAGCAGCATTTGTCGATAGGTACATCTAGATTAAATAAATAATGATATCATAAATATGCCAAAATTTCCACTTTTTGACCAGCATTTTAAGGTCACTCCAACCAAATTTACAGTCTTATATCCAAAATATACTGAACTTAATATTTATAATCATACTCTCCGAACATCCATACTTTCACAGTACCAAAAATCAACACACATTTACACAGATGGATCGAGGTGCGGAGCGGGTACTGCGTATGCAGTGTTCGTTCCGGACTACGTGCTTTTTGTATTTTTGTATCAAAAGACGAATACCGAATTATTGTTCAATTTTCACAGCTGAAGCGAAAGCAATAGAGTATGCTTTAAAATGGTGCATCAGTGAACAAGTCAGTAGTGCAGTAATCATGTCAGATTCTAAATCCGTATTACAATCTTTAAAGCACCATGCATTAAAATATATAACAGTCCAATGGTCATAGGCATTAGAAGTTTATTATGCCAGTTATACTTAAAAAATGTAAAGATAAATTTGATATGGGTTAAGGGTCATACTGGTTACTGGTATCCAAGGTAATGAGACTGTGGACATAGCTGCTAAACAGGATTGTATTTTTGAACAAATAGAGAATGTTTTTGCTATTCATGATTTAATTTGTGTATTAACAAACTGGGAAAACATTTGGACTACTGTTGCAACAACATCGACCAATCATTATGCCGACATTCACCAGACTTTTCCAAGAATTATACTCCATATTTAACACCCAATCAGAGCCCGTATAACGTTTGAGCTGCGCCCAGAACCAAGACTTTTGATGAATTCGCGCATATGTACATTTACTTCCAAACGCAGTCAAAGAAGTATAACTTCAAAAAACTTAGAATATAATTTCTCTCATCATACCACACTTTACAAATAGAAACAACAATTAATAACCGAATTTTATTTCTAGAATATTATAAACATAGTATAAACCATGGTATAAACTATAACAAAAGTTCAGGTGATGATAACTAATTATATCATATAGAGGGCGGCACATTCTGCATCAGACGGCTGCGATACCTGCACTTTATCTCAACAGTCATGATACTATAAATAACACGATAATGTATTGCGCATCTCGAAGAAAAGGGAGTCATGACGTAACTGGAGACCCAAGTTCGTAATAGTTCTAATATCCGAATGATGTCCGATGAGTTTGAATTGCTCGCGATTGTATAGTCCAGGCTGTATGGTCGCCCCCGTTAGTTCGCTCCCGCTAGGGGCGAAATTATTCTGATTCGATTTTTTGGCACAAATTTACTAAAAGATAGCTCCTTATAACAAATCCACAGGGAGCCGCGGTCAGAAAATTGTTTAAAATTTTTTTTAAACAAATTCAAAAAAATAATTTTCAATTCGTTCAATTTTTTTTTAGATTTTTTGGGTCATAATAAGCAAAAAAGGTCTCCTGTGATTTTTCTCTAAAATTTATTGTTGTCGAGTTATACGCGATTTAATATTTGAAAAACGCGAAAATCGCCATTTCCAAGGCTTAATACCTCAGTTAAAAATTACTACTATGAAAGTTAGAAAGTGACCAAGTCAAAGTTTAAAGTCCACCCTACAAGATCCTGAAGAATTTTTTGTCATTATTTTATTAGTATGAGCGCTAACTACGTATAGGCGGCCGTCAATAGTGAGTGCGAAAGAGATGTACCATTCCGGACGTCTAATGGTGCATCTCACTTGCACTCACATTGACGGCCGCCTCACTTAGCGCCCATGGTTAATAATTCAAAATAACAGCTCAATAATAAAATAATGACAAAATTTCTTCAAGATCCTGTAGGGGGATATTTCAAATTTGATTCAGTCACTTTTTGACTTTCATAATAATAATTTTTAACAGATTTATTAAGCCTTGAAATGGCCATTTTCGCGTTTTTCAAATTTTAAATCGAGTATAACTCAACAACAGTCAACTCTAGAAAAAAATTAAAACAGATCTTTTTGGCTCATAATGACCCAAAGAATATAAAAAAAATTATACGAAGTGAAAGAATTGATTTTTTGAATTTGTTTAAACAATTTTCCGACCGCGGCACCCCCTGGCACTCTGTGTATCTGTTATAAGGAACTCTTTTTGACGCCCGGTTTCATAAGGTTTGTTCCAACACAACCAAGAACCGTCAGATTACCGTTTCGTTACTAGATAATTAACGTTTCGTGGGTTCCATGGGAACGAAATAATACGTTCCATGGTACTGCGCAGGGCGGTGATCGTCGTGACGGTTTCTGGACCGTCCAAAAGTTCATGTTGGAACAAACCTATAATCAACTTAAAGTGAACATTAACTAAAGTTCACTACTTTAAAGTTGGTATTTACCCATAGGTAAAGATACCAACTTAAATTTAATGTTCACTTTAAGTTGATTATGAAACCGGGCGTGAGTTTGTGCAAAAAAATCGAATCGGAATATGTTACCTAACGGGGGCGACGATACAGCCTGGACTATAAGCTAACAACAAGAATTTAAATTCCGGTCTCCAGTTACGTCATGCGATGCGCAAACTCGGACGAATTTGAGCTACGGGAAGATACTATCTTATTATTTATAGTATCATTATCATGTCAACAGTATATTTTCGTCTGTTAGTATTTTGACATCCAAACTCCAAACTCGTTGGTGCTACGTCGCAAAACCCAGGTTTCCTTGTATTTGCATCAAATGAGAGAAAATTGCGCGTTATCTTATGGCGTTTTAATGAACTTGCTTGAGTAGGTATCCTTCTTAAAACAAATTTCACACTTCTACGGTTTTTCTCCAGTGTGTTTAGGGTGGTGCCAAAAAAAGTCAAGTTGATAATCCAGTATCGCTATAGTGCGGAAAAGTTGCGATTGGTAGTTACAAGAAATACAACACAAAAATTATTCAAATCGGAATTTATCTTCCGATCCCGCAACGGGCCTAAAGATTATGAAAAAATGAAACTATACCTTTTTTTCGGAAATTTTTAGTTATTCTCCATGTACATTTTATTTATCACTATAGTAAAATTTATTTACAGTTTGCATGGTTGAGTAATAAAAACAATAGTTTTACGCACTTAACGAATATCTTCCGATCCCGCAAGATCAATCAAAATCTATAAAAATTTGAAATTGTTGATGATTTTGATAAATTAAAAAACATTTAGTTATCTCATTTTTCTGTTACATTGTGAAGCTCTTCGCGTGTTTATATATTGTATAATAATATTTAAACGACCCAGAACTCACAACAAGAAGGTGGTTGCACTTTTTACTCCACCAACACCCTTCTCTCCATACAAACAATGAGTGTGTGGTTTTTACATTATTTACATAGTACATTTCTTTTTCATTTGTTTGTATCCAGCTTTTAAACGTCAACTTTGAATTTTGATTTGGTGGTAAAATCTGGCAGCATGGACCTCGATTTAAGAGTTGCCTTGATGAATCCATCTCTTGATTGGGTCCCACATACATTAGACGAAACTTCCGTGACCAACTCTACGTACCGCTAGACAGCTTGCGTATGACAGGGATGGTTTTGTACCTTCCAGTCTGGCGTGTTGCTTGATATAATGTAGGAACTTATATCTTCATTTGAAACGCTTTGAAGAACTGGTGGAAAAGATAGTTTTAAAAAACTGTGCTTTAAAATTTAAAGTTGGAGGGATGAAATTTCTAATACGTTTGCCCTTGGCTTTAGTCTATCCGGTTTTTAACACTCTCCTTAGCCCTAGCTCTCTAATGTGTTTCCTTTCTCCCTACTACTTGAAATTTTGAAGCACGGGACGAAACTGAAATAATAGACTGGAATATAATGTTGCAAAACTATTGCAGATTGTTGCAAAACCATCTTCTCCACCACTTCTTCGAAGTGTCAAATGAAGATATGTTCTTGCATTACATCGGGCGACATACCAGACTAGAATGTACAAAACTATCCCTGACATACGCAAGCTGATAAGAGGTGTCTAATGTTGGTCACGAAAGCATCGTCTAATGCAGGGGAGGCCAACCCGTCGATCGCGACCCCTAAGTCAGTCGATAGATGACAAGAAAAAATTATCTACCTACCTATCTATTCCACTCCTAAATATTACAAAAATTCCTAGTCAGTAGATCCCAAAGAATTAGAAAGGAAGACAGTAGATCTCGAGTCCGATTAAGTTGGTCACCCCTAGTCTAATGTATGTGGGCTCCAATCAAGAGATGGATTCATAAGAGCAACGCTTAAATCAAGGTCCATGCTGCCAGATTCTACCACCAAATTACAATACAAAGTTGACGTTTAAAAGCTGGATATAAGCATGAAAAAGAAATTTACTATGTAAATAATGTAAAAATCACACTCATTGGTTGGTTGGAGAAAAGGGTGTGTGTGGAGCTAAAAGTGCAACTATCTCCTCGTTGTGAGTTCTGGGTTGTTTAAGTATTGTTATACAATATATAAACAAGCGAAAAACTTCACAATGTAGGAGAAAAATGAGATAATTAAATGTTTTTTAATTTATCAAAACTATCGAGAAACTCAAATATTTATAGATTTTGATTGACCTTGCAGGATCGGAAGATACTTGTTAGATGCGTAAAACTGTTGTTTTTATTACTTAACCATGCAAACTGTAAATAAATTTTACTATAACGATAAATAAAACGTACATGGAGGATAAATAAAAATTTCCGAAGAAAAGGTAAAATTTCATTTTTTTCATAAACTTTAGGCCCGTTGCGGGATCGGAAGATAAAGCCCGATTTTAATAATTTTTGTTTTGTTTTTCTTGTAATTACCAGTCGCAACTTTTCCGCACTATAGCGATACGGGATTATCAATTTGACTTTTTTCGCACCACCCTAGTGTGTATCCTTAAATGCATTTTCAAATGCCCTGCTTCACTAAACGGCTTAGTACAAATTTCGCACTTGTAAGGCTTTTCGAAGAAACTTGACAAAGAAAACCAAAGTGCGGAAATTATTAGGAGAGCAAGACTAGCATGGGCAGGATTTGGAAAACTTGGTTGGATACTTAAGAACCGCAAAATACCTCAATATTTGAGGACCAAAGTGTTCAACCAGTGCATCCTTCCTATTATGACATTTGGATGTCAAACCTGGACCCTAACCAAGGCAAATATGAATAAACTAGCCACAACAGAAAGAGCTATGGAAAGAGCAGTGTTAGGTATACGACTGTCAGATAAAAAGAGGAACGACTGGGTAAGATCAAACACAAAAGTCGAGGACATAACAACAAAAGTTGCCAAACTTAAATGGAGCTTCGCAGGCCACACTGCTAGACAAAAAGACCAACGTTGGAATGCAACGATACAACATTGGATACCTTACCACAGTAAACGACCGAGAGGAAGACCACAGATGAGATGGGTTGATGATATTAAAAGAGTAGCCGGAACGAATTGGAAATATGTTGCTCAGGATAGAGACCGATGGAAGGAGTTGGGAGAGGCATATGTCCAAACGTCGACGATAGAAGGCTAAGAAGAAGGCTTTTCTACAGTGTGTACTCTCAAATGCTGTTTCAAACTGCGTGATTCTCTAAATTGTTTAAAACAAATTTCACACTTGTATGGCTTTTCTCCAGTGTGTATCCTTAAATGTTTTTTCAAATTTCCTGCTGTCCTAAATTTCTGAGAACAAATTTCACATTTGTAAGGCATCTCACCAGTGTGTATTCTCAAATGAGTTTTCAAAGCTTCTGCTTGTGTAAGTCGCTTAAAACAAATTTCGCACTTGTAAAGCTTTTCTCCAGTGTGTATCCTTAAATGCCTTTTCAATACCCATGCGTCTCCAAATTGCTTCAAACAAATTTCACACTTGTAAGGCATCTCTCCAGTGTGTATCCTTAAATGCCTTTTCAATAACCCTGCTTCTCCAAATTGCTTCAAACAAATTTCACACTTGTAAGGCATCTCTCCAGTGTGTATACATAAATGCCTTTTCAATAGTCCTGCTACTCCAAATTGCTTCAAACAAATTTCACACTTGTAAGGCATCTCTCCAGTGTGTATCCTTAAATGCCGTTTCAATACCCCTGCGTCTCCAAATTGCTTCAAACAAATTTGACACTTGTAAAGCTTTTCTCCAGTGTGTAACCTTAAATGACTTTTTAATTGTGTACCTTGAGTAAACTGCTTAAGACAAATTTCACACTTGTAAGGCATCTCTCCAGTGTGTATCCTTAAATGCCTTTTCAAATGCCCTGCTTCAATAAACTGCTTAGTACAAATTTCGCACTTGTAAGGCTTTTCTCCAGTGTGTACTCTCAAATGCTTTTTCAAACTGCGTGATTCTCTAAATTGTTTAAAACAAATTTCACACTTGTATGGCTTTTCTCCAGTGTGTATCTTTAAATGTATTTTCAAAGTTCCTACTCTCCTAAATTGCTTAGAACAAATTTCACACTTGTAAGGCATCTCTCCAGTGTGTATCCTTAAATGAGTTTTCATATGCCCTGCTTCACTAAACTGCTTAGTACAAATTTCGCACTCGAAAAGCTTTTCTCCAGTGTGTAACCTTAAATGCCTTTTTAAATGTTCACCTCGAGTAAACTGCTTAAGACAAATTTCACACTTGTAAGGCATCTCTCCAGTGTGTATCCTTAAATGCCTTCTCCTGCTTCCTACTTCTCCAAATTGCTTCAAACAAATTTCACACTTGTAAGGCTTTTCTCTAGTGTGTATCCTTAAATGCCTTTTCAAATTTCCTACTTGACTAAATTGTTTAGAACAAATTTCGCACTTATAACAGTTTTCTCCAGTGTATGTTACCAACGAACTTTTGGACTTCGTTTTAATCTCGTTCTGACGTAATCCTAAAATAAAAACATAACTATAAAACTGTTATAAAGGTAAGGGTAGTGTAGTGATGTAAGAAGAGAATATTCTCAAGAGAATATTCTTCGCTAGAAAATTCTCGGGTATAATATCACAAGAGAGTGAGAATAAATTGAAAATAATGAGACAGTTTTTCGAAAATTTGTTGTCTGACAATAGACACGAGAGCCCGCAGGGCTCGAGTGGCTCGAGCCCTGCGGGCTCTCGTGTCTATTGCCCAATGACAACATATTTGAGTAAAAATGAAGCATTATTTTCTTATTTATTCTTACTGTCGTGTGATATTCGTAAGATTATTTTTTAATACGTATATTATGGATATTTTCTTAAATGTGACAGTTGTCAAAACTAGGAAACTGGTTGCCATTAAACAGAAACAATCTACTTAAAAAAATTCTATCGGTAATTTTCTACAGTAGATAATTCTCAATATAATTTTAATCTGATTGGACAGAATTAAACACGTGATCAAATATCTTACTATACGAATGGAAGTTAAAATCATTAAAAAATAATCGGCGAGAATTTTCTATATTTACAAAAACCGAAATAAAAATAAAAACTAGATATGGGTCAAATTATTATAATAATTTAAAAAAGATGTATGTATATTGTTTTTGCCAATTCACCTAGTACATTTTTTGCATCCCAAACATTAGCCCCGGCACATATTGAACCTAAGCGAGTCACAACCTGCGCCGGCGGGACGGGTGACCTGTGCAGTTATTTTTCTAGCGCAACGCATATTGATCACAACAAGACCCAACCGTTGGCTGTCTCTGCAACGAATAGAGGGACGGGCAAAATCAGTGCGGATGTGTAACGGTTACTTTTCCGGGTCTCAGTGGTAGATACTGAGTACAAAATACTGATGTATCTGTATCTGATGTGTTTCATAGATTATAACAAGGCCTTTGGACTTAGCTTCCATTCGTCGTGGTAGTCAGACGTGCGTAGGAAAGAAGCTTGTTTTTTAAAACCGGTGTCTATAAATTAGATATTTAAATAAATATTTTGTGAACTTTAAAAGTAAATTAATTACACCAAATAAAAAAGCGAAATCGGAATAAAAACATTAAAAAGTTATGAGTGCAGTGAGCGGGGGCGACCCCCCCCCCCCCGATAAAAATGTTTTAGAAACCCAAATGGATACAGAACATGCAACATCTTCAAATGAGGAGCTGTTAGGATTTCAAAATCTTGTTCCAGTTACACAGATAAGTACCACAAAACTTGTTAATAATAAACCCATTATCGATAATGACTTTGCTAATGTACACACTTCAATAACAAATAACATAAACAAAGAAGTAGGAACAAAAAGGGAGGAATTTCTTTACCGACAAAACGACCTAGGACCTTTTTACGCGTATTTAGAAAATAATTCACCCGATTTTAAAGGCAGATTAAACGCGTTAAGGATAGGTGACATTATTATCACAAATTTTAAAGAAATTGATGAAAAAATTGTAAGCATTGACGCAGTAGGAAGAAATAAAATACGTATAAAATTTAAAGATTATAAATCGGCTAACTATATCATATCTAAAAAAAAATGAAGCAATATTTATAAAAAATAATCTAGACATATACATTCCTAAGTTTCTTTTAGTTAGACAGGGCGTAATAAAAGATATTTCCACAGAATTTTCAGTAGAGTATGTTAAAAAGAGAATAAAAATGTACGATTTACACTGTAAATTTGAAGTCCTTTAAGTCACAAGATTAAATCGAAGGCAAGTAGATGAAAACGGTACTCAATACATTCCAACAAAAACATGCGTAGTTAGTTTTAAGTCACAAGTGCTACCAAAATATATAACAATCAACAAGGTACTAAAGGAAGTCGAACCATACAAACAAAAGGTGCTATTATGCTTTAATTGTCTTCGATTTGGACATACAGGTGGGCAGTGTAAGAGCAAGGCTAGGTGCGATAAATGTCAAGAATCCCACAACTCAAAAGAATGTAAAAAGACCGATCTCACTCCAAAATGTTTTAACTGTTCGGGGGATCATTTTACTACAAATTTAAGCGCGTGTCAAGAATTTCAGCGTCAAAAACTTATTAAAGACGCTATGTCTTCCAATAATATTAGTTATCAAGACGCAAACAAACAGTTCCCCAGAAACTCCTATGCAAAAGTAACATCCATAGATACGGAAAAAACTACAAACCTCTCCTGCCTCAAAACTTTCCCTCCATTAAATCCCAATAATTTTACACCCACCCAATTTCCATCAAATCCAATTAACAAAATGTCAACTAATAATATATTCTACAATAATAATTCAAATAGTACAAATTCTCGAACATTCAAAAGACAGAGACCAAATAGTCCAGATCCAACATTAATTTTGCATAATGAAATTATATCTTCCCCTAGATCTCAATTACCTACGGGAGGAATATTAGACAGCATTAACTATAAGGGAAATATTAATAATAATCCAGTTGCATCTCCTTCAGACTTGAGCATGATAAATTCAATATTAGAATTAGTTATAGAAATTGTCACAAAAGTTTTAGTAACAAAAAGTATAAATATAAATAAGGAAGAACTCGAAAACTTAGTCAAATTAACTATAAATGGAAACACGTCATCACATTCTCAGACCTCAACCATGCAATAAATATTCTTCAATGGAACTGCCGTTCGGCAGTTTCTAATAAAAATAACTTGGAATATCTACTAGATAGGGGCAACTACTCCGTTGCACTTCTATCGGAAACATGGTTTAAAGCAGAAAAATACTATAATTTTAAAGGCTTCAACAATATTCGCTGTGACCGGGACGACGGGTACGGCGGCTCTGCCATTTTATTAAAATCAGACTTAATATACCAAGAAGTCTCAATTCCAACTACAATCAACTTTGAGCATACTTGTATCTCCGTAATTTTTCCATATATACGTAAAAACATTAAATAAACATAAAAGCATGAAATTAATATCGTCATAATCGGCAAAAAAAACCCTGACCAAACTAGTACTATTATATTATATAAGCGGTACCTAAGTACTCTGTCTTTGTGTAAAAACAATGTTTTAAAAAATGTGATTTTATTTTATTTTTAAACGACTGTAAATGAAGACTTTTTACTTCATCTGGCAAAAAATTGTACAAACTAACATCAGTCGAGTTTTTTATACTTTTCGTCAACCTAAAACGTTGTGCTCTAATAGCATCTCTCGATCTTGTATGATGATCATGGAAGTTGGAGTTTATGTTAAACTTACTTTTGTTGGAATGAATTTCAATCAGCGTCTCATATACAGTATGTCCCTGTAAGTTGTATCCATATGGAAAACTTTTTTATTATTAATTTTACGAAAAAAACTTATTTATAAAAAGCTCTGCATGGCCCAAAACCGAAGATTTAACCATCAAATATAAAATTTTTTGAATATTATACGAGGTATTTCTTTACCGACAAAACGACCTAGGACCTTTTTACGCGTATTTAGAAAATAATTCACCCGATTTTAAAGGCAGATTAAACGCGTTAAGGATAGGTGACATTATTATCACAAATTTTAAAGAAATTGATGAAAAAATTGTAAGCATTGACGCAGTAGGAAGAAATAAAATACGTATAAAATTTAAAAATCGGCTAACTATATCATATCTAAAAAAAATGAAGCAATATTTATAAAAAATAATCTAGACATATACATTCCTAAGTTTCTTTTAGTTAGACAGGGCGTAATAAAAGATATTTCCACAGAATTTTCAGTAGAGTATGTTAAAAAGAGAATAAAAATGTACGATTTACACTGTAAATTTGAAGTCCTTTAAGTCACAAGATTAAATCGAAGGCAAGTAGATGAAAACGGTACTCAATACATTCCAACAAAAACATGCGTAGTTAGTTTTAAGTCACAAGTGCTACCAAAATATATAACAATCAACAAGGTACTAAAGGAAGTCGAACCATACAAACAAAAGGTGCTATTATGCTTTAATTGTCTTCGATTTGGACATACAGGTGGGCAGTGTAAGAGCAAGGCTAGGTGCGATAAATGTCAAGAATCCCACAACTCAAAAGAATGTAAAAAGACCGATCTCACTCCAAAATGTTTTAACTGTTCGGGGGATCATTTTACTACAAATTTAAGCGCGTGTCAAGAATTTCAGCGTCAAAAACTTATTAAAGACGCTATGTCTTCCAATAATATTAGTTATCAAGACGCAAACAAACAGTTCCCCAGAAACTCCTATGCAAAAGTAACATCCATAGATACGGAAAAAACTACAAACCTCTCCTGCCTCAAAACTTTCCCTCCATTAAATCCCAATAATTTTACACCCACCCAATTTCCATCAAATCCAATTAACAAAATGTCAACTAATAATATATTCTACAATAATAATTCAAATAGTACAAATTCTCGAACATTCAAAAGACAGAGACCAAATAGTCCAGATCCAACATTAATTTTGCATAATGAAATTATATCTTCCCCTAGATCTCAATTACCTACGGGAGGAATATTAGACAGCATTAACTATAAGGGAAATATTAATAATAATCCAGTTGCATCTCCTTCAGACTTGAGCATGATAAATTCAATATTAGAATTAGTTATAGAAATTGTCACAAAAGTTTTAGTAACAAAAAGTATAAATATAAATAAGGAAGAACTTGAAAACTTAGTCAAATTAAATATAAATGGAAACACGTCATCACATTCTCAGACCTCAACCATGCAATAAATATTCTTCAATGGAACTGCCGTTCGGCAGTTTCTAATAAAAATAACTTGGAATATCTACTAGATAGGGGCAACTACTCCGTTGCACTTCTATCGGAAACATGGTTTAAAGCAGAAAAATACTATAATTTTAAAGGCTTCAACAATATTCGCTGTGACCGGGACGACGGGTACGGCGGCTCTGCCATTTTATTAAAATCAGACTTAATATACCAAGAAGTCTCAATTCCAACTACAATCAACTTTGAGCATACTTGTATCTCCGTAATTTTTCCATATATACATAAAAAAATTTACTTCGTTTCAGTATACCTTAAACCGAGAACTAGAATATCATTACAACAGTGGATTAACTTTTTGGAACAAATTCCAAAACCATTCATAATTGGGGGCGACTTTAACGCACATAGTTTGGCATGGAACGATGGATATGACGATATCTATGGCAAGATTCTTTTGGAAGCTATCGAACAATGCAATCTAGTAATTATAAACGACGGATCACCTACATTAGCAAACAATAAGAAGTCAGCTGTAGACTTGACCCTCTGTACACAGGATCTGACACAACTAATTACGTGGTGTACTTTAGAAGAACCTTATGGCTCTAATCACTTACCAATACACATACAATTTGGGAGGAATATCCCACCTGCGCAAATTAAACAGACAAAACATAATATATGGAGACTCAAGGCTGCTAATTGGGATGTATACACCGCTACCCTTGAAGCAACAGAACCAAAAGCATCACTAATGGGCATTATCGACAATATTAACAAAGCTGCCGACAAAGCAATTCCGTTACGAAAATCAAACGCACAAAATAGAAATCATTGCTCAAAGGACTGGTGGAACGAAACCTCTGTAACATAGCTGCTAAAGCAAGAAAACAAGCTTTCTTAACCTACACACAGGCTCCAAATCTTAATAATCTAACAGAATATAAAAGACTTGATGCAGTAGCTAAAAAAACTTTTAAAGAAACTAAGAAAAAAAGTTGGATAAATTACTGCCAAAATCTAAATCAAAATACACCAATTAAAGAAGTGTGGAACAAAGTAAACCGATATATTTATTTATTAAGCTCAACAGGCCGTGAAGGCCTAGGGCTGAAAGATTTAATTTTTCCTTACAATTACTATTACATATTTATATATAATGCTATATCCTATACTACTATAATATATACAATATTACATTTGTTTGTATAAAACACTTAATACTACACTTAACATTATAGTCTTTCCATACATTTCTTCACCACTTCCTTCCATTGTTTTCTGTCCAAAGCTTTTTCTTTCCAGTTTACAATATTACTTTGTTTTAAGTCTTCATATACGCTGTCCTTCCATCTCCTTCTTGGTCTTCCTATTCTTCTTTTTTGTATTGGCTTACGTAATAGAACCATTTTTGGCATTCTCGCCTTTCCCATTCTTTCTATGTGTCCTAAGTATCGGATTCTCTGTGCTTTGATTGCCGTCGTTATTTTTGGTTCATTATATAGTTCTTCAAGTTCCTTATTATTTCTTCTTCTCCATTGACCGTCTATTTTCACGCCTCCATATATTGCTCGTTGTATTTTCCTCTCCCATCTTTCTAAAAGGTCTATTTCTGATTTTTTAAGCACCCATGTTTCACATGCATATGTAGCTGTAGGTCTGATAACTGTTTTGTAGATTCTTATTTTTGTTTTTCTTGACACATCTTTGGATTTCATTAATGGACGCAATGCTCCATACTTTTTGTTTGCTTTTGCTATTCTTGCTTTTATTTCCCCTTCCCCATGTCCCTTTTCATCTACTTTTACACCCAGGTATGTAAATTCTGAAACTCTTTTAAATGCGCATACATTTTCTCCTTCTATCTCCAATGTGAAATTGTCTTCATTTTCTTTATCTGTTTCTCCCATTATCATGTATTTTGTCTTTTCCTTATTTATGAGAAGACCAAAAGGTTTGGCTTGTTTTATTATATTGCTCATTAATTTTGTTAGCTCTTTCTTACTTGTCGATAATAATGTTAGATCATCTGCGAATGCAATACATTGGTGGCCATTTTTAAAAATCGTTTCCTGTGTGCTTATTTTACTTTTCCTGATTATTCCTTCCAGTATTACATTAAAAAGAGTCGTTGATAGTGGGTCTCCTTGTCTTAATCCTTCCTTTGTTTCAAAATTATTTGATTTATGTCCCTTCCATGCTATTTCGTTTGTGGAGTTATCAATAGTCATCTTTACCATCCTGACGATTTTACTTGGTATGCCCATTTCTTTCATTAGTGCGTACATCTGTTGCCGCTTTACCGTATCATAGGCCTGTTTAAAGTCGACGAACAGGACGTATACTGCTATTTTATGTTCGTAGCACGTAGTTTGGATTTCTTTTAACGCAAATATTTGGTCTGTCGTCGACCTATTACTTCTGAATCCTGCCTGATATTCGCCCAATATCTTTTCCGTGTATTGATTCAGCTTTTTTCTTAAGATGTTTGTCAATATTTTGTACACGACTTCTAGCAACGCGATACCTCTATAATTTTCACATCTCATTTTATCACCTTTTTTATGTATGGGGCATATCTTTGCCCTGGTCCATTCTCCTGGCATTCTTTCTGTTTCCCATATACTTTTTATCAGGCTATGTATCTCCTTGTGTAGTCTTTTTCCTCCTGCCTTTATCATTTCCGCCGATATTTCCGTTATTCCTGGGCTTTTATTGTTTTTTAGCCCTCTTATTTCATTTTCTATTTCTTCCCTCGTAGGTGTTTCTATTACTATATGGCCATCTTCAATTTCCTGGATTGTTCCCCTTTCTTCTTCGTTTTTGTTTAAAAGTTGTGTAAAATAAGTTTGCCAATTTCTCATTATTTCCCCGGGTTCATTTATTAATATTCCTTCCTCATTTTTCATATATGGGTTATGTTTCTGATATCCCCTTTCCATTTTTCTTGTTTCCTGGTAAAAGGATCTTATTTCCTTTTTTTGTTTTTTTTTGTTTACCTCTGTAACATAGCTGCTAAAGCAAGAAAACAAGCTTTCTTAACCTACACACAGGCTCCAAATCTTAATAATCTAACAGAATATAAAAGACTTGATGCAGTAGCTAAAAAAACTTTTAAAGAAACTAAGAAAAAAAGTTGGATAAATTACTGCCAAAATCTAAATCAAAATACACCAATTAAAGAAGTGTGGAACAAAGTAAACCGATATAAAAACCGAAAAAAAGCGAATAAACCCCTAATGGGCCCCAAAGAAGACTGGATAAGCGAATTCCACACAAAAATCTCACCTCCATGGGTCGAAAACAACATTACTCAATAAATAGCTACTGTAAATAGGAACACTTCTTTCCTACAATCGTTATTTCAATTATGGGAACTCGATCATTGCATTAAATCAACAAATAATAAATCTCCCGGGGCGGATAACATTTCATACAATATGTTGCATAAAATGCCCTTAGACCATAAAAAAGCCCTGTTGGAATTGTTCAATTCGATTTGGATAAATAGGATTCCTTTTCCACCGATGTGGAAAGAATACATCATAGTACCTATCAAAAAACCTGGAAAACAGAATGGAAATGCAGATTCATATAGACTCATAGCTTTATCATCGTGTATATTTAAAACCATGGAAAGAATGATAAAGAACAGGCTTGAATATTGGCTAGAAAATGAAAAAATATTACCTGACTCACAATATGCTTTTAGAAAGGGAAGATCTTCCTTGGAACCCCTAACGATACTAGTAAATGACATCTATCTAGGATTCACACACAAATACAGCACTTTGGCCACATTTTTGGATATAACTTCAACATATGATAATGTTCAAATAAATATACTAGAAGAGAAGCTCATCAATATTGGTCTACCAACCTCCTTTACCAACTTCATAAAATCAGCTTACTCTAATCGATCAGTTTCCTTAAAGATAAATCAAGAATTTCGGAATCAAGAATATGTAGATCTGGATTACCACAAGGTAGTATCCTGAGCCCAATCCTCTACAGCCTGTACACAATGGATATAGAAAATGTTATATCACAAAAGTCTAAAATTATTCAATACGCTGATGATGTTGTTATTTACACCAGGAGCAAATCAGAGGACAAATGTATAGAAAATATCAACACTGAATTTATAAAAATCCAAAAATACCTAGACAACATGGGACTTTCCATATCCGAGTCCAAAACCAATATATGTATTTTCTCTAGAAACAGAAACAACTATCAAAGACAATTAACAATAGGAAAATATAAACTCTGTATTAGTAACTCTGTAAAATATCTTGGTCTGCATCTAGATAGAAAACTATTATGGAAGGACTGTACCCACCAAATTATCAAAAAAACAAGTAATTCTATAAATATCCTAAGAGCGTTTTGTAGAGCAAAGTGGGGAGCAGACCCAAATACGGCTTTACTATTCTACAAAACAATGGTACGATCAATAATGGATTATGGAAGTCAATTCTATGGAACAGCAGCAGATACACATCTAAATAAAATCGAGATACAACAAAATAAATGCTTAAGAGTTTGCCTGGGATATCTTAAGTCAACGCCCATAAACATTATACAAGCTGAAGCCGTGGAACCTCCTCTTGAACTAAGAAGACAACTATTGAGCAGAAAATTCATGATAAAAACCATTTCAAAAAAAACTTTTTACCTCAATAGTGTACAGTCACTAACAGTTCAAGTTTTGACCCATAGATACTGGCACTTCAAGAAAACCCCCCTCATAGCAGAAACTTTCTCAGAAATAGCTGACATTACAGATATACTCTATTCCAACCAACTCCCTCCAGTTTTAATTTACTCACCTGAACAAATTTTTTCACGTGAAATTAGAACCTACTATTTTGAAAGTGAAGAAGTAGCAAGTATCAATCAAACAAAGTTCAACGAAACAAAAAACAAATACTGGCCAAACTATGATTCTATATTCACTGATGGATCAAAGTCAAAAGAATATACCAGTTGTGCCTTTTACCATTTTGAGGAAAATACTGACAAAAAATTTATTTTACCAAAGGAAGCTTCCATATACACTGCAGAACTAACAGCAATAGTGCAAGCTATGAAATACGTACTCGGCTCTAACCACGACAAATTTATAATATGTACGGACAGCAAAAGTGCAGTAGATAAACTTAAAAATGTTAAAATAAATAGATCAGTTAATCATATTGAAGCAAAAATCCTGTATTTACATAATGAGATACACATCAAGAATAAAGTCGTCATATATCTATGGGTAAAGGGACACGCAGGCATAACAGGTAATGAAATGGTGGATGCCTTAGCAAAAACAGCTCCAACATCAGGAGAAGAACTAAATCTTAAACTACCCCCGTCCGATTTATTCTTAAATCAAAGGAACAAAATAAATGAGATGTGGCAAAACCTATACATCAACAACCGGAACAAACTTTTGTAAACACCAGCCATTGATCCCCAGAAAACCATGGTTTCACAAAATACCAAACAGAAACTTTGTCGCCACAATAAATCGAATACGTGCAAACCATGCACTTACACCTTATTATAAGCACAAAATAAAAATTACAGACGATCCACTGTGTAGCTGTGGTAAAATGGGTACATTGGTACACGTTTTACTTGAATGTCCAATAAATATTGTAAACATTAATAATCTATATAAAAACTTAATTCACTACAAGATAAACCTTCCAATAGACCTAAATTGTATTATTTTTTCAGGAAATAATAATATACTTTATGTACTTCATCAACACATCATAAACTGTAAACTAAAATTGTAAAATTACTAACCAATTTTGTAAGCAATTCTGCAAAACAAACTAAATGTAAAGCATTAAAGGAAAAAAAAGGTGAATACAAAAAAAAATAATAAAAAAATAAACCAATTAAAAAAAAACAAAAAAAACAAAAAAAAAAAAACAAAAAAAAGAAAACAAAAAAAAAAGAAAACAAAAGAATAGAAAACAAAAAAAAAATAAAAACATACACACAAAGAGGGCTAAAACCTCCGCGGCGTTGAACCGGGTTGATGCTCTAGCGCGGAAGGAAAAAAAAATTAAACACCTTACACTTTACTAATGCTACATATTACTAACAAAAAAAATGAATACATCATGCTCAAGTTTGATACTATTAAACAATTTACACAAACTATTTATACAATCTACCATAGTCTGGCTAATTGGTTCTCACCAAAGCCATAAATTCCACAGAAAAAAAAAACAAGGCCTTTGATAAAGTGCGGCATGATCATCTAATCAGACTCCTGGCAGAAAAGAATTTAGATAAACGAGATATCCGACTAATAGCAAATATGTACTATAATCAGAAAGCAGTAGTGAGAGTAGAGAATAATACCACTGAAAAAATTGAAATAAAGCGAGGTGTGAGACAAGGGTGTATACTGTCACCAACCCTGTTTAATCTCTATTCCGAAGACGTAATGAATAGATCACTCTCTGAGCAATCCATAGGTATTAAAATAAATGGTGTTAGATTAAACAATCTGAGATTTGCCGACGATACCGTTCTGATCGCAGAAACACTTGAAGAGCTACATACATTGGTGAATAAGATAGCACCGACTGCAGCGAAGAATATGGACTATCTTTGAACATAAAGAAATCTAAATTTATGGTAATATCGAAATCAACACGAAATGTCCAAAATTTCTATTTACACAATGAAATTATCGATCGAGTTAGCAAATACAAATATTTAGGCACTTTTATAAATGAAGACAACGATAGCTCAGCAGAAATCAAAATAATAGAAAAAGCCAGATCCATATTCACTAAAATGAAGAGAGTGTTCTGTGGAAGAGATTTGAGCCTTGAAATGAAACTTCGCCTGATGAGATGTTACGTACTTTCTGTGCTGTTCTACGGAATGGAGTCATGGACGCTGAAAAAGATTGATACCAAAAAATTAGAGGTATTTGAACTGTGGATGTATCGCAGAATCTTGAGAATATCATGGACGGAGAGAGTCACAAACGTCGAGGTCTTGAGAAGAAAATCCTAATAACTAGGACTGTGGACAATAGATTTCTACTTCCTCTTGTAATTTGCATTTCATTTTTGGCTTTAAGTACCTTTTAAAACTTTAAATGCCTACGTTTTCTCAACAATTAACAAATTTGCTTTTATGTACGTCAGTGTCCAAAAAGGTGCGAACTTGCTAAAAACTAATTATTTTATCAGCCGATGCCGATACTATTATTATAAACAACACTGATTGTGATTGGATTGTCGTTGCAAAAACTGTTTACCTATTACATATATTTATATCTCGTCTACATATTTTGTTTTTAAGCATGAACAAGCCCGGTATGATGACACATTTTATTTGAGGGTATGTGCGATATTCACAGATGTGCTTAACTGTTTTTAGTAATGAATCATTTTTAATGATAATGTTGTGTAGATTTAAGAAATGAATGATATTTACAAAATTTTTATACCTATAGAAAAGGGATTACGCCATCATTTGTGACATTGTATTTCTAGGCCTGGATCCCGCGTACCAACAAAAAGTTGATTAATAGCAAGCTGAAAATTTGTTAATAACTTAACGGTGTCTCGTCAGACAAACTTTGATGTACGGGAACACTGAAACAGGGAATTTTTAATTGTAGAACGTTAAAAATTTGGAACGTCATACTCCGAAAACGTCCCATGTATTTTGTCGGACAGAACTTCCAATTGATTTGTTACCCTTTCATTAAACTCCATGCAAAAATCAGACTGGTAATTCCGAACGAGTTCTATTAGCTTTTCTACGTCCATCTCGAAAACAAAACCACAACTGAGAATTGAGTCACGCGTCCCACGACACCAGAAAATTGTGCTTCGATGACAAACGTTCGCATGCTAGACCTGGCACTGTATTCACTGATATTAGGATGCGCAGAACTCTCTACGCAACTCGCCGGTGCCAGGTTGTGCCTCGCTTAGGATCAATTTGCGCCGAGGCTTTTTGTTCTTGGAGACCAAACACCTACTTGCCGCTCAGCTCATGCAATGCCTTTTCGCTTTGGCCGGCGGGGAATCATGCGATTTTAGACAAAGTCCCCAAAAATCGAAGTAACCGGGGCTGGGCAATCCCATGAACCACTAGCTAGGCTGTTTACAGTGTCAGTATTTATTGTTTTGGTGCTATATTAACCGCATTAAGGTGCAAATATTTAGAATGGTGTTCATTTAAGCAGAGAGGAACAAGTTGAGATAACTGAGTTTATAGATAAGATCATTTTAGCAACTTTAAAATATAGCGATGACTCGGCTGAAATAATGGCAGATTTGGCACTTTATTGATCTAAGGAGGAATTTTTTTGGAAAACCATACTTAGTAAAATCAATTGAAAAACTAGACCCAATCAAGTCATATGCATAACAAAATTAACCAAAATAGCAGTTGATATATTAAATATGCTTTCATCCAGTGCAGCAACTAAAACAAGTTTCAGTACTTATGGTTTTATCCACTCCTCTAAAAGAAACTGGCTTACTGCACAGGCTGGTAGGGAAACTTTTATTGCTCACAATTTAAAATTATTAGACGTAAACCAAGCCATGACGGAGCTGGCGTCTCGTGAAAACCAAAATCCCACAACTTCTCATCAGTACATTGAAATGCAGAATGTAGATGACCAGGATGAGCTAATGATAGAAACGTATTCTGAATCTGAGGCTAATCTTTTTCAGATTAGATCACCACATCCTTTATTTGCTGTTAAGAAGACAATTTCATTTTTTTATCAAATAAAATTTGTGTTTTCTCTTGTTTTTGTATTTTTTTATATTTTTTTTGTATTTTTTTTGTTCCAACACAGCGTGTTGGAACAAACCTATAGTAGACGGCTGCGATAGTTCTTTTCATGAGCATTTTTGAATGCGTCACAAATGATATAAAAAAAGGTAAGTCCGTGATAATACACATTTATATCATTTATTCTAACATGACATTTTAGTTAAATCTGACAGTTGTCACATTTTATTTGCAATTTGACATACAAACAAATAAACTGTGTTTATTGCATTTATAAAATGCTATTTTCTTTGATTTGTAGTCTTATAAATTGTAAAGATTATATTCGTAGATATATTATATAATTCGAAAATAATTTGTGGCGCCATCTATTGACAACTAGAATACATTTTATAAATGTCACCGACGAAATGTAATCACTGACATACGTTTTTTTTGTCACATACAATTTAATGCGTTAGAAAGAAATCGAAACACTGTGACGCACTGAGAAATGCTCATGAAAAGAACTCTACCTGCACTTTAATAGTATATTTTCGTCGGTTCGTATTTTATCATCCAAACTTGTTGGTGCTACGTCGCAAAACCCATGTTTTCACGTGTTTGCATCAATTAAGAGACAATGGACAGCCTAAGTCTGACGTCACAAATGTCACTGTTACAATATACAACGTTAAAAGTAGATGTTGCTCTATAGTTGTACATACTAATGACAGTTTAGAAGTTTAGTAATGTAATGTCAAGAAAATTGAAATTATAATGTCAGTTATATTCAAGTAATAGTATATTACTTTATGAGGCGGAGAAGCATGACTTTTCTTGACGCGCCCGATATTACGCGCCGAACGAAGTGAGGCGCGTAATAGAGGGCAAGTCAAGAAAAGTCGCTTCTTTGCCGAATAAAGTATACTATTTTTTCTTCAAACGTAGCAATTTTCAACCATAAATAGTACAATTCATACGCTATTTTTACTCGAAATTAACTGTGACAACTATCAAAGTCGTCTAGATGTTAGAAATTAAAATAATTAAGTCATGATTCGCCAACATCGGGAATGATTGCTGAAAGTTGTGCTCGACCATCAGTATCATCAACAATTACCAATGCGTATCAAGAGTCGGGAACATTTTTGCACGGTTTCAATTTTGAAAATGCCTCATTAACTAATTGTACATTTAATATTACTATAAATAAAAATGATGTTTAATTGTTGTTAATGACATTTGTATTGTTGCTTTGTGACATGTTTCATATTGTTGCCATGACAACATTTTTCCCTCCGCCGTAAAGAAATGGGAAAAAAACTGCTGCCGGCGGAGACATCAAACTTTGACAGGATCAAGTTAGATAAGTAATGTCATCATTATTGGACGTTTGAAGAAAAAATGTTTTTTATATATCGGGCGCGTCAAGAAAAGTCATGCTTCTCCGCCTCATAAAGTAATATACTATTTCCACCTACCTCTACCGAAAGTATACTTTTCCGGACCTGATTGTAGGGAGCAAAGTTGTACTTTTCCTCCCTAGGGAGGAAAAGTAAAAGTGACGTCATGGTATTTCATTCATGAAATATAACTTATTGACGCCCTGTACAATATCTATTTTCTATTACGTAAATATCTATACATTTTAACGTTTGCATCAGACATCAACGAAATATTAGCATTTAACAAATTGCAAAATCATCTCAATGAACTAGAAGACTGGATTAGATGCTGGAAAATAAACGTCAACACAAACAAGTCTTGTCAAGTAAATTTCACAAATCGAAGAATTGGATGTCCTCAACTACACCTAAATAATTCACCTATACCAATAAAAATAGAAGTAAAGTACCTGGGCCCTCATCTAGACGAAAAACTTACTTGGAAATCACATATTGCAGCCAAACGACGACACCTCGACCTAAAAGTTAAAAATATGAACTGGCTAATCAACACAATATCGCAGCTTTCATTAGAAAACAAACTGACCATCTATAAAACAATACTCAAACCAGTGTGGACATATGGAATTGAGCTGTGGGGCTGTAGCAAACCATCAACACCAAAATACTACAGACATTCCAGTCAAAAACAATTCGTATGTTAGCTAAAGCCCCATGGTACGTGTCAAACGAAACCCTTCATGCAGACCTCAACATCCCCTTCATCAATGATGTGATTGCTGACCACTCCAGAAGATACATGAATCGCAGCGCAGACCATCCAAACCATCTCATAGACGAACTATTCAACCCCCCACTGGTTGATAGACGACTAAAAAGACTTTGGCCAGAAGACCTAGCTGCTAGGTAAATTCCAGAGAGTCGTCAATGGACGACACCTGCCACAATCCAAGAACATACATCATATTTATTTATTACTGTATTGAAGTAGATTGTAAATTAGCAATAAATAAATAAATAAAAAAAAATTTAACGGTTATTTATAAAACACCCTGTATTTTGCAGGGTGGTAAAAAACAGTAAATAGTTATTTGGATTCAACAATGTTTACATTAATAATTTGACTTATATTTGACAGTTGACAGTTATATTGTACCTACTTGTTGATTTTATTTCTAATAAATTTTGTTGGTTAGTTACATAAATAAAGTAAAAATGAAAAAACGACTCGTTATTTGAGGAAGGTGGAAAAACCATATCTATAATATGGAGTAAAGTGCCTTTTCCTCTCTTGAATGATTACTGCCCGACGCGTGCCCTCCGCTACGCGTCGGGCAGTAAACTTCATTCGCGGGAGGAAAAGTAGCACTTTCCTCCCTTGTTATACAAATAGCTATTCCTATTGTCCTGTAATTGAGTGAATTATAATCGTTGTTGACCATTTAGTCAGTTCACCTAACTTAATTTTGAACAGTTACAAAATTGGGAGGGGCTTATATTGACTCCAAACAATTTTGTTTGTAACCTATCATAAGGAATTTTTCATTTGTGTGCTTTGTGTGGCAAAATATGACTTCATTTCTTCAAAATAAGAGATTTTTATTCGTTTTTGCTCAGGTGGTTTTTATTCGTTAGTGGTTGAAAATAAACATAACCTCAAAACTGTTTACGTTCTTATCATTGCATTAAATTAACTCACCTGGGCAAAAACGAATAAAAATCTATTAACTGACACGTTTCTTTAATGATTAATTATTTATATGGGAAATAAGCCACAATTAAAATGAAACAATAATTTTATTAACGTTTCGACGCCCAAATCGGGTGCCGTTGTCAAAATACAAAATATTACTAAAATAAACAAAAATGTTGTTGCTAAGTAAAAAATTCTTCTAATAATTTATTTAATCTGACTCATTTATATTGGCAATTCAGATATATATTATACATTTTAAAGTAGAAGACTTTAAAATGATACTGCCAATATTTATGAGTTGCGTTCCTGGGACGACTTACTGAAAGATAGTTCATTCGATTACATGAAATCAACCCCAACTCAAGAATATCCGTCACAAAAAAATTATAGCATGTGATCTGTCTTTAAAAAGACAACCAAATGCAACGACAGTAAAATTCTCGCGTTAGAGACTTCATAGTAAATCACAAGGGAAAACCAGGAAAAAAACCCTGTGATACTATCCCGACATCGTAAGTATTTGGTCTTCTTACATTTAATTTACTCTCAAAAAATTATACCAAATTCTGACTTGTAACATGTTTAAATTATAAATAATATTAATAATACTAGATATTTAAGTAATACTAAAATAAAAAATATGTACTAGCTCGATATTATTGACTTACTAATCTTGGTATTTTCTTTTTATTGACTTCCTCTTTCAGTATGGGTAACCACATCCTACTGCATTCTACCGAGGAATTTGCGACACAATTGGTTCCATTTAGCATAATTAGAGCAGATTCTTTGATTTTTCTCTTTTTACTATCTGATTCTTTCAGGACTATACTTGAATCTCTCCACTGAACTCTATGTTCATTATCCCATGCGTGTTGACATATTTGAGATCTATCAAATTCTCTATTTTTAATATAAAGGCGCGTTTTCACGGTACACTTTGGATGATCATCCCGGATGAATCATCCAAAGTGAAAAATAAATGAATCGTGTAAACTTGTAAACTATTAATCATCGAAAATGATCATTCAAAATTAATATTGAACGAAGTTGAACCAAGTTCTACTTTTGTTCACTTTAGGGGATGCATCGCGGATGAATCATCCAAAGTGATTCATCGGTAGTGACTAGTGAAACGGCGGCAACAGGTCCACGCGATTGTTTATTGTCGCGTTTAAAGTGCGTAGTTGTTGTGTCTGTACGTTGTGTTTTGTTCTTAGATGGTTTTTTAGCATGGCTTGATCTTCTGTAGACCATTTCTTTAACAAACACGTTGACGCCCCCATTTTGTAGCGTCGAATTATCAACGGCCTTACCCACCAACGTGGTTTTTTTCTAATCTTCTGTTTTTCAAGTACATGTCTAAGTTCATTTAAAAGATATTCACTTATTATGCCAATACCAGCACGTACAACTTCAGTCGGCGCCATTTGTAAGTGAACAGACTAGTTCAGTATTGGTGATCCATGTAAACGATAATTACTTTCATCGTCGTAACCACTTTGGATGATTCATTAGGGATGATCATCCAAAGTGTACCGTGAAAACGGGCCTTAAGATTGATGTTCACTTATTCTAACGTCTAATGGTCTTGATGTCTCACCTAAATAAAAATTTTCGCATTCACAAGGTATTTTATAAATGCAATTCTTTGTTCTTTCTTGATCATTGATAGGTTTAGTTTTAGATAGAATAGATCTCAATGTGTTTGTTGTTTTGAATGTTGTTGAAATGTTGAATTTATTTCCTATTGTTTTAAGTTTCTCGGATAGTCGTTAATAATAATAATAATAGATAGAACGTTAATAAAATTATTTTTTTATTTTAATTGTGGCTTATTTCCCATATAAATAATTAATCATAAAAATGCCACAAGGAAATAGCTTCAGAACAACGTTTCTTTAACTAAATACCTAAATGAAAAGTCTTATTTTGTCACACAAACCATGTAAACAATAAATGAAAAATTCCTTATGAGTGTTTAACCTTATAAACAAAATTGTTTGGAGTCAAATATAAGCTCCTCCCAATTTTGTGACGTCAAGACTTAGGATGTCCATTGCGTTAACTCATGGCGTTTTAATGAACTTTCTTAAGTATACATAGTGTGACCAACTCCAATTCAGTCGAATCCGGGACAAGGCTGAAAAAATACCTGAAATCCGGGACTTTTCAATGAAAATAGGGCCATTTTTTTTAGAAGACGATAATTAAAATACAGAAACGAAAAAAGTCCACTGTCCACCGATATAAAATGCATGCGTTTTTGATGTGGTATTAGAATTAAACTCTAGAAATTGTCGACTTTTTCGTCCCACCAATTCAATTTGATGTTTCAAAATTTCAAAATAGAATTTTACGAAAACGTTGAAAATTCGGATGGCCCGGAAGCCTTGTCCGGGACGCCGGGACACGACCTCGTAATTCGGGCCATGTCCCGGATTTTTGAAGTTATACTTCTTTAGGCGCGATTTCATTGAGGGTGAAATTTTATTAATCTGCGCGAATGCGCACACAGGCAGTATGGAGTTCTTTACTAAATGTTTTAATTTATGTATTTATCAGTCCAGAAAAGGTGTGGAAAGAATATACACTGCGCGTCATAGAAAACGGGCACCCTAAAAAATGGGTAATTTTTGAGGTTGCGTATCTCCTAAAACTGTTGTCCGATTTAAGTGATTTTTTGAATATGTTATAGCCTTGTTCTTTGTCAATATCCCTGTAATAATATTTTTGCTAAACAGGTAAATTTTCATTGTATAATGGGTGTACGAATCAAACTGTGTTTTTTTCTCAAAGTTCGCAACACCCTGTGGAATATCCTAGCATTTATAAAATACTGAAATTAAAACTCACCTATAGCCTCAGGTTTTCTCAACTTTTTGTTTTTTGATTCATTCGCTTATGTTGGATAATACAAAAGTTAGGTACTTTAACAATTAGCCATGTTCTTTTTCAGTACAGGGTGTTTCTAAACAAGTGCGACAAACTTTAAGGGGGTAATTCTGCATTAAAAAATAATGACAGTTTGCTTTATAATCGTATGTCCGCAAATGCTTCGTTTGCGAGATACGGGATGTTGAATTTTTTCTTACAAACTGACGATTTATTTATTGCTTTAAAACCGATTGAGATATGCAAATGAAATTTGGTGGGTTTTAAGACGTAGTTATTGCACATTTTTTGACATACAATTAAGAATTTCACATTCACCATTGGCGTGCATACGGGTAATATGATCGGTCATATTACCCATATGCCCGCCAATAGTGAATATAAAATTCTTGATTGCAAGTCAAAAAATTCGCAATAACTATCTCTTAAAACCTACCAAATTTCATTTGCATATCTCAACCGGTTTTAGGGCAATAAAATAAATCGTCAGTTTGTAAACAAAATTTAACATCCCGTATCTCGTAAACGAAGCATTTGCGGACGTAAGTTTATAAAACAAACGGTCATTATTTTTTCATGCAGAGTTGCCCCTTAAAGTTTGTCGCACTTATTTACAAACAACCTATACTGATAAGAACATGACTAGTTGTTAAAGTACATAACTTTTGTATTATCCAACATAAGAGAATGAATCAAAAAACAGAATGTTCAGAAAACCTGAGGCTATAGTCGAGATTTCATTTCAGTATTTTATAAAGGCTAGAATATTCCACAGGGTGTTGCGAACTTTGAGAAGAAAACACAGTTTGATCCGTACACCCGGTATACAATGAAAACTTACCTGTTTTGCAAAAAGATTATTACAAGCATATTGAGAAAGAATAAGGCTATAACATAATCAAAAAATCACTTAAATCGGACAACAGGTTAAGGAGATACGTGACATCAAAAATGACCCATTTTTTAGGGTGCCCGTTTTCTATGACGCGCAGTTTATTAGTGTTTTTAAATATATTTTTCTACAAACGTGTTAAAATGCAATTTATAGCACTCCATAGGAGCGTTAAAAATTCTACTTTAAAGCACCGGTGCTTTAAGGGGCTATCCTAGTGTAAAAGTACAGAATTCATATACTTTTTTGGAAATTTCTAAAATAAAAAGTACTGTAGCAATTGTTTTTAAAATTGACATGAGCATTTATTATACAAAGAAATACATGTAAAATAAATTTCATAAAAAAATATTAAAAATTAAACGATTTATGCGCCATCTACTGGCACCATGAAAATAAAAACATAGCTCCACTGCTGCAAAGATTGGGACTATGGGCTATTCCACGAATATACGCCTGTCTTGGATTATCGCGACAACGAATATTTTAGTGTGCAACATAAGAAGTGCGAAAATAAATGGCTCTAATAATTGTTCCGATAAACAACAATGTATTTTGCAATTTACTTTCGTTATTCATAATTTGCACAGTAAAATATTCGTTGTCGCGATAATCCAAAACATGCGTATGTTCGTGGAACAGGGTATAATAGAGATCCTGAAACAAAAAATTCTGGTAGCTCTCACAACGATTTTAATTTAAAAAATACAAACTGCAAAAATCAGAGAAGCTTCCGAAAATTCCACAAAAAAATCTAATTGTCATAATATTAAACATAAACAGCGGCAACGTTGCGGTGAGTGATCTGTCGCTGACACCATCAAGCTAGAATCGGCTATTTATAGAACCGACCTGCCGGACCAGCGCGTTAGTGTTAAGGGTCGTTTAAACACAGCGATAAATCAAACAACTTATCAAGGTCAATCGAGTTGTTGCAACTCATCATTGTGTGTAAACGGTGCATCGCACAACTTATCAAAGTTGGAGTTGGGTTGAAGGTGGTATCGCATTGAATCGCAGCGTCTAAACAGCGTTTCAACTTGTCATCACAACTAGTTGCTGTGACTTATCGTTGTGTTTAAACGACGCTTTAGAGAACGATCTGGATTGCTTTGAACGGGATAAATACGCACGGCGCGGCGACATTGCGCTTAGTTTAAAACTGAACGCGTAACCAATGTCCAGCGGTTGGGTTAGTAGAGAACAACAAAAATAATATTATGACAAGCAGTTGTAAGAAGGTAAAGCCATACCACTTTCATTCGGAATGGGAAGAACAATACTTTTTTACAGAAGTTAAAGATAAAAATGTGTGTTTGTTATGTAATACTTCGGTCTCCGTTGCTAAAAAAGGAAATATTGAGAGACATCATAAAACTGTACATTCTAATTTTGAAAAATCATTCCCACTACATTATGCCGCCAGAAAGGAGAAATTGAAACAGTTAATTGGACAACAATCAATATTTTTAAGAACAGTCGACAAAAATAAGGCTGCAACTGAAGCATCGTACCGTGTGTCCCAGATAATTGCACAAAAAAAGAAACCATATGAAGACGGGGAAATGATAAAATAGGCGTTTTTAGAAGCTGCTGATTCGTTATTTGCCAACTTTAGAAATGAAGACGAGATAGTTTCAGCTATAAAATCTATGCAACTTTCTGCTAATACAGTGATGAGACGTGTAGAAGTAATGAGCAATGATATTTTTTTAGAGTTAAGAACTGATTTAGATAACTGTGTTTATTTTTCACTTCAACTGGATGAATCAACAGATGTCGTTGACACTGCCCAGATGGCCGTGTTCGTCAGGATGGTTTTTAGTGATTTTACGATTAAAGAAGATCTTTTGAAGTTCATTCCACTGAAAGGACACACTACTGGACAGTTGTTTTCTCATTTAAAAAATATTATTTCTTCCGAGAAAATTCCAATATCGAAAATGGTAGGCTTGACAACCGATGGCGCTCCAGCTATGGTGGGTTGTGATAAGGGTCTGGTGGCGTTATGTCGTAAAGATGAAACTTTTCCGCAATTTCTCTGTTACCACTGCATTATCCATCAGCAAGCATTATGTGGAAATTTCCTGAAACTAAACAACGTTATGAAACTGGTGGTAAAAATTGTGAACAAGATTAGAGCTCAAGCGTTACAAAGAAGATTATTCAGAACCTTGGCCGATGAAGTTGACTGTCAATACATGGACCTACTCCTTCACTCTGAAGTCCGATGGTTAAGTAGAGGACGGGTGCTGAAACGTTTTAATGATGTCCTATCTGGCATAGTTCAATTTTTCAAACAACGCGATGAACCGACTCCGGAACTAGAAAATTCAATCTGGCTTAGAGATTTTGGTTTTCTCGTGGACATTACAGAGAAATTAAACGAACTTAATTTGCAGCTTCAGGAAAGAGACAAAGAACTAGCGGAAATGATTTCTGATATAAAAGCATTTATCAAAAAGCTGGAGTTTTGGGAACAAAACCTAATTAACAGCGATTCCAAGCATTTTCCTATTCTTTCAGAAAAAATATCTCAAAATCCATTAGAACCCTATGACAACAAATATCATGTAGAAATAATTTCTACCCTGAAAAGTAACTTCAAAAATCGTTTTAAGAATTTCAATGAAATTGCTTTAGTAGCGCAGTTTGTTGTTTCACTCTTTATGGAAATTGATATTCAACAGTTTGCAGCTTGTGTTATGCACAACTTTGGCGAAGACATCGCTGCAACAGAAATGAAAGTCGTTGAGTTTCAAAATGATTTAGCCTTAAAATCGTTAGTCTCAAGTACTGAATGTATCTGGCCTATTGTAAGTAAAGACAAATATTCAGTTCTATGCCGTGTTGCCTTGAAAGTGAAAACATTATTCAGTTCAACCTATTTGTGTGAATCTTCTTTTTCCAATATGAAGTTTATTAAGAACAAATATCGCAATCGACTTACAGATGAACATTTGGATAATTGTATTCGAATGGCTGCATCAAATTATACTGCAAACATTAAAAAAATTATCGATGAGTCTGAGTGTCAGCCTTCTCATTGAACGTGCTTTTTTATTTTTAAATGTTTATGTTTATGATAGTGCGTTACTTTTTTGTTGTTATTATTAACTATTTTTAAATCATACGTGACATGCCGTTGTGGCTGGATAAAAGTTTGTGTTTATTTTTCAAACACCTTCGTTTGATAGGTAGGAATGTAGCTATGAACAAGTACGTACTAGTAATATTAGTTATTTTGTTATTAGTTTATTATTAGTACCTATGTATTATGTATTAAAAGTTAAATAGTAAAATAAATACATATAATGATAAATTAACTGTGGATTATTTCATTTACGTTGCGTTACGTGGCTTCCGTGTGGGTAGCTCGCTGTTTATTCCAAAATTAACAAAGTAGCTCAACACATTGAAGAGGTTGGCGACCACAGAACTAGGGGTTTTTTGATCAGATAAAAAATGTCAATTTGGCGGTTTTAGAAACTGAAAATGTTTTAGCTAATTTTAAAAAAAATTTCAACACTTCGTCATTTTTCCAAATTTTAATATTTTTCAAAAATCCTAGTTGATGGTATAGGAAATATCCTATATTTCAATAATCACTTTGAAATTTTATGATTCAGGATCTCTATTAGTCCCAATCACTGCAGCAGTTGGGCCATGTTTTTATTTTCACGGTGTTAGTAGATGGCGCATAAATCGTTTAATTTTCAATATTTTTTTATGAAAATTATTTTGCATGTACTTCTTTTTTTAATCAATGTTCAAATTTTCAAAACAATTGGTACGGTACTTTTTATTTTAAAAATTCCCAAAAAAAAGTATATGAATTTCGTACTTTTACACTAGGATAGCCCCTTAAAAATTTTAAGGCACTGCAGTTAAAAGTGAATTGTCAAATTGTGAAACGTCAAAATATTTATATTTCATTTATTAATATTAATAGATATTAATAATACAACTTGCGCAATTTGAAAAAGGTGGTTTAAAAGGTTTTTTAAAATTTAATTTAAACTGTATTGCATTTTTAACACGTTTGTAGAAAGAAACTATTAAAATTTGTTAGAATATACAAAAATAAAAGTAGATATTATTCTGATTTACGTATTGACAGTATAGGCAGTTTTGATGTAATGTCGAGAAAAATATAAAAATGGAATGTCAGTCAAGTTCAAGTAACACTTTTTGTAGGTATTGCCCTGTAATTGAGAATGAATAAATTATAATTGTTGATATATAAGACGTTTGTAGAAAAAATATTGTATGATATAGGTACGTGTTAAAAAGTACATTTTTAAGGCACTCATTTGAATTGTAGATTGAGCGAAGCGAATCTTTCACACGAAACTTTCACATACGTGCCTTAAAATTTACTTTTAACATTTATATCATAAATAACTATTATTATAATTTTTGTGTATTTGGACTTGTCTACCTCGGGAATAAGATAATAAGTAATATTTAAAGTATTTTATAATTCACTTCGTCTGTTTGTCACTATGTCTGAGAAATCTTGTACCCCAGATAATCAAAAGGGTATAGCTCAGTGGTAGAGCGTTGGACTGGAGATCAAGAGGACCCCGGTTCAAATCCTGGTGTTTTCTAATTTTTTTTAATTTTTGGTATTGTTTTAATAAAAATGTTTGGAAAGTAGTAAGTAAAAAATAATTTAATCTTTAAATAAAGTACAAATAAACTGTCCGAAAGTATATTTATTTCATTGAAATCATATTTAGAAGTATAACTTCTTACGTGCGTACAAAGTACACACACATTCTTTTTTCGGGCTAGTTGGTCACACAAAGTATACAGTAGAACCCCGATTATCCGTGCTACGACTTTTCATTACTCAAATTGAATTTTTGAGGTTTTATCGAAATATCGTCACCGTAAATCGCTCGTTGGAAACTGTATACATCGTATAACACACGTTACACTTTTAACAGAAGTGAAAGTCATCATTATCAGGAATCTATTAAATTGGCAAGCAAGCAATACAAAATTCTACAAAATTTCATATCTAAGTCTAACTCTTTAAAAACATATTATGTGTAAGGAAATCATTTAAAGGATGGACTTAATAAAACTCATGAAACATTTCGAACCAAGTGGTTTCTGCAGAAAAGATCGGCCCACATAAAAATCTCTGAGCCAATGTGTGCTAACAAAACGGATATTTTTCACGGACACTTGAAAATAGGAGAAGATTTCAAACTGACTTATAAAAATGTGAGTTCAACACTAATAAAATGTTGGAACGGTATCAATGAAAATAATAACTAATCAAGTGGCTGAGGAAATTGCCAATATTCTACTAAGCTTTGGTTTTAAACCAAGAGAAGTAAACTAAAAAGACATAATCACACCCAAGAAAGTCACTAGATCACATCTTTTTTGGTCGATCATATCAGCCTTTTAACGGTAATCCATAAATATTATATTAGGTATACTAATACGCCGCTAAAGAGTTCTAAAAACAACTCTTTATTTACACTAAGCGCCAAAATTAACGCACCATCTTAAAAATGGTACATTTTTAATGTCTCATATTTCCTAAACCTGTTGTCCGATTTTAGTGATATTTTTAATTTGTTATAGCTTTATTCTTCAAGAATATCGATGTAATAATATTGTTGCTAAACATATAAGTTGTAACGATATGATACCTCGGCAAGCGATGAGCTGCAATACCATAGACGACCGAAGGAGTGTCAGTGTTTGCGCATTCCTTCTTCATAGCACCGCTGGGGGAAATCGAAGGAGTAGTGGCAGCGAGAGCATATTTAAAGCGAACCAGGAGAATGAGAAGATGAGTGGTGGGTAGCGTATTGAACTAACCATAACTCAACAGCTGCTGCTCGCGTATTGAACGAGCTTTAGCTGGCTTGGCAAAGATGCACCGTTTGTGAGGTGGAACTATGCCTAGGTAGACGCCACCGTAGTGACGTGGGGTCTTGCAACGATCATTATCGCAGTAGGCGGTAGTAGCGAGGAATGATCTCCGGATCAGAATATAGGGCTAGGTTGATTTAACGTAGCGAGATTGTTATTGTATATATGGCTTATCGCATTATGTTAATGTTGCTGTTATGATCGGATGACTGTAATAAAATTTAATATTGTTTTTCCTTTGCAGAAGATGGAATTATATTTTATTTTATTTGTTTTAAACTGTATATAATTATCATTAATATATTTACATTATTTTTAACTTGTGTTTTACTGAGTCTGTCGTCCTTAGAAGAACATACCCGTTACAAAGTGTCATTGTATACCGGGTGTAACAATCATAACGTGTTTTTTTTCTCCAAGTTTGGAACACCCTGTGGAATATTCTAACGTATATAAAATATTGAAATGACAACTCAACTGTAACCTTAGGCTATTTTAACATTTTGCTTTTTGATTCATTCACTTATGTTAGTTATAAAATAAAAAAGTTAGGTACTTTAATAACTAGCAACGTTCTTCATCAATACAGGGAGTTTCTAAATAAGTGCGACAAACTTTAAGGGGTAATTCTGCATGAAAAAATAATGACTGTTTGCTTTATAAACATATGTCCGCAAATGCTTAGTTTCCGAGATACGGGATGTTGAATTTTTTCTTACAAACTGACGATTTATTTATTGCTCTAAAACCGGTTGAGATATGCAAATGAAATTTGGTAGGTTTTAAGAGGTAGTTATTGCGCATTTTTTGGCATGCAATTAAGAATTTTATATTCACCATTGGCGTGCATACGGGTAATATGACCCGTATGCACGCCAATGGTGTATATAAAAGTCTTACGTTAATAAATGCGTAATAACTACCTCTTAAAACCTACTAAATTTCATTTGCACATCTCAACCGGTTTTGGAGCAATAAATAAATCGTCAGTTTGCAAGAAAAATTCAACATCCCGTATCTCGGAAACGAAGCATTTGCGGACATATGTTTATAAAGCAAGCGGTCATTATTTTTTAATGCCCTTAGTTTGTCGCACTTATTTAGAAACACCCTGTATTGATGAAAAAAGTTGCTAGTTGGTAAAGTACCTAATTTTTTTATTATCCAACATAAGCGAATGAATCAAAAAGCAAAATGTTAAGATAGCCTAAGGTTACAGTTGATTTGTAATTTCAATATTTTATATACGCCAGAATATTCCACAGGGTGTTCCAAACTTTGAGGAAAAAACACACTATAATTGTTACACCCGTTATACAATGACACTTATCTGTTTAGCAACAATATTATTACATCGATATTCTTAAGGAATAAATCTGTAATATATTAAAAAAATCACTAAAATCGGATAACAGGTATAGGAAATATGAGACATTAAAAATGTCCCATTTTTAAGGTGGTGCGTTAATTTTGGCGCTTAGTGTACATAAAAATAGACTAAAAATCTAAAAATTAAGAGGAAACAGTAGCGATCAACAGGTAGCTAAAACGCGTTCCAAGATTGCGGCTGTAATTTTGAATATTTTTTCGAGATATTTGGCACACGTATTCATAATATAATAAAGAATGGCGGTACAGAGCCCAATTTGCAAAATATATTAATATGTGGAAATTACTCTGTAATTAAATACAATATTAAAAAAACGAGCCTGTACCGCCATTAAGAAGAACAAAAAAATACACTTTCTTCAAATAAACTTTTTTATCCGATGCCTAGATTTTGTGTCATTTTAAAACTACTAATGAAATAAAAAATTTTAGTAGTTCCAAAATGACACAAAATCTAGGCATCGGATAAAAAAGTTTATTTGAAGAAAGTGTATTGTTTTGTTCTTCTTAATGGCGGTACAGGCTCGTTTTTTTAATATTGTATTTAATTACAGAGTAATTTCCACATATTAATATATTTTTCAAATTGGGCTCTGTACCGCCATTCTTTATTATATTACGAATACGTGTGCCAAATATCTCGAAAAAATATTCAAAATTACAGCCGCAATCTTGGAACGCGTTTTAGCTACCTGTTGATCGCTACTGTATCACCTTAAAGGAATAACGCAGAAAATACGAAAAATCGAGGATATAACTTAAATAACCTATGAAATGCCAATACTGTCAAAATTTTATAAATGTCATTAGTGTCAAAATGTGATAACAGTGGAGTAAACTTGCCCGAGGTTGCCCGTACTCTCGGTTGTTGTCGTATTTTGAACTTGCGAAGAATACATCAGTAGATTGAACTATGAGTTAATCAAAATTATGAGATCCATTCTTTCTGTTATCTATTGATATTAGATACATATTATGTATGTGTGTAAATAAGTATCATATACAGTATGTCCAACTCTGGTTGTTCCATATGGTTCCAACTCTGTGAGTTGGAACCATATGGAAAACTTTTTTATTATTAATTTTACGAGAAAAAGTTATTCTTCATAAAAAGCTCTGCATGGCCTAAGATATAACCATCAGATATCAAATTTTATGAATATTATACGAGGTATCGCAAAAAATATGAATTTTACTCAAGAGTAAAGTAGTTTTATTTATGACAATATTAAAAATTGTTATTATGAAACGTTGTTTGGAATTAAGAACTATATTATAATACGCAATTACATTCTTCTAATTAAAAAAAGTTCCTAAATTATGGATAACCAACATTCAGTAATTTCAACTAAAATCATTCTGTTATTACTAATTTTACGAAAAAAGCAACTTTACGATAGCAATTTTGCGATAATAAATATTTTTAGACAATGCAGAACATTTTATAAAATGTTCTGCATTGTCTAAAACCTTAAATATAATCGACCATCTTATATGTATAAAATTTTATCAATTTTATACGAGGTATGTCAAAAAATATAAATTTCGATCAAGAGTAAAATACCTTAATTTTTCACCATATCGACAGTTGTGATTAAGAAGTTGTTTAGAATTAAAAACTATGTTCCAATATGTAATTACATCCTTCTAATTGAAATATTCTGAATTATAAAAGTACATACCTTACTCTTGATCGAAATTCATCTTTTTTGACATACCTCGTATAAAATTCATAAAATTTGATATAAGATGGTTGTATTTTTAGGTTTTATACCACGCAGAACTTTTTATGAAGAATTACTTTTTTTCGTAAAATTAATAATAAAAGAGTTATTAGAATAATTGCAATAACTGAAAATAATGTTGGTTTTTTCATAATTTTTCAATTCTTTTTTTAATTAGAATGTAGAATTGTAGAATGTAATTGCATATTAGAATATAGAATAATTCCTAGCAACTTTTCCTAATAGGGATAGATTTTCACTTCGGAAAAAATCAAACAAGATAGAACTTTTTGTAATTTCATTAAGAAATGTTTAATAAACAACATATCAAACAGTTCTACTCAAGAAGTGGGTGCTTCATTTTTTATTAAACAAATGAACTACGAAATTAGATGTTTTTTTTAAATAACTCTGAAAATATAAATTTTAGAAAAAAACTGACTTGACCATTGAAAAATTCAGAAAATTTTGCAAGAAAAACCTTATATAAAGAATTTTCTAAAATTAAATCTGTATCTTCTATAATTTTTTATTTATAACGCTAAAGTCACCCTTTTCACAAATATTGGCGCACTGTAAACTAACATACGGCGAAGTGCACGGTTGAGTTATTTTAATGTAATTCTTTAACTAATGGATCAAATGAAATTTTACAAATTGAACATGAAAGAAGAATAGTTAAGCTATCTTATGGTTATAATAGAAAGAAATAAAATGTATGGGCATAAGTACGGTGTGAGCGGAAAGTGAGCCTTACATGAATTTTGTTTAAAAATTATTTAAAAATGTGTAATTAATACAATTTTTTTTATAAAACCCTCAATTTTGCACAACTTACCTTTAAAGTATCTTACTAACTGATGTTTTATTCAAAAAAATTCTCAAAAATTTAATTCAAATGATATGACGTCTCAAAAAATGTAATTTTTGAAATCTTCGTAGTTTTATAGAATTACCACAACTTTAACACAGTATTACTCAAGTTTGAACATATCTATTACAGTTTTATAAGTACTTTTTTAAAGATTAGGATGTAATCTTTAAAATGCACAAAATTATTTTACTTTAAAAATGAAATATACTATTTCTTTTTAAGAAAATTAAGAAAAATAACAAAAATGTAATACAAAAACCGAAAATTGCCAGCTAAAAAAATGTTTATACAAAGTGATCAAAACTTTTTTCTGTAAAACTTACCCAAAATACATTTAATAATAATAAATGATCAGCTAAAAAAATTTTTTTTAGCTCTTATACAGTATGTCTGCGTAACTTGGAACCTATTGATAACTTTTTTATTATCAGTTTTATAAAAAAAAGTTATTCATTATAAAATAGTCTATAATCGTATATAATCTAAAAATATCAAATATCAAATTTAATCAATGTTATACGAGGTATGTCAAAAAATATACACTCAAGAGTAAAGTACCTTTACATTTCACAATATCGAAAATTGTTATTAAGAAAAGTTGTTTGGAATTAAAAAATTTGTTTTAGTGTTCAATTACATCCTTCTAATTAAAATATTGTGAATAATAAAAAAATTCAAATTTTTTACATACCTCGTATAAAATTAAAAAGTTTGATATCTGATGGTTGTATCTTGGATGTTGACAGGGAGAGCATTTTATGAAGAATAACTTTTTTTCGTAAAAGTGATAATAAAATAGTTATCATAATTTTAATACAATGATGATAAGTATCCATAATTTGAGAAAAAATTGAATTTTTTTTTTCGATTAGAATTATGTAATTGTATATTTTAGACATAGTTTCTAATTTCAAACAACTTTTCATAATAGCATTTTTTGATATTCTGTAATAGAAAGGTACTTTACTCTTTAACGAAATTATTATTTTTGACATAACTCATCTAAAATTGATAAAATTTGATATCTGATGGTTGAGTTTTAGATTTTTGACTATCCAGAGCATTTTATTAAGAATAACTTTTTTCATAAAATTGATAATAAAAAAGTTTTCCATGTGGTTCCTAGTGCAAAATGCAATAGTTGAAGAGCCAGAACATAGGCCTCTCAAAAGTTTTAATGTTCCACAATCCACTTTAGATCGTGTGAAAAAATGGTAACTCTGTTGAAGAGGCTAGAAACAAAGCTAGTAGGAAAAACAAAAAAAAAAATCCAGTTGTAAAAAAATTAAAACTAAATTAACTGGACAAAAAAGGCAAAAGAAGGCTAGATGAATTGTGTGTCTTGCACCAAATGGGCTCATGAAGCCTGTAGTGCTTATGATAATATATATGGAGTTTTTATTTGTGACTTCTGTTCATAGATTTTCGATTTTTGTTCAGATACATTCAATAAATATTCTATTTTCTGCCCATTACTCTTTTTATATGGTAATTAATTTACTTACTTTTATCATACCAGTTGGACAAAACAGGGTATTTTCCAATATTTTCATAAAAATAAAAAAAATTAAAAATTTAAGAATATTTGTAAAAATTGACATTGGTATGGTATATCAAATTTAAGTAATTTGAGAATATTTAAATCTGCAGCAAACGTTTGCTACTCTAAAAGTCACTTTACATGATGCAACTAATTGCACAATTTCTTGCAGCAACAGAAATTGCATCGTGTCATACGAAAATTGCACAGAAAAGCAGCAAGAAGTTGCAGCTAAATAGAACATGTCCTATTTTTCATGAAATTTTTTCTGCAATTTGGTTATACTTTTAGTAACTTTTAAGGCTACAATGTTGTTTTTACTACATTGACATTCTGTCATCCTAAATTTCAAACTAAACAATTTTTTAACAAAACTAGAGGAACTTTTTACCAATTTCACCCTTCACAGATAACATTATTCTGGTGGATAACTTTAATTAAGCAACATAGGGATTAAAAAAACTATTTTCTATTTGTATTTCTTATAACTTGTTTCCTTTTGTAAATGAATAATATATTATTGGGACCGTGCAAGTTCGGAAAAGCCACACCTGGTTTCATAGCTCGGCAACTTTTTTCGCACTTTTAATTATATTGGCCAATCATAATGGTCCTGGTTGCTGGATAATTGTCTAGGCAGTAGCCCAAAAAAAATTATAAGAAGAAAAAGTAAGATTTAGGTTATGTTATTAAAAGGTAAACAATTGTATATGTAGTAAATAAAATTAGTTATTAAAATGCAGTACTCCAAGCAAAATACAATTAATTAAATATACTTTTATACAGGGTGTCCCTGTAGTGGAACGGTCGAATATTTCGCGAACTAAACATCGGATTGAAAAACTGAAAAATACGTGTTCAATCATTTTTAAAAATCTATCCAATGACACCAAACACCAACCCCACTACACCCCTGGAGGTGGGGTGGAGGGTAACTTTAAAATCTCAAATAGAAACCCCTAGTTTTTCTTGCAGATTTGGATTCGTTACGTAAATGTAAGCAACTTTTATTCAAGACATTTTTTCGAACTGTGGATAGATGGCGCTATAATTGAGAAAAACGATTTATGCTGATACCATGGGTAAATTATAGAAACGGTCTAATATCTCGAGAAATGCACTTCCAAATGAGAAACCAAAAAGAAGGTTTTTAATACTTTTCGAAAACCTATCGAATAACACTAAACATGACCCTCCAACCCACCCCTGGAGGTGGGGTGGGGGGTAACTTTAAAATCTTAAATAGCAACCCCCACTTTTTATTACAGATTCGGATCCGTCACGAAAAATTAAACAACATTTATTCGAAACATTTTTTAGAATTGTTAATAGATGGCGCTTTAATTGGAAAAATACGATTTATTAGCGCCATCTATCAGGAATTTAAGAAAATGTTTTGCATAAATGTTGCTTAATTTTTTATGACGAATCTGAATCTGGAATAAAAAGTGGGGGAATAAAATAAGTCTGGAATAAAATCTATTTAAGATTTTAAAGTTACCCCCACCCCACCTCGAGGGGGTGGGTTGGAGGGTCACGTTTGGTGTTATTCGAAAGGTTTTCGAAAAAGATTAAAAATCTGCTTTTTAGTTTCTCATTTGGAAGTGTATTTCGTGAGATATTAGACTGTTTCTATAATTTACCTATGGTATCAGGATAAATCGTTTTTCCCAATTATAGCGCCATTTATCCACAGTTCGAAAAAATGTCTTGAATAAAAGTTGTTTACTTTTACGTAACGAATCCAAATCTGCAAGAAAAACGAGGGGTTTCCATTTGAGATTTTAAAGTTACCCCCCACCCCACCTTCAGGGGGTGTAGTGGGGGTTGGTGTTTGGTGTCATTGGATAGATTTTTGAAAATGATTGAAAACGTATTTTTCAGTTTTCCGATCCGATGTTTAGTTCGCGAAATATTCGACTGTTCCACTACTTTTGGGACACCCTATATAATAATTGCATATCATACCAATATTGTGAGCTACATATTTCTCCTTCAATGACAGTAGGTATGAAATATATGTCAAGTTGACAATTTCCATTGACAATATGAATTATTTATGAAAGTTGCAAGTTTTCTCCACTATTCACGCTTAATTGTTTCTCGGATCCCCTTGCACACCACCAATAGGTATACTTGCATTAGGTATTAATTGGTTTTGTTATAATACATATTATAATTTTGTCAAATAATTATAATCTAACATAAATAGTGAATTATTTAAGAAAGTTGCAAGGTTTCTCCACTATTCATGCACAATCGTTTCTCATATCCCTCCAATTACTTGCACACCACGAATAGGTATACTTGTTATGGCGAGCATGCCACTGTGTGTGTTTATATTTCAATATTTAGACTAGGTGAGATGATAAACACCAACGCTTATAATTTCGCGGTGCCAGCGAAATGTTCATGGACTATGAAAGGTTCTAAGAAAAGACTTGTATTAATTAATTTAGTATCGTTTTGTGTCTCTAACTGTTAACATCTCAATAAATTTGTGCATTTCCTTCAGTAGTTTCGTTACTCAATTCTCCAACGAACACACCACATTTTATAAAGAATAAGACTGGCGCAGTTAGTAGAAATTTTCCAATTAAAAAAAAGTAAAGCCTTTTTTTAATCGATTTTAATCGTTAATTGGGAAATTGGAGAATTAGTAACTTAGTAGTTGAGTTCCGAGTGTAAGGCCACGAGGAAGGAAAACTGAAGGAACCCGTAAGCAACTTTGAAGAATTCCAAGTGTAAGGCCACTTGTTGTGTAAAGCCACAAAGTAATTCGGAAGTTCTGGGCAGGCGCAATCAGCAACTTCGTGAAATCTTCTCAACCAGCTTCAGTGAAAAGCCACTCGACCCTGGAAACAGTGAAGCATTTCCATAGAAGAAGCAACAACATCCCGGCTACATACAGTTTAGAATTTTGACCAGTTCCAGTGTAAGGCCACTTGATCTGCAAGGTACAAAACGTGCTCACACCTGTTCTCTGCCCGTTCCAGTGTAAGACCACTTCATCTGGGAAATTGCAACGTTCTCCACGCGTTCTCTAACCGTTCCAGTGTAAAGCGACTAGATCTGGGAAGCTGCAACATTTTCGACCCGTTCCGGTGTAAAGCCACGTTCTCACGGAAGTACTTAGGTTAGTCGAATTGTTTTGTATTTGTTTTCATTTTTTTTTATTTACTCTGTTTCGCTATTTTCAAACTTTTAAGATATCATATCTAGTATTTGCATTTTTTTATTTATTTAATTCATTTTTGGTTAATACAATGGCAATTAGTAATGTAACAGCAACAATTTCAGTCAGTACTTCTAATAATTATATTAATTGTAAGAAAGCTATCAAGTTTATAAATGTTTTTAATGGGTCCTCTTCAAAATTACATTATTTTATAGTTTCTGTTTATTTGATTTGTACAAAATGTGACCCAGAATTGCAAATTTTACCTTTTAATGTAATAAGCAGATTAAAGGAAATCCCATTATTTTTATCTGATCGAGAACATAATATATTTATTAGTCCAAATGATATAGTCCGAAGTAATATTATCAAGTTCACTGAAAAAATTAAATATCGTAAACTAAAATTAGACCATCTGGACAAAATATTACAAACAAAAATAAAGGATATTCAGCATATTTCGCCTTCGGTTAAAACAAACAAACAGGCAGACGCTCTGGCTCTGTTAAGTGCGTCCATAAACCATATGGCATATCTCTCATACAGGAAAGTAAATTGCCGAATTTCAGAAGGTTAAAGCTAACTTGGTTTTAAATAATTTTTTATATTTTAACGAGCAAGTCTTTAAATACCTTAATAATTACAAGACATTAATAATAGAAATATTTTGTATCTTTATAATGAGAATAACGAGAAATTGTTTTGAAATTATAATTGATAGTTCTTCTGGTATTGGTGACTCAGATTTTGGAAAATAGTTAAAATTAAACAACACCACTGCCTGGAAAATTTTAATATTTACACCTTTTCCTTTTTGATAAACAAAAAAAAATTCACACTGTTATAAGCTTTATTTTAACTGATAAAATTCTAAATACACCAAAATCACCATTAAACATAGGACCGTATGTTATTCATTCTTGAAGTTAATGAAACCAATAAAAGTCTAACATTTAAGTTGGATAACGAGATTATTCGCAAATTTCATTTTAATGTAAAAAAATTTATGATGCGATTACTTAAACGAAGTTGAAGTGTAACATAGCAAGTAGTAGATATGAGCTTTTATTATACATATTATAAAGAGATTTTAATCAATGACTACAACTTATAATTCGATTACCTTGTGGTACACTTCATCTACGGCCTTCTCACAATAACAAAAATAGAATGAGTTATTGTCAATTGGTTTCTTTGTTTCATGTGGCCCTACCGGCCCTGTTCGGAGCATATCAAGAGAGGCTCTACACTATAAGCCCAAAACTTCGAAGCTGCAAAGAAGCCCTTCTTGGACACCCCAGCTTCGGTTTTCAGGAGGGAGGTGTTATGGCGAGCATGCCACTGTGTGTGTTTATATTTCAATATTTAGACTAGGTGAGATGATAAACACCAACGCTTATAATTTCGCGGTGCCAGCGAAATGTTCATGGACTATGAAAGGTTTTAAGAAAAGACTTGTATTAATTAATTTAGTATCGTTTTGTGTCTCTAACTGTTAACATCTCAATAAATTTGTGCATTTCCTTCAGTAGTTTCGTTACTCAATTCTCCAACGAACACACCACATTTTATAAAGAATAAGACTTATTTGCATTAGGTATTAATTATGGCTATAAAAATAAAGCTAGTATTATGGAATGCCAATGGCTTAAGTCAACATGTAGAAGAATTAAAACTATTTATTAACACACAAAAAATTGACATAATGCTGATTACAGAAACTCATTTTACATCCAAAAACCACATCAATATTCCACGATTTACAACTTATCATACGCAACATCCCAACGAAAAAGCACATGGAGGCACTGCAATAATAGTTAGTAATAAACTAAAGCACTACGAAATACAAAAACATGAATGCGACTATCTACAGGCCACCAGCATTGTTGTGGAAGATCAACTAGGCCCACTAACAGTATCAGCTATATACTGTCCGCCAAAGCACAATAACAAAACGGAACAGTTTGAAAATTTCTTTAAAACATTAGGAAATAGATTTATAGCAGGAGGAGATTTTAATTCTAAGCATACTACCTGGGGATCCAGAATTATTACCACAAAAGGCAGAGAACTTCTTAAAGCTATAAATGCGACCAATGCAAATTACCTCACCACAAGGGAACCAACTTACTGGCCTACCGACAATGCAAAAATACCTGATCTACTCGACTTTTATATTGTTAAAGGAATTAATGTTAAATTGGCAAAAGTAGAATCTTGTTACGATCTACCCTCTGACCACTCTAGCGTAATCGCGACATGGTATGCACAAATAACAAACAGTACTAAACAACCATCACTATACAGTAACAAAACAGACTGGAGCATTTTCAAGACTAAACTAGATGAACTAATTGACATAAACATCCCATTGAAAACAGAAAGTGACATCTACGCAGCAGTAGAAAATCTTCAGAAATCTATACAAGAAGCTGCTTGGTATGCTACCCCTGACTGCTACCAAACAGAATTGAAAGAGAATTGCTCAACTGTAATAAAGGAAATGATTGCTAGAAAGAGAAAAATAAAGGAAGAGTGGCGAAGAAAAAGAACACATGAGAACAAGGCGAAATTAAATAAAATCACCAAGAAAATTAAACTACAATTGCATAATATCAAAAATAACAAAATACAAGAATATCTTACAGGTTTATCAGCAAACGCAGAGTGTGAATATACCCTTTGGAAGGCCACGAGAAAAATCAAACACCCGAAACAACAAATACCACCAATACGAAACCAAGAGGGAAACTGGTGTAGAAATAATAAGGAAAAAGCCGAAGCATTTGCAAATCACCTCACTAATGTATTCCAGCCACATCCCATGGAAGATGGTGACACAGAGGAAGAAATAAATGACTTCCTGGAATCGCCCTACCAGATGGATTTACCTATACAAAAAATCACCACTAAAGAAGTTAGAAATATGATCCAGCATGAAATCAGTCCAAAAAAAGCTCCAGGGTATGACCTGATCAACGGGAAAGTACTGCAGCAATTGACATGCAAAGGTCTGAAAATGATAACGCAAGTATTTAATGCAATATTTAGGCTAGGTTACTACCCAGAACAATGGAAAGTTGCTCAAATTATTCTCATACCTAAGCCAGGGAAAAATAAACTCAGGTGACTTCATACAGACCAATAAGCCTGCTACCTGTTCTATCAAAAATTTTGGAAAAACTTCTCCTTAAACAATTATCCCCAGTTATAGAAGAAAGGAAACTAATTCCCCAACACCAATTTGGGTTCAGAACACAACACGGAACGATAGAACAGGTACATAGGCTGGTAAAACACATCAGAAGTGATCTAGAAAATAAAAGGTATTGTTCTGCTGCATTCCTGGACATTGGTCAGGCCTTCGACAAGGTATGGCATGCTGGTATGCTCTTTAAACTAAAGAAAAACCTTCCTCATCCTTTTTATCAAATCCTAAAAAGCTATATTTCCAACCGACATTTCCTAGTCAAGCAGGATAATGAATACACAAGCCTAAGACCAATAAAAGCCGGAGTACCACAAGGAAGTGTCTTGGGACCGATATTGTACTTGCTCTACACTGCTGACCTACCCACAAGTAACAAAACAATGTGTGCAACTTTTGCTGATGACACTGCTGTACTAGCCTCTCACCATGATCCAAATACAGCATCCAGAACCCTTCAGAAAGACCTTAATAATATACAAATATGGCTTAAAAAATGGAAGATAAAGGCGAATGAGAGTAAATCCATCCATGTAACCTTCACCATGAGAAGACAAACATGTCCATCTGTAACACTAAATGAAACTCAACTCCCACAAACCGATACTGTCAAGTACCTAGGAATCCATCTTGATAGGAGATTAACTTGGCAAAAACACATTTTTACAAAAAGAAAACAACTAGGAATAAAATTTCGAGAAATGTACTGGATCATCGGTCGTAAATCTCAACTATCACTTGAAAACAAACTGCTGATATATAAAACTATATTAAAACCAGTGTGGACCTATGGTATCCAACTTTGGGGGACAGCCAGTCAAACTAACCTAGAAATATTGCAGAGATTCCAGAACAAAGTCCTTAGAACAATGCTGAATGCCCCTTGGTACGTGCCAAACTATGTGATAGAGCAAGACCTCAATGTGCCATCCATAAAAACAGTAATAACGGAATATTACAAAAAATATTCCAAGAGACTAGAATCTCATCCAAATGAGTTAGCCAGCAACCTTACTGATGACCACAATGATGTACGACGCCTGAAGAGATTCAAAGTAGTGGATCTAGCAAGAAGATTCGAATAATCTGTGATAACTAAACTTATTTTAATTTTAATTAAACAGGAAATTCTTCCTAGTGGATTTTTATTTTAATTTGTTTTAATTTAATTTATGTAAAGAGGGTGATCACTGGATCTCCCTCTACAGGTCAAAATTTTCAATTTTTGTCAAATAATTTACCTATTGTTCTCAGTTGAGGACAGATTGTAAATATTACAACATTAAATAAAAAAAAAAAAAAAAAAAAAAAAAAAAGGTATTAATTGGTTTTGTCATAATACATATTATAATTTTGTCAAATAATTATAATCTAACATAAATAGTCTAATATCTGATTGATAACTCTACTCAAAAAATTACCCAAAATTTATTCTATTTTGTCAAAGTTTCTATCCATTTCATGTCAGTTTATGCAATTGTTTGCACTGTGTAATCACTTTTTTGCAGAAAGTTAGTTGCAACTTATTGCGTAAGAAATTGTGCAATTACTTGCATCATGTAAAGTGGCTATAACACAGCACAAGATACAGATGGTTTTTGGACTGGTATCAGGTTTTGTCCAACTCTCCCCTACAGTCATATATAACTAAAACTTACTTTGTTTGCCAATGTTGGATAGTAATTTTGATGTTTTCATACTTCTATGTTGTACTTGATGTATCTCAGTTGAAGCTCCTATCTGTAATTTTACATCTCTGTCTGAATCTAATTCTTTCGTATTCCTAGTTTCACACCCATGATTTACTCCTAAATTAGGTTCATCCAGTTCTTTCTTGATTTCTGTCTTGACTTCTTGCTTGCAAATAGGCAGGAACGGGCTACTTATTTTATATTCTACTATAGTATGCTCTTCTATTTTAATATCTGAACAATAGGAGACTGATAGAGAATCCTGTGTGTAATTACCTTCAAACATGCAATCTTCCAGTTCTGATTTAACTTCTACATTAATATGTTGCTCTAAAGAATCTCCATCTTCCTCACATTGTAAATGTTCTTCTATTTTAACATCGTCCGAACAATACGAGTCTGGTAAAGAATCCTGTGTGTAATTAACTTCAAAGGTGCCATATTCCAGTTCTGATTTAACCTCTACATTAACATGTTCCTCTAGGGAATCTCCACCTTTGTCGCATATTAGAACATTTTGTTTTATTTTTACAGAATCTTCACGTAACTCCATTGCTAATTTAAACTAAATCACTGGTTTCAATAGGGCTTTTCATCGATTGTCATTTGTTTCGAGCTTGTGTCATATGTTGTATAATCTGTGATACGACATGTGACAGAAGCTCGAAACAAATGACTGTGAATGAAAAGCCCTATATGCAAAAAGTAAATAAAAAAACATAAACATCAAAATGAAGGAATGAACAACACGTGTCTTGTGACAAATGATATATTTGACAAATCCTGCTCGTGACATTTTGCGTACTATGCCTTGTCTATCCTTATTATGGCTATGATACATCAAAATTGACATGACAATTGACATTGACATATGATTGACATCAATGTCAAAACAAACAATACAAATACAAAATACAATTTTAAATGTTTTAATATATTCTAAAATTCTAAATGATTTATAACTGAAACAAATAAAAAATATATAGTTTTGTTCAGTTTATATTTTGTTCTTTGTTAATTATGAATACTTTATCTGGCCACAAGTTACACTGGGACTGCGTGACAATTGTGTTAATAATATCCTGTATTGTAAGCATACATTCAACTAATTCCGAAGACTTTTGTTTTAAAAATGAAGAAAATTGTTCTTTAAGTTCAAAGTAAGTATGTGACAAAACATTAGCGAATTACCTCTTTATAGTGTCGTACGTTTTCACTCATTAGGTTATTTTACTAAAATGTTTTTCTAGTACTAGTAGATTCATTGAAGTACAGTAAAACCTCATAACGGACTAATTGGGGGGTCGGGGTGCCCGGTAAAGCCGACAGTCCGTTTTATAAAAATAAGTTTAAAATAAATCAAAAAACGCTATTTTTTTTGAAAATATGTACACTGTAAGGTAAATGCGGGAGTAATTGACACTAACAAATTACACAATTTAAAATATACATATATAAATTAAAGAAAATTTCAATATGCTTGTTAATTTTTTACCAAGACATTCTTCAGACAAGATACTTTCTTCTAGAACAAACAGATATCGTGAGTTATAATTGAATTTTTTTTATTGTCTTTAGAAAATAAGTGCAACTCACATCTATAGTTTTTAAAATGGCTGAATTGTCAACCAGCCTTATTTAAATGTAAATTCTATGACTTATTCAAAAACTATACATAAAGATACCCTCATTTACAAGGATGAAGCAAACAATTTTTTGTTTAAATATTGTAACTTCAAAAATTTCACACTATTTTGATCTACATCTATGGTGAAAGCATGGCATATTTATTGTATTGACAATTTGTATTTTTGTTCCTTTTATTGTAATTGGTATTTTAATGTATTGTGTTTTTTTGGAAATGGTTGTAACCGTAAATAAATAAAAAAAAAAGAATGTGTGTGTACTTAGTAGGCACGTAAGAAGTTATACTTCTATTGAAATTAAACATTTGTGTAGAAAATCTGACCTTGTCAGATATTCTATGATTTCTCAAGAGAAAAGCAATTGCTCAAAAGTTCATAAAAAATGACGTATTAACGTTATTTTTAATTTTTTGTATTATTTTAAGTATTAAAATTAGTTTAATATTTAAATTAAAATACAATTAAAATGTTTAAAATATATTTGTTTCATTGAAATCATAAAAATAGAAGTAGTACAACTTCTTACGTGTGTACAAAGTACACACACTCTTTTTTTCTATTTGCGCACATTTACATTTACTCCCAAATGCGCCTAAAGAAGTATATATATATATATATACATATATATATATATATATATATATATATATATATATATATATATATATATATATATATATATATATATATATATATATATATATATATATATATATATATATATATATATACATCCCGCTATCATTATGTCATCTTTTCATGTTGCAGTCATTTGGCATCACCAAGAAATACTATCATTTTCGAATTTTAATTCGTGTATGTTTGTTGAGCGCATTTTTTAACGCCCTGTATCGTTCTCAGTTTTCTAAAATTTTAATTTTAAAAATTTAAATTATATACAAAAATTTTTACACTTCATAACCATTTTGACTTCCACCACATAAAAATGTGTATTTCCCATCATTTTGCCGCTTTTCGACGTTGCCACGAGTTAAAAATACCGATCTTTTGAGGACAGGTAGAAAAGGTCTATTGTAAACTTAGAGGATGGAATATTTTGGTAAAATATTCCATCCTCTCAGATTATAAACTACATAAAAGGTAGGTTCTTTACCTGTTCAGCTGGATTACCAAGCAAGGGTCTAAATATTTTACGAGTTGAATTGTGTTTATTTGATTTCATCTGTTAAATTAAAATTTCTCATACCGACTTAAAATATTTGTTTGAAAAATTCATTTTATATTTTCGTTTAATTTACTTAGGGTTTTTGGTCAGAATTTTGAAGAAACGCTTGGTTTGACATAAAATTTGGGACACGTACCTATAGCTAATATGTTAAAGAAAAAAAGTGATATTGTGCCGATATGTGCTTTTGATCTGGAGGTGAGTTTCGTCGGTTATAGGGTATGAAAACAAATACGTTCAAATAAGTCCGGAATTGGATAAACTGACTAATTCTAAGCAACTTCTATTTTATAGCGTTTTTCACTAAGTCAATACTTTTAGAGACATTTGCGAGTGAATATGTTCATTTTTCAACAAAAAAAAACGTTTTTATACGGTTTTTCGCAAATAACTCAAAAAGTAGGTACTTTATTGAAAAAAAATTAGCAAATAGTAAATATAGCTTATAAAAAAGTGAAAAAATGGTATATGTGTCAGGTCTGTAGACCCAGTAGAAGCAGAGTTATTGCTAAGCTTTGTTTTAAAACCAAGAGGAGTAGGTAAACTAAATGGCAGATTCACACCCAAGAAAGTCACTAGAAATATCATCAGATAAATCTTCTTTTTTGGTTGATCATATCGGCCTTTGACGGTAATCTTGACTAAAAATCTAAAAATACAAGGAAGAACGCAGAAAATACAAAAATTGCTGATAAAATAAATAAACTGACCTATGAAATGCCAATAGTGTCAAAATTTGATATGAGTAAAATTGCCTGAGGTTGTACCAATTACAAACAAGGTGTACGGCGCGGGAAATTTGAATGACTCCTCTTGTTTAAAAACAAACTATAGTGAAAAATAAGCTCTTATATCTCAAATTACAAATCGAAAATTTTAACGTGAAATAAAAAAAATGAAACACTTTTCTGGGAAAACTTATTACAACTTTCTTAAAGTGTTTAAGAAAACGTTTATTTTTATTTTTTTTTAAGTTTCCAGCAGCAAGAGTAAGCAGGTTACGCTCAAAATACAGTTGTTCCTTTTTTTTTGGTTAAAAATATTCTAAAAACTCCCTCTAATTAACAGCCCAAATGGAATTAATCGTTACCACTTCACAAGTAACTTTATGTATTGTTTGTGTTTGTAAGTTTCATCAGTTCAAAGTGCTTATTTGTGGAAAAATTTGGTTTTAAAGTAAATTTTTTTAAATCTTTAATTTTGAAAAAAAGACTTTTGTCAAAATAACTTAAAAATTATTAGTGATACCAAATATCTTAAAGAGTAAAAAATGTAGGTGTTGCTTTTTTAAATATTTGGAATTTTTTGATTTTCTGGAAGACAAAAATTGGTTAAGATATGGCTGTTCAAAATTTGCATATACATACTCGTGACTAGTGATTCGTTCGAGGCCTTTCAACAAAACCCCTTTCAAAAATAAGCATTTTGAACCAATGCAACTTACAGATCATATACAGGGTTTCCCCGAAAATAGTGCGTTCCTTAAAGGTATAGATAGAAAGCACAATGTAGAGCAAAAAAGTCTTATAACATTTTATTCTAAATTCAGCCGTTTGACCAAAAAACGAAAATACATTTTGATATGCAAATTGATACTCAATTAGTAAATAAACAAGGGGTCCCATTAGATTAAATTTCACAGTCACAGGTTCTTCTACGCCATGTTGCCAGGTCATATAAATTTATGAAAATAAAAATTTACTCTTATGGAGAACAACGTAATTTTTGTTGAAACGGTTAACTTTAGGAAAAAATGTTACAACACCTTTTTGTTCTAAATTGTGTATTATATCCACACCTTAAAAGAACGCACTATTTTCGGAGACACCCTGTATAAACAATACATTTATCTAAAGTAACGTGTGAAGCGGTAACAATTAATTTTCATGACTTTCTTTTGCCAAAAAAAAGGGAACGATTTTATTTTCAGCGTAACTTGCTTACTTTTCACGCTAGAAACTGTTTTAAAAACACCAAAAAAAATTTTTTTTAAACACTTTAAAAGAGTTATGATGAGTGTTTCCCGAAAAGTGCTTTATTTTTTTGGTTATTTTACGTTGAAATATTCGATTTGGTATTTGACGAATAAGAACCTATTTTTCATTAGCTGCAACCCTGCTTCTACTGGGTCTACAGACCTTATACTGACACCTCTTTTTCATAAGCTATATTATTGCTAGGAATATTTTCTTCGATAAAATATGTACATACTTACTTTTTGAGTTATTTGCGAAAATCCGTCCAAAACGTGTTTTTCTATGAAAAATAAACATATTCACTCGCACATACCTCGAAAAGTATTGAGCTAAAACTTTTATAGAACAAAATTTGCTTAGAATTAGAATTAGACAGTTTATCCACTTCCGGACTTATTTTGCACGTATGTTTTTTCACCTCCAAGAAGGGGTGAAAGTCACATCCAGGACAAGAGAACATATCGGCATAATCTCACTTTTTTCTTTGGCATTTTAGCTACGTGTGTGCCAAATTTTATGTCAATCCAAGCGGTTCTTTAAAATCTGGAGGTTTTGCGATATTTTATCGTGAGTGAATGGAATAATAATTATTACAACGGCAATTATTGCCGTTGTCACTTTTAGATAAGAAGTCATTATCACAATGATATAGTCAGGTTAACTGAATTGTATAATTATTGTTTTTATCATTAAATGTGAAAACCTAGAATTATCCATGTCTGTCCGTCAATAAACACAACTCGTCTATTAGTAGGACAGAAAGAATGACAAATAAGGTGTCAAATGAAAGCCTATAACCAAAATATGATATTACATGTGAGAAGTTTGACCTCGGACTGCCTGTTCCAGAGTTGCAACCGAAAGTACTGTTTTAAATTCGTCGAAATAGTACAAACTATTGGTCAACACGACTAAGAAAGACCAGAACAAATACATACTTCCGGTTTCATGCCTGTCTGTTCGTCCATATCTGTAGGTGAACAAAATTCATCCGTCATATCAGCTGACAAAAAGTTACACGAAGGGTTCAAATATCGACTGCCGGTTCAACTTCCGGTCACTTTTTGTGAAAAATTAGAACTTACGATGTCCAATTGCTTGTTACAATTTTTTTTATAAGTGTTCTACTCTATCTATTCTGACTTTTCATTAACTTACTTAGATCACATATAATTTAATACAGTTTTGATGTCAGGGTCTTCAAAATTTATGTGGTGAGTTCCGGTATGTGATGAATGAAAAACGACTCCATAAGCAGAAGAAAAAAGTGTTCTCAAGACCTAAGACAATACATCGACTCACAAGAGCGTTGTGACAGTAGCAAAAATTCGAGTTGGGGTTCTAATTACTTTCTCATGCGGCTTACTCTCCTGACTTGGCACCCTCCGATTATTAAGTGTTCCCAAATCTGAAGAAATGATGGGCGAGTCACAAAGTTTCACAAAAAAGCGAATATTTCGCGAAATGAACGTCAGATCGAAAAACTAAAAAATGCGTGTTCAATATTTTTCAAAAGTCTATCGAATGATACCAAAAACGAACCCCCACGGAAAGGTGTGAGGAGTAAATTAAAAATTTTAAATACGAACCCTGCGATATTTCGCGAAATGAACATCAGAGTGCCAGTGTGTGCTTTTTTTCTGGGGATGAGTACCACCCCCTTCTCGAGTGTGAAAAAATATAGGTCCAAATAAGTCCGTAAGTGGATAAACTAATTAAATTCCTTGTAACTTTTGTTTTTAGATGGTTTTTCGCAAATAAATCAAAAAGTAAGTATTTGATCGAAAAACTATTCCTAGCAAATATAAAGCTTATAAAACAGTAAAAAAAATGATGTATGTATGAAGTCTGGACACACAATAAAAACAGAGTTGGAGCTAATCAAAAGTTGGTTCTTATTCGTCAAATTCCAAATCGACTAGTTCAACGTAAAATGTCCAAAAAATAACGCACTTTTCGGGGAAAACCCGCCACAAATTTTTTAAAGAGTTTAAAAAAAGTTTTATTTTTGTTATATAAAAAGTATCTATTCTATCACCATCAGCATCAAAAGTAGACCGGGCAGTATCGTCGCCCCCGCTAGCGAAATTATTCCGATTCGATTTTTTTGCACAAACTTACTCAAAAAGAGGTCCTTATAACATATCCAAAGGGTGCCGGGCGGTGCATTGGTCGAAAAATTGTTTAAAAAATTTTTTTGAAACAAATTCACAAAAACAATTTTTTCATTTAGAACAATTTTTTTTAGATAACTTGTGTCATTCTGGGCAAAAAAGGTGTCTTGCCATTTTTGTTTAAAATTGATTGTTGTCGAGTTATATGCGATTAAAAATTTGAAAAATGCGAAAATGGCCATTTTTAAGTCTTAATAACTCGATTAAAAGTTATTATTATGAAATTAAAAAGTGAGCAGATCAAGTTTCAAACCCTTGCTTCAAGGTCCTTAAGAGATTTTTGTCATTATTTTATTACAAAGCTGTTATTTTTAATTATTAATAATTAGCGCTATAGTCCCGGATTTATCGTCGCCCCTGTTAGTGAAATTATTCCGATTCGATTTTTTTGCACAAACTTACTCAAAAAGAGGTCCTTATAACATATTCACAAGGTGCCGTGGTCGAAAAATTGTTTAAACAATTTTTTAAACAAATCCACAAAAATAATTTTTTCACTTTGAACAATTTTTTTTTTAGATAATTTTGGACATTCTGAACAAAAAAGGTCTCTTGTCAATTTTCTCTAAAATTGATTGTTGTCGAGTTATACGCGATTTAAAACCTGAAAAATGCGAAAATGGCCATATAACTCGACAAAAATCAATTTTAGAGAAAAATCTCAAGATACCTTTTTTGCTCAGAATAACCCAACTTATCTAAAAAATCGTTCGTAATGAAAAAATTATTTTTGTGAATTTGTTTAAAAAATTGTTTAAGGTGATACAGTAGCGATCAACAGGTAGCCAAAACGCGTTCCAAGATTGCGGCTGTAATTTTGAATATTTTTTCAAGATATTTGGCACACGTATCCGTAATATAATAAAGAATGGCGGTACAGAGCCCAATTTGAAAAATATATTAGGTAATATTTGAAAATTATTCTGTAATTAAATACAATATTAAAAAAACGAGCCTGTACCGCCATTAAGAAGAACAAAAAAATACACTTTCTTCAAATAAACTTTTTTATCCGATGCCTAGATTTTGTGTCATTTTGGAACTACTAAAATGTTTTATTTCATTAGTCCAAAACAAAATTTAAATTTTTTAATTCGACAAAATATTTCCACGCACAGGCTGTGGTCTGTATTAATTCGAGAACCAAGAGAGACAGCTCATTAACCGCCTTTCATTTTTTCTTAGAAAATAAACGATCTCTACACAAAGTACTTATAGGATAATACGCCGCCGTTATGAAATGATTGTAGGATGTTAAAATGACGAAGGATGTTTTACCCGGAAATCCGAATTTTATATACTTTTGTTATATTTAATACCCTAATAGCACACGACGCGACGTCCTTTGGACGTCCAAAATAGGTCAATTTTTGGTCCTAACGTCCATGGACCATAAACGGACGTCCTTTGGACGTCCGACGCTGGACGTACTTCGGGTGTACTAAATATGTACGTCCTTTGGACGTCCGGCGTTGGACGTCCGGCGTTGGACGTCCTTCAGGTGGACTAAATATGTACGTCCTTTGGACGTCCGGCGTTGGACGTCCTTCGGGTGGACTAAATATGTACGTCCTTCGGACGTCCGGTGTTGGACGTCCTTCGGGTGGAATAAATATGAACGTACTTTGGACGTCCGTACTCGGACGAAATACGGACCTTTTCCAATCGTCCATATTGGACATATTCTACCAATAAGGGGATTAAACAGCAAAATTATTTAATAAAATATTAACTTAATTATGTTAATAAAATAGTTTAAATGGAAAAGATTATAAATCATATTTAATTCAAAACTGTATATGTAGTTTAATATCTAATACATGTTTTTGTTTTTATGTAAAGTGTGAAAATCTGATCGGTAAATTATTCGTTATGTTCACTCTACATCAACAATAAATTGAACAAGAAATTGACTAAGTTATTCAAGGCCAAATTTGACGAGTACAAAATGTATGATTTGTAAAAGAAAATGAAGGAATTTGATGAAATAGAACAATTGGATATGTTTTATTTTGTCAAATTTCTTTATTTTCTGTTTATTAACGGCAAAATTGGAAGTAGAATTGTGTTTTGTATAAGCCAAATTTGACCTTGAATAACTTGTCGTCAATTTCTTGTTCAATTATTGTTGATGTAAAGTGGACTTTATAATGTTTTATTATTCCCATTACCAAGATGATAGAAGTTTGGTGGTTAATTCTAATAAGCAAAAATATAATTTTTATCAATGTATCCTTACTACAGATGAATATTGAGAGCATCTTTTTGAAGTTGAGCGTACGTGTGCCCAAAATAGGTCCAGTTTTAGTCCTAATGCGGATGGACTATAAATGAACGTCCTTCGGACGTCCGACGTTGGACGTACTTACGTGTTGAATAAATATGAACGTCCTTTGGACGTCCATTGGACGTCCGTGCTCGGACGTCCGTTGGACATTGACATCGATCCGTGAGCGTCATCTGCAAAGAAGAAAATCACAAGCCAGGACAACCAATCCAAATAGTGAGTGTTTCAAACTTTTGTGTTGTGTTGTCAAAAGTTTATTTAATTATTTATGTTTTTCCTTACATACTTACATATTTTTTCAAGCTTTTTGGTATATTTTTCATATTTTTTACTATATTTCGATAAAAAAATTCTTCGCAGTTTTATCCTAATCAACATCATCATCATTCTATCCAAAAAGGCAAATCGCCAAAATCGCAATTTTATCATAATATGATATGTATATTTGCATTTTACCACATTTTTTCGATGTTTTGAAACATTTTTGTATATCTTTTGTGTATCTATCTATATTTTGTATATCACCCCTCCTCGGGGTGAAACTCACCCCCAAATTCACATACTAATTTGTAAGTACACATACTTTGTAAGTATGGAATAAAGGTTGCTTAATATTAATCAGTTTATCGAAGTCCGGACTTATTTTGAACGTTTTTGACCCCAGAGAAAGAGTGAAACTCACCCCAGGGCAATAGCACACATTGGCACAATATCACTTTTTTTCTTTGGCATGTTAGCTATGCGTATGCCAAATTTCATGTCAATCCTTTAAAATTTACAGCAAAAACCATCAAAGAATGTAGTAATACTTGTTTTCATGAAGTCGGTGATAGAGTTTGACAAATCTTTATGGTTGTTAAATATCTTTTAATTTGTGTATTCGATTTTTAAAGGTAGGTACTATATACGTCCATTTGGCACAATAAAAAATAACCTTCGACCGGTACATATTGCTTGTATCGATGCTCGGTGCATTGTTCAGTCATAAATTTTACCTGTCCCTATAGCGTCGGCCGTCGGGTCCTATTGTAAATTATTATAATAATAGTCCGTCTCGGTATTTTATTATTTCTGTCATAAGTATCTCTGTGGAAATGCAAATGCTGCTTGTAACATCCCAAAAACCAGCTCTACTATTAATTGTACTCGTATAAATAAGTGTATAATATGTACCTACCTACTTATTTATTGTATTCATTTATAGACCTGGATCCCGCGTAATAAAAAAAGTTGATTAACAGCAAGCTGAAAATTTGTTAATAGCTTCACGGTGTCTAGTCGGACAAACTTTGATGTACGGGAATACTGGAACCGGGGAAGTTTTAATTGTGGAACAGGTTAAAAACTTGGAACATCAGACTACCGAAAACGTTCCATGTATTTTGTCGGACAGAACTTCCAATTGATTTGTTACCATTTCATTAAACTCTTATGCAAAAATCAGACTGCGTACTAGTCTACTTTTATTCTCTTAATATTTTTACTTAAAAAAAGTGTACTACAATCATCTCGCTAAACTTAATATAACTGTTTTCGAGATAAACCCATTTTAAATCTGCGATATAACATAATTTTTTGCATAATATTGTAGTTAAATCCGAAAAATCAACTTAAAACTATAATAATAATTGTGCCAATTCTCATTTATGTCATTTATATTTTTGGAGATTTTTATGGTTTATAAGTTATTTTTCGAGTTTAGCGAGACGAATGTAGTATATATTTTTTAAATAATAATATTAAGAGAATAAAAGTTTTGATTCGAAAAGTATATGTAATGTAGAGTTCCCTCAGCGATGTGATATAATATTATTACAGTATAGCTCCCCGTGCATGACAAGCTTATGGAGGTAGCCCATATAGCCTAGGCTATAATATTATTAAAAAAATCACTTAGATGGGACAATGGCTTTAGGAAATTCGAGACATCAAAAATGGCCCATTTTTAAGGTGGTGCGTTAATTTCTTGGAGAAATGTAATTATAATTTAATGTAAATAATCTAATATCCAATAATTGTAAATTAATATAAGATGTAATATAAGTTCCTTAAAAAATATATTTTTTATTTCCCACAATACATTCTCCACAGGTATAAATATCGTCTCTAGACGTCCACCGAACGTCCTCCCAGGACGTTAGATGGATGATCGGCAGCAATACATTGGACCAAACTGGGACGTCCTATGAAGGCCCAATTGACGTCCACCGAACGTCCCTTCGGACGTTAGGTGGACCTCCATTGGGCGTTTGGCAACGTGGAATTTGGACCAAAATTGGACGTCCTGTTAAGGTCCAATTCACGTCCCCTAAGACGTCCGATTAAGATCCAATTTACTCCGATTAAGGTCCAATTTACGTCCAATTAAGGTCCCATTTACGTCCGATTAAGGTCCAATTTACGTCCGATTAAAGTCCAATTTACGTCCGATTAAGGTTCAATTTACGTCCGATTAAGGTCCAATTTACGTCCGATTAAGGTTCAATTTACGTCCGATTAAGGTCCAATTTACGTCCGATTAGGGTCCAATTTACGTCCCCTAGGACGTCCGATTAAGGTCCAATTTACGTCCGATTAAGATCCAATATATGTCCCCTCGGACATTAGATGGACGTCCAATGGACGTTCGGTAGCGCGACATTTGGACCAAAATAGGACGTATAAAGGACGTTCCTCGGACGAAAACGGACGTCCAATGGACGTCCCTAAAGTCCGTGAAGGACGTCCATTGGACGTCCTTGTGCTATTAGGGTAGGTACCTACCTATAATTCTGGTGATTTTTTAAATCCTCTATTGTTAAGAGAATTTACACCTTTAGCCAAAGTTTTACGATTTTCTAACGGAAATTAACAAGTTATTTTAAATACGCACCAATTATCGATGTTGAAAGGAGTTTTTCAAGTTATAAAAATATTTTGTCTGATCAAAGAATATGTTTCCTCGTAAAGAATTTGGAAAAACACATTGTAGTGAATTATAATCGAAGATATATTTATAGTGATATTGTTGTTTTATTTTAAATAGGTAACTATTGGTAGCAGTTTTTGTAAAAACTGTGAATAAATTGCATATATAAAAAATGATTTTATTTGAAAAATAATAAATAAGATTACTAAATAAGACAGAAAATTTGTGGTTTCCCGAAATGCGCATTTTTTGAATTTTTGTGCATATCTTGCGCATATTTCGTAATTTTTTACCGCATATATATGCGAATATTTCATCAAAATTGATCGCATATAAATCCGCTCCCTAGTCATTGTATTCTGTTGGCTGATTCCAATGATTTGAGCCGCCGTACGACACGTTGGGACCAATGGGAGTGAAGATACGTAACTAATACCTATCAAGAGGTTTACTCAAACTTCTTTTCTGTACTTATACCTACCACTCGGTATAAGTACAAAAAAGAAGTTTGTGTAAACCTTTGCACAACTGTGTAAATACTAAAGAAAAATCTAAAATATTAAAAAAAAATAGTGGAATCCGTTAATCTGTTCTCGAAAAAATTAGCTATGAAAATGAGCATAATTTTCTATATCCCTAACTTTTGACGAGCAGTTTAGCTTAAATGGGGAAAAGCGGTAAGCTTAGACCAAACACCAGTAGGAGGCATTCAATTAATTGAGGAAAAAAATTAAATGGATAACAATATTCATTTCAGTTATAGAAAAGGCATTGCCCCGCTAGAATGGTTGAAATCACAAGTAACAATTAATAGTCCTACAAAAAAGACAGGCGCTTGAAAGTGATAAGACCATTGAACAATAAGCCTGCGAACTGCCTTTTAAACACATTCTTAAAAATAATCCATAACACAATTAAAAAAAGGTTTGTTAAGAAATTCTTTTATAGACTTCAGAAATTCAACAACTTCTCCTGATTATGTTTAAAAAACGTACGGAATGCACTAAATGAAAAAAAGAAAAAAAAGATTTATCATACCGTTATACTCTAATATATTCTTACGTTGAATATTTGATGCTTCCCTGTAGAGTATAAAACGGACAGTTGTGTTTTTCCCGTGAGCTGCCTTGTTTAGTCTTCTTTGTCGTTCTATTCGTTAAATCCTATCCTCTCAAGTCACAGCGTCAGAAAGCAGTGGGTATATGCAGTGAACGGGAGGCCTATGTCGAGCAGTGAACGTTGGGGCCCTTTCGCGTTTATCATATGTAGAGAAGTCGCTTGTCAAAAACTGGACGTATGTAATCGTATTCTATTTGTTAAATACTCTCACCTAATATGTCATACCATGTGTGTTAATCCATTTTATTTCTACAATTTTAAAGTGTTCTTACATGCCGTCATTTTCATTTGTCTACACCATCTTATTCTGCCAGTTAAATCCCATCATTTCAGACGCTGTACGTCACGATTGAACCAATAGAACCGTAGATACAAGACTAAGGCCCTTTTGACATGATGCTGTAATTGATTTTCATACGTCATTGTATTATATTAGTCAAATCCAGTTATTTTAGGTGCTGTACGCCACGATTGGACCAATAGGAGCGAAGATACGTAAATAAGGCCCTTTTGACATATTGCTGTATTTGATTTTTCTGTGTCATTGTATTCTGTTCATTAAACCCTACCATTTGAGCTGCTGTACGTCACAATTGGACCAATAGGACTAGATATACATAACTAGGACCCTTTTGACTTGTTGCTGTATTTGATTTTTCTGTGTCATTGTATTTTATTTGTCAAGTCCTATTATTTGAGATGCCGTACGTCACGATTGGTCTTATAGGACCGAAGATACGCGACTAAGGCCCTTTTGACATGAGGTTGTATTTGATTTTTCTCTCATTGTATTCTGTTTGTCAAATCCTATCATTTGAGGTGCTATACATCACGATTGGACCAACAGGACCGAAGATACATAACTAAGGCCCTTTTGACATATTGCTTGTTTGATTTTTCTGTGTCATTGTCTTCTATGATGTCTAAGGCATATCTCTGATATGCCCTATTTTTAAATTGGACTTCGTAAGTCCTAGGTTTTCACCCACAAGCTTTTATTTGACACCTCATTTGTCATTCTACCCGGTATAATGGCGGAGGAGTTATATTGGCGGTCGTACGGACCGACAGAAAGAGTACCCAGCTCAAATATCTCACCTTTAGTACCATCCTTGGATTATAAGCTTTCATTTGACACCTCATTTATTATTATAGCTGGTATAATGATAGAGGAGTTACATTCGCGGTCGGACGGACCCACCGACAGACCGCCTAGGTCAAATATCTCACCTTTAGTACCATCCTTGTATTACCAGCTTACATTTAACACCTTATTTGTCGTTCTACCTGGTATAATGACGGAGAAGTTATATTCGCGGTCGTACGGACCGACAGAAAGATTGTCTAGGCCAAATATCTCACTTTTAGTACCATCCTTGGATTATAAGCTTTCATTTGACACCTTATTTATCATTCTACTTGGTATAAAGACGCAGAAGTTATAGTCGCGGTCGTACGGACCGGCGGAAAGACAGCTTAGGTCAAATCGCTCACCTGTAGTACCATCATTGGATTATCAGCTTTCATTTGACACCTCATTTGTCATTCTACTTGGTATAAAGACGCAGAAGTTATAGTCGCGGTCGTACGGACCGGCGGAAAGATAGCCTAGGACAAATCGCTCACCTGTAGTACTATCATTGGATTATCAGCTTTCATTTGACACCTCATTTGTCATTCTACCTGGTATAACGACGGAGGGGTTATATGCGCGGTCGTACGGACCGACGGAAAGACAGCCTTGGTCAAATATCTCACCTTTAGTACCATCCTTGGAATATAAGCTTTCATTTGACACCTCATTTGTCATTCTACCTGGTATAATGACGGAGAAGTTATATTCGCGGTTGTACGGACCGACAGAAAGATTGCCTAGGCCAAATATCTCACCTTTAGTACCATCCTTGGATTATAAGCTTTCATTTGACACCTCATTTATCATTCTACCTGGTATAATGATTGAGGAGTTATACTCGCGGTCGGACGGACCGACGGACAGACCATGTAGGTCAAATATATCACCTTTAGTACCATCCTTGGAATATCAGCCTTCATTTGACACCTCATTTCTCATTCTACATGGTATAATGACGGAGGAGTTATATTCCCGGTCGTACGGACCGTCGGAAAGACAGCCTAGGTCAAATATCTCACCTTTATTACCATCCTTGGAATATAAGCTTTCATTTGACACCTCATTTGTCATTCTACCTGGTATAATGATGGAGGAGTTATATTGGCGGTCGGAGGGACCGGCGCACAGATCGCCTAAGTTAAATATCTCACCTTTAGTACCATCCTTGTATTATAAGCTTTCTTTTGACACCTCATTTGTCATTCTACCTGGTATAATGACGGAGGAGTTATATTCGCGGTCGGAGGGACCGACGGAAAGACAGCCTAGGTCAAATATCTCACCTTTAGTACCATCCTAGGATTATCAGCTTTCATTTGACACCTCATTTGTCATTCTACCTGGTATAATGACGGATAAGTTATATTCGCGGTCGGAGGGACCGAGTCACAGACCGCCTAAGTCAAATATCTCACCTTTAGTACCATCCTTGTATTATAAGCTTTCTTTTGACACCTCATTTGTCATTCTACCTGGTATAATGACGGAGGAGTTATATTTGCGGTCGGAGGGACCGACGGAAAGACAGCCTAGGTCAAATATCTCACCGTTAGTACCATCCTTGGATTATATGCTTTCATTTGACACCTCATTTGTCATTCTACCTGGTATAATGATGGAGGAGTTATATTCGCGGTCGTAAAGACCGACGGACAGACCGCCAAGGTCAAATATCTCACCTTTAGTACCATCCTTGGATTATCAGCTTTCATTTGATACCTCATTTGTCATTCTAGCTGGTATATTGACGGAGGAGTTGTGGTTACAGACAGACGGACAGACGGACGTGGATAATACAAAGTTTTCACATTTTTTCAAAATTGGGTGAAAACAATAAAACATGATGCCAGACTGATTTCTTTATGAAAATAATATATACATTCTCAAATTGTCTATTTTTCGTTGTGAATAATATTGTATTCAACAGTGATGCCAAATTTCTGATGCCAAAATGATTGATAATGGAAGTGGGATATACGTTTTCATGTATATAACGGCAGCGACAAAACGGTAAAACACTGAACTAAATGTATATAATATTTTCACTGTACGATCATTTTGGACTCAAACATTTTATGGAATAAACTTATATAACTTAGTAAGAGGTAAACAAGGAAAGCTGATATATTGAAGTAACATCAAGGAATCAAATCTCTAACTACCGAGCTGATTAGACTTCTGGTAGCAAGTACAGGAATAAAGTTATTAAGGTAGTGTAAAGTGGCATCGATATACAGATGCCACTTTGCAAGACGATGCCAAATCGATGGTAAATGCATAATGTATCGATGCCAAATTGATAGTAGGATGTATATATATATATATATATATATATATATATATATATATATATTTATTTATTTATTTTACGGGCAAGCCCAATTCTACAAAAATACATAGTGTACAGAAAAAAAAAACAATAACATAATATAATATAAAAAACAGACATACAGAAATATAAATATAATATTAGAAGTAAATATGTACTATGAAATAATATCATAAAACCAAGTTAACAAATTACAAAACCAAGTTAACAAATTACAGACGCTTCACTCAAATATAATAATATATATATATATATATATAATAATATATATATATATATATATATATATATATATATCTACATCTTTTGTTTTTTCATATATATACAAGCTATACGCTCATGAGGAAGCTGAAGCTGTTTTCACTTGAAGATCCTTTTTGTGGGGGATCATCCCATTCTGAGTTTGGTTTCACAGTTTTGCTGGTGTGACTTCGCTATTTCCACTACCTTTCTCCATTCTTCTCTCTCTCTGATTTTCCTTCCTATATTTCTAATTTTCATACTTCTTAAGTCTTCTTCCACTTGTTGTCTTCATCTGAGTTTAGGCCTGCCTCTGGTTCTTGTACCTGGTGGTATCCATTCCGTTATACCTCTTAACGGATTGTTCTTCTCTCTTCTCATTATGTGTCCATACCATCTAATTCTCTGTGCTTTTATTGCTCTAACTATATCCTCTTGACCCATCCATTTTTGTATTTCGTGGTTCATCCATTGCATTGCATCCTCTTCGTTTTCCCTCTTTGGTCCCTTAATTTTTCTCATAATTTTTCTCTCAAAAACTTTCAGCTGCTCTTCTTCTCTTGCTGTTAATGTGAATGTCTCCAAAGTGTATAGCACTATTGGTCTTATGGTCGTTTTGTAGATTTTCATTTTTGTATTTCAGCTTATCTTCTTATCTTTGAAAAATTTTTTATTTCTGTAGAATGCTTTGTTTCCTGCTTGGATTCTTCTTTTCATATCTACACTTTCATTTCTTCTGTTGACTAATACTCCCAAAATTTGAATGTTTTAACCTCTTTGAAGCTGTGTGCGTCTATTGTCATTTCTGTCAGTTGCGTCTTCTTTTTTTTACTTACATTCATGTATTTTGTTTTATTTTCATTTATTTCCAGTCCTCTCAGTTTGGATTCGTTTTCTATTTCTTGGAAGGTTTTCTTTAATGTCCTTTTATCTGTTGCTACTATGCGTTGGCTTAGTGATACAGAAATCTAACTACATTTCACATTTTGAAGTTCAATCTACAAAATTGAACTTACCTTAGTGAGTTTCGTAATGAGGAGTTTTCGTAACTCCTCACTGAGGTTTTAGCTGTTCAGAAAGAGGTGTCATAAGAACTCGTTAAAAGGTAAGTTCAGTGGTGTAGGTATCTCAAAAAGAGATAAAATGTAGTTAGATTTCTGTGTCACTAAGCCGACATATGGTTATATCGTCCGCATATACAATTATTTGTACTGTATTTTTATTTATAGTTCCTTCGTCTGACAACTTTTTTATTATCTTGTCTAATGATAGAATAAATAGTACCATTGAGAGCGCATCTCCTTATCTTACTCCATTTTTTATTTTTATTATTTCTGTTCTCTCTCTTCCGGTGTCTATTGTTGCTTGGGAATCTCGCATTGTCATTTCTATCATTCTTATAATTTTATGTATCTATAAAAATAATATTGTAGAATGTACTTATATTTATAAGAAATTTATGACTATGAATCTGCAATCAATCACAAACAAGTCTGGCTAATTGGCTCTGCCAAAGCCATTTTTCAAAAAAAAAAAAATTATAATTTTATTTGGTATTTAGCTCTCTTGTAAGTCTTGGATCATTTTTGTTCTACTTAGTTTGCCAAAAGCCTGTTTAAAGTCTAGGAAAAGTATATGTGCTTCTCTGTCGTACTCGTATGTTTTCTCTATCGCTTGTTTTAGTGTATGGATAGCGTCTATTGTGGATCTTCCTTTTCTGAAACCGTACTGGTAGTCTCCTATGCTTTGTTCTGTGTATATTGTTAGTCTGTCTCTAATTATACCAGTCATTACTTTATATGTTACATGCAGTCAATTAATTGCTCGGTAGTTTTTACATATCCTGTGGTCTCCTTGTTTTGGGATTGTCACAATAATTCCTTTCTTCCATTCTTCGGGCATTGTTTCCTTATTCCATATATTCTGTATTAGTTCATAAATCTTTCTGTATAGTGCCTCAGCCCCATATTTTATAAGTTCTGCACATATCCCGTCGTCTCCCGCTGTTTTCCCGTTTTTCAGTTTGCATATTTTATCTTTTACTTCTGTATAGGTCAATTCTTCTTCTTCACCTTGTTCCAGGTTCATTATTGTTTCTCTTTCTTCTTCTATATCCGTTTCTTGATACATTTCTTCGAAATACTCCTGCCATGTTTCTGCTTCTATGGCTACATTAGCTGTCCGTTTTCTACTGCCTAGCTTTAAGTATTGATACAGTTTTTTTGAATTGTGTCTCTTATTTTCTGTTTTGACCTCGTTCATAATTTCGTCTACTTTTTTATTTTTCTTTGATTTAAACAATTTCTTTGTCTTTTTCCTTTGATCTTGGTATTTTTCTCGTTCCTCTTCTTTGCCTGTGCTTAGCTATTTCAATCTTGTTTTATTCTTTTAGTCCACTGCTCGTTTGCACTCTTCGTCAAACCAATTGTTTCTTCTTTCTTTTTGCATTTTTCCAACCACTTTCTCTGTTGTTGAATTGTTTGATTTGAAGTGATTGAAGTGTTTATTCCTTGTTTGATTTTTGTCCACTGCTCCTCCATTTCTTGTTCTTCCTTGAACTGCATCTCTGCATTTACTTCTTTTACAAATCTTCTTTTTACTCTTTTATCTTTCAATTTATCTACGTCCTATCTTCCCTGTGCTTTTCATCTTTCATTCTTTGTTGTTTTTATTTTACATTTTGCAATCACTAGCATATGGTCCGAATCAATGTTGGCCCCTCTGTGAGATCTCACGTCATTTATCGACTGTTTGTGTGACTTTTTAATAAGTACATGGTCTATTTGATTCCCCTCCAGACTGCCTGGTCTCATCCATGTTATCTTATGTATGTTTTTGTGTTTATATCTCGTGCCACTTATGTCCATGTTTAATGCCGCTGCTAAATTACATAATTTTTCTCCATTATTGTTTGTTGTGCTATGTAATGAGTTTTCCCCTGCAACCTCCCTAAAGCATTTTTCTTTACCTATTTGTGCGTTGACATCGCCTATAATAATTAATATATCTTCTCCCGGGATTGTTTCGGCATTTTCTTCTAGTGTTTCATAGAACTGTTGTTTTATTAAGTCATCACTGTTTTCTGTGGGTGCATAGACATTTATTATGGACCACTTGTTCGGTTTGCTGTTTACTCTTATGTATGATAATCTTTGACTTATGGGTTTAAATTCCATAATTTTATGCCTCATTTCCCCTAACACCATAAAAGCAGTTCCTCCATATCCTTGTTTTTCTTCTCCAGCATACCATACTGTATAACTTTCTTTTTCTATTTTTCCATGTCCTCCCCACCTGGTTTCCTGAATTCCTGCAACATCTATATTGTATTGTTTCAACTGTGTCGCTAGCTCTTCCATTTTTCCTTCTTCTAGCAGTGTCCTGACGTTCCATGTTCCATTTTTTTTTGTCATTTTCTTAATTCTCTTCCTTTTTTTGTATTTTTCTTATTATTTTGAATATACCGTGACTCATTTGCCTCTTCGTTTGCATTGTCTGTTTCCTTTTCATCCATCCCATGGTACAAAGACGCCAGGTACGATAGCCGGAATATCCGAAATTCGGATGAGTTCGCGCCTGACGTCACAATGAGAGTGATTTTAAATATTCCCCATTTAAAACATTAGCGCTCGGAACACAATTAGTTTTAAATTGGTCATAAAGAGTCATTTTAATAGATAAATATAATTTCTGTTTAACTATTTCGGATTTATTGAAATGTAGGTGTCGTATTATTTTGATTTAATCTAGATCTTACCTTTTTGGGATTATTTGTATTATTTATGCGGAAGCTCTAAAGGAGTGCTTCCTGCTTTCTACTGATTTGTTCAGGTATGTATCCAATCACAATCCTGCTCCAATTTTACAAAGAACTATTTTATATACCTATATCTAATTTTCAACGATTTTTGTTTTTATTTGGAATATTTCTTTTCATTGTGATTTTTTTTATCATTTTTTATGTATTTTTTTTTATTTATTTACTTATTTTTTTTTATTATTTCTTTTATATATATTTTTTTTTGATTTTTTTTTTATTTTTCATTGTCTTTTTTTCAATATAATTTGGGATATTAGACTAGGACACAATTTGACGCTCAGGGGTCGATCAGAGCATTTAGACGAGACAGGTGGACCTCGGATAGGCATAGGGCTTAACACGAAAGGAAAAAAAACAAAGGTTATAAACTTAATCTAATACATAAAATATGTTTGTACAAAATTTGATAAACATTGCAATCTTCTGCTCTTAATAGTTGAGTTAGGTTATATGGTCTGGTGATTTTGGGTATTTTGGCCATTTCTTCATTTAATAATTTAACCTCATTTATTATTCTAGAACAGCCTAGGATCATGTGCTCCGCTGTACCTTCTTCTCCACATGAACAATTAGGAGAATCACTCAATTTTATTTTATATTTGTACTGGGGAGTTAAAACATGGTTGAACCTTAACCTGCACAAAACAGAGAAAAACCGCTTGCTTCCCGACAGTCTTGAGAACCAAGACTGGCCAGGAGGGTTGGTAACTATGTTTTTATAAAATTTTTCCTTTGGACTGTTACTATACATTTCTCTCCATTCGGCTAGTATTATGGGTTTTACGTGGCAGGCAATTTCACTGTGGGGACATTTATAACTTAAAAGCTCTCCAGTTCTGCTTCCTTTCTTAGCATCTTCGTCCACTTCTTCATTCTCTTTTATTCCACAATGTCCTTTAATCCAAACTAATGATACATTGATTTTTTTTTGTTTGTAATTCTTGAAGTTTAATAATTATATTAGTCAAAATATAATTACTACTGACATGGTGGATATTTTTTATTTTCATAATAGCACTTTTACTATCAGAACAAATTGCAAATGATTCTGCTGTAATTTTCATATTACTTATATACAGGAGAGTTTCTAATATGGCTATTAATTCTGCAGTATATATTGTAAGCTTTTCATTTAATTTAAAAGATTTTTTATGATTTTTTATGTGGATCAAATATAGTGCAACCTACTTTCTTGTTGTTCTTTGATGCATCCGTGAATATATATTGACATCTGGGAAGATACTTTTCTAAATCCTCCTCAAATATGTATTGTCTAATCCTTGGGTGAAATTTTGAATAGTCTTGGAGAAAAACACAGTTAATTGGATGGATGTTATAAATATTTATGCTATATAATGGATCTATATCTGAAGAGTATATTTCTTCTATTACGTTATTTATTACATAATATGACTCAGTAATAGTTAAACTTTTTTTCGACTTCCAATAACTATGGGTAAGATCCGATGTAAACAGTATATTGATTTTTTGGACTAAGTTGCTATTTTTAGAACTTAATTTAGCTATAAAATTGGAAGCTAAAATCTTTCGGCGATATTTTAGTGGAGTTTCTGCTACTTCGGCAAATAAACAATCAATTGGTGTACTTTTTAAAGCCCCTAGGCATAGCCTCAGACACTTATTTACTACGTGATCTATTTTTTCTAGTTGACTTTTGGAAGCTTGGTCATAGAAGAAACAACCATAATCCAGTATTGACCTAATGTACGATTTGTACAAAAGGATTGCTACGTTTGGATCTGATCCCCATTTTGTTCCACACACTGACCGTAAGATGTTAATTCCTTTTTCAGTTTTCTTGATTAAATAATCTATGTGGTTTTTCCATGTCATTTTTTTATCCAGATACATTCCTAGGTATTTTACAGATGCCCGTACACTATACTTTGTTGTATCCAATGTTATTTCTGTTGGAATGTGTTTTCTTTTCCTCGTAAAAATGCAGACTTCTGTTTTTTTCCTGGAAATTTTTAGACCATTTTCATTGCACCATTTATTAAGGTTCTTATAGGCTATATTTAATTTTTTGCACCCTTCTTCAATATACTGGCATGGGGAATATATACAAATGTCATCGGCAAATTGTAGTATAGAAACGGTCTCACTACATTTAATTTTACTTTCCAGATCTGCTGTATATATTAAGTATAGTACAGGGCTTAGTATACTTCCTTGTGGTAACCCAATATTGGTCGTTTTAGGTCCCAATGTTTCATCATTTATATTTATTGACACTGACCTATCGGAATATAGTAATCTTATACGTGAGGTCAAAGATTGGGAGATTCCCATTTTTTCCATTTTTTCATAGAGAATGTCTAATATGACGTTATCATATGCTGATTCTATGTCTACGAAAATTGCTGGAACGGAGTTGTTATTAGTAAAAGCGATATTTATATCATTTACTAGGTTGCCGATATTTTCAATATTTGAGCATCCTCTTCTGAAACCAAACTGTAATTTAGGTAATTTTTTATTGTTTTCGAGCCAATGAACTAGTCTGACTTTGATCATTCTTTCTACAGTCTTTAATAAACAGGAAGCTAGAGAAATTGCTCTATATGACTCTGGATCTTCCGCATCTCGATTTGGCTTCAGAATTGGGATTGCTGTATATTCCTTCCAGCTTGTTGGAAATTCTGCCCGATTCCATATTGAGTTAATTGTGTTGCGAAAAATTTCAATACTTGATTCTGACAAACTAGCGAGCATTTTATAATAAATGTTATCAACTCCAGGTGCTGTGTTATTGTTTGGTTTAAGGCTTGTTATAAATAAAAATAAACATCTATTTTTATTAAATTAAATGTTCTGTTTTTCTGTTGTAGGCGATATTTACTATACGATGTTAATAGACCTGAAGGGTTCAATCTAAGAAGAGATGTCTACATGCGTCTTGCTGTCTTAGCACATAAAATGAGACAATCATCCAATAGTGAATTGAATTCATTTTCTTTAGTCCTTCCTCCATGGTCACACTTAATTCACTGGACTTATACAGAATATCCTGAGCAAATTCCATGGGGACTTTATTTTGACTTAGAAAGTCTAAAAAAATTTGCGCCTGTAATAGAAATGTATGAATTTTTTGATAGTGAGTAACTGTAACATTTTAATATCATGCTGATTATCTGTAAGATATACCGTTTTTTTCTTAAAGTTCGGAACACCCTGTGGAATATTCTAGTATATACAAAATATTGAAACTAAAACTCAATCGTAGCCTTAGACTTTCTTAACATTTTGTTCTTTAATTCATTCGCTTATGTTTGATAATAAAAGAGATATGTACTTTTAATTACAAATGAGGTATTGACTGTTTACTACAAATACCTTCTATCTGTATTTTCAGAAACTTTACAGGAGACACAAAAAAATTTCAACCAAAATAAACAAGTATTTCTGCACATATATGCTTGTCGGTAACAGAATGCAAGATAGAAGGTATGTAGATGCGTGATATTTGTATTTACAATTGCCGGTAAAAAATATTAATTAAAATAGGAGGTATTTATATTCATAGTCCAGGAACCGAAGCTTTTCACCTCGCAATTTTTACAGAATGGATCGATTTGATTGAAAATTTGAGAATAAGTAGTGGATTGTCCAAGAACCAAAATCTACATGATGCCAAAAGGCGCTTTTACCATCGGGGTGGTTGCCACCCCATCTCGGGGGTGGACATTTTTTATTATATTTTGACCACAAAAGTTGATAAAAACATTCATTCTAAGCAAAAAATGTTCTATACATTTTTTTGATAAAATTAATAGTTTTCGATTTATTCGCTGTCGATAGTGTTAGTTTTATATCGAAAAATCAATGTTTTTCGATATATACTTATTTACGATTCACTCAATTTTTGCCATAGAAAATTTTTTTTCAAACCAAGTTCTTGGGAATTAAATAACCTATAATTTTATATTTAAATATTTTTTCGTATCTATGATGCTAATCCTTTTATTCTGAAGAAAATGGAAGAATTTACCAAACTAAAAAAATTCGATATTCGCTTTTAACCCCAGTTTTTTTAAAAACTAATCATTCTAAGCCAGTCAAACTTCTAGAATCTATTAATAACACATAACTAAAGAAGAATGAATAAGACCAATAACTAAAAACATCGCTAACTTACATTATTATGCTTCCAATTGAATTTCTCCTTTTGTTTTTCAAAAAAATATATTGATTTTTTAAACGTAACTTTTTTATTTTTTATTTTAGAAAGTTTGTTAAAAAATAATTTTGTAGGTTTTTATAAGTTCTATAAGCCTATTAATATTAAATCTTTTTAAAATCCTCCGTCGCAAAAAGAGGTCACTTTGAAAGGGTTGGTAAAGGTGGTTTTTGCATATTTTTACAAGTTTTAATTGTCAATAGCTCACTCAATTTTTTCCGTAGAAAAATTATTTGCAAACCAAGTTCTTGGGAATGAAATAAGCTACAATTTCATATTTAAACGTTTTTCCGAACCACTGATACTAATCTTTCTATTCTGAAGAAAATGCCATTGTTTTCCAAACTACAAAAATTCGTTATTCTCTGTTAACTCCATTTTTTTTAAACTAATCATTCTAAGCCGGTCAAACTTCTAGAACCTATTAATAATACATTAGTAAAGAAGACCAAATAAGGTTAATGACTAATTTTAATTAGGGTGGTGATTAAGTCGTTGCTTCCAATCACTTTTTCGCTGAAAAAAATAGAGACTGACATTCTTTTCATTATAAGTCACTTAATTTTTAAGCTAGAGATTTTTTTTTATTTCTAGAGATAGATATTTTTAAATACTTTAAATTAGTTTGAACACGTTATCCCTGAAAAATGCATAGTTTTCCCGTGTTTTGACTTTGAAACTACAATATTTAGCATTTGACGAAGAAGAGCTAACATATAATAAAGAATAGCTCGATTACTATTGGTCTTAAAGAAAATAAAAAAAAACGGTTCTGTTTATTTTTTCAAAAGGTACATTTTTGTTAAGTAAAGTTTTTTTGATAAAACGAAAACTTTTGGAGTTATTAGCAGAAAACTTATTAAAAACATTGATTTTTTCGATATAAAACTAACATGTTGTTCTGAAGCTATTTTCTTGTGGCATTTTTATAATCAAGTATATTCAAATGGGAAATAAGCCACAATTTTACCTAAAAATGATTTTATTAACGTTTCGACGCCCAAGTCGGGTGTCGTTGTCAAAATACAAAATAATACTAAATAAATAAAAATGTTGTTGCTTAGTAAAAAATTCTTCTAATAATTTATTTAATCTGACTCATTTATATCGGCAATTCAGACACGTATTATACATTTTAAAGTAGACGACTTTAAAATGATATTGCCAATATTGATGAGTTGCGTTCCTGGGACGACTTTACTAAAAGATAGTTCATTCGATTACATGAAATCAATCCCAACTCAAGAATATCCGCCACAAAAAATCATAGCATGTAATCTGTCTTTAAAAAGACAACCAAATGCAACGGTGGCACTGAAATTCTCGCGTTAGAGATTCCATAGTAAATCACGAGGGAAAACCAGGAAAAACCTCGTGATACTATCCCGACATCGTAAGTATTTGGGTTTACATTTAGTTTACTCTCAAAACTAATACCAAATTCTGACTTGATATTTTAAAAATATATTAAAAAAAATATCAAGTCAGAATTTGGTATTAGTTTTGAGAGTAAACTAAATGTAAACCCAAATACTTACGATGTCGGGATAGTATCACGAGGTTTTTCCTGGTTTTCCCTCGTGATTTACTATGGAATCTCTAACGCGAGAATTTCAGTGCCACCGTTGCATTTGGTTGTCTTTTTAAAGACAGATTACATGCTATGATTTTTTGTGGCGGATATTCTTGAGTTGGGATTGATTTCATGTAATCGAATGAACTATCTTTTAGTAAAGTCGTCCCAGGAACGCAACTCATCAATATTGGCAATATCATTTTAAAGTCGTCTACTTTAAAATGTATAATACGTGTCTGAATTGCCGATATAAATGAGTCAGATTAAATAAATTATTAGAAGAATTTTTTACTAAGCAACAACATTTTTATTTATTTAGTATTATTTTGTATTTTGACAACGACACCCGACTTGGGCGTCGAAACGTTAATAAAATCATTTTTAGGTAAAATTGTGGCTTATTTCCCATTTGAATATACTTGATTATAAAACTAACACTTTCGATAGCGAATAAACCGAAAACTATAAATTTTATCAAAAAATGTAAAGAGTGTTTTTTGCTTAGGATGAATGTTTTTACCAACTTTTGTGGTCAAAATATAATAAAAAATTTTCACCCCCGAGATGGGGTGGCAACCACCCCCATGGTAAAAGCGCCTTTCGGCATCATATAGATTTTGATCTTTGGACTATCCACTACTTATTCTCAAATTTTCAAGCAAATCGATCCATTCTGTAAAAATTGCGAGGTTTTGTCCTATTTTAAGCTTCATTACTTGGACTATCAGTAGATCTAGAAATTAGCTATCTGTTGACATAAAAAATTAATATTTCATAAAATTGGTAGATAGCAGGTATTTGCAGTAAACAGTCGGTATGCTATTTGGTCTTGATCAATATCATTCCAAATTTCGAGAGCTACTGTTTCTACCTCTTGTGAGGTTTTAGGAGGTGGCAAACGCTGCCGTAATCTTCTGCCAATTATGTCACACTAATGTTCGATCAGATTAAGATCTGGACTACGTGATGGCCAATTCAAAGTCCGAAGATTGACCTGTTGTAAATATTCGATTACAGTTTGTGAACGTGAGGTGTTGCATTATCGTACATTAGGATACAATTGTTATCAATATAAGGAGCAGATAGCTTGGTAGCTAAGTCCTTCACTATGCAAGATCACTGCTTACAGCCAAAAGGCTGCAGTGCACCTGGGGTGCATGCACGGACGGCTTCCAGAAGAAAAAGAAAAAAAAGGGTCACTGCTTGAACACGATCATCGCGGGTCAAATTCCTTTTACAGCTCATTCTATTTCCACCAAACAAGAAAAAAACGGACTTAATTGAAACTTTAAATAATAAATCTACTAATTTTCACAACAAACCAGATACTTTTTGACTGTTAATTTTGGTAATTTCTCATAGCCTACTTTAGACTTGTCCATTAAACTAATATCTTAACTTATGAGAATATCTAAAACTCAAAGAAATAACGACAATCTCCTCATAAACGGAACTGATGTCGAACGAGTAGACCAATATGCATATATTGGAACAATGATCAACTCCACAAATGATTACTTCCAGGAGATTAAAATTAGAATAGAAAAGGCTAGAGTGAATAAGGTTGGCTAGGTGCTACGTTTTCTCGACTCTGTTTTATGGAATGGAAGCTTGGACCTTGAATGCGGCATCAATAAAAAACTGGAATCATTTGATTTGTGGGTATATAGAAGAATTCTGAAAATATCATATACAGAACACGTCACAAACAAAGACGTTCTGAGAAAGATGAATAAAAAAATGGAAGTCTTAAATACAATCAAAACCAGAAAATTGGAATATCTCGGACATATTACACGTGGTGATAGATACAACTTGCTCCAATTGATTATGCAGGGAAAGATTCAAGGAAAGAGAAGCATAGGAAGCTGCAGAATATCGTGGCTGCGTAACCTGAGAAAATGGTACGGATCTACATCAGACGAACTTTTCAGAGCAGCCGTTTCCAAAGTCCGAATAGCTATTATGATTGCCGACCTCCGTCGCGGAGATGGCACTTGAAGAAGAAGATTAAACTAAGCAGAAAATGAGGATTTATTGATGAAAAACATGGCTAGTTGTTAACGTACCTAACTTTTTTATTATCCAACATGTCAAGCAAATTAGTCAAAAAAGAAAATGTTAATAAAGCCTATAGGGGAGTGCATATAGCTTTTCACTTCGGAAAAAATTAAACAAGATAGAACTTTTTGTAATTTCATTAAGAAATGTTTAATAACCAACATATCAAAAAGTTATACTCGAGAAGTGGGTGCTTCATTTTTTAATAAAATATAACTCTATATATAAGTAATAACTCCGAAAATATAAATTTTAGAAAAAAACTGACTTGACCATTGAAAAATTCAGAAAATTTTACAAAAAAAAACCTATAAAGAGTTTTCTAAAATTAAATCTGTATCTTCTATAATTTTTTATTTATAACGCTAAAGTCACCCTTCTCACAAACATTGGCGCACTGTATACTAGCGTTCGGCGAAGTGCACGGTTGAGTTAATTTAACGTTATTCTTTAACTAATGGATAAAATGAAATTTTACAAATTGAACATGAAAGAAGAATAATTAAGCTATCTTATGGTTATAATAGAAGGAAATAAAATGTATGGGCGTAAGTACGGTGTGGGCGGAAAGTGAGACTTACATGAATTTTGTTTAAAAATGTGTAACTAATACAATTTTTCGTATAAAACTCTCAATTTTGCACAACTTACCTTTCAAGCATCTTACTAAATGATTAAAAAATCTCATTAAAGAAAATCTCAAAAATTTAATTCAAATGATTTGACGTCTCAAAAAATGTAATTTTTGAAATCTTCGTAATTTTATAGAATTGCCACCATTTTAAGACGGTATTACTCAAGTTTGAACAGATCAATTACAGTTTTATACGAGCTTTTTTAAAGCTTAGGATGTAATCTTTAAAATGCACTAAATTATTTTACTTTAGAAATGAAATAAACTATATATTTTTAAGAAAATTAAGAAAGATAACAAAAATGTAATACAAAAACCGAAAATTACCAGCTAAAAATGTTTATACAAAGTGATCAAAACTTTTTTTTGTAAAACTTTCCTAAAATACATTTAATTATAAGCTTCAACAATAATAAATGTTCAGCAAAAACAATTTTATGCTCTTAAACAGTATGTCTACGTAACTTGGAACCTATTGATAACTTTTTTATTATCAGTTTTACGAAAAAAGTTATTCTTTATAAAATACTCTGTATCGTATATAATCTAAGATGCGATCATCAAATATCAAATGTAATTAATGTTATATGAGGTATGTCAGAAAATATGAATTTCATTCAAGGGTAAAGTACCTTTACATTTCACAATATCGAAAATTGTTATTAAGAAAAGTTGTTTGGATTTAAAAAATTTGTTTTTTTGTTCAATTACATCCTTCTAATTAAAATATTGTGAATAATAAAGGCACTTAACTCTTAAGAAAAATTCATATTTTTTACATACCTCGTATAAAATTAAAAAAGTTTGATATCTGATGGTTGTATCTTAGATTTTAGACCAGTGAGAGCATTTTATGAAGAATAACTTTTTTCGTAAAACTGATAATAAAATAGTTATCATAATTGTAATAAAATGATGATGAGTATCCGTAATTTGAGAAAAAATTTATTTTTTTTTGATTACAATGATGTAATTGTATATTTAGACAGTTTCTAATTTCAAACAACTTTTAATAATAGCATTTTTTGATATTCTGGAATATAAATGTACTTTACTCTTTAACGAAATTCATATTTTTGACATAACTCGTATAAAATTGATAAAATTTGATATCTGATGGTTGAGTTTTAGATTTTTGACTATCGAGAGCATTTTATTAAGAATAGTTTTTTTTCGTAAAATTGATAATAAAAAAGTTTTCCATGTGGTTCCTAGCTACGCAGACACACTGTATAAGAGCTTCTATATAAGAATTTTCATCAGCATAATCAAAAGCAAAATAGAAACATATTTGATCAAAGTAAATGATGAATTTAACGATATTTTTAAAATTATTTATACAAAACAATTGTTATTGTTTAAACAATTGATAAACAACTAGCGACCAAATCTGCGAGTAGAACTTTTTACTCTAACATGTATATAAACTAACGAAAAAAGTTTTAGAAAAATATAAGCTTGTTTGAATTTTTCCGAAACAATGCATGTTTTCGTTCTAATTGCACTCTCCTACTAGGGCTACAATTGAGTTTTAATTTCAATATTTTATATGTGCTAAACACGGTATAATATAACATTTACCTGTCTAGCAACAATATTATTACATCGATTTTCTTAAATAATAAGGCTATAACATACCTACTAAACAATCATTCAAATCGAACAGCAGGTTTAGGAAATTCGAGACATCTAACGTGTCACTGTGTGTATTTTTGCCGTTGTAATTTGCTGTAATTTTGCTGCTGTGTGTATTTTTTCAAAGATAACAAAGGTACCCTCTTTAATATACTTAGTTCAAAGTTGTATCTTCTCCAAATTCCATTTTAAATTATGCCTTTCTATTGTGTCACAATATTTTTCTTTCAAAATTAAAAATAAATAATATTTCCTTACTTTTTGAGAGTGTGAGAATGTACACAGGTTTCTGAACCATATGTGAGTACTAGTCTTATTAAGTGAACGGCCGTAGCTCAACGGCATGATCACCGGCATCACACGCCAGAGCACGCGGGTTCGAGCCCTGCCAACAACAATCAATTTTTCATTTCTAAAAATGATACGAGCCGTTTCACAGTGCCTCGGAGAATAAGTTAAGCCGTCGGTCGGTCCCCCTGGGCTAGTGTACATCGACACTAGTTACTTGAAACAGGGTTAAAGATGTAAATGGCGCCGAAACAATCGCAAAGGATCTCCCCGGCAAAAATGCCATACGATATTATTATTATTAGTCTTATTAAGGGTTTATATACTCACCGGCAAGAAATTCCGCCACCCAAAATTTTTGTTTTAGTTTGACAATTTATAACTCTATTATTTGTACTCCGATTTTCAAGATTCTTGCATCAGTTTGTAGGTACATATTGTATTGATGTCGTTTGTTATTATTCCGGTAACAAGAAATTTTTGCTTAGATGACATTATACGGGAGTGAATGGAAGCGTTGTTTTTTCTCCTAATTTTAAAAAATTCTGTGGAAAAATTGGAGGGCTGATTTTATTTCTTACTACTTTTGTATTATCCTGGAGGTATTACTAAGGTTCTGTTTTTTGAATTATTCGAATATCTCTTTTCTTGTAGGAGCTGTCAATAAAAACACTACTTTGAAGGTTTATTTAATTAAAAATATCAAACGCATTAAAATTAACAAAACAAAACAAAATTAACAACAAAACAAAACAATTCCATAGCGGGTATGTCCACCTCTTGCAGCAACGACTGCTCACAATCTGTTTAGCATGGAATGTAGATGTGTTATCCTTGCCTGGGGAATAGCCCGATATACCTCTTCCAGGTTAATAACTGTAACAAATTTTCTAAAGTTAGGAGAAAATACAACGCTTCCATTCACCCCTGTATAATGCCATGTAAGTAAAATTTTTTTGTTACCGGATTAATAACAAACGATATCAATACATGTACCTACAAACTGGTGCAAGAATTTTGAAAATTGGAGCATAAATAATAAAGTTATAAATTGTCAAACTCAAGCAAAAATTTTGGGTGGCGGAATTTTGTGCCGGTGAGTGTGTATTTGGCATTGTGTTTTCGTTGCTATCGTCTTGGTCTAGCTCGGTGTCCATACCAGTTGAGTCTTTTGGCTTCGATTGTGTCTATTATATCTAGATCAATTTCCATTTCTCTCCTAATATCACCCTATTCTATTATTCCACAATAGTCCGTGTAGCTGTCTGGTGGCTGATCTTGCTTGGCCAATCCTGGAATGTATTTCGTCGTTACTCCCTGTGTTTGAAGTTATTTGGGCTCCTAAGTATTTAAACGTTTCTGTTGGGTTCATAGTTCACATTTCAATTTGTAGGCTTTCTGGTGTTTCTCCTACAACTAAGTACTCGGTTTTTTGTATATTAGTTGTAAGGTCCTCACTTAGTGTACTCCTCTTCCAGCTTTCTGAGCATATAGTCTATATCAGTGGTTCCCAACCTTTTTCCCTCGAGGACCACAAGATCTATAAGAAAACGTCTGCGGACCACATGATTTTATAACTAGGTAAATTAAATTGAGAACTAGAGAAATATATTTTAAATCCTTTAATATACATTGTATTAAGAGTAAGTAATTAGAAAAAAACATAGTTATAGTCTTAGGGCCGGTTGTTCGAAAGCTAATCAAAAATGATCATTGTCAAATAATTAATTACTGTCACAACTGTCAATGTCAACTGTAATTGGGTTGCTGAAAACATAATTATTGATTACAATTATGAAATTAGTTAATCAATTATGTTAATAACTGTTATGTTAATTGATTAACTAATCTCATAATTATAATCAATTATGTTTTCAGCAACCCAACCAAAGTTGACATTGGCAGTTGTGACAGTAATTAAATATTTGATGGTGATCATTGTTGATTAGCGTTCGAACAACCGGCCCTTAATATAGTTATAGAAACATTATAAATCTATTGTAAAACGCTTACAAAATATGATACTAAGTCTCTCAGTGACTTCCTTGGTTTTGATTTTACTGGCAAGATCTTCGATATTTGGCTTCAAAGAGGTCAAACTCAACCTGAATGGAGCATCCAATTTCAACAAACTGTTACGATGCTTATTCTTAACAACATTTAGTGTTGAAAATGCTGTTTCACAAAGTTATGTAGAATTGAAAGGAAGTAGAATTTTCAAGGCTTTTTGGCTGAGGGTTTGGTACTCATCAAGTAACTTGATCCAAAAGCTTGCACTATTGTCACATTGTATTTTGACAACTTCAAGCTGAGGATCAGAAGATATCTCAATAAGTTCTTCCTGTTCATTAAGTGTAAGATCAATATCCTTGAGTGGTAAAAAAGGATTTGCCACCTACAAGTTTTTAGAACTGACGTCAGAACTGGCAGGGAAATAGTTGTCAAAATACCCTTGAAGCGATGCTATGTAAGCCTTTACCAAAGATGACAGCTGTTCTTTATTTATATTCATACCTTCCGTTTCTATTATAAATTCAGAAAACAGATTAAACATAGCAAAAGATCCTTTCTCTACTTCAGTTTGCCATAACTTTAACTTTTGTTTGAATGCAGCAATTTTTTTCCACAGATCGAATACTGTGTGTGAGGGCCCTTGAAGACCAAGATTCAGCACATTTATAATTTCAAATATATCAGTCAAAAAAGCAAGTTTAGCCACCCATTGTCCATCCCGAAACACAGCCGCTAGTTCTGGATTGTTTTTGTCAAGGAACATACAAACCTCCTCTCTAAGTTCATAAAATCTGGCCAATACACGCCCTCGGGATAACCATCGTACTTCAGTGTGGAGGAGAAGTTTGGAATGAAGCGAGCCCATATCATCACAAAGCGTAGCAAACAATCTTGAATTAAGAGCTTTGCTCCGGATTAAATTCACAGCCTTTACAACTGTAAGGAGGACTTCATTGAGTTCAGGACTCAACTGTTTGGTTGCTAGCATTTCTCTGTGAATAATGCAGTGTGTTATTTGTACTTCGGTTCCCGCTTCTTTCAGTACAAAACTTT